>NC_138082.1:25624500-26255500 GCF_964212035.1 Myotis nattereri | reverse complement strand
CCCTGATTGGCACACTGGTCACCTCCTGCAGAGGGAGGCCAGACTGTGGCTTAGGCCCACTCTCACGGAACTCCTGAGGGCTCCCGGACTGTGAGAGGGCGCGGGCCGGCTGAGAGACAAATTTTTGTGCACTGGGCCTCTAGTCTATATATAAACCTAGCAAATTTCAACAGTCACTTTTAAAGGTGCTTTTATAATCTAATAAAATTCCCTTTAACATTCACACTGCATTTGTAAATTAATACAATCAGCTTTCTTTGAAGTCCTTCAAATGTCTAATTAACACACAAACCTCCCCTAGTACTTAGGCATTCTGATAAATCAAATACATTAAAACAGTTCATATGGAGAACCATAAATTCTCTTAAATAATCTCATACTCTTTACAACCTTAGTCAACTCTTCTTTTTTTTTTTAATTGTTGAGAGTATTACAGATTTCCCCCAATTTCCTTCTCCTCTTAGTCAACTTCTCTTATTCCTTCCATCTTAAAAACTCAAGCCTAGTCTGATGGGTACTAGATTTATTGGGATGATCACTTTGTAAGTTTTATAAACGTCTAATGTTTACACCTAAAACAAATACTATTGTATGTCAACTGTAATTGAAAAATAAAATATACACATGCACAAGTCTAAATTAATTATTCAAATGCCCTTTTATACTTCAATGATTAGATTAATCTGTTAAGTACTCAAATTCTCTTAAGCATTACCAGTGCTTAAAGTATCCATTGAACACTGCTTGTTTTTATTTCCATATTTAATGAGGTTGTATACAACCGTAAGTCTTGGTCAGGACAGAAGATCTGGAGTAACAGGCTGGGAGGGGATTCCTCTCACCGTCCAAAGGCACAGGCAGAGCTCTCTTTAATGGGCATTAAGCCATTAGGGGCCTTGAGTCCATGCCTGTCAAATGGGGTGGTCTTACAACCTTCTTCAAATTACATATTATTTAATTCTGAAATCAGCTTTGAGACTATCAGCTCCTGCCTGGATGCTGTCAATATTTGGTTGGATTCAACTATTTACTGTACGATTCTACTCTAAATTCTTTTCATAGCCTTCTTATCTAGCAGAACCAAAACTCTTATAAGCTTGTAGACACCTCCCATTGCATTCTGCACATCCCTGAAGGACTGGTCAGGCTCTGCAGTCACAAAGTCAAAGTCACACAATGACACTCCACAGAGGAAAAAGCTCTTTCCAAGTATCATTTTCAGTCCTAAGGTGAGAGAACTCACTTGGTTCTGCATTCATAATTTTTTTGTCTTTTTTTTTATTATTCAGGTATTACATATGTGTCCTTGTCCCCCCCCTGTCCTTGTCCCCCCCCTACCCCCCTCACTCATGCCCTCCCCCCCCACCCCCGGTGTCTGTGTTCATTGGTTGGGCTTATATGCACGCATACAAGTCCTTTGGTTGATCTCTCCCCCTTACCCCCACCCTCCCCTACCTTCCCTCTGAGGTTTGACAGTCTGATCGATGCCTCTCTGTCTCTGGATCTGTTTTTGTTCATCTGTTTTTGTTCTGTTTTTGTTCCAGTTTATGTTGTTCATTATATTCCACAAATGAGTGAGATCGTGTGATATTTATCTTTCTCTGACTTATTTCACTTAGCATAATGCTCTCCAGGTCCATCCATGCTGTTGCAAATGGTAGGAGTTCCTTCCTTTTTACAGCAGCATAGTATTCCATTGTGTCTTTCCAGGGGCATTCTATGACTGATGAGTTCCGTATACCTGGTGGCCAGGGTTTCTGATGAGGGAGGTGAGAGTGCGGTGGCGAAACATGAGTGTCACAGAGTGCTGCCTGGATAAAGCATGCCCAGAACCTGGGAGCCCTCAGCTTCCTCATGGAGCACAGATTCTCTGGACAGAGCTGGCCACTGCGTGTGGTTGAGTTTTTGTACTCTCTTCCTCTAAATAAAATAGACTCTTCATGTTCTCAAACTATAGTTAAACTTGAAGTGATATGTACCCTGTCCATCTCAAAATTCTCTCCAGCTGCACTAAGAGGACTTGAAATGAATGCAATTTGAACTCTGAAAACAATCCACCACTCGGAGGCAGTAGTGACCATTTTATTAAAAACAGTTTGTTGTTAAGTGCAATGTCGAGTTCTGGCTTCAGAGGCAACATCGGGGCAGGACGAGGGGACCTGGCTCTTCAGTATATTGTTCTTTCCACCTGGCATTGTCGTGTATTGTGTAGTGGAAAAGTGTGATTTTCAAATTTTCTTATAACTAATATCACTAGATGAGGTCAAAGTGAATTATAAAGTGCTTCTAAAAGTTTTAAAAGGATCAAAAACTTGGTGCAAAGTCTTTTATTCTCATTTAATAAGACATATGCATTACTTTTTACAACCCTGAGAATGCTATTAATGTCAGTGAAATGATACCTTTATTATATGAGTCATAATTCTTGGTATCGTTTAACAGTGAAGAACTATTAATAACTTTAAGTTAATAGCATAGGTCTCTTCCTAGCTTCCAAAAATATGATTTTGGAATTATAAGTCACTAATTTTTTTATGATGTGGTGGCAAACCAATAATTTCACTAGCTGTATCTTTCTTCATTAGGAACTGTGATTTGTGTGTGGGCGTTGTTGGAATTTTGATATTCCATAAAAAGTTCCAAGATGGGGTTTTTTTGTACTGTCTTGAAATACTTTTCAAAAATGGAAATACTTGTATTGACTAGATTTATAGCTTGTATTTATGAGGTCAGAAACAATGATTGACTCAAGCTCTTAATTAACCTGAAACATATCAAAGGGATCCAATCAATTGTTTTGGGGTGGAGTTGCTCTTTATTTGCTGGAACATACCATATCAGCCCTAAGTGTTTACAGCATTTCTTCCTTCCCTATTTGCTATAGAAAATCCTTGATATGCCAGGTTCCTTTCTCCCCTATCACCACTCTGCCCCCTGATCACTAGGGAGGAGAAGGCTATGCCAGTGGGGAAAAGAGATTAGATTGATGCCCATAAACAAAAAAAATTGGAGAAAGGGAAAATAAGGTCCTGGAATTGGGATTAGGAAGGGAGTCTGAGGATTTGGCTTGTGAGAGTTTTCCAAACAGAATTAGGAAGCAGAAATTGGCATTTTGGGAGAAAATATCCTATATAATAAAAGGGTAATATGCAAATCGACCCAATGGCAGAATGACTGGTTGCTATGATGTGTACTGACCACCAGGGGGCAGACACTGAACACAGGAGCTCCCCCTGGTGGTCATTATGCTCCCACAGGGGGAGCATGGATCAGCCACAAGCTGGCTGAAGTCTGGTGAGTGCAGCGGTGGTGGCGGGAGCCTCTCCCGCCTCTGCAGCAGTATTAGGGATGTCTGACTGCAGCTTAGGCCAGCTCCCCATGGGGAGCTGTCAGTCAGACATCCCCCAAGGGCTCCCTGACTGCTAAAGGGCACAGGCCGGCCTGAGGGGAACCCCCCACCCCCTAATGCACTAATGTTGTGCAACAGGCCTCTAGTAAAATAATAAAAGAAAGAAATGTTACTCACAATCTGACCTATTGATATGAATTGTTGCTAAAATCTTGTCTTACATTTGTTTGTTCTTTTTCTATAATTAAACTGTGTTTAAGTTTTATATTCTATTTTTTCTCTAACAACATTGTTGTGGCTGAGAAATGTAGTCTTAATTCCATGAGCCTAGCTGAATTCTTTTTTCTAAGAGAAGACGAGGAGAATGGATATTTGGGGCTATCTTAGCAGTCTCCGCCACAGACTTCTACTAATAAAATTACTGGGTCAAAGTTCCTTTATCTTCTGTAAACAGAAAAGTTTTCTACTTTATTCTTTCCAGTATACAGTAGAATGTCTGTCTCATCTAATTCTTGCCAACATTTACTATTCATTGAAACAAAATATTCGAGATTAATAAAGAAAATAAATCATCACAATATATTTCTATGAATATTAGTCAGATGAAATTCTTTTTAATATTTTCATTGGATACCTGTGTTTCTTATTTGTGAATTGTCATTTTATGTCTTTAGACCCCTCCCCCTCTTTTTTATTTTGATGTCTGCATTCAGCCACTTGGGCATTATGCTGCTTGAAATTAGTATGTCTAACAAGTGGGGAGGGTATGTGAATCATTTTCTTTATTGTTGAGGATTAAAAACAATCTCACCTCAAACAACAGACTTCTTTAGGCTTATAGAAAACCCCACTGGAAACAGCTCAATGGAAAATTGTTATTTGGCTCCCTTATGACTTAGGAAATCCAAACTCGTATTGACTTTATGTGAATGCAGCAGGCAAACCACAAAGGCTAGAAAATACCCTCCAGGTGATTAACCATGGGTTTTATAAAGTCTTAGAAAACAGTGAGGCAATGCCAGCTTATCTTTTTCAAGTAGGAGCTACCCTTGGAGTCAGGCTGATAGTCGATTGCCCTGGTACAGTGCTCACAGCCCAGGAGGAAAGACCATCTTGTGATGAGAGAGGATCTGGAGCTCCTACCCAGTGCCCAGGATGGCAGGGACATGCCCAGAATGAACTTTGAGGAATGGTAGGCCCTCCTGCTTTCTGCTGCTTGCACTCATATGTCACTATTAACCAGAATGGCCATCTTCATTAAAATATCCAAAGCGAAAAGGGGGTGAAAAATCTCAACATGCGTTCAATGTTTGCATTTTGGCGTCATATTCAAGCATGTACTAAGGAGCAGGTCATTCTGCTTTAACTGGTATCATAAGCAAAGTGTGTTTGTGCTTTCATTGCAGAGACCTGAGTACTTGGACCCTCCACTATCTCAGCAATAAGCAAGCCTTCACTGATCTTGCCAATTTCTAAACCATCATGGCAGAGAAAATGGGGCTCACCAACGATATGTGGTAGTATTTGGCGGTTCTTATGCAGAATCCCTTGTAGTGCAGTTGAGAATAAAATACTCCGACCTATTTGTTGAAGTCATGGGCAGCAGTGTACCAGTCCAACAAAAATTGATATTTTATGGCAACTATACATTTCATATAGAAAAATATTTCTCTAAGTGGATGAATCACCCACAGGATGATCCAGCTTGAGCCATGTCTACCCCTAACCCCACAGGTGATCCAGCACCATGAGAGATGCCCAGGTATACACAGTTGATAGTTATGTACCTCCCTGGGTTGGCTTTAAAATGGGTTGTCTCAATTGTGACTTGAATGGTAAAGTAAATCATAGCCTATAATTTCCAAAGAAATAAAAGAAAAGCTCATTTTTGATAGGGATATTTTTCTAATTATAGAGTTGACTTTCAATTCTTCTATTTTCTAGAACATGCAATAATTAACTATTTTATGGTGAATTATATATAATTACTGTCTTGGGGTTTTGGGCTGTATGTGAATAAACACCCATCATTCACATTATACTGGGAAAGGCATAAAACTTCTAATCATATAGACACTGCTGACAAAAGTAATCTCCTATTGCACTTCAGGTGGAATTTTCTGTAACATTTAAACCTTTCAGTGGTGAACAGTATTAAACATCACATGATTTCCAGTTTTCTGTAGCTTTGCTATATCCTATTCTCTTCTACGTCTACAAAGACCGCATTGAACCTTTATTCTCTTGCCTCTTTAGACAAGCAGAGCTGGGTCCCAGTTGATTACTAGATGAAAATTTGCAGAACAGGGCTGTACTTTTTTTGCTCTAATGTTGATTTTTTGTTCCATCCTGACCCAAAAAAGAGTCACTTCATTCTTCAATTTCTAGATCTCTATATTAAACAAGAGGTTGCAGAGAATTTAAAAACATTACATTGTGTTTTTAAATTATAAAATCATTGTGTTTGAATTATAAAAATCATATCATATTAAATGACCTTGGGTAATTTTTTTATATACCTTAGATTACCTTGAAGTCATTTGAAATTCTCTGGCTGCACATAATAGCAAATACCCAGAAACGGTGAGATAGGTTACCAGTGTCATGGTGGTAATGCTGAAAAGCCCAGACAACAATGATATGCTAACAAAAGATTTGAAGTAAGGGAAGGTTGTACATGAGAATGCAGAGGAAATTCTTGGTCCTGAAAATCAGACATGAACTTGAATTTTCCACCGTTACCAACATTTTCTTAAGGTCTATTACTTTGAGGTAACTTACTGAGGTCGAGCACTACCAAATAATTTTGACAGTTTATCACAGTCATGTAGGGTCTCAGCCTTAACAGGTATTTTTCAGTTGGGTGGGTGTGGACATCAGAAAGAGATGATGGATTCCACAGCAGGAAGCTCAAGGGGGCAGGTGAGAGTAGATGCAATCAGGGGTGCCTGAAAGGCCCTGAGAGAAGAAGCAAGCACCAAGAGAGGAAGGAACGACTCTGGACACCAGCCCACAATGTTTCTCTTAGCTAGCAGATGTAAGGACTTTGGGCTATTGAAACCATGATGTGGTTCTAGGAATCACTCAAGTGTATTTTCTACACTTGAGACTGTTTTGCTCTTGCACATAAAAGACTTGTGTATGGTCGATTGCTTTGAATGTGGCTTTAAATAAGAGGAAGAGAGGTTCTTAGATAATTGGATCATTCTATTGAAGAGAAGAATGTGGAGAAAGAAAATAAGAGAATGAGAGGATAGAAAATATCTTTATTTCCTTGAAGAGTGATCACATATCTTGTAAGGGGGCCTCTTAAAGGCTACATGTAGGTGTATACTTTAATAGATTGCAGAAGTAAGAAAAAAGAGAAGGCTTAAGAAGCAGTTTCTTATTTCAAATGCTGAAGAAAGGTCAAGGGGTGCTTCTGGAACTGTCTGAGGCCCTACGTTGGAAAATGAGAATTTTGTTAGCTATGAAGGGATCTGAGACGTTGAAAGCTCATTTTCAGATTTTGTCAATCATTGCTCACAATTTTGTCCTTCCCGTGATTTCCCAAGGATTAAATTTGATAATAAAATTTACCAGTCGGGTGGGGGAAGGGGGGAAGAGGGGTCATTTCCTTAAATATCACCTTCTATCTGGCAAAGGTCACCTGACAGTTACAAAGGGTCAAATCGGAGGTGCTCTATCTTTGCAGAAAAGTGGGCGGCATTCTTTTTTGGGAGGCTCATGAAGTAAGCTGGGTGCTGTGATCACGTGACTTGTGCAAGTGGGAGGTAACTTCAAAACACAAAACTCAGTAAAGAAAGTCTACAGCAGGAGAAACCAAACCAAAACAAAACAAAACGAAACAGTGGGATAGAAGATCACTTCACAGTTCTGCCATGTCACTGGCACCTAACCCAGCAGAATCGCCATGGTCAGCCTTTTCTTTTAATCAGAGGAAGTTGCTCCTTATTGTGTTTCTATAGTTTTATAATCCTTTTAAAACAGTGTCATGATCGATTAAACCTCTCTAGGTGGAAGCAGTTTTTAACCTATGCTGGTATTTAAACCATAGTTTCTGGCTATTTTGGGGGGGAATTCCTTAACACTTGACTTGATGTATTGGAAACCAGGGTTATGGCATTTCTTGCAGCGGTTCTCAACCTGTGGGTCGCGACCCCTTTGGTGGTCTAACGACCCTTTCACAGGGGTCGCCTAAGACCATCCTACATATCAGATATTTACATTATGATTCATAACAGTAGCAACATTACAGTTATGAAGTAGCAATGAAAATAATTTTATGGTTGGGTAACAACATGAGGAACTATATTTGAAGGGCCAGAAGGTTGAGAACCACTGCCCTAGGGAATCCTAGAAGTTGGACCTGGCAGGGAACTTATAGATAACATTTTGTCCAATTCAGAGCAATGGGAACTGAATGAAGCTCAGAGATGTTTGCAGTAAGGTTTAAAATGGATCACAGGGGTTAAGAATGTAATCCAAAGCCAATGGACAGTTTGCTTCACTGCGTGAAGGACATGATATTAAAGTCATAACTATGTCATGTTCACCATGACCAAACCTATTAGGGCAAAGCCACAGGGAGGTTAGAAACCAATAATAGTAAATAACAGCCTTGAAAAAGCATGTTTTCTCCTTTCTAGGAGTAAATTATATTCTGGAGAAATCTGAAATCTCCCAGCATGAAGTGTATCTGAACTTTGAATCAGATTCCAGCTCAAGTTGGGGAATGGTCATGTGGTTCAAACTTTGCAACTGAGGCCCTGAAGCCCAGACAGTTCTGGTCTGTCCTATAGTTCTGGCCTTGGAGTCGGGGTCACAGCCTGACCACCTGGGCCAGGAGGACCTGCTGAGCCTGCAGGGTTATGGAGCCAGGGTCTCAGGGCCTGGGCAGGGAAGCAAATGGGGCCATGGCAGCTGTGTCCCTAGCCGTCACTCTGAGCAAGGCTCAATCAAGACTGCAGCCGGCGGTGTCTTTCCTGCAAGTCTCATCTCTCACAGGGACGCTGCCTGGATGAGCCTGGAGCAAACTGGCCTCGTCTCCCAGGACATCCCTGCAGTCAGTGGACTGTTGCACTTGAGGAGCCTGATCAGGAATTTGAGGCAGATGGAGATGAGCTTTGTGAAGAGTGTTTATTAATAACGGAACATGAGAATTTCTAATACTTGATGTGCTGTGAATTAACTCCACAGACTGAAAATGGTCGTAACTGAGAAGTTAAAGCCCCAGATCCTTTCATCCTACAGCCGACGCTGCACTTGGCTTTGGGGATCAAGGAAATGGAGAACCACATAGGAGGAGTGAACCTCTGGGTACATTTGAAAGGGAAGATAATTAGAAGAGAAATCTAACACAGTGGTTATTATTCAGTGTAAACCCACCGTGGCTTATCCTCAGGAAATAGGCCTGTAAGAGCAAAGCTATTCAAGAAAATGTGACAGATTTCAGGAGATTTGTCTTAAAAACCCTCAACCTTCAATTCTGACTTATTTTGGTAAAAGCTCTTTTTTCTTAGTATTCAGAGGCTTGCTAAAAATATTTCTGTCTTTTAAGTTTTCATTTAAAGGGTTGGGCCTCTTGAATTCTGGAGTCTGGTATTCACAACTTGAAGGTCTCCTGACTCAGAATGCTTTGGTTTCATGTTTCAAAGAAATGTTTGGAAATGACTCTGTGCCTACTCAGCAATGTTTTATTCTTAAAAAGATATATTTTCTTACCAAACTGCTATAGAAAGAAGTCAAAACTGCAGTGATTATCCAATTATTAGACCCCCAATTTCTGGATGATTTCAGACAAATGACTCTGGCCCTTTGGAAAATGTTGTCCCCAAACTACTTGCAATATTAATCAGGAGGTTTACATTTGGGGAAGAAGTGTGCTTCTTTTCGTCTATAAAAATTTACTGGGCAAAACAAAGAGATTAATAAAGATTCAATCCTTGATATTTAAAAAGTAATTTAAAAAATTAGAATTCTATCTTGGTTCCTCATCTCTATATTACACCCAATAACATTACCCCTGGATCTCTACCTAGTGCTTTTGGCATCTATGACCTTGTTTCATCTCCTTATTTACTCTGAATTTCTTACATACTTACCCTGTCAATTGGGTAGTGTATTGGTTTTCTAGCGTCACCATAACAAAATAGCACATAGTGGGAGCCTTAACCAGCAGAAATGTATTTTCTCACAGTTCTGGAGGCTGGAAGTCCTCCATCAAGGTGTGGGCAGGGCTGGCTTCCTCTTAGGGCCGTCCTGGGAGGACCTGAGTCAGGCCTCTCCTTGGCTTGCAGACGGCCACCATCTTGCTGCCTTTTCCTTGAATGGACGTCCCTCGGTGCAGGAGCACCTGGTGTCTCTTCCTCTCATAAGAACACCAGTTAGACTGGATTAAGGCCCCACCTTAGCAGCTTTATTTTATTTATTTATTTATTTATTTATCCTGCAAAAAGCTTTATTGTTTCATTTGGTTCAATGCATGGGAGAGGGCTTCAGGGTGGTTACAAGGATGGCTAGTAGTTTCTGGGAGAGGCTCAGGTATAAGCCAGAGACACCAGGGGAATGCAGCGGGGCCCCTCAAAGGCCTCTGGGCTCCACAGGCTCCTAGTCATGCTTGAGGGTGAGCCTTTCCAAGGGATACTTGCCCAGCCCAGCCTGGGGGCCGGCTGCCTGCGGAGGCGAGTCAGGTGTCGCCCATCTTCTTGATGAGTTTCACCCGGAAGTGGTTTTCCCGGAAGTCAGGGAGCTGAGGGTCAGCGCAGGCAGAACCCAGGGCCTGCAGCTCCAAAAGGGCCTGGGTCAGGCTCCTCTCCAAGACCAGGCGGCTTCCCTGGCGTCCTGAGTTTTGCCCCCTCACCTTGGGAGGCTTCAGCACGTCCTGGAAGAGAATGTGGCCACCGCGCTGTCACCTCGCGGAGAAGTGGCCCGCGCCCTGGAGAGCCACGTGGTCGCGGTGGAAATGGAAGCCCAGAGAGAGGTAGGTGTGCGAGGCCCGCAGAGGCAGGCTGGCCGGGCGGTTGACGGCTGCCTCCACCTCGGGGGAATAATTCTGACGAATTTGGGAGCTCGTGGCTGTTTGGCAATAAGGAGTTAAGGTAGAAAAAAAACGGTGTGTTGGCTGGGCCCAGAGGTGGTTCTGAAGTGGTGACTGGATAGGACGCAGGAGAGTGGCGGAGGCTGGAAGAAGGGGGCCCCTGGGTCTGTTCCGTCCAAACACTGTTGAAGCCAAGAGACAGATCTGGGACCGCCGAGGGCACTGCCCGCAGCCTCATTTTAATTTGATAATCTCTTCAAGTAACATTCTGAGGAACTTCCACATCTGAATTGGGGGGGGGGGGGGGGCAGGGCAGGGGGCATGATTCAACCCATAACAGGTGTTGTCACCATTTTACAGGTGAAGAAACTGAGGCCCAGGGAAATGAGTGGCTCAGTTCCTCCACTGCACAGGTTCTACCTAAAAAAAGGGAGAAATGTGTCTGACAATGAAAAATGGTGTTAGAGTCGGTCTTTATTTTAAATCATATAAAATCTAATTTAAGCCAATACTGGAATTTAGCTACAGCCTGACCTTCCATATTTATTGAGTTTATAGGATTTTAAACTTATAGGGTAAAAGAATCTGCAACCTTAATTCTCTTGGCCAGGCAGTCTAACATACTGCATCTGGAGATTAGGGCATTGACATGTTTGGAGCCCTATTCTGCTATCACAAAACTTTCCAGTTTACTTTATCTTTCTTGTTCAAGTTTCCTTGTTCATATTTTCTGTGTCTGTCATTTCCCCTGAGTGAGCTCCTTGGAGCTTTAGTCTTCAGCTTGTTTCTAATCCTGGCTACGTTTGTGGATCCATAGAACATTGCTTTCATGAAAAATTGATATTTCATTAAATATTTAGGTGGACCATGCTGTCATTTTTCTAGAAATTAGTCATATATCAGAATCAAAATGCCAACAAAGGTCATCTTTTTTTTCCTTTCGATGTGAAAAATGTCCATGATTTATTTTTAAATGGGAAAAACAGATTGCAGGGCAGTTAAAACATAACTGAGAAAAGTAAAATTATTTATTGCTTCTAGCTTATAAACAAAGACTTCTATAATATTTGTTAAGTACCTATCTCCAGCCAAACCTGAATAGTGAACTTTTTTGTTGTTGTTGTTATTGTAAAACATCTGTTATTCCATTACAGTTATGTAGGAGCTACCTAAGTAAGCTGAAATAGCTCAGTTGGGAGAGCGTTAGACTGAAGATCTAAAGGTCCCTGGTTCAATCCCAGGTTTCAGCATTTTTTAGATGTTTATTCTAAATGTAGTTTCTGGTCAGTCTTACCCACAATATTTAAGGAGCATAGAGGAGGTCCCCCAGCCCCCATTATCCACATGGAAGACCTTCCAAGATCCAAAATGGATGCTTGAAACATTGATAGTACCTGACCCCATAGGTGTTTTTTCCCTGTGCATACATATCTATGATAAAGTTTAATTTATAAATGAAGCATAGTAAGAGATCAACAACAATAACTAAGAATAAAATAGAATGGGGTAATTACAATAATATACTGTAATGAAAGTTGTGTAAATGTAGTTTCTCTCTTTCACAGACACAAAATATCTCATTGTATTGTACCCACCTTCTCACTTAAAGGGAACCCTTTACAGCTTCTCTTTGGCACATCCAAATTGCCAGCATCACTACTCTTGAGCTTTGGGGCCATTATTAGGTAAAATAAGGGTTACTGACCACAAGCACTGGGATACCTGATCAGTTAATCTGATAATCTACAGGTACTAAGTAACTAATAGG
Source organism: Myotis nattereri (assembly GCF_964212035.1). Lineage (NCBI taxonomy): Eukaryota > Metazoa > Chordata > Mammalia > Chiroptera > Vespertilionidae > Myotis > Myotis nattereri. The sequence continues at coordinate 26,243,344 of NC_138082.1, read as the reverse complement.
TGGGGAGTACACACATTGTGGATACAATGGACAAAGTGATGATTCAGGCCCCAGGTGGGATGGGTCGAGATTTCATCACATTTCTTAAAATATTGTGTGTTTTAAAACTTATGAAATGTTGATTTCTGGAATTTTCCATTTAACATATTCAGACTGGGATTGTCCATGGTAACTGAAACCTCAGAAAGTGAAACCATAGGTAGGGGTGAGGAGTGGCTACTGTATTTGGTTCTCATGCTTTGGGTGGATTGATGGCTTTTCAGGGAAGGGTGGTGTCAGGTGTCCCGGTGGGAGTTTTTATATAAACCCACCAGCACATTAGTACTTCCTGCTTGTAATTGCTAACTGGAGTACTTGATATATATACCAAGCTTTCTCCTAAGCTCAGTGTATTAGCTTACTTAAAATGGCCACTACAATTTTTTGTAATTGTTAAATAACAGTTTCTGTGCCTGAGACCTGGCATGTGGTATGTTCACAGTCAATGACTCTTACTTTGACTACCATGATTATTTTCATTGGCTAGGAACTTTTCAAGTAGAGCTATGAGATATGAGTTGTTCTAAGGACGAGTCACCCCTCCATCTAATGAGGCACTAGTAAAGGCCATCTTTTTCCTGTGTTTTTCTGTTTTAAAATTCTGTATCAACAATTCCATGTTTCTGTATGGTAAATGTGAAAGGATATTTTCTCACCCAGCTTTAACTTTCCACAAAGGGATTTAGCTTCTATTTCAAAGGTTCTTACCTCCGATCCATAGGCAACAGGAGGTCTGTGAAGTCTCTGAAGCTGAGTGCAAATTTGAATGTTCACATGTAGTTGTCAAGCATTTCATTGGATTCAAGGTTTGTGACCTAGAACAAGTTTAGAAAAGTTAAATGCAGAGATCTCTTCACCACAAATACTTGCTGGTAATTCGTGACCTGACCTTTGAATTTTTCAAGGTGTGAGTGATAGAACTTTTCTCAATGATTGTCTTGTGCGTCTTGCCCAGTGTTTATCTACTATGAAGCAGGTTTCAGGAGGGAGCCTAGGTTGTCAACAAATTTTCTTCCCTCTGGGTTGTGGCTTTTAGGGACAAATTTCACATAGTGAAGCAGATTTGACCATTTTTGGAGACGCCCTGCTACTTTGGGGTAGCCTTCCCATGACTCATCCCCCATCACTATGTTTAATCTGCTGAGGTGGGTCCCACTCCACCTAATTGTCTCTTTTTGGGGAGATTAAGAAAATTTCCTCACATTACCTTTATTATTCTACTTTTTCCAATTAGCTTTAATTCTTTTTGATGGCATTGTAGACTATCTGGATACCAGGCAATGGCTGGCTGTTCTTCCATCTTTATATTATTTAATGTCTATAACCTGAATGATGCCTTGGCTGGTTTTGGTCAAGGGGTAACATTTCCAATTCTTGTCAGGCATTTTTCAGGCTTCAGGCATTTAAATAAAGTATGAATGCTGCAGGTTATTCCCGCTTTTCCCCTGAGCATTTAGCCACATTTCCAGAAAAGCTCTTTTCTGCAAAATTGATTCAGGGTTTGTGTTTCCACCATGAGGCCGAAGCTAGTGAGGGATGTTCCCATAAATGCCTGAGGGCTAAAGGAGGGAGCCAAGTGCATGGAGAAACATCCAAGGTCCAACATCATGGTCCACTTTCAAACACTCAGTCCATTGGGAGAGAGGCAGGATCTGGGTCTAAATGATGAGACCAAGTGCTCAAGGCCTCCTGGGAGTCTCGGGGAAGCAAATGGGGAGCACGACTTCACAAACAACAGGGTTAGGATGGTAAAGGCTTCAGGCAAGATGGACAACACTGTTCATTCTTCCCAACTATCTCTGCATTGTTCTTGCATGGGGTTTGGGCTCTGTGCTATTTGTAGACACACACACACAGTAGTGTTGGTGTCTAAAGGGAATTTGGATTGTATTGACCAGTATAACTGGAAAGAGAATCAAGTCTCTTAAAATTCTCATTGTTTTTGTGATTACAAAATATACAAACTACTGAAACATTAAAGTTTTTACAGAACTCTGTTGCTTAAAAAGTAAAGACATTCCCAACCTTAAAGGTAATCATTGTTAACAATCTGGTGTCCATTCTTTTATCAGATTTTTTCCTATGCACTGCTAATATAAAATGAATGTATAGACACATAAATACACTTACATTTTATACAAGAATTAAATCATATTTTTCCATATATGAGGACTGAATGTCTAAAATAATAATGGAAATTTATTTCCTTTGATGTTTCTTTTAATGGAAAGAAAGTATAATATGAAAGGAGGCTAAAACATGGAAACTACAGCCCTAAGTATAGCATGCTCCAAATTTTTGAAACATACTTCTACAAAATCGTAAGTGGTGGCAAATGGGTCTGAATGGTAGCAGTGATGATAGTAGTAAGAGGAAATTTTTATTAAATTTGTATTCTGTGTCAGGCCCTATTTTGAGCAATTTAGAGGAATTAGTTCATTTAATCAGTGATGCGGAAATCTAAAAAGCAGGGAGCAAAAAGGCATTTATAGCAATTTGAGAACATTGCAGAGGGAGCGCTGTGTGAGAATCCGAAGGTAATGACAAAGTACCAGAAAGAGCCCCGATGACTGGCAGTATGCAAAGCATTTAGGGAAAATGCTGCCATTATCCGTTTAAGGCCAGATGTCACAAACTGTCTGTATAAATCCAGTCAGTTCAGTAATAAAGATGTAATTATATAAGTGGTCCTAGTTTATGTAATTGCCATTTAGTTCATATTGATCACAAAAATGCCAAATTTGTTCTTTTTTTAAAATAAAAAATATTAATGCAACGAAGAGCTGGTTCTTTGAAAAGATTAATAAATTTGACAAACCTCTGGCTAGACTCACTAAGGAGAAAAGAGAAAGGTCTCAAATAAACAAAATTAGAAATGAAAGAGGAGAAGTTACCAAATTCCTTGTTTCAATTTCTCATTCTTAGTGTGGTGTTTAATTCACAATAATACAAAAACACTTTTACAGTCTTTAGTATCATAATTTATGTGAAATTAGTTTTAAAAATCTGCAATGGTAATAAAGGAAGCTGGAGTAATATTTACAAATCATTCTCTATGAAAATTTAAAAAATGTTAGCTAAAATTGATAACTTGGCCATTATGAACTTGTTAGGAACTGCGTACACTCTTTAAAGTCTAGTGTTTCTTTTAGCATTAGTTCATTTTGTTGCTACATTTGGGATCTGTAATGTCAGTGGCATGGAAATTAAAATTGTGTTCCTGCTTTTCTTTCCCTCAGAGTCTGTGAATCTCTAAATGAACTCAGAATGGGTTCAGCCTCTTTCCTGGAAATCTAGTGGGTAATTTTATGGAGATTTTTCAGAGTAATAGAGACAATAGAGCTTTTGAGGTAAGCAACATGAGAGAGAGAGAGAGAGAGAGAGAGAGAGAGAGAGAGAGAGAGAACACACTGAGGGAACAGAAAGAAATAAGTGGGTATTTTTTCCTGAGAGCTGCCAGAAATTATCAGTTGATTAGAGACAGTAGTCTGGAGACTGTACTTTTCCACACACGGGCTGTGGGCTTCTCCATAGAGATAAATGGGATGAATACATGTATACACAGCTCCAGTCCCGAAGCCACTAATTGTTATGATACGATCGGCACAAGCTCAGTGATGCCACATCCTTTACCACATTATTTTAAAATTGTACATTTCCACATTTTACTCATCTTTTATAGTAAATACTTAGAGGTATTTCAAAAAGTAAATTCATGATTACTCAATGCCAAAATGCAGCTGCTTCTCGTAACCTTTAACTTAGGAAACTTTAGAAAGTGGTCCCAGTGGAATGTGACACCACAAGCTTCATCTATATACCTTTTAACCGCAGAAGCCTCTCTCTTATTCTGGATTTAAAATAATTCACTGTTTGGGTTTGTTTCAGAAGAAAGTTTATAGGAATAATTGGATAGAGATGATGGAAAAGAATTGTCCTTTAGAGACTAGGTCTATGTACTCAACCTTCCCAAGAAGTTTATCCCAAAAATACAATTTCTAAGGATCTGAAATGTATGAAACCATCTATGTGTACTTTTATTCCCAATGAAATACTCCCGATACTTTTGTGTAACTGATGAAGGTCATGATTAACTTTCTTTTCCTTTTGGAAGTAGCTTTGGTATTTCCCCCCAGGATAATTAAGGATAGATTTGGCAAATGCCATATCATTTAATATTCTTCACTTAGTTTGCATGCTTGGCCTGAGCTTCTCAATCACTAACATGCATTTTGACATCTTTGTGGAGATGGAAGATCCATATTTGCCATCCTCTCCCTGTCATGATACAGGGTAGGGTTTTGAGCTTCTTTTATCAAAGTGCCAGTAATTTTATTCCCATCGATCTTGCCTTCTAATGGAAAGGAAGAGGAGCTGTTAACTTTATCATAGGGACATTCTCTCCCGTTCAGCTGGCTGGAATTCTCTGCAAAGATAACTATCGGTCAGGACTTATTGCTGGCCTCCAGTGATCTGTATGAAAAGTTAAAATGTTGGCTAGAATTCAGAGGTTACTTTTTAGTGCTAATAGAATTGTTCTTCCAGAAGGCCAAAGAGCACACACTTTGATCTTTTGCCAATTTAATGGACTTCTTAAAAAAGTACATTTGCCCAGAAATGAACATTTAAGCTCCCTGAATAGTTCCATGTAGTTAATGAATAACTCTTTCCATAAACCAAGGGCTTAGCTGGCCCTAGCCCTGTACTAAGTAGTCTCTGTTCTTTCTCTCCTGTCATCCTCACAGCTCCACATTAGCCCCACTGTACAGATGAGAGACACCAAGGCGTTTCAGTGGCTTGGGCAAAGTCACATGAACAATGGGCCAGGTCACATTTGAACTTCCTTGACCTCCAAGGCCTGGCGTACTTGTCCTGTGCTCTCACCTGGATGAGTGGCTTGTTGCTGAGCTTGTGTGTGTTATGGACTATTGAAATCTTGGATTTCCAGGGAGTATGGGGATCTCAGGTCACTATTGACCCATGTACAACTATGACCAATGCCTCCCTTGGTTCACCTCTATGATACATAAGCAGCAACTGTCTGTCTAGTGTTTGAGAAGAATGGCCTTCCATGCCCAGATCTAAGTTACAAGAAATACATGGAGGGACTGGCTGACCCTTCCTAGGAAAGCTGAGGTGTTGGAGGAGGTAAAGTGTTACCTGATGACATTTGGTATTTACATGGGGGGTTGAAAAATGTGAGCATATGCCTTACCCCGTCCATGCATTAATCAATCCCTGGGTGCCTGTGCGATGGGAATAGCCTTTGTTTTTAACCTGCACATCCCTGTCAAATGTACAACTGCAAATATTCAAAGATAATTGTGGAGAAGGAAGTTGACAGGAAAATAGGAGATACAGTAGTATTCCAAAAATACTTGCCTCACAGCCAAGTTTCCAAATTGCTTGTCTAGGTCAGAACTAGAAAATTTCTTGAGACCATATCCCAAGGATGTTTTTACTTGGAAAATAAAAATCTAGATTTAAGACTGTTTTTAATTTTTTGGAGCCACAATTTCCCAGACTCCATCCCCTTCTCTGCTCTGCCTCCAAGGCTCTCACCTGCTCTCAGTTGGATTGTTAGAACAATCTTCTACCCTGCTTCTAGCTTCTATCCTGGCCCCTGCATTTATTCTAACCCAGTGGTAGTGATCCCTAATGAACAAACCTGATCTCACATTTCTCTGCTCAAAATTGTGCAAAGATGGCCATTTTCCTTAGGGGAACAGCCATTGTCCTTACAGTGGTTCCAGTGCTGCCCTCACCCTGCTCACTCCGGGGCAGGCACATTTACTCTGCGATGTACTAGGATATGCTCTTCCTTACTTCCTCACCTCCTTCAAATACATGCCCTAACCACCTTCTCAATGATGCCCACTTCATCCTTCTTATCTATAATCGTAGTCATTCCTCAGCCCCATTCCTGGCATTGTGGATCGCTTTAATTGCATCTTTCCCTATTTGCTGAGAGCTATAAACTCTCATAGATGATGCATAGATTCTTGATATAGCTGCTAGACTTTAGAGTAGTGGTTCTCAAACTTCCTAATGCTGCGACCCTTTAATACAGTTCCTCATGTTATGGTGACCCCCAATTTCATTGTTACAAATTGAACATAATTAAAGCATAGTGATTCATCACAGAAACAATATGTAATTATATATGTGTTTTCCGATGGTCTTAGGCAACCCCTGTGAAAGGGTCGTTCGACCCTCAAAGGGGTCACGACCCACAGGTTGGCGACCCACAGGTTGAGAACCACTGCTTTAGAGGCATCACATGTCTAAACTGTTACTCACAGTTCTGATTCTTTGGTTTTGTTTCAAGCCAGGCACTGTGATAGAGGCTGGGGATGAATGCTTTAATAGAAACACATGCAAGGATGTAGGGGAAGCTCTGGAAATGAATTAGTAAGACAATAGGGAAAGATCAGGGAAAAATTCAGAAGCAATTTCTGATTCAGGGAGAAAGATAAGAAGAAATCTGCAAATCAAAGGAGAGGAGTATTATTCTTTTTAGATAAGAATAGAAGTGGAAAAGGCATAGAGGTATGGAAACAACCCCTTTGCTATATACAGCAGAAGTATAGTTCGAGGGTGAGTGTAGGTGGGATGGTGTCACTGTGGCTGGCGGTAAGGTTGGACCAGGGGGCAGGGCCAGATAACAAGGTTAGACCAGTGGATAGGACTAGATCATAAAGGGCCTTACACCCTGCTGAGGAGTCTGGACTTGATCATATAGGGTCACTCCTACAAGTTAATTTAGAAAGTACCGCATTTCTCAAATGCTAACCTGCTCACTATTAGGGATTTTTCTAGGCTTGACTCTGAGTTCTTTAATTAAGAAATGTTTAATTTTCTCTGCTTAGTCTAAATCCAACATCTCATATGCACATAGAAGTTGAGATTCTAGGGAACAGGATTTCAGTGCATGCTGTCAGCTGAGTCAAAATGAATATTATTTGTGTAGACTTTCTTTTGTAAATATATGCACAAGTCAAATGAAAAGCAATTTTATTGTATCATACTATTTTTAGGTTCATGACAAGGAACTCACAGTTTAGTATATTGCAGAAATTTCTCCATGGGAAATAACCATATTGAGATCATTGGCTTTTTAATAATTTCTTTCTTAATTGTAGAGTTTCCTTTAGCCATTTCAATGAATCAAAGTTCTCAGGAGTAAACAAAGCACACACAAAAAAAATCAATCCCTATAATCTTTTTCTTTATACCTCCTCATTTCTGCTCCCCAGATTGAAAATTTAATCTCTTCATCATTTCCAAACTTTATTTTGCAATTTTTTTCTCTAGCAGTGTTCAGATTCTTCTTCTCCTCCTCCTTCTCCTCCTCCTCTTCCTCCTCCTCTTCCTCCTCCTCTTCCTCCTCCTCCTCCTCCTCCTCCTCTTTTTTCTCCTTCTCCTTCTTCTTTTGATTTAATAAAGGTTTATTTTTCAAAATATACAGCCGGTGAGACCTGTTGTTCATGCATCTTCTCCAGCAGCAGGGGCGTCCCCACCTTTGGTGTTTCCGGTGTAAATCACTTGAGCTCTGTGCTTTGAGACTAATAAGTCCTTTACTAAGGAGCTCCTGAAGGACTGCTCTGGCCAAGGAGCTGTGAATCTTCAGCCTCTCAGAGACCACAGCTGGGGTTTTAAGTTTGCAGTTGGGAACTTCCTTACAGAGCTTGTCATATGTGGCTTTGTCAAACAAGACCAGGTTATTGAGCTTGTTCTGAACTTTGCCTTTGGACCACTTCTTCTTGTTGGCCATGCCCCTGACTTGTTCATGGGATCTTTGTCTTTCTAGACTGACTTTCCAACATCTTTCTTCTTCTTGTCGTCCTTGGGTGGCATCGCGGGACTCAGAGAGCAGGGTTGTGCTGCTGCTTCGCCAAGATGTCTCCCCGAGAGCAATGTTCAGATTCTTTAGCCCTGGTTCAGTGGCAGATCAGTGGTTCAGGCTGTTTAGGTCACCAGTGAGTCCTACCATGGCAGAATGTGATGGGGAGAAATACTTCTGCCAGGGTTCTTGTTCCAGCATTAAGAAGGGTTCGGCAATCTGGAGAAGGCTGTGTGTAGATTAAATAGGAGTCCCGAGATGAAGCATAACTTTGAAAGGCATTGGGGGTCAGAGGAGCCTAGCTGAAAGAGCTAAGATCTAAGTTCTAAGGTCTTCAGTTCTCCTCGTCCTAGGACTCCATGCTTTTTATTAACACAATTTGTCCTGAGGCAAGGCAGAGATATACACATCAAAGGGTATACACAAGCATTGTCAGATGGGGGAATTAGCCTACAGTTGTTCAGGTGTTTGGCCAGTAGGAGGCAATAACATGTAGATTAAAATGCCCTGAGCTGTCTGGCAGCTGAGCAGTCATTTTAATGTATCCTATTCAGATTTGGGGAAATGCCATCAGCCATTCCCAGATTCAGCCCTGCTGTCATGCTGGAATTGGTCTCCGGCATACTTCATTTCCCAATGATTCCATTGATCCTTGGAAGGTGCTGGGTGCCATAAAAGGCATCAGTGAAGACTTGCCCACTTGTTTACATTGAAGGTAAAACAGTCATCAATATCCAGAGATACACAATGAATCATTTTGCTAATTATTGGACTTAAATGTTTTCCTACAAGTGCTCTCAGTATTCAAGTCGCTTGAGGTCACATTCTTACAGGAATCTTAGTATTCATTAGAATGAGCCTAGAAATGTCCAGTGATCAATGATTAATGATGTGTCTGCCTTGATTCTTAGTGCAATGCAGGGATCCATTGGCTGTTAAATCTTGCTTGTTGGAAATTACTGAAGTGAGCTTTAAACTAATCTAAATAATCAATTTTTAGTATTTGATAAAATATTCACGTTCATCCCCTTGCAAAATCAAAATCTGCTTATTATGTTAATGTGGTATTTGCAAAGCAATCACCATGATTTCAGCCCAAACTCCTCTACCCCAATTCCTTGCAAATCAAAGTCAGTCAGCATCCAACATGCATATGCCTCTAGATCACTGTCAGGTCAAGTCAGACAAGACACAGGCCCGATTAACGAGGCTCTAGTTCTGGCTTCATCAGGTGTCTTTGCAAGTCAATTAAGCGATCTGGGCTTCAGGTTAGTTTGCTTTTTAATGTGTAAAATAAAAAGATTGAACATATCCTACTTAATTAAAATTAAATATTTATAAAACCATAAATCATTCTTTTGCTCTTATTTCTGGCTCATAACTTTCTGCTTGTAATTTTCAGGTAATAAACTCATAGCCTGGGCACTTAGTTATATCATACTCCTGAGATGGCAAATGAGATGAATAAAAACAATCTTGTAAATTGACAACTTAGTTATTTTTCTATAGCTTTCATTTATTTGTACCTATAAATAGGTGATTAATAACAAATTATAGGTGTTTTTAATAAGTATCAGGCCAATGAAATGTGAATTTCTAAGAATTGGCATTAGCATAAGTTTTTTGTTTTCCCCCAAGGAAGAAAACTATCTTACCAAGTTAGTATTAGAGTGAACTGTAGTTGAGTTTAACAATTCATCAAATTTGCTGGAAGTTTCTATTAAAACCATGATTCTAAGGGACTGTCTTAATAGATGGTCTAGGTTAATAGGATTGGACTGCTTAAAAATTGGTGGGAGCTTTGCTTTAATGTAGTTGGGGAAGAAATGAACACTACCTGATAAAGCACAGGGCTCTGGAAATGGTTCAGTCTGAACCCATATGTGCACAGGTTACTTTTAAAAACTCCCAAAATATGTTAATATGCAGCTTGGGTTAAGGGACCTACCATATAGGCATTTTGACATTTTCTTTTCACATTTTAGGTGAATTTCACTGTGTAAATATGTACTAGAGTTTTCTAGACCAAAGTAATCATTCAGCTGAAGTAACTCATGCACAAGAAAGTATTTTTGAGTTTCTGCAAAAGTGGCTAACATCAGGGACCCTTAAGAAAGAAAAGTGCTCCTTTTTTTTTTTTTTAGCTAAAACACAAAACCACTACAAGGATAAAGTTAGATCCCATGAAGGGAAAATAGTTTTAGATAGTCTCTGTGTGTATTTCATGTTTTAAAGAGATTTCATCAAGGTCTTCTTTGTGATGTTTAGAAGCATTGAACCATCCCAACACATAAGTAATTACACAGGACAATCAGATGCATGGCCTAACTATTTGTTGGTTGCCGTAGAAACAGATGGCATATAGACAGGATTTCCTAGGACAATGTCATTTTCATGTACTTTTATTGCTTTTAATAAAATGCATTCATTAATGGACCTGTTATTTGGTTAAATCATTGTTAGGTGAGTGTGTGTGTTTGGTTAGGAAAACAATTTGGGCCCAGATGCCTATTTTGTACATTCCTTGTACCAGGGAATTTTGCCACAGATATCCTTTGACCACATCAGTGAATCGGAAAAGAATTTAGGAAGCATACTATAATCTCCAGAAAACATCAGCTACCAATCCTTTTGGAACTTGGAGAATGATACAGCATATCTGTTTATTCACAGTGATACCAATGGGCACCGTTTCATTAAAATTCTGTCCAGCACAGCTTACTTTTCAGTTCTTCTAAAGATATACTCAATTAACCAAATGGCCATGCATTCTTTCAATTTTTTTTAAAAATGTTGGATTTGTATACCACATATTCTTCTATAGAAAGCAATTTTATTGTTAAACAATGTCTATTCAAAATTCAAGATTTAAGAGAAATCCTAACAAAACAATATGGATTATTTTGCAATATTCCTTAAAAATGCATTTGATCCAAGTTAATTCGTGTCCTGAAAATAAATTATTTTAACTCCCACTTGAGCTGAGGCAGTCATTCAATGGCTAGCCATTGCTTCCAAGATAAAGGTGGACTTTTATTCTTCCTTTTAGCTGCACTGTCTTCTCCATCCCCTTCACACTCCAAGTTCTGTGGGCCTCAGGACTTCTGCCTATGCTATTTTTACTGCCTGGATGGTTATTCCTGGCCTTGGTGACCTTATTAAGTCCTATTCACCTTGAGATCTCTGGCTCAGGGAAGACTTATCTGACCAAACTCAGATAATTCAGGATCTTTAATTCCATCTACAACCTTAATTCCCCTGTGCCACGTCATCTGAGGACATTCTGGGCATTAGGATGTGGACCACTTTGGGGGCCGTTATTTTGCCTGTTTATCACTGGTTCCCAGTTTATGTGGGGCTGTGCCCACAGACGTAACCTAAGCAGCGTCTCTTCCATATCTGGAAGCTGGGCTGTCTTCATTTTCATGTCTATGTCTTACACTTTATTGCCAGCCTTGACAACAGGACTACTTCTAAGCCTGCCTAATTTATTACATGCCAACATGCCTTCTGAGAAGGCTAGAACTTTGCCTAAGCCAATTGACTCTTTGGACCTCGGTTTTACCAGTTCTGAAATGTAAGAATGGAACGAGGAATTCTATAAAGTGTTGAAATGTAAACCCTCAGAATTTTCAAACATAGTAGAAGAACAAGATTTTCTAAGGATTGTGGTTTAGTAACCTTGAGAGTTTTAAATTACATTTTTTTCGGAGACCTGGAAACAGAAAAGGTTCAATGTCTCTATGACTTCTTTTTGCAAGTCCTTTTTGCAAATTGATTCATGGAGAAGTTTGGTAAGATAAATGAGCATGCCTGGTACTTGGAATCTAATTTTAGAGTGCTAAGGAAGAATTTGGAAAACTTATGATACACAAGATACTAGTAAGTTTTTAGAATCCATAATATTTTTTTAGACTGATATTTACTGGTTCTTTGATATACAGATTCTTGGCTCAGCTCACAGAACCTCCCTCCACTAACCCTTAGATAAGCGGTTCTCAACCTGTGGGTCGCGACCCCTTTGGGGGTCGAACAACCCTTTCACAGGGTCGCCTAAATACATCCTGCATATCAGATATTTACATTACGATTCATAACAGTAGCAAAATTACAGTTATGAAGTAGCAACGAAAATAATTTTGTGGTTGGATCACAATATGAGGAACTGTATTAAAGGGTCGCGGCATTAGGAAGGCTGAGAACCACTGCCTTAGATACTAAGGATTGCCACCCAGCTAGCTCCTCCTGGATTCTGTCCCAGCAGGCACTGATTTTGTACCTCTCGTAGAATTCATTAAATTCTCAAGGTTAAGCGCCTTTTGCCCACTGCTAGCTTCCAAAGAATCTGGAGGTTTTATTCCTCAATGTTTCTCCTACAGAGACTTTGAATATGAGATGTGCTTAAGCAAGATTTGTGGAATGAATATATTTATTCTAAATGATATTTTAGGGAAAGCTGGAAGTAACAAAGAGGCATTTAATCTCAACTCATGGTAGTAAATAGAGGTCATAGCTAATGTTCAACAGCTTATCAGTGCTCTCCAGTGGACAGAGTAAATGATAATACCCATTAGAGGTTGGTCAAGCCTGTAATTTAGTAGATTAAATAGTTCCCACTCTAAGGTCAAAGAGAGGAAACATTTCTTCAGTTAAATATTATGGGCCATGGTCATTATTTTGTGAAACTATTTTCTGCTCACATATCACAGTTAAACCACTATTAGTTAAGCCTTTTTCACCCGCCCGGAGGCTTGGTTCCTTCTAATTGAATCACCAGTCCCCAGTTCTTCTCAGCTGGCTTCAGATCAGATGGCACTTGGGGTTTAGGCCAAAGGTCACTTTTTAAGTGACTCTGATTCTCATCATCCTATGTAAAGTAGCTCCAGTACCCAGCCCAGTACGTGGCACATTGTAATTGCTTTTTAATATGTGTTTAAATAATGCACAGCCAGGGTTGGATAGGCAAGCTGTGAACCATTTCCACAATGGACTCGGACTCGGTGCTGGAGCTCCCCTGGCCTCCACCACCCTCCCTCCACTGCTCCTTCTCCACTCACACAGCTATGCTTTCCTGGCAGAAGTGGACAGAGCTGGAGACACAATTTCCCTGATGCAGTGTAAAGTGAAATGTGAGGCTCCTGGGTCAAAAATCAGGAACACGGCTTCGTTCTCCATGTTCTCTCTCAACCAATTATGGTGTTTTTTATGTTATTTAATGTCACGGTCTCTCTGCACAGGGATATTCCCAGGCGGACCTCCCAGGAGCCGGGGCACATGCCCAATCTCCACCCTTTGGCTCAGGTGCTCTGGCCTCCAAGGAGCAAGGGTGGTAAGGAGAGGGACCCACCATCAGTGCCCAGGAGGGAGTGGGCGGTGGGACAGGCCTGAGGGGAGGCTCCAGCCCTTGTGCACGCTCCAGCAGTTTCACACAAACTCAACCATAATGCTATTAAAGCAATAAAAACGGAGGCATCAGCAGATCACGCCCCAGACTCAGAGGAGTCCACCCGCCTGCCCAGAGCTCTGTACTTAACACAGTTCCCAAGGGCTCCCACCCCTCTGCTCCTCCAGAGCAGGACCCAGCATTTGATTCAAGGCTGACCGTGCAGTAGAATATTTGCAAATCACTCTCAGTGTTGGGATTTCTCATTCATCCGTCACACCTCCTAACTAGGGAGCTTGCAGTCTGGCTCCACCATCCTCACTCATAGGGGCCAGGTTCTCTGGCCTGGAGATGAGCCTTTTTCTGTCACATCAACCAGAGAGCAGCGGCTTGAACTCCTGGGAATTCCTTCTGTGTTGATTTAAGTTTGCAGATCCTTTAGATCTCATGGCCATTTTATAGACCCATCACAGAGAATTTGTGTTTTATTTTCTTTTGCTTCAAGCAGTGGTCTAAATGGTCAAACCCCAAAAGGTTATTTTCAGTAGAACTTTTTATGATATACTAGGGGCCCGGTGCACGAAATTCGTGCACTGGGTGTGTGTGTGGGGGGGGAGTGTCCCTCAGCCCAGCCTGCCCCCTCTCACATACTGGGAGCCCTCAGGTGTTGACCCCCATCACCCTCCAATCGCAGGATTGGCCCCTTTCCCAGGCCTGGGCAGGGGACCCTCATTTCCCCCCATCACTGGTTCTGCCCCCAGCCCAGGCCTGATGCCTCGGCCAGAGGCGTAGACCCCCATCACCCTCTGATCACCTGATCAGCCCCTTGCCCAGGCCTGACGCCTCCGCCAGAGGTGTCAGGCTTGGACAGGGGACCCCCATTTCCCCCTGATCACTGGCTCTGGCCCCCGCCCAGGCCTGAGGCCTCTGGCCCAGGAATCATGCCTGGGCAGGGGACCCCCATCTCCCTCTGATCGCTTGCTCCACCCCCTGCCCAAGCCTGACACCTCTGACCCAGGCTTCAGGCCTGGGCAAGGGGACCATCATATCCCCCGAATCCCCGGCTCAGCGCCCCGCCCAGGCCTGATGCCTCGGCCAGAGGAGTTGACCCTCATCACCCTCCGATCACCAATCACCGGATCGGCCCCTTGACCAGGCCTGAGGCCTCCGGCAGAGGTGTCAGGCCTGGGCAGGGGACCCCCAGCTCCCCGCGGTTGCAGGCTCCGCCCCTGCCCAGGCCTAACGCCTCTGGCCGAGGCGTCCGGCCCAGGCAGCGGGGACCTGCAGTGGCAGCGGGGGGCGCCGCGATTGTGGGCTTCGCTTTAGGCCCAGGCAAGGGACCCCTAGCTCCTGGGACTGCCAGCTTCGACCGTGCCCAGCTCCCATCGCTGGCTCCACCCCTACTTCCTGCTATCACTGGCCAGGGCGGCAAAGGCGCCTGATTCTCCAATCATGGCTGGGGGGCAGGGCAAAGGCAGCCCCAGGGCCGCCTTTGCCCTGCCCCCCAGCTCTTAGCTCCCCCCTGGGTTTCTGATCACTGTCAGTGGCAGGGGGCTTCTTCCTGCTTTCCCTTTTGCCTCCCTGCATTGTGCCTACATATGCAAATTAACCGCCATCTTGTTGGCAGTTAACTGCCAATCTTAGTTGGCAGTTAACTGCCAATCTTAGTTGGCAGTTAACTGCCAATCTTAGTTGGCAGTTAATTTGCATATAGCCCTGATTAGCCAATGAAAAGGGTATCGTCGTACACCAATTACCATTTTTCTCTTTTATTAGTGTAGATGATATATGTATGTATAATATATATGTATACACTATATATAATAAATATGTATTTATAGTACATATAATATTTATTATATCATATCAGAACATATATGTAATATAAATATACATAAAAATATCTGCCTTGTATTTCCCTCTACCATAAAACTGTCACTAATCATAACCCTAAACCTAATGAAACTGACCATACTGTTCATTTTTGCTTACAAAAAATGTCAATTTTATGTGGTTCAACTTAATAAAATATACTTATCTTTTATTTTCCCCACTTTCATGTAAGCTACCAAAGAGCAGAGAGCTATGTCTATTTTATTTTAACAAATTTATTGAGGTGTAATTGACATACCATCAACTGCATATATGTAAAAGATATAATTTGACACGTTTTGTTATAGGAAACCATCATCACAATCAAGATAATAAACATACCATTACCCATGAAGTTTTTTTTCTAATTCCTCCTTACTGCCTTTTCCCATACCACTAAATGATTCCATTTATATAAAATGCATTTACCTATCTTCTTTCTGTCATTATATATAAATTTGCATTTCTTAGAATTTTATATAAATGAAATCACTTAGTATACAAACTTTCCTGTCTGTCTTCTTTCACTCAGCACAATTATTTTGAGACTCATTTACATTGTTTCATACATCAGCAATTTTTGTTTTTAATTGGTGAGTAGTATTTTTTTGCAAGGATATACCACAGTTTGTTTATCCACCCATTGGTTGATGGGTATTTGTGTTGTTTCCAGTTTTTGCCCTTTGCAAACAAAGCTATGAACATTCATGTAAAAGTTTCTATATAGAGATATGCTATCTTTCTTTTTCTTTTCTTTTCTTTCCTTTTTTTTTTTTTTTTTTTTTTTTTTTTGCAAAATACCTAGAGTTGGACTAGTGGGCTCACATGGCAGGTATATGTTTAATTTTATGAAATTGCCAAACCATTTTACAACATGGTTGAACCATTTTACATTCACACCAGCAGTAAATGAGTGTTCAGTTGCTCCACATTTTTGCCAACATTTGTTATGGTCAGTCTGTTTTGTAAGGAGTAGTATTTTTAATTTGTATGTAGTAATATCTCATTGGTTTTAATTTGCATATTCCTAATGACTGGTGCTGCTAAGCATCTTTTAAATGTACTCATTTGCCATACATATGTCTTCCCTAGTAAGTGTCTATTCAAATCTTATGTCCATTTGTTTTATTGGGCTAATTTTCTTATGAGAATTTATTAGAGTTCTTTTATACTCTACATTCAAATTTGATATACATTTATATATCTTATATATAATTTATATTATATACATATATTTATATTTTTATATATTCTATATTCAGGTATGAAATTTGCAAATATTTTCTCCCAGACTGTGGCTTACTTTTTTATTTTATTAATAGTGTCTTTCAAAGAACAGTAGTTCTTAATTTTGATAAACTTTATTATTTCCTTTTTAAATTGAGCTTGGTCATATCTAATAAATCTTTGCCTAACTCTAGGCTATAAAGATTTTCTCCTATATTTCTTGAAGATTTGTAATGTTAGGTTTTGCATTTGGGTCTATGATCCATTTTGAATTTAGTTTTGTGTATAGTGTAAGACATGGATTGAAGTTCTACACAAGAAACAAACAGCTGTGGAAACGGAAACTATCTGAGTAAAAAAGACTTTTATAATTTCAATTTTTTGTTTAAAGCAAAAGTGTTAGCAAAATAGCATGGTGTATAACATATAAGTAGAGAGCAGGTAGATTGGGATAAGTTAAAGAGGGTATTATGAAACCTAAAGAAACCATTGCATAATACAGAGAGTTATAGCTAACATACCAGCAAAAGATCTGAAAGCAGACAGGAAAAGAGGAGAAAGAGAACAGATGGAACAAATGGAAAACAGACAAGACGGTAGTTTTCAACCCAACTACATCAGTAATTGCATTAAATATAAACCACAATGCCAAGGCTGAGCAGCAGCCCCTGAAGGATGGATGAACAGATTACTCAGACACAGTTTGACAGTGCAAGAGAGGGCTAAGGGGCCCCTAGCTTTAGTAGCCAGAGCAGCCTCCATTGCCTGGCTCATTAGGCCTTTAGTGGAATTTTTATCTTTAGATACAATCACTAGGGTGAGTAATCTTGGGAGGACACACGTTTACATTGTACTCAGGCAAGGGCATCCAGGGATTAAGCATAAGGATTCCAGTAAACACCCGGGGGTCTGCGCATACACAGACTTGTTTGGAAAGGTCAAGAAATAATTAGGGGCACTCCCTTCGACAGTTCCCTAAGTCTCTGCTAGGTTGGAATTCCGATAAACAGGCAGGTGGCATTCCACACACTTCCCTTTTATCAGAATGTCCTCCTTGCAAACTTTCTAACCAAGTTTCTTGTGCTTCCCAACACCATAACATTTTTTATATTCTGATATTAATTATTCATCATTAGCAAAAGGGGTGTGAGGATGTGGGTAGATATGGTCTGTTGGAATTGGTAGAAGTTTTCTTTTGATTCCTTACATTTTCTCAGTAAAGTTGGATGTGAGCTCATTAGCTGAGAAACTGCTGTCTAATCTAACCGTCTCCCTTCAAGCCAGGCATCATCCTGAGTTCATGTTTATTTTTTTTAATTTAGCCCTGAACAGGTGAAGCTTAAAAGGAAAATTCCAGATAAACACTAACTCTCTGATTTTAATTGAACAGAAAAATAGGGAGCTGAATTTTTTTGACTGCCTTAAATCTAAAAGTAAAAAAATTATAGCGCACAGCTAGAAATCTCTGAGAAGTGCAGCTGCCTCATTTCTCTAGACAGCTTGCTAAGAATTAATATTAAGTGGTTTCCATTTTAGACCTTTCCAGTTGCAAAGATAATACATCACAGCAGCAATGCCCCACCTCCCGCAGCTTTGAGACGTGTGTGTCTGTCCTTGTCCAGTATATTGTTTCCCACCAGCCCATCAACGAATATTTCTTGAGTTCTGAACATGCCAGCAGCATAGTGCTAGATATTGTTAATGTCTCCCTAGTTCAAGATCAAGGGGTGTCAAAGTAATTGTTGCAGTTCCCTTCTAAGAGAAAAATCTCTCCTAAACTCAAAGAACACACTGGAGAGCTCTGTTTCAGTTGTTTTGCATATCATCACGCTAAATGAACAAAGCTTTAAAAGGCCCACAGACTCCACGGAGGTATCCTCCATGTGCAAAAACATAAGCATATTTCGGTAGACCTCACTTTACAAATCCCGATCCAGCAATCTTAAAGGATGAAAGGTAGTATGGGATGGGAACTCTGAGGAAGGGTGTACAACTAGTGAGTAAGCCACCTGCTTGAACCGACTGTGAAGGGCCAAATTTGTTCCAAATAAGGAACAAGTGACACCTAAGAAGGCCTCAGTGCATTTGGAGCTAAAATAATTTAACACATAATTTAGCTATATGAATATCTGCAGTTTGCAAATAGAGAGATGTCCCAAGGTGTGAGATGAAGTTTGGCTTCTTAAGACAAAATTTCCCTTAATTACAATCCCATAATTTAGGAAAGGAACAAAAGTATGGATGTCTCCTGAATAGTCTCTGTTAATTTTCAGAAAGCTCCATCTGCCACCTTTTGACCTAAATAGAGAGGACACCATTTGGTTCTCCTAAAAACTGCATTGTTCTATCCTGCTGTGCACTAAAGTTGAGATAATTAATATCATAGATTTTAGGCAGTGTTTGTGTTTGTGTGTCTTTGTGTGTTTGTGTGTGTGTGTGTGTGTGTGTGTGTGTGTGTGAGATTTTTTTTTTTTTTTTAGGGACCACCAGCAAGACATATTTAATATATTAATGTTTTCCTCTCAACTGCCACATGTGGCTGTGATAAGTTCACTACTGCAAATGGAGATTGTGGAGGGAAGGGGCCCAGTAAGTGGAGAGATTTGGGCGAGGCTTTCAGAAGTGTATGCAGCCTCTCAGTTTTACACTCAATGTTGAAGTGACTGCTTCCTACTTTCTGCTTACTTGTAGTCACAAAATGGTCCAGCGAGGTCAACTGTCCCTGTGGTGCTGTTTGGTTCAATTTTTTTTTCTATGGGAAAATGTAAGGACAAGACGCATTTAGTCTCTGTCCTGATGCTTTTCTTAAGTGGATGGTGGGGTGCACAGAGGGAGATGGGATGGGTGGTTCTGTGATCCTTTCTCTGGGAAGAGCAATTGTGGAGTAAGGAACAAGCACTCTGCCAGGCCTTTTCTCCAAGTGGCCTGGGAGAAAGCAGCCAACCATGTTCCCTGAAGCTCAGTGGAAGAGTTGGCTGACATCGCAGATGATTAGACCTGGTTCTTTAGGGGTGTGTACATTTCTGGTGGTGAGATGGTGAGAGCTGACATATATCATGTACCTACCATGTGCCAGATTGTGTTCTAGACCTTACATATTTTCACTTGTTTAGTGTTCACGACATCTGTGTGTAGTAGGTAATATGACTCCTTTCTTACACACGTGCAACTGAGGCCCAGAGAGGTTAAATAATTTGCAAAGTTCACACAGCTGCTAAGTGGCAAAGCTAAGATTCGAACACAGGATCACAGGACACATGAAACACTTGGTTCCCAGGTAAGGAACACAGCTCCTCATGGCACAGTAACCTGCCTTTTACTCAACTGGGAATCTACTTATAGCATTCAGATTTTTTTTCACTTTTTTTAATTTCATTAGTGTTGTGATGAGTAATATTACCTCTACTCAATAGCTAATATTAATAAGGCTAAAAAAATGTAATATAAAAATAAACTTAAAGAGGCCTTATTTAATTAAAATATATTATATATACAGTTTTAAGAATGTTTTAGTGAATATTTTATTGCAATCCTTATTTGCCTCAATTCTTCATCTCCCATTTAGTTATTTTTATTTAGTTAACCCAAAAATTTTCATAGCCCCATATTTGCACCCCTAGAGTGTAGAAGTACATGCACTGTCTACAGTTTGTTTTTCTATCCTTGGCCTTCTCCATTAATGTACGTTTATTCACGGTTAGCATGATTAGGACAAAAGCAGACATATAGCAAAATCTCACCTCAGTAGATAAGGACTAGTCTCTCCCTTTCAACATCAGCATGTAAATTCATTGAAGTGATATCTTAAGGATGACTTTGAATTTACTTAATTAATAGAAAACATGAATTATTCACAAGATTCTGTCTTGTGGTGTTCACTACAAAGCATGTTCCTTGTACAACTTACTTTTTATACTAGTGTAGATGATATCTTCTAAAACATCATTTTTAAGTGGTGTATTGCAGAAATATAGATTATAATTGATCTTTTTAAGTTGATTTTGGTATTCAGAGAATTTGCGCAATTCTCTTATTAATACAGCAGTTTAGTTTTTAAAAAGACTTTATTGTTGAAAGTATTATAGACTTCTCCCTTTCCCCCCACCCCAATGACGCTTTCTAGCCACCCCCAGCCCCTACCCCAGGCCTTTACCACACTATTGTCTGTGTTCATGTGTTATGCACAAATGCATATAAGTTCTTTGGTTAATCTCTTCTCACCCACTCCCCCACCTTCACCTTCCCTTGAGATTCAACAGTCTATTCCATGCTTCTATGTCTCTGAATCTCTTTAGTTCATCAGTTTATTTTATTCATTAGATTCCACATATGAGTGAGATTATGGGACACTTGTCTTTCTCTGACTGGCTTATTTCACTTAACATATCTCCAGGTCCCTCCATGCTGTCTCAAAGGGTAAGAGATCCTTCTTTTTTACTGCTGCATAGTATTCCATGGTGTAAATGTACCACAGCTTTTTTATCCACTCATCTACTGATGGACACTTGGGCTGTTTCCAGATCTTAGCTATTGTAAATTGTGCTGCTATGAATATAGGGGTGCATTATAGTCTTTCTAATTGGTGTTTCGGGTTTCTTAGGATATATTCCTAGAAGTGCGATCACTGGGTCAAATGGCAGTTCCACATGACATTAAAAAATAAAAAGAACAAACAGGTGAAGTTAAATTTAGTAATAGGTTTAATTTAACCCACTATATCCAAAATAGGATTATTTCAACATATCAATATAATGAGATATTTTATATGTTTTTACTATTACATCCTCCAAAAGGAGCAGATTTCAATGTGTGCTAGCTGTGTTTCAAGTACTCAGTAGCCACAGTGCAGTCTGAGGAATTATAAGTTGGGTTTAACCAGCAAGTTGGGGGATGAATGCTTTGCAGTATAGGTAGCTCATCTATATATATATACTAGAGGCCTGGTGCACAAAAATTTGTGCACTCGGGGGGGGGGGGGGTCCCTCAGCCCGGCCTGTGCCCTCTCACAGTCTGGGACCCCTCGGGAGATAACGACCTGATGGCTTAGGCCTGCTCCCAGGTGGCAGAGGGCAGGCCCAATCCCTAGGTGCAGCCCCTGGTTGGGCTCAGAGCAGGGCCGATTGGGGTATTGGGGCGCCGCCCCCTGTCATGCACAGAGCAGGGCGGATCGGGAGGTTGCGATGCCACCCTCAGTCATACTCAGGGTAGGGCCGATTTGGGGGTTGGGGCACCGCCCCCTGTCACACTCAAGGTAGGGTCGATGGGGAGGTTGCGGCGCCACCCCCTGTCACACACAGAGCAGGGTCGATCAGGAGGTTGGGGAGCTCCCCCCTGTCACGCACAGAGCAGGGCCAATCAGGGGGTTGAGGAGCTCCCCCCTGTCACTCACAGAGTAGGGCCGATAGGGGAGTTGGGGCGCCGCCCCCTGTCATGCACAGAGCAGGGCGGATCAGGGGGTTGGGGCGCCGTACCCTGTCACACTCAGGGCAGGGCCGATGGGGAGGTTATGGCTCTACCTTGTCACACACAGATCAGGGCCTGTTGGGGGGGTGGGGGTTGGGGCACCGCCCTCTATCACCCACAGAGCAGGGCCGATCAGGGGGTTGGGGTGCTGCACCCTGTCACACACAGAGCTGCAGGGCGATCAGGGGGTTGGGGAGCTCCCCCCTATCAGGCACAGAGCTGGGCTGATCAGGGAGTTGTGGCGCCTTCACCTGTCACGAACAGAGCAGGGCAGATAGGGAGGTTGTGGCCCCGCCCCTGTCATACACAGAGCCGCAAGGCGATCAGGGGGTTTGTGTGCTGCCCCCTGTCATGCTGATCCCGGTGCCGGGAGGCCTCGTGCCTCCGCTGATCCCGGTGCTGGGAGGCATATTACCCCTTTACTATATAGGATAGAGGCCTGGTGCACAGGTGGGGGCCAACTGGTTTGCCCTGAAGCGTGTCCTGGATCAGGGTGGGGGTCCCGCTTAGGTGCCTGGCCAGCCTGGGTGAGGGGCTATGGCTGTTTGCAGCTAGTCACACCCCCTTCATGGTCCCAGGGTGGGGGTCCCCAGTGGGGTGCCTGGCCAGTCTGGATGAGGGGCTGAGGGCTGTTTTCAGGCTGGCGGGTGACTGAAGCTCCCAACCGCTCCTCTTTTTCTTTTTTGTTTTTTATTCTGGGCCAGCTTTAGCTCTGAGGTTTGGCTCCAGCTCTGAGGCCTTTGCTGCTGAAAGCCGGTATCTGGTTTGTTTGGGTTCTATAATTGAAACACTGTTTCAACTCCAGCTCTGAGATCCTGGCTGGCTGAAAGCTGGTTTCTGGGGTTTTGTTTAGCTTCTATATTTGTAACAATGTTTCAAACTGCAAGCTCAGAGGCCGGCAGCGGCAGGCAGGGAACGTTGGCTTCCTCCGTCACTGAAGCAAGCAAGCCTCATGTTCACTTCAAGCTGCCTGGCTGCTGGCCGCCATCTTGGCTGGCAGTTAATTTGCATATCGCCCTGATTAGCCGATGGGAAAGGTAGCGGTGGTACGGCTAATTACCATGTTTCTCTTTTGTTAGGTAGGATATAAGGCTAAGCGACTGTCCAACCGGTAGCTATGATGCACAATGACCACGAGTGGGCAAACACTTTGACCAGTAGCTATGATGCGCACTAACCACCAGGGGGCAGACACTCAATGCAGGAGCTGCTGAGCTGTGGTGACTTGGCAGCGGTGGTTCTCGGGGGACGCACCCTGGAACCAAAGAGAAGGGAGTCCAATTCTGAGTACATCACCCAATAATCGCCCTCTCGCAATCAGGGACCCCTCAGGGGATGTTGAGAGCTGATTTCGGCCCATTCCCCACAGGTCAGACAGGGGACCCCACCTGCTGGAGGGACACCGCTCACTCCGCAGATGCCCTTCAAGCCGCTGCTCCAACCCAGGTGCAGTCGGCGGGGTGTGTGTGTGTGTGGACTGCGGGAGGTTGGCTCCAGGGCATGTCTAGCCCATCTTGCCCAGTCCCACCCTGCCAACCACCTTCTAATTAATTTCCTTTCAGTGTGCACAAATCCATGCACTGGGGCACTAGTCAGGAAATAAAAAGCCACTTCTAGACAATGTTCATCAGAAAAATCTCCAGGTTATGCCTATTGTAGAGCTCTAAGCCACTCAGATATTAATTATCCCAGGTCCCTCCCAAGTGCAGACTTTGTTCTAGGAGCCACAGTCCTGGTGTCAGTCAAGTCAAAAGTAGGTCTGAAAGGATAACATCTACCTAAGCATCCCTGAGTCTCCCTTGGACTTCCAGTCAAAATTCATTTCATTCATTTGACTACATTGAAAAACATAAACTTCAATGAGAAAAAGATGTCATATATTTATAATGATCTATTCCCATTATGAGAAGCACTCTGAATTCATTTTTGTGGTATTTAACCTTTGCAAATTCCCTTTGAATTGAGTTCATTCATATTGACAGAGAGCAACACCATTATGAGCTCGGGAAAAGTCATTGTGTAACACCTGCCAAAATGCTCATTATCCTCTCTCCTTAGTTATGTTTTATTTTCCTGACTTAGTTCTTTATAAGAATTTGCAGTCTTTTAGATTAAGAACCCAAGGACTTTACTCCCTTAAAGTACCAAACAATAAATCAAGAAATCTTGAGAGTGAGTCAGACATTTAGAGAAAATTGAGTTCATGATATACCTGTTTGCCCAGCACCTCTCTACAGGCCACCTCTAATTTGATATCTTTGGGGAAAACAGCCAAGTTATTAAAATAAATCTCTCTTTAAGATTCATTGTTGAGAAAACCTTTCAAATTTCCTTGTGGGAAATCCCCCGAATTCTGTTTGCAGCTTCCTTCTTTCTCCTGAACAAGGAAAACAAGAGAGGTTTGTGCCAAAGCTCAGCCATTCCTTGGCAGGGCTCATCTTGGGTCAACGTTCCTCACCAAGTGAAAGTGAGACAGACACATGCCAACATACACATTGTGGGAATAATATCACATGAATCCTAAAAGTAATATAAACTTTATTTACTGAGGAAAGTATCAAGGCCAGAGATTTATCATATACTAGAAAGATTATATATCTTACATTATTGGGGCACCACGCAAGGTGTGCTAAGTTCTTCTCATCCATGGCCAACATTGCCCCTTATTGAGTAACCGTGCCTGCCTCTCAGAGACCTTTACTAGGCAGCTGTCACTATTTTTGTCAGAGTGGTTGCTGGCTTTAAGGTATTTTTTCCTACTCTTTTTCTTTTGCCATATTTGACCGTATTTGATAACTTCTTCTCCTAAATGCTCTAGACTCTAGAACTCAGCATGTTTTCTTGGTAGGTGGTGATTCATTATTTTTATGTTAACCTTATTGAGTTATAATTTATATCCAACTAAATGCCCACATTCTAAGACTTCTGTGAGTTTTTTAAAATTAGCTTTATTATGTAATACTTTAAACATGATAAAATTAACCATTTAAAAATATATAGTTCAATCTCCTGTTACTTCATATGGAGATTTGACTTTGGGTGGTGGGCACATGGTCCTATATACAGATTTTGTAAATTAGTAATCCACACATGAAACCTATATGTTCATGTTGAGTAATATCACCCCAATAAAATAAAATAAAATACAATGTAAAAAATAAAATAAGCCCTAGCCAGTTTGGCTCAATGGATAGAGCGTTGGTCTGAGGACTGAAGGGTCCCAGGTTTGATTCCGGCCAAGGGCACATGCCCCGGTTGTGGGCTCGATCCCCAGTAGGGGGCGTGCAGGAGGCAGCCAATCAATGATTTTCTCTCATCATTGATGTTTCTATCTCTCTCTCCCTCTCCCTTCTTCTCTGAAATCAATAAAGAAATATATTTAAAAAAATAAAATAGTTCAACATGTTTTGACAGATAATTACAGTTGTGTACCCATCACCGTAATCAAGAGCTGGAATCATTCTTAGCAACCCTAAAACTTCCCTTATCACACCCATAACCATTTTCTTTTATTGGACAGGAAATACTGCTCCCCAAGCATGGAAGGGGTAAGGGGTCAGATGAAGTCATTCTATTTGTAATAGGCAAAAATCAAATGATAGGCTTATTCAGATCATTCTTAGCATTAAGTACCATATGGAGTAAAGAGAGGAATTATCATTATTTTTCTAATATTATTTTTTAAAAGCTATATGGTTTACAGAAGGGAGAATTGCTGATTGGATGATTGACACAGTCAGAAATTTCAGACTGAAATCTGTCTTCAAACCGCTATGTAACCTCTAACTTCATGGTGGGGGGCAATTAAAAGACTGGGATAAGAAACTTCCCTGCAGTCAGTTCTTAGATCCTTATCTCCAACTTCTATGAGTATCCAAGCCTGTGTTGAGATGGGACCAGGGCGATACAAATCATTTAATACTCCATGACAAAAATCAAATAATAGAAGAGGCAGGCTCCTTACAGAGAAAACATTTATTGCTGCTCTTAATTTATATCTCTCTCTGCAGGGAAGGCTTGATATCAGGATATATATCTTAGGAGATCTGGATTCAGTGCCAAGAGAACATTCCTGAAACTTCTAGTATAACCACTATTCTTTCACATAATTAAAATAGTAGGTAACACTTATGTAAGGCTTACATCATGCCAAGCACTGTTCTAAGCCCTATATATTGTCATTTAATATTACAAAAACCCTATGAAGTAGTTTGCAATAATAAGATATGTATATATGTATATGTACACACACACATATATATATACATATATATTGATCTCTGCCCCTGATTCCTGACACAGAGCTCCTAAAACTCCTGTAAATTCCTAAGTGATCAGAGCACTAGGAGAATTTTTGTTCTGATGGGGTGACTCTGGGTAGGCTCCTGGAGGATTCTTGAATGGGGGCTAGTCACCAGAAAGACTAAGCCATGGTTAGAAACTTAGAATTTTCAGCTTCTCCAGAGAGAAGAGAGGAGCTTGAAGTGAAGTTAATAATTGATCATGTTTACATGAAAAGGCCTCCATAAAAATCCCAGTAGTACATGGTTCAGAGAGCTTCCAGGTTGGAAAACATATCCATGAGCTGGGAAGGTGGTGCACCCCAACTCCATAGGGACAGAAGTTTCTGGGCTGGGGACCCTCCCAGACCTCACACTGTGTAGCTCTTCACCTTGTTATTCATCTGTATGCTCTATCATATCCTTTCATAAACTGGTAAATATAGGTGTTTCCCTAAGTTCTGTGAGCCACTCTAACAAACAGTCAAATCCAAAGGGGAGAAAATCATTGGAATCTCCCATTTGTAGCCAAATGTAACAGAAATTGTGGGTGACCAGAGGGCCTACTATTTTTGATTGACATCTGAAGTGGGAGGCAATCTCGTGGGATCTAACACTGTCTTCAGGTAGATAGTGTTAGAATTGAATAAAATTGTGCCACAGAATTGGTTGGTATGGGAAAATCCCCCACCCATCTGGTGACCATAAGTGTCAGAAGTGTGAACGTATAGTGGTGTGAGAATAAAGGAAAAACATAGGTGCAAAGACTGAGTTTTTCCAACAAAGGTAGGTGTTATTGTTTTTATTTTACTAATGAATAGACTGAAGCCTAAATAAATGAAATGACTTGCCCAAGATCACATAGCTATTAAGTTGCACAACAGGGCTTCAAGTCCAGGCAACCATGAAAATGCTTCCAGTTGAATACTCAAAAACCCTACATCCCACTCTCCATCTCCGGGGGAATGCTGGTATCACTAACACCCTCTAATCCCACACTGACAGTAAACCTGAGAGGCGTGTTCAGTTCACAAAGGTCCCCAAGACTTTCCTTCCTTTTGTCCTCTGTCTTTCCCCCCTTCCTCCCTCCCTCTCCTTTTTATTTTTAAAATACGTTTGTATTGATTTCAGAGAGGAAGAGAGAGAGAGAAACACCAATGATGAGAGAGAATCATTGATTGGCTGCCTTCTGCATGCCCCCCACTGGGGATTGAACCTGCAACCCAGGCATGTGCCCTAGACTGGAATTGAACCCAGGATCTTTCGGTTTGCAGGCCCACACTCTATCCACTGAGCCAAACCAGCTAGGGCCTCTCCCTCTCCTTCTCCTACTTCTACTCCTCGTCCTCCTTTTCTCTTCTATTTCTCTGAAATATTTAAAATATGTAGCCACAATCAATGGAGACAACTTGATTATAAAATATTTTGTGTCTGTATGTCTAGATAGTTTAAATATTTCATCCTCACCAGAGCTTAGAGTTCTATCAGTTTCTAATTATCGACAACCCAAGGATTGTAAAATAGTGTCTGGTTTGTTGTTTTTTAGTTTGCTTTGCCCTGATAATTAAAGGGGTGAGGCTTCATTTGGGTTAGTTTTTATGGGAATTTTCTATTAATATCCTTTATCTTTTTTTTAAAAAAATTGCATATCCTCTCTCTGTTTATTTTTTTTTGTTTGTTTGTTTTTTTTTGTTTTTTTTTTGCTGACCTACAGGACTTTCTTATATGTTCCAGAAGTGCCGAATCTAGCCTAATTCCATTCTAGTCCTATTAGAAATGGGCTAATTAGACCCTGATCTCTCTTTGCCTAGATATATCATCACCGGTGTTAGATATAGTCCCCTGAACACCAACTTGTTTTGACAACTCTAGTTGGATTCTGCATAGCTCCCGAGACTTGGCCTGTCTGTGCAATCATAGTACGAAGGTCCTACTAACAACACTGGAGGGCAGAAAAACCTCTTACTCAATAGCTCTAGCAAAAATTGAGGGGAGATTTCATTGGCTTATGCTGTGCCCCAAACTTCTGGAATACAGATTTTCTGGACACAGCCAAGCAGTGGGGTGGGTTCGGCCGTTGCTGTTTCACAGTGCTTATGATCAAGTGACCCTTATTTTACTTAATAATGGCCCCAAAACACAAGAGTAGTGATGCTGGCAATTCGGATATGCCAAAGAGAAGCCATAAAAGTCTTCTTTTAAGTGGAAAGGTAAAAGTTCTTTTCTTTTTAAACAATATTTTTATTGATTTTAGAGAGGAAGGGAGAGGGAGAGAGAGAGATAGAAACATCAATGATGAGAGATAATCATTGATTGGTGCTCCTTTGCATGCCCCATACTGGGGATCTAGCCCACAACCCAGGCATGTGCCCTGACCGGGAAGCAAATCATGACCTCCTGATCCACAGGTTGACACTGAGCTACACTGGTCGGGCCAAAGGTGAAAGTTCTTAATAAGGAAAAAGACTCGAACGTTGAGACTGCAGCTTTACAGTAAGAACAGATCTTCTCTTTGTGGCATGGTGAGGAAGATCAGCAGGTCAGCAGCAGTGGAATTCCTGAGCCAAGCTACATTTTTGCCCTTTGAAGCCCTTGTTAGATGAGACAAATTGCTTCTGGAAAGGTTCTACCATTCAGTGCTTCCAGGCGTGATGCCTGAGAATGCCTGCCTGGTCACACCCATGCCAGGGCTGTGTGCTGCCAGCCAAAAGAAACCTCTCCGCGCGTTTCATAGAAGGAAAAAATGTCTCATTTATATTTGCATTACTTTGATAACAGAGAGAACTAAGCTTTTTTCCTGTATTTGGCGGCCATTTGTGTTTCTTCTTGACACATATCCTAAGTTTTTTTGTGTGTCTACTTTTAAATTAATTTTTAGCTACTTGTAGCCCAGCAGTATACAGTGTGAACTGAGTGTGTCAGGGGATTTTCCCTTCAGTAATTAGGATTTAAAAGAAAATCCTGGGTTTATAGGAAATCTTCTTATGGAAGAAAGGTCATTGAAAAGTGACTAAGTAGCACATTTTATTTAGTTTTCCTTTGACTGAGGAAACTTCGATTCCAGTATGGCTATGTCTTACGTAGCAGGCAAACCAGAAAGATTGAAAAACAGCCCTGGGCACAGTGAACTGCGCGTTTTCTTACTTCCTTGGAAAGAGTTAGCTCGCTGATCATTTAGTCTTAGAAATGAGCTATTCTCTGAGTCAGGGTGATGATCTGATGGCCCTGGTTTGGAAATGTCACCATCTGGAGGAGACAGGCCCTTGGAACTCCTTCACAGTGGTGACAAGAGGAAATGACATAATAGAAATAAATGAGAGTTCAAAAATGCAAGTGCTTATTGCTAGTTCATGCATTTTATGTCTCGCTGTCATCCAGATTAGCCTAATTAAATCTCCAAGCTTGGCCTGGTGGCAACATGCTTTAAAAACACACATTGTTGTTTTAGAGCCAGGCTCATGTTAGGCAGCTGATCGCTCGGTCTTGTTGCTTTCATAAACAGAGAGTGTTTGTGCTATATTTGTAGAGATCTCAGCACTTCCATCCCTTTCTACCTCAGCGGCCAGCCTACATTGTCAACATCAGCATGGCAATCATAGAGGACAGGAAGCTCATCAAAACACAGGTTGGCAGCTGGCAGTTCTTGCCAGGATCCCTTGCAGTATGGTTGGGAATAAAATATCCCAAACTGTTTGCTGCAGCCCTGGGTAGAAGGGCACTGCTCCAAGCAAAAGGTGATTTTTATAATGAAAATGCACTAAATGACAAAAAAAAAGTCTGTAAGCTGGTAAATAATCATACCAAGGGGACCAATAGCATGCAGGGTCACTCGAACCTGAGTTGGATCTATGCCCACCTCCCACATGATGTATTCCACAAGAGAAACATGACAGAGCTGTTATCCAACCTTGAAAACGTAGTTACTGATAGCTTCTTAACAGGGTAAATGGTAAGGTACGTCTCAGCTCTTGCTTTGATAGCGAGAGTCTATGATTTAGTGATTTCCAAAGGAGTATAGAAAAAGCTCTTATTTTTTGAGAAGCAAAACTTCCTGTTTCAAAGTTGCCTTTCAATTCAAACCATTTGTAATTAATGTCCTTAGGATTTTCCCATGTGATTAAATACTCTTGATTGGCAACTTTGGCCTCTACAGACATTTTCCTGTGAAAATGAGTAAGGCAGAAAACTTCTACTTGATTTAGTTTTCCTTGCCAAAAACAAACACCAAAATGGAACAACTAAAAAAAAAAATATATATATATATATATTTATTTATTTATATATTTTCTGGTAAAATTTGTTTTAATATTTGAACTTTTCAAAGGTGAATACGTATTCAATCTCCATTCAAGTTCAGCCTTCTATAACTTTGATAAAATCTTATGTGGTCCAGTGATTCTGAAAGCTGGAATGTTGAGGCATTCCTCTACTTGCTTATTTTAGAGTAAAGCTGCATCCCACTTGGCTAACTGATCAGAATTTGCAGAATACTGTAAATAAGTCTCTGTTTGCTAGGGATTTTGTGGCATCCTGGCAAAATCATTTAATTTTGCAGTTTTTTTAGATTTGCCATATTATAAAAAAGAGGTAATTGCAAACTTAAGATAATTCTAGAAATGAATACAATTAAACCATACTAAACATACTGGCTCATTATTATTACTTTAAAAATATTCTTAGAGTGCCTTGAAGTAGTTTGAAGGTCTCTGACCATCCAAACAACAAATACCCAAATGGAGAGGAAGAGATTTCAGATGGCAGTGTGGACATGCTGAAATAGTTGAAAAACTTTACAAAGCTTACAGTGTATTTCACATGAGTGGACGGCTTAGTGTGGAAAAGGTTCTGTGCCAAAATAGTCTAGTTTTAACTTGAATTTCACATCATTAATGTTCTTCCCCTAAGTTAAGGCTACTTTTCTGGGAAGATTTTGTACAGTTTGATTCCTTTCAGATATTGTTTATTTTACATTATATGAGAAGGTTAGACTGGGACCACAGTGGCTGTTTTTAAATCTGTTGGAAGTAGATATTGAAGGAATAAACAAGAGATAGCGGCTCATGAAGAACAGGAGAGGGTGGGTACCTTCATTGGGTTCCAAAGGCAACTCGAGGACATCACCAAACACTGGCTCTGGAGGAGGTGGTTAAGGATGAAGCTGGCCATAGCCATGGCCCAAACAATGGTGAGGCTTTCAATAGGATTTGGACTACTAAGACATAAGATGGCATTGGAGGATTTCAAGAACTGAACAGAAGTGTATTTGTATTTTGATTTTTCCTCTCATTGAATAAGGAAGTCTTTGTTGTTCTAGATCAGTGATGGCAAACCTATGACATCATGCGTGTCAGAGGTGACACGCGAACTCAGTTTTTTGGTTGATTTTTCCTTTGTTAAATGGCATTTAAATATATAAAATAAATATCAAAAATATAAGTCTTTGTTTTACTATGGTTGCAAATATAAAAAAAATTTCTATATGTGACACAGCACCAGAATTAAGTTAGGGTTTTTCAAAATGCTGACATGCCGAGCTCAAAAGGTTTGCCATCATTGTTCTAGATGTAGACTAGAGATTTCCATGGTAGTGGTGGAAGTTCTTTTTTTGAATGTAGTAGAGTTCTCTGAAAAATAAATTTGAGGAAAAGTGATAATCTATTGATGAAGGATAACAAATGATGGCATTTGGCATTACCTCCAAGAATGGAAGAAGAAACAGAGTGGGTTATTGGTATCCAAAGGCATTTTAATGGTACTTACGTTAGAGTAAAGAAAGGTAGCAACTACCTGAAGATGAATGATTTACCGGGCCAATTATTAAAGGAGGGAGAGGTGAAGCTGTCAGAGGACCTGCTGAAAGAAACTGCAATTTTGCATAAGTCTCATATTAACATGCCTTATTTGCATAATGTCTCATTTTAGTTGTTCCTTTGGCTGACATTAAATTCGAGTGATGATTACATTTTCCAGCAGGGGGTGCTCTCCCCTTAAATTTCCTTTCCTAGACCATAAAGGTCATCTCAAAGGCCTTCTATCTTCCCCAGACAAAGACTAATTTTAAATCCATCAAATCATTGAGGTCTCTAGGCATGGCACTGTCTAGATAGGGTATTGTTCTAATGAGATGGGAGGGAGCACTAGCTTTCATCCCCACCTGCTCTGTTTTGTGCCATGAAGAAGATCTACCCCAGGTAACTGGCTCTCAAATGTCCACCTTTGGCCACAAGAGGACAGGAGAAGATCATGCAAATAGGTTAATGGAAATCCAACACCTTGAATGGAAAATCATTTCAACATATGCCATCTACTAATGAAAAGTCAAGACATTTGTTTCCTATAAATGAAAATAATTTGATTTTTATTATGTTTATAGATTTTAAATGTTGCTTAACGAAGATAATCTTCAAACTTTAACTCATCAATCATATTTTATCTTCAAACCGCAAGGCATATTTGCTTTATATATTCTTATATTCAGTTAAGCTATTAATTAGAAGATACTTTTTTCAAGCCTTTTTCATTTACCTCATGTTCATTCCTGTTTATGTTCTTCTAGTGCACCAGTCCACTCACTGCAGGGGTCTCCTGGGAAACTTGACCATTTTGCTCCAAGCTCATCTAGGCAGCGGTTTCTGCAAGAGCTGGGACTTGCAGGACAGACACTGCCAGCTGCAGCCTTGAGTCTCGCTTGAAGTGACGGCTCACACTAGGGACACAGCTGCCACGGCCTCATTTGCTTCCCTGCCCAGGCCCTGAGACCCATAACTCTGCAGGCTCAGCAGATCCTCCTGACCTACATGGTCAGGCTGTGACCCCCACTCGAAGACCAGAACTACAGGGTGGACCAGGACTGTCTGGGCTTCCAGACCCCAAACCCCCAAATTAGAATAGCCTGCTCCCCCATCCCCAACCCTGTCCACTGAAGTTGGAATATGATTTAAGGTTTGCTCTTCAAAACCCTCTAGGTTCAAAAAAAAGTGGACGAGTGTTCAAAAGAGTGGGATTGTAGTCCTGTGTGGCTTAAACAAGGCTCTGCCCCAAGCCTCATTCATGCTGAAGCTTTTGCATGTGGGGATCTCTCTAGAAGTCTAAATGAAACCTTCTTAGCTTTTCTTCTTCTCATTTACTATTTTCCTCTAATGTCATTCCTGTTCTCTTCTTTTACTTCTTCTTATTCTGCCAGTCTTTCCTCCATTCTGGCTATAATGAAATATTCAAGACACCCTTGACATACCAAAACAGTCATTCTCAGCCCTAGGATACTTTTAAAAATTCTATACCCCTCTCCCAATACAGACTTACTGGATTAGACATAAGTGTTTGTAGACAGCTCACCAGTTCATTCTGGTGCACAGCCAGGGTAGAGAACTGTGAAGGGAAGGAATAGCTTTGAGGAATGTATTCCTTGGAAACAGTACTACATTAAGTATTAAGTCAATATAATAAAGGACAGATAACTCCACCAAGGAAAGGAAAACTAGTAAGAGGGAGAACTAATCCTTTCCCCCACTGATAAAAACTGGCAGATAGATATATACAATTTTTTTTCTCTTTGATGTTTTCTTTTTCTTGTCTTCCTTCTCCTTCTCCTAGATGGGGAAGAGGAGCGGAATACATATCAAGTTGAAGAAGACTGGGCTGGAAAGAGCTAGGGAGCCTCAAAATGGGAGTCAAGAATTACAGACATAGTAGCAAGTCCTGACAGCCCATCTTGGCCACTGGCAACCCAGGCTAGTGGCACAGGCAAGATTTTCAGCAACACAGCATCTGTTCTCAGGGCCCTGGGGGGTATTGCCAAGTCACAGATGTTCTCAGAAACTCACTCATTCTGTTAAATTTCAAAATCCTTCACCTTAAAATTTGCCTTTTCCCGAAGTCCCCTCCTTTCAGAATGACCTCTTCCTTTTGCTCCTTCCCAAAGAAAAACTGATTCATTGAGACCTAATTACTGCCAAGACATAACCTTGGTTCCACAGTTGGTAATTCGTTATGTTTACCATCTAGGAGCTGCCATGGGTGTTGGTATATACAAATGTCCCCAAGCTTTTAGTATCTCACTAGATATGGATAAATTACTGCTCTAAAAATGGTAAGAGGAAATAGGTTTTAGAAAGATTTAGGGGGTAAATATCAATGATGAGTTAGATATAAGGTATGAGAAATAGGTAGATATCAAGAATAACTCCTGGAATACATTTCTCCAAATTTATTTATTTACTTATTTATTTATTTCTAAGACTCACCTGAGGATATTTTTTTCCCCATTAATTTTTAGACAGAGTTAAGTTTTTATGTATTAAGACACTTATACTGGGTGATTGACCTTGGATGGGCAAATGTGCAAGCAAAATCACAGACCTAATACAAATGCCCAAGGCAAACTTGAGCAATGGGATGAAGTGTTCAGTAATATGAGAGTTTGCTTTTATTTCATGTATGGAATTGTTCATTTCAGTTTTAACTATGCCCAGTAGATAAAATTCTGTCCAATTTTGACTTTATCTGGGAGGGGTTGGTGAAATCACGGACACTTTCTTACTGTGATGAAGGTTGCAACTTTCTATGCATCTTGTGGTGCATGGCAAGGTTACTTGTTTGTCCACTAAGACCCAGCTGCTTTGATACCCCTTTGACCGAGTCTGAGTGAAATCCATTTCTGTTGGCTTTAATAGACTTCAGGACCTTGCCTGTGCACCTGCATAAGAGCCAGTTTTTAAAAAACCTTAAGGCTCACAGCTTTCTCATTGTCCAATTCACTTCCGTTCCATTCTGACTGACATTGAATTCCTTAAACTGCTTATGTAAAGATGAAAGACTAGGCTTTTTTTTTTTTTTTTTTTTTTTTTCACCCAAGGCCCCTGACACTGTGGCTGTTATTACAGTGACTATGATAACTTGTCATTTAGTTCCTTTGGGTCTCAGTTTTCTCATATGTAAAATGAAAGAATGTTATCCAATGTCACTACCAATAATTCTGAGATCCTGTGCTTTCCACCTACTTCTTAGCTACTCTAAACTCTGTCTCTAGAATACACAGCCTTGAGTTATTAAAACTTTTTGTAAATGATCATCTGACAATTTATGTTAAAATGTGCTTTCATTAAATCAGAGAATAGTTAGAATGTTAAAGTGCTTTAGATACTAGGCATAACATCAAAATTATACCCCCAAATTGATCAAAACAGTCACATGGAATGTGTTTTAATATACAGATTTCTGGGTCTCTTCATAGACCCACTGAATCAGAATCTCCAGGGAAACAGGAATAGGTATCTACATTCTCCCTGTGGTCAAATGCACAACATAGTCATTCTGTAAAACTGTATCTTAGAGTAAGTTGGTAGAAAGCTTGAAAATTTCAGTAGTGTTTATCTCTACACAGCATCATTATTTGTGCCTCTGGGTTTGTTCACATGTCACTTTCAGTTCTGAAATCTTCTCTCCCTTTACCTTAAAATTCTATCCATCAGTCAAAATTGTGATGAAGTCCTATTTCCTGAATAAATAATAGCTCATAACTACATACAGGTATTGTGCTAGGCATCACTTCAGGCTATCCTCATGATAACCATAACCCTTTATACAGCTGTGGACATGGAGGCTTAGCAAAATGAGACACCTAGCCTAACCGTCACTCTGCAACTGACAGACAAGGGACATGCTGTCTCATTCAGGTGACATTTGTCTGTCACCGTCTACATAGACCACTTTCCTTCTTCACTGCACAGTACAGCTCCT
Source organism: Myotis nattereri (assembly GCF_964212035.1). Classification (NCBI taxonomy): domain Eukaryota; kingdom Metazoa; phylum Chordata; class Mammalia; order Chiroptera; family Vespertilionidae; genus Myotis; species Myotis nattereri. Next base: position 26,207,499 of record NC_138082.1, on the reverse strand, counting down.
GAGCATCTCTCCTGTCTCATTATTTCCCAGAACGTGCTGTCTGAACCCTGCAAACGAGCACTTATTTGTAGATTTTGCTGTTCTTTCCCAAGTGTCTCTTATCTGCGAAACTAGACCTCAAATCCAGCTAGGTCAAAGGCAGTTTTCTATAGGCCCACTAAGTTGGCTCAATTAATACTTGTAAATTGATTAGACATGGAGAACACATGGGAATCAAAAAATGTGCAAGATCATTTTAGTGTTTATAGAAAATATCAAGCAACAAAAGAGAATCTTAAATTCACCTACAGTCTTTGTTCTAGAAATATATCTATTTTTTTCTACATAAGTTTAAGGGTGAGGAGGAGATGGAGTGGTGGAAATCTCGACTGAAGGAGAAGCATTTCCCAAAGGTCATATTTAGAGTCTTAGAAAACTTGGTCCATGCCTCTGTGATCACTGGTCTCAATGGGATTGTGCCAAACCAGAAAATATGAAAATTTTGGTCTCATAAAATCTTTTTTGACTCAAATTAATACCAGATGGGCAGAAAAATACAGTCCCTGTTATAGAATTTTCATCCTAAAATAGAATACCTCTAATTTTTAAACTCAGAATTGAGTAGATGGATTTGCTGATGCAGTCACAATTTTGAGTTAGGTCATTTTATAAAATGGATGAAACAACGGTATTTTCCTTTGTCTTAGTAAATTTTTTTTCACTTGTTAGTACTCATATTTAGTTACTAAAACTTCAACATTAGTTACTAAAGTTATACATAAACATTTTTAGATGGCTTCTGACCAGAAGTGAATTCTGTTAGAGAATATTAAAATTCTCCTAAGTGGAAATTAAAGATACTTGCCAGAGTAAATGTGTGGAATGTATTATTGGTAGAGTTGTGCTAATGGTAAAATATGATCATCTTAATTTCCTCTTTTATCTTCTCCCACATTTTAGTATTTTTTTCTAATTTATTTCAGTATAAACAAATATTTTCTGGGGAAAATTATAGTATATATTACCAACTTTCCTCCCCACCCCCTCAAGATTTGAGTATTTAAAATAATTCAGGAAACTTTTTGTTCATGTTGAGTATTTCCTTTTGAGTATTTCCTAAGTAAGGGAAAATGAGGATACTAACATCGATTATATTTTATAATTAAAAAACTTAGCAACTGGTGAGTTTCTTTGAATTTTTATTACTTAAATTGACAAAATATTGCTTCTCCCAAGGGTAAAATTAGATTGTGAACTACTGTGGGATTTGAATATCATTAATTTAATTGTGAAGACTTACAATTTTTTTAAACATGAAATTAAAAATTTTAAATTTATTTCCCACTAGTGTCAGTAAACATATAGAAAAGACAATAGCCTACATTTAATAATTCTTATAGATAATTTGTTTGAGGTTTAGTGATAATAATGAAGCTGTACATTTATTCAAAGATATTACTTCAAATATCATTTAGAAAACTTGTCTTTTCAGAATATACTTAGTTAGATCCCATTAATTTTTCAAAATATCTTTCAGAAGTTACATTTAATTTCCCAGACATCCCATCACTATAGTATTGCATTTTCATCCTGTTGACACTACCTATTTTCAGATGATCCTTTTCTAGGCCCCATAATAGGGATGTAAACTCAAGGACGGGTCCAGTCCTTATTTGCATTTGCCCTGCTTTGAGGTTGGCAATTGTGCTTATTCTTTGAGTGCCTGTTGTGTACAGGGCATGGCTCATGTTAGATGTTCCAAAGTATGTTGGAATGATAAGTTTACAGATAATTATTGGATGGACCCCCCAATTTTAATTCTACATATATTCAACTTGGCAAAATAGGCAATAAAAAATTACCTATGTGTCAGTTGGTCCAGAGTATGTACATGAGCAGTCAACCTATCAGGAGACACACTTATTCTCAAGATACTGTCGCTGTGCAAAACTACTTTTCCATAGCTCTTATTTGGAACTGCCCTAAAGTCAGTCTGAGCACAGGGGAACAAAACTCCCTGGTTTACGTTTCAGATCAAAGTGAAATTCTACAGCTTGGTACTCACTTTTTTTCACCTGACTTGGAGCTAAGTCCTCTTTTATTGTTTTCAAAAAATCACCCAAAGGGCAATTTTTATCACTATTAACAGAAGTCAAAATAATGAGCTATGTCTCTAAAGGCAATTCAAAAAAGTAGTTTCCAAAAATACCTCTTGTATGGCTCAGCACATGTTTGGGATGATGTTACTTATCTCCTGAAGCACTTCTTTGAAAGAGATCCTGCCCTCTTGGTATCTTTGCTCTGAAAGCAGACATTATTTTACACTCATACCCCATGGATTTAATTTAATTTAATTTAAAAATATTTTTATTGATTTCAGAGAGGAAGAGAGAGATAGAAACATCAATGATGAGAGAGAATCGTTGATCGGCTGCCTACTGCATGCCCCACAACCCAGGCATATGCCATGACCGGGAATTGAACCATGACCTCCTGATTCATAGGTCGATGCTCAACCGCCGAGCCATGTTGGCTGGGCTAATTTAATTTTATATCACTTCTCAATTGAGACACATTTCTGTGAATAGCATTGGGAGCACTGTTTGATTTTTAAAAGCATCACGCTGTACCAACATTCTATGCTCTACAATGTGAAACATGAACTTTAGCTTTGATCTTTCTTTAAAAATTAAGTTCTCTAAATAAGCTACAATCCTACAAGTAGAGAATAATCATGTAAATGCCCTTGTGAAATAGGAACTCAGCAAAGTGAGCACTTGGCTTTGTCTGAAAGAAACCTTAATATGTCAAAGTTAAGCTTGACAAACAAGACTCTCATCATAGAATTTAATTACTGCAAGGGCTCTTGTAGATCATCTGAGTTACCACTCAGATTTTTAGATTTAAAAAGTTGATGCCTAAAAACTTACATGACTTTAATAAGACCACAAAAGTAATTTTCAGTCCTCAGAACATCCAATGCCTCAACATTTCAGCAGAATATCATTCTACCATCTAAATTGTGCCAATACTGTTTGTTTCTCCAGAATAATCTTTGACAATGTGCATTTGTGAACACTTCTATATTTCTTTAGTCATTGCCTTGTATATAATTTCTCATTCTTTACAATTTAATATATCTTACATTTTAAGATACCTTGATTCCTATGCACTGTGTATCCTGACTGTGCATTTCTGGTATTGCATGCTCTATTAGTCAATTCAAAGTTGCCTTTTATATAATACTAGAGGCCTGGTGCACAAAAATTTTTGCACTCGGGGGGGAAGGGGGGGTCCCTCAGCCCGGCCTGTGCCCTCTTGAAGTCTGGGACCCCTCGGGAGATAACGACCTGATGGCTTAGGCCTGCTCCCGGCGGGCAGGGGGCAGGCCCAATCCCTAGGTGCAGCCCCTGGTCGGGCTCAGCGCAGGGCCGATTGGGGAGTTGGGGCACCACCCCCTGTCATGCACAGAGTAGGGCGGATTGGGAGGTTGCAATGCCACCCTCAGTCATGCTCAGGATAGGGCCCATTGGGGGGTTGGGGCACGGCCCCCTGTCACACTCAAGGCAGGGTCGATGGGGAGGTTGCAGCGCCACCCCCTGTCACACACAGAGCAGGGCCGATCAGGGGTTTGGGGCGCTGCCCCCTATCAGTCACAGATCAGGGCCCATCAGGGGGTTGAGGAGCTCCCCCCTGTCAGGAACAGAGCAGGGCCGATAGAGAGGTTGTGGCCACGCCCCCGTCACACTCAGAGCTGCAGGGCGATCAGGGGTTTGGTCGCTGCCCCCTGTCACCCTGATCCCGGTGATGGGAGGTCTCCTTGCTCCGCTGATCCCGGGGCCAGGACCCCTCTCGGCTCCGCTGATCCCTGGCCGGGAGGCCTCTCGGCTCCGCTGATCCCGGGGTCCTGAGGCCTCGCGGCTCTGCTGATCCCGGGCCGGGAGGCCTGTCTGCTCCACTGTTCCCGGGGCCCTGAGGCCTCTCTGCTCTGCCGTTTCAGGGCTGTTTGGCTTCGCTCCGCTTGGAGCCTGAGTATGCAAATTAACCGCCATCTTTTAGCTTCTATAATTGAAACATTGTATCTTTTGGAGTTGTTGCTTCAGGAGCTCAGAGCCCCCACAGCTGCAGACGGGGAACCTTAGCTTCCTCATCGCTGGGGCAACCAAGCCTCCTGTTCTCAGCTGCCTGGCTGCCGGCCGCCATCTTGGCTGACAGTTAATTTGCATATCGCCCTGATTAGCCAATGGGAAGGGTAGCAGTCGTACGCCAATTACCATGTTTCTCTTTTATTAGTGTAGATGTGGAGTGAGAATTTTGTGCAAAGATTTTGTATATGTGCAAGAATTGTGTGTGTGTGTGTGTGTGTGTGTGTGTGTGTGTGTGTGTGTTTAGAGTCATCTCTTAAATCAGATGCATTCCTTTTTTATAGTTCATGTCTCAGAATAAGTGTCTCTTCATTGGGGAAGTCTTCCCTGACCTCTCAGACCAGGTGGGATGCACCTATTATTTAATTTCAGCATTGGATACCTGCATTCCTCCCTTATAACTCTCAACACATTTATATGAATTGTTCATGCCAGGCTTCCACAGTAGACTCGGGGATTCATGAGGACAGAGACTTACTCTGTCTTAGACCCCACTATTTCTCCAACATGCACATGGGAGCACATCTATCCAAGCTCTTGAAATGTAATTCATACTAACTTATGCAAGAAAAAGTAATCAATGGATTGGGTAACTAAAAAGTCTAGAACTAGAAATGGGTGGTTTCATCCTAGCTGTGTCCCTAGATTCAAATTTTGTTCCTTGGATTATTTTTCCTTCGTTTGCTTTTATTCTTAGTCATGTTCTGCCTTTCTTTGTAGGGGCCAAGAGGGCTCTGGTTGGTTCAGGCTTATGTGATCCCAAGTACCCCGTCTTAGAAAAAAAAAATCATGTCAGCAAATATCCCACCTAGGGTTTTCATTGGTCTATTTCATTGGTAAGGTTCAAGCATCACAGATTACTACCCGGGCTCATTCTCGAGTCTACTACTGTGGCTGAGGAGTGTAATTTTAATTTGGGTGTTGCCAACTGAGCTATTTCCCACTCCTGTGTATAGTGATGTAGGTAGGAATGGGATCAATATATACATATTGTTGGCCATTATGATTGGAAAGGGCACCAAATATAATTTAATCTTTATTTATTAAATATTATGGAAACATATCTCTTAGAAAATGAGTCTTCTGCAATCTCAGGAGACCTTCCAGAAACTAAGAGCGGAGGTCAGTCATATCTGAAGCATATGAATTGAGAGTAGGATGAGAGTGATTTCCAACGGGAGCAAAGGAATTCCTGTACCACAGCAAGGAGAATGAATGCTGGGCAAGCAGAAACATTGATAACAATAAGAATATTAATAGCTAATTTTTATGAGTGCTTTATGTGGATTTACTCATTTAAGATGTCTGCTAAACTGCTCCAAAAGTTAGTGTTGGTGGAATATATGAATTACAACAAAGTTTCATGCCTATGTTATATTGGCACTATTATGTTTATGTTTCATGTCTATGTTATATTGGCACTATTATGATTATTACTATCACTATCGTTATTATTGACTGTTAGGAACTTTGCAAACTACATTTCTATACAGTTATAAGTTGTTAAAGATTTTTTATTGCCACTTTTTAAAAAGCAATTTTTTAGTCTTCCTATAATTTTCTCTCATGCTTTAAGTATTTAAACAACTTTGTAAGTGTCTTTGTTGGTGTCTTGCAATTTGCATCTCATTTCTGGCTTTTATTTTCCTGATTTTAGCCCATTTACCTGCTATCTCTCTGTGTTCCCTTGGGTAAGCTAGCCAAGTTTCTTTTTGCAGTTTTAATTTGGGTGTTGTCAACTGAGCTTCTTCCCACTCCTTCTCTATTTAATATAAGATAGCGTCCCACCCCCATGCCGACCCTTGGGGTTTCTCTAGTGTTTTTTGTTTTTTTTTTTTTTTGAGAAAACATTCAGCTTTATTAGATGACTTTTCTGTTTAAAGTCTGGTCTAAAGAGATTTTGCTATTTTACTAAACCTATTAATCTCGGCTTTTATTTTGTGATTAATTTTCCTACTTTTATTTCCCCCATATTTTTCTTAAATATTCTAAATTCCACACTAAGAACTTTTGCTTTTCCACTGAGGTTTAACTTTCTCCAAGAAAATTTAACTATTTAAAAGTTCTTAACCTGGCTGGGTTCTTGAAACCCCTGAGACTATGCACACTTCTGTGTGACTGCATAGATGCTTTCCAGGGGAGAGGGTGACTGTTGTCATCAGAAGTCAAGCCTTTGACTCATAAATGCTTCAGAGTTGTGGTCCCCTCACCCTTCACCTGATGATTAGTGAACTGACCTTTGACTTCTACCACAGAGAGTCAGGGCTATGGCTTTTCTCTTCATGATTTGGTCCAATTCTATATATATGTAGACTGGGAAGAATATCAGCAGAAGGGAGCTCAAACTGTCAACAAACTTATCTTCTATTTTGGGTCTGTGGTCTCCAAAGGGCAAGCATTTCAGCCCCTCCTGCATGCTGGCCAGGCTGCTAGCACTCAGATCTCTCTCCCTCCCTCATAATACATCCATGCTGCTAGGTGTATTTTGCCCTGGCTATAGCTCAGGATTTGGGAACCTTTCCCAAGACTAGCCCCAGAAGGAATTCCCACAAAGTCTCTGTGCCAAAAGGGTAAAACAAAGGTAAGGTTCAAGCATCATAGACTACTTATAAATACTGAGTTCCTAGGATTAGAGGTGAGATGGAGGTTGTGTTATAGTCCCAAAGGCTCTCAGGAAGACAAAGAAAGGGTTAAAGGGTTAGGAACAAGATATAATGGCCCAGCAGCACTGAGGTGTACGGCTGGATTAACATATAAGAGGCAAGAAAGACAATGCCTGTGATTCTTCCCTAAAGCTTTTGTCTGCATTGTTATTGCAGGGATACTGACCTGCTAATATGTGTGTGTGTGTGTGTGTGTGTGTGTGTGTGTGTGTGTGTGTGTGTGTAGTGATGCAGGTAGGAATGGATCAATATATACATATTGTTGGCCAGTTTGATTGGGAAGGGCATCAAATATAATTTAATCTTTATTGATTTAATATTATGGAAACACATCTCTTAGAAAATGAGTCTTCTGCAATCTCAATCATTCAGATATAACCACTGTTAACAGCTTGGAGTCTATTCTTTCAGATTGTTTCTACCCATGTGTTAAAATAAATGCAGTGTGCAATATGAAAATGTCACCAGGTGTTAGACCCATGAAGTCAGACAGGACCTCAGTTTAGCAACCTCGGTACTTGAGTTCTGGCTAAAAAATATTTCAGAGCCAAGACTCAAACTATAAGAGAAGGTTTGTATAGAAAATCACAGAGATGGAAGAAGTGAGCCATAGAAGAAATGGGTTCAAAAAACAAGTTCCAGAGGCAAAAGTAGGGCTCTTCGAGCTTAGGAGAAAGAGGAACAAGGAAAATGTGCCTGGAGCAAGGGGGTGGGCGTGTCCCATGGAGAGAGCAGGGCTGGGTTCTCCTTTCTAAGGACTTTTAAGGATGGCTTTTTTTAGGGAGCTCCCAAGGGAGGATCTCAATAGAATAATCACCAGCTTTGCAGGTGTGTTCTTTCAGGGTGGTGGTCTGTGCTGCTTGGTCAGCACCAGGGCATGGGGTCATTATCCAATGCAGCAGGTACTAAGGTCAGCCGTGGCATCGCCTTTCTGGTTTTGCTGCTTTCTGGGCTTGGAGCTGAAACACAACTGAGACCTAGATGTTATCTTAGGAACTAATGCTTAAGGGAGTGGCCTTGTCAGGGCCCATATGGGAGTCATATGAAGCCACTCTTTAGCCCCTTATTCCTCCTCCAAGAGCGTCTACCATGTGACTAGCAACATGCCAAGGAGGGAATGTCAGGGGAGTGTCCAAACTGCATGACCGGCAGTATGAACAGTCAGGGAGTCTAAACCTCATGGCCAGACAGACGCTAGGGGAAGAAAAGTTACCCTGGGGGCCAGGTCCTTGTCTTCCCAGTTTTGCCTGTTGCTAGGTGGCCCTGGACTTCCTGCCCTGTGACATCTGTACCTGGCCTATTGTCCTGCTCTGTTCATGCCTGTCTCCCTGCCTACTACCATACATGTACCCATGCACATATATTTCATACAGAAATGTGACTATTCATAATTCTGTTCTGTAACTTGTTTATTCAATGCCATTATTTTAAAAATAAATCTTGAAAGCCAAATCTCTGAATAGTGCCTGCAAATTGTACTGAAGAGCACTAGATGTGATTAAATCTCTGAAGAAACACCAGGGAGACATTTAAAATATACTAATGACTAAGTCTGGAATGACTCATTAAAATCAATTATTTCAATTTTTAAAAAGTAAAATGCAAGTAAAGGATTATAGATCATCTGGATTTGATGATTGCAGCACTCACCAGCTGAAAACTGATGAAAAAGTCATGTTGCTTTGGAACTATGTCACAGTTTCAAGAAGGTCCTGTTTTTATATTACTTTCAGTTATTTAATAGGGTTCAAATTAAAGTGTAGTGTCAAGTCAATATCAGATTAGTACTCAGACCCCTCTTCCTCCCTCATAATATGCCCATGCTTCAGGATTTGGTACCATCAGCCAAGGAACTTCCAGAAATTAGGCAAGAAACATGGATTAGAACCTTCCCTTGGTCCTTCAGGGGGAAAATGGTCCTGCCAACACCTTGATCTTGGGCTTCCAGAAAAACTGAGACTACTCAGCTTTTGGTTTGTTTAAACTAATTTGTTATAAGTTAGAAAATTGCTGAACTACCAACTGATAGACTATAGACTAATAAAGGGAGAGATGCCACATGTTTCAGGACATGGTGTAGAGGTAATAGGCAATGAAGATTGAGGAACTTTTAGAATGACTTATTCTCAAAACCAGTTTTGAATATGGCAGATTGCTCTGGTATTTTCTGTTTTATGTATTTGCATATTTTCCTTACACTAAATTTAAAATAAAGCAAAATATTAAATAACACCAAAAATAAAAATAAAACTTTGTTGGGAAACATAAGACTTGGTTGGAAAGTTTGTAAGGAAGACATTCTGAGAAAAGGGAAGTGTGTGGAAGGCTGCCCCCCCTGTTTATCGGAATTCTGACTTAGAGGAGTGCCAAAGGTGATGCCCCTAATTATTCCTTGACCTTTCCAAACAAGTCTGTGCACATGCAAACCCCCAGGTGTTTACTGGAATCTTTATGCTTAATCTTTGGGTGTCCTTGCCTAAAGGACACTACAAGCACATGTACCCTCCCAATATTACTTACCCTACTGATGTATCTAAAAGATAAACTTTATCTCAAACTGCTGCTACAATAAAAGCCTTACAAGGCAGGCAATCGAGGCTGCCTGCTTCCATTAGCCAGGCAGTCCCTTAGACCTCTCTTTCACAGCAAACATTGTGGCAGAGTAATCATTCATCCATGGCTCAGGGTCTGCTGGTCAGCCCTGGCAAAACTTTGTTACAGAATGAAAAGAATAACACTTCTAAAAGGTGTTAAGGAGAGAAGACAAATAAAACGTACTGATAATATTATATATAATTAAGTACTCATTTTGGTACAGGCACGGTTTTTAGCAATTTATATGAATATATTTTATATGTGCACGAATTTGTGCACATGGAAAGGAAATTAATTAGGAGAAATATTTTAATATTGCTCTTCACCCTTTCTCTATAATAGAAGTGTCAACCAAATTCCCGATCGACAATGACAGATGGAAACACACGTGTGCAGTTGGCACCAGCAAGAGATTTATATGTATCACGCATGCACCAGTCAACTTAGCCTTTTATATATAGAGAATAAACTTGATTAACTAGACCAGCTTTCTGATTTAGCTAAACTTTTTCCAGCCCAGTGAAGCACCCCAATTTCTCTTTCAGGTAGTTGTCAGCAACACAGCAGTAAATATTAACATGAAGCAGATTATTATTGCAGATTGCACAGGGAGAACAAAGGGTAAAATATTTAACTGCAGTAGTGTTTGACTATATTCTGTGCAGTGAGAAAACCTGAAGTCATTTTCAAGGTCCACCATTTCTTCTTTTCAGTTGGGTCAAGTTTCAAAACTTTCTAAATCTCCATTTTCCAGCTAATAAAAAGAAAATAGGATTCCACTGAGTCTCCTACCTACCTACTCCAGGACTTCTGTGAGGATCAAATGAGATGAGGCATGGGAAAATGCTTCACAGACATTTGGTTAAAGTGTAAAATGTTTGCACCTGGCCTAAAGAAAGTCAAGTTCCTGGGTTGAAGAAACTGCAAGGAGGCTAGTTGCTAGGGAGAGGAAGCCGGCTCCCACAGCCACAGTTTCTGGGCTGGGCTGGGTTGTGGGCTGCATTTTGCACAAAGGGGTCTTGGCAGTGTTGGTTGGGATTTGGTGGGGTGTCGCTTCAGGGTGGTGGCAGGGTCTGTGTCCCACTTGGGGGAAGCCGAGTGTTGCTTTGTGGTCACCAGGTCCATAGTGTTGTTTATTGTCAAACTAGAGGCCTGGTGCATGAAATTCATGCATGGGAGGGGTGTCCCTCAGCCTGGCCTGAGCACTCTCACAATCCAGAACCCCTTGGGTAGGGTCTCTAGGCCTGGCCAGTGATCAGGGTCTATCAGGGCTTTCTTCCCCCGGCTGCCAGCAGCTGGCAACGCCCCCACTGCTGCCACTGCTTGCCATCTGTGAGGTGCTGCCCCCCTCTTTCCCACCACCAGTCACCTCCCTCTGCAGGTGACAGGCATGGGGTGTGATCGCTTGGCTGGCCTGAACCTCCCTCTGCGGGGTGATTGGTCATAGGGACCCAGATCAATTGCCCCACAGAAGGAGGCCTTGCCCACCCGCTGCAGCACTGCCAGCCGGGTGGCCCAGGCCTCCTTCTGTGGCCACTAGCTGGGTGGCCTGGGCCTCCCTCTTTGGGACAATCGATTGTGGAGCCCCACCCCCATTGATTGCCCCACAGAGGTGGCCTGGGCCTCTCTCTGTGGCTGATCGTGGGGTGATAGCGGGACCCCTGACCAATCGCATCACACTTGCCTTGGCTGGCCTGTTGCCAGTGCGTGTCATAGTGTGGTCATCTGGAAGGCCATCCGGATGGTTGTCCAGATGGTCACTCTGCCGTTCAGTTGTTTGGTTGATTTGCATATTATGCTTTTATTATTATAGATGGCCTGTTGCTAGGGAGAGGAAGCCAGGCGTTGCTACGTGACATCATTACCTGGCACCCACAGCCACCATTTCCAGGCTGGGCTGTGGGCGCATTTTGTGTCATAGGATCTCAGCAGCATTGGCTGCGATTTGGTGGGCTGTCGCTCCAGGGTGGTGGCAGGGCCTGTGTCCCACTTGGGGGAAGCCAAGTGTTGTTTTGTCAGCGCCAGCTCCACGGTACTGTTTCTTTGTAAATGGCCAGTGCGCGTCACAGCAAAATCCTGCATTGAGCGTCTGCCCCCTGGTGGTCAGTGCGTGTCATAGCGACCAGTTGGATGTTCAGAGGGACACTTAGCATATTAGTCTTTTATATATATATAGATGCTTATTTCATCATATAATTGGGGAATCTTAAAAACAGGAGATGGTAAGTAGGAATTTAAAGCATTCTACAATTTTGGCAGAAAAGTGGGGTTTGTGTGGCAAAATAGGTGGCTGAAATATCATATAGATATAAGTAATAATCAGGGAGGAATAAAGTCCTATAGAGCATTTGAAGAATAACATATAATGATCTGAATATCTCGCAGATGCAGGAAATTTAAAAGAAAGTGTGAATATACTGATAACATTATTGTTTAGCTCTTTGGATACACTGGGTCATGAAATAAGAGTTTTGAAATGGAAAACTTGGGAACTTTGATACATCTAGAAAACAAATAACAATTCTATGGGGACATTAGGGAAAGAACGGGCTTTGAGGAATGTCAGAGATTAAGGGCCATGTCCCTGAGATGGGGACGCCTAACCGAGGCAGTCTCACCCTGCAGGTCACCCTGTTCTAGCTCAGCCTGGTGAACTGCCAAAGAGAGTCAGTGCAAGGCCAGCCCTCTGATAGAACTGGGTGGGGTATGTGTGTGAAAGTGTTTTACAACTTGCATGGATTTTTTAAAATGCTTTTAATTTGAACTAATTACAAACTCACAAGATGCTGCAAAAAATATAGAGAGAAGTCCCATGTTCCCTTGTCCAGCTTTCCCCATGTTAGTCTTTTACATACGATGGTACATTATCACAACCAGGAAATTGACACTGGAAGAATACAGCGAACTGTACAACCGATCTTCCTTGGATTTGACTAGTTGTACATGCACTCCTTTTTGTGGGGTGGGAGGTTCTGGGGGATGACATTTATAAGTTGAGAATATGCAATACAAGTTCCCAAAGTCCCTAAAACATCCCTCCTTCCTTCCCTCCCACCTTCCTCCTTTCTTTCCTTACTCTCTCTTTTCCTCCCTGGCTCTCATCCTTCCACACCTAGAACAAATGTAGTACCACACACTGTGCTATGTGTTAGAAAGATTGGTGAAAGCAGATAGTCATGGGTGGTCTGTCCTCCATGGACCCTTCCCAGACCTACTGATGAGTCTTCCAGCCTCGGGTCTCCCCCATCCCACTTATTCCTATTCAGAGTTCCAGATGAATCTTCCTAAAGCACAGCTCTTAGCTCACTGTTTCCCTTGCTAAAGCACTTTGAGAAAAGTCTTCTTCACCAACAGAATTAGCTTGTACAACATGTGTTCAGTCTGCCCCAGTAGAATGTTCTAATGTGTATAATTTATGTTTAAGTCAAAGTCTACAATATACTGTTCACTTCATGTTTTGCTAGTCTCTGAAAGGCCGCTTCCTCCGTGAAATCTCTCCTGATTGCTCCAAACAGATGAAACGTCTCCTGTCTTGATACAACCCAACTTCCATGTATTTTCTTTGCAGTCTTACTGAGTTTATTCTCTCACCTGGTTTGGTTTCATGTGGATACATGCCTGCAATAGATCATACCCTCCTCCTCTAAGACAGAGACTCTGCATCACTCTTGGTTTTTCTTTAATGTTTGGAGAAGCACCCTAAGTTAGGGGTCTAGAGCTTCACAAACCCTCTTCCCCCAACTTCTGCCCCTTGTTAACTGCATGAGTTGTAGCAGGATGCCCCATGAGGTGGATGCTACTGCCAAGTCTCTTGGGGCTAACTTGCCTACATCATGGACATTCAATGAAATAATGTATGTGGAGTGCCTCACACAGGGTCTGGTATAGGAAGTAGTTGTAAAAGTAAATCTTCAACTCTAGGTGGAAAATTAGCTTCCCAAAAAGAGAAAATAGGTCTTACAAATATGGCTCTCTTCTAAGGAGTTAGACATACCTGGGTTAGTGATCACTGCAAATAAACCTAAAACCAGGGTTGAGTTCAGAATCCTCTGAAAACCAGAGTCATTCTGAGAAAGGAGCTGCCACTAACTCTTGATGACATGTGCTGGGAATAGTAAGGTCCACAAACTCCCGGCTCTTCCTGTCCACAAACATCATTTCTAAGGATCTGAAATAGCAGAATCACACATCTACTTTCTGTCCCCCTCCTTCCCCCCGCCGCCACACCTGGATATTTCAGTTGCATGGAACAAGATGAGGGTGACAGTTTCCTCCCTATCCCCTTTGGAAGTCACTAGTAGAGCCAATTCCTAATTGTTTCTAATTCAAGGAAAGACTTGAGTTATGATTTGCATATCTGTTGTGTAATTTGCATATCATGCATAAGTCTCTCTTTTATTACTCTGAATAATTGCGTTGAAGATATGTGCATTTTAATTTCTTTTGGGATACAGAAGGCTCACATTTTACCAGAATTACATGAATGCTTGGGTTACAGGCTTTTTCCTATGATTTAAACCCCAAGGATTAACTTCTCGCCCATCTTCTTACACAAAGAGCCAGGGGACTTGCTCACTTTGTAAGGAGTGCACCAGGTCTCCTATTCTGCTGGCTGGAATTCTCTGCAAAATAACACTCATTCCAGGATTTAGAAGCCAAATATCATGTGGCCAGCCTCCAGTGATCTGAAAAACAGTATAGAGGTTACTTTTGAGGTTGATAAAGTTGTTTTGCCAGAAGGCTAAAATCATGTAATTTGACCTTTTGTAAACGTATGGTATGGGACTTGTGCCAAATAAGTTTGCCTAGAAATGAACATTCAAGGCCTTAATCTGGTCCATAGTGTTAATCAATAAAAATGATAATAATGAGATAATGATAGGAATAACATCTGCTGCAGACCAAGGGTGTATCTTACCCCGGCCCTTATTATATTAAGTAGTTTATACTCTTTCTCCTGGAAATTCTCATAGTATCTCTATGTTAGTCTCATTTTCACAAACAAGGATCGCAACCTTAAAACTTTAAGTCACTTGCCCAAAGTCGCAAGGTTACTAAGGGGCCTAGTCAAGATTTAAAACTGAATTTCTCATAAAGCCATGTCTTCACCATCTCATAGATTACATTTCCTTAACTACTTATAAGATTCCAAACTAATTAAATTATTTTACCTTCACTTGCTTTTCCTTCTTTCTAAATTAAATGTTCATTCTAACATGGTAGAAAATATCAGGTTTACTAAGCATCCACTATGAATCAGTCACTCTGCTAGACACTTCCATTTACTTTATCTCATTTACTCCCAATAACCACACTTGTAGGTGGGCATTGTAACTGATGCTTCAAAAGACCAAGTGACTTCCTGGTGGTCACACAGCCCATATGAGGCAAAGCCAAGATGTGAGTCCTTTCTGCAAATAACAGCACAGTAGTTTCTTCCTTTTAAAGGGAGCCCATGTGCTCATTCAAATCAAATACAAACTTTCTGTTTTTCACTCCAGATTTTTTCCTCCGCACTTGACGGCTTGTGATTTTGATGAACTATCCCAGTAATGTCTTGGGGTGTGCTTTGGAATTAGAAAGCATAGTCAAGTATGGAAGTTTCTCATTGATGCCTAATTTTATTTTTATAAAGTTTTCAATATTGTTATTTATAAGAGGCTTTAGTATATCTTTTGCTTCATAACTAAAATTTTATAACATTCTGTGAAATATGTGGGTTGGTAACAGCAAATTTAAAATTTGTACAGCATGGAATTTTTAAAGGTAAAAATCTAACTTATTCTGGAAAGAGACAAAAATAGACTGGGGTAAGGGGATTTTTATGCTACTTCCCTTAGGGGAGTAGTTTGAAATTCACGTGGCTCTCTGAAAATTAAAACTTACTTGTCTTTTGAATAGCCTGGTAGAAATGAGGAATTTAGTTAATACTCTGATACCTGATGTGATGTCATATACATACCCAGCACTTGGAAATTTATGGATTTGAGGCTTTTTCCCTCAAGCCAACTGTTAATCCATTTCCTGTAGTATCTGGGCTTCAGCTATACCTATAGGCTATGAGTCAGGAGGTAGTTCTGTCTTTCAATAGCAGCTGTAAAGGGATTCAACTCTACCAGAATTTCTTAAACTGTGGATCAAGGACAATCTACATCAAAAGTATCTGGAATGTGTGTTAAAAATGCAGATTTTGTGGCCTCATGTGATGTTTTGCAGAGTGGAGTTGAAGATGTATCTTCTATAGCAACCACTCATATCCATCCTTACCCCTCACCTTAATCGCACCAAAGGAATGTCTTATCGCATGTGAGAAAGCAAATGCATAAAAGATAATTACATTTCCTGTCATTACATTTAGTTTCTGTAGCAACCCTTTATGTGTTAATAGTAAGCTTCAGATTTTCTCTGGAAGGTGGCATTAGGGATGCCTAAATCCACAGACAATTCAACAAGTATAATTCAAAAAAGTATAACATGTTCAGCCTTCATCTACAGTAAAACTTTTATAGTTTAATAAGTAGCAAATTTGAAATATTGTTTTATCACCCTCTTATGAACATTCCTACAAATTTTATTCTTCTGATGCTGATTATCAATAAAAGTGTAAAATTTAGGCATTCAGAAGGGAGAGAAATCGGGATTTGTTATGCATGGGTGTGTGTCCTGTCTCAATGCCTTGTTTGGGGAATATTGCATCGGATATAACTGGCAGGAACGCTGTCTGCATTCTTCTGTTCAGGGTCATTTTTTTTTTTAATATAAAAGTACATGAGATTGGTTGGAAGCACTTTGTAATTTCTGAAACTCTTTCCTCTGGAGATAATAGGTGTTGACCTGGGCATTTTCCTGCCGTATGAATAAAAATGATGCGTGTAGAGAGAATTATACAGCTTGAAAGTGATACAGACCTTTCTCAGCCTCCACAGGGTGTAGCTAGATTTTTCTGCATTTACTGGTGGAAATAGAGTGGAGCATGATTGGAAAACCAAGCCAGAGTCATCAGTTAAGTCTGCAGTTAATGTGAGAATTGATGGCTGCCTTCTCCCAAACATAGGGAAGCTGGGCTTCAGTCGTCAGACCCACCAGGAGAACACCCCTGGGCTTACTGCTCAGCTGAATGGACACTACAAGGCTTCCTGATTAAAACCATGTGATCTCTTTCTGTCATGAAGGAGTATTTCACCATCCAGCTACTTACTCTTCCCCCCTTATCAAAAAACACCCACAGTTTTGTCTTGTTTTCTTTGCAGTTTTTTCCTTCAGATATATTTAGATATCTTTGTTCCTGGGTTAAAGAGTGCTTCAGTGGCTCAAGATGGTCAGGCCACCAATGAGTCCTATGGTGGCCTGAATGTGATAAGAAACAAAATAATTTTTTCCAATGGTTCTTTTGACCCTCAGCACATTCTAGGAATCATAAAGAATATCAATGGAGATTTGCCTGGTATGTTAATTGAAGGTAACATAGTTGTAACTACTCATTGATCCATAAAACAGATAAAAAACATCAAGATGTATTAATAAATTGCATTCCATATTGTTAACACAAAACAAAAAATGCATCTAAGCAGATGATCAGTAGGCAATTTAGTCTTCACTAGTATTTCATTATCATGCTTGCATCTAAAACATACCACATTAAGAATATACTCCTCAGAACAGGAAAGAATGATGCATATAAAGTAAACCACTTGCTTACTGCTCTTATTACTTTTCTTCCAAGAAGTTTAGCAGTTTCAGATAATCAAGTGAAATGAACTTATTTTCTTTTGTGAAAGTTATTGCTCATCAAAATAAGTTATTTTGGGTAAGAGGTCTGAAGCCTAGATAAATGATGAGTCCAATTGAACACTGCTTAGTTCTCAGAACAGCAAACTCCTTTGGAACACAAGATTTTTCCATGCTACTTCGTTTTTGCTGGGATTACTGCAATTGGTTTCAAGATAATCTCAATAATTTACTTTTAATACTGTATAAAATGTGTATTCCCATTGTAAAATCAAAATCCGCTGCTTACTATGCTAATGTGATATTTACAAAAGCCATCACCATGGTTTCCAGCTCAAAGTCCTTCAGAATCTTAAAATTTGGTCAATGAAAAGACAGCCTCAAAAGCATATAATTCTTAATAAAAAGCAAACTAATAATAATAGAAGAAAAGTTTCAAGGAGAAAAATTTTTAGCAGTGGAAATGTGGCAAATGTGTCAGCTGCAGAAAGATTCAAATGTTGACTGTGGTTACTCTTAGATGTTTAGTAATTAGATCATTGGTGAGTACTGGGGCTTTTATCAGAAAAGTATATTTGCTTAAAATAATGTTCTTTGATACTTCCTCCATGCTTCTGGGCACTTATATTATATTATATTATATTATATCATTTTATAATAATTGACACTAAGTTAAGCAAAAGCTTATCACTTTCCATCCAGAAATTCTTTCCTTTGTGATAATATTATTATTACATTACATTATCAAGCTTGCTTTCTATTCAATAATATTTTTGGCTGTTAAAAATTACAGCAATTTGGAGATCCTATTTGTAACAATTAGTTCTGGATGAAACACCCTCCTGTCCCTGAAGGCAGCATTGATTGAGCTACAGTGTCCACATGGAGCAGTGTGTCACCATAACTAGATAATTTGCTCCATGTATCAAGCCAGTGGACTGAAGACAACTTGAGAGAGCTGAGAAGGTAGAATGACATGGTCTGCATCTTTCACTCCTGACAGGCATTTGAAGGGTACTTATTAATTTGTTGATTATGCATTGTTATCTTCACAGAATTACTCCAGGTTGTACATTCTCAACAGGGGCAATGTTGTTCCCAGGAGAACCATAATTTATTCTTGAGGGGTAAAAATATTTATTTTCTTATACATAAAGCACAAATATACATGCAGTACATAAACAAATACATAGTATATCTGTGGTATTAAAATTTCTGGGGTTGGGGGAGAATGAGTAGGAAAAAACTATTTAAAATGGCTCCTAAGGGAGTAATGGTTTTAAAAAAAAGGCTGAGAAAGACTGCTCTACTTGCATTCAAAGGGACCAATTTAAGGTATCTGTATTTGTACTTTACAGGCAGATACATAGCTGCAAAGTTGTCAATAATGTTTTAGTATCACAGTCTATATAATAAAAACCTAGTGGTTGTAACGCCATAACGACCAAAGACCGATCACCAGGAGGTGCATTGATGGGTCCCGGGGCACCGGTGGGACTTGATGCTGGGTCCCACAGCGACAGCGGGTCTGGATCTCTAGTTATTAATAATAACTAGACCTCTAGTTATTAATAATATTATTGGATTGTTTTTAAAAATTCTTTCTGCGGTGCCAATTCTGCTAGTTTGGCCTTTGCTATTTAGCTGTGATAACAGTAGGTTAAATTATCTTTCTGTAAATTTATGTAATTATGGATTGATTTCAGAAATCCTCAATTTGTTACTTAAATATCTATAACTTAATTTAAAGCTCATTTTAAGACAAAAGATAATAAAGCATGTAATATTATATATATGTATTAAAGAAAATTTTTATATTCTTCCTATTCCATTTAAATGTTAGGTATTCATTAAATAGGTGTTTATTATGCAACTGCTATGTCTATATACAGAGATTCAGCAGTAAAAAAAAGTAAACCTACCAATTTTCTCTGTCTTCATGCAGAGAATAAGCATTAAGATACTAATTATACAATTAGTAATTTAATTACAACCTTTATAATGTCTACAAGATCAAAGAGTAAATACTCAAATGCGTTACATGAGAGAATATATAAGCACTTAGTTTTGCTGGGGGATAAAAAACTACTTCATGAAAAAAAAAAAAGCCATATCAGCTTAAATCTAACAGATTCAAAGGCAAGGAGAGAGAAAAGGGAAGACAGAGGAAATAAAATGTATGAAAATTCTGAGCAGAAATGGGTTTGGTTTTAAGAAGGGATCTAGGGGGACATGGACAAGAGTGAGTATGGTGGACAGTGGGACAGATAATGCAGAGGTTTGTGAGCTGTTTTAAGGATTTGGAGCAAATATTCAAACAGAAATGGAAGGCAATTTTAGAGTTTTAAGTAAGGGAGTGAATTAATGTGATGTGAGATGCATTCTGGCTGTATTGCAGAATTTTGGCTGGGGGAGTGGAGGTGTGGGACACTAGTCCAAAGGCTTTTGCACAAGCCCAGTAGGGTGGTTGCAATAGACATAAAATGCTATTTAGGAATTGGTGATTGGTTGGCTATCAGAGGTGAAGAAGAAATAGTTACAAATAAAAGGCTTGGGTTTTCACTTGTGCAGCTCGGTGGATGGTGGAACCATTTGTGCAGTGGTATACACTGGGTTGAGCAGCCTGCCATCTCAGAAAGACCAAGACTGGGTGCTGTTGGGAGAAGGGCCTGGGGAGAGATTAGAGACCCCATTCTGAATACATTAAGTTTGAGATGCCTGCGAGATATTTAAGTGGTAAAGCTGGATAGGTATTGGATATACCACTTGTCTGGACTCAGAAGAGTGATCTGAGCTGGAGATGACATTTGGAGTGTCTACCTGGAGTAGATGACACAGCCTTGGGAAAGAATACCAAGGACGAAGACACGTGGGCCTCCTAGTGAGCCTTGTGTTGTTCTAATATTAAAAATTCAGCCAAAGAGACTAAGATGGGCAGGGAGGTTACTGAAAATCCAAGAATGTTGTGTTGCCAGAAAAGAGACTATTTCAGTATGGTGGAGTTGGTGGGGTAGAATGTTACTGGGATTCCAAGGGCTATGAGAATGGCAAAACAGCCATTGGATTTGCTGACCTGGGTGTCTCTCATTGAGAACTATTGAGGTGGAGTCTGTGGAAGTGAGATTGAAGTACACAGAGATAGGGCAGGTGAGGAAACAGAAACAGCAAGCACAGACAACTCAACTATGGAGGGTAGAAGAAAGAACAACAGCTGCAGGAGAAGGAAGTAACGTTAAGGAGGAAGACCAGATAGTGAAGGGAAGACTGGATGAGCAAGGGCTGCCGGAACGTGGAGAACTGGCATTCAGCGGTGGAGGGGCTCTCCCTGCTCTATAGAAGAGAAGTTAAGGGTGAGGGGAAATGCATTAAGTCTATAGGCTTATTTACAGGACTTTGAGAAAGTTCCTGAGTAAGACATTTCCAGCCCAAATCAAGAAAAGTCTCAAAAAAAAAAGTCTCACCCTAGCTGGTTTGGCTCAATGGATAGTGTCAGCCTGTGGACTAGACTGAAGGGTCCCACTTTGATTCCAGTCAAGGGCACATGACTGGGTTGCAGGCTCAATCCCAACAGGAGGTTGGAGGCAGCCAATCAATGATTCTCTCTCATCATTGATGTTTCGATGTTTCTATCTCTCTCCCCATCTCCCTTCCTCTCTGAAATCAATAAAAACATATTTTTTTAAAAAAAAAAAGAAAGAAAAGTCTTAAATTCTGGCTACCTAGCCCTTAAACTTATCTGTATCTTCTAGGTCACTGCAAAAAGACATCTAACCAGTACTCTTCACACTTTCACTCTAGTGACCCAGCAAGTTCTCACTCTCACTGTATCTTATAATAAAGAGGTCATTTCTGTGCCTAATGAAAACAGAAAGAGGCACTTTTACTCTGGTATCTTCCAGAGATAAAGCCCTGACATATATCCTTGGTGGGGAGGGTTAACGCCTTATCCAAAGTTCTTAATAGTTTTGCTCCTTTTGGCTCAGGGATTACAAATTCAGTGCCAAGAATATCTCTTGCCCCTTCTTCTTTCCTTAAAGAGTACACAGCATAAACACAGCCCCAACAGGGACAAGATTGATACTGTCTTCTTCCCTTTTTCTTGCCTCTGAATAGATGCCAAGGATAAGATCTCTTAATGAGAGATTACAACTCCTTTAGGGATTAATTCCATTGAAATGTCAGTTTGATGAGGAGGAGTTTCTTCAGCACCTCAATTCAAAAGAGGAGAAATATTATTTAAGTAGGTTCACATTTCATGTCTGGAGGGCAAGGAGCTTTAAGGTTTAAAGTGAAAATGATGCTTCTAGGAAATGCCAGGTTTTAGAAGGTTTTCTTGTTTTCTGCTGTCTCTCCATAAGGGATTCTTGCCCTTTTGCCACCAAGATGAATCAGATAATGTTAGGATCTGAACCACACTCCCATGGACATATCAGGTTGCAGGTACTCACTATGGCTGTGACATGCACACATTTGCTGTGACTACCGTTTCTTTCCTACTCCAGAGCGATTATTATGATGCAAGAGCCAGTGATGCATATTAGCATAGTAAAAACCTCAATATTGGCTCTAAATAACACAAACAATATAAGTTACGTATATTATTCACAAATAATAGAACTGCACTATTCATAAGATGATGAGTGCAAAATACTTAGTCTACAGTCTGCCACAATGCCAGTGCTCACTAAATGGTAACCCTGAGGAAGAACAGACAAGTAACTTGGGGAAGGCGTCTATATTGGGTCAACAACACTATATGATCTTTTTTATGTATAGAATTATCTCACTGCAAACACACCAATCTTTTATATTCTACTTCTGGATCAGTATCTGACACAATTCAAAATATTTTTATATGGAAGTAATTTTGTTGGTGCCCAGGCACTCTTTATTTCTAGGCATGGTCAATAAAAGTATAATATGAGCTGTACATTTGAACCACCTATGCAATTTTAATTTTTCTAGTAGCCATACACAAAAAACAGGTCAAGTTAACTTTAATATTTTGTTTGACCCAATATGTTAAAAAATATCTGTATTTACAATGTAATTAGTATCAAAGAAGTACTAACAAGATATTGAAATTCTTTTCTTCGTAGAAAGTGTTTAAAAATCTGGTCTACATTTTACTTATAGCACATCTAACATGGAGGAGCCATAGTTCAAGTGCTCAATAGCCACATGTGGCCCAGGGCTACGTATTTAATAGTACAGGTTTATACTTTACAGGCCTAATGTTATTAAATTGTCTTCACAACCAAGGGTAGTTATTACTTTCCTCATTTAAAAAAATTTATTTTTATTGATTTTAGAGAGGAGGGGAGAGGGAGAGAGAGAGGTAGAAACATCAATGCATGCGCCTCCCAGAGATCAAGCCCGCAATCCAGGCATGTGCCCTGACAGGGTATCAAACTGTGACCTCCTGGTTCATAGGTCAATGCTCAGCCACTGAGCCACCGTGTCTGGGCTACTTTCCTTATTTTACAGATGTGGAAACAACATAGAGGTTAAGTCAACTGGCCTAAGGCTCACAGTGGTAGAACCAGGATTCAAACCCAGAGACTAACTGAAAGTCCTATTTCTTTAAAAAATATATAAAAAATGTTTTATTGATTTCAGAGAGAAGAAGGGAAAGGGAGATATAGAAACATCAATGATGAGAGATAGAAAATCATGGATGGGTTGCTTCCTGTATGCTCCCCTTCTGGAGATCCAGCCTGCAACCTGGGCATATGCCCTAATTGGGAACCGAGCCATGATCTCCAGGTTCATGGGTTGATGCTCAACCACTGAGCCATACCAACCAGGCTGAAAGTTTGCTTCTTAACCACTGTGCCATATGCCTTCCAAGTTGCTTGGAGACATAAGTTCTTATGCTTCCAAAACACTTTGAATCAGAGAAAGCAGTTACAAGTCTTTTTTTCTTGCTTTCCTTGCCTGTTCCTAGTAGTTTCTGATAACCCTTGGCTTTCCTTGGCTTGCAGCTGTATCACTCCAGTCTCTGCCTCTGTCACCACATGGTCTCTTCCCTCTCTGTGTGTGCCTCTGTGTATCTTCTCTTCCTATAAGGTCACTAGTCATATTGGATTTAAGACTCACCCTAATTCAGTATGACCTCATCCAGTATGACTTTAACTAATTACATCTGCAAAGACCTCCAAATAAGTCCACATTCTGAGGTTCTGGGTGGACGTGAACTTTGGGGAGACATGATTCAACCCAGTACAAGAGTCTACTTATATGAGATGCATTGCTGGCACTGGGAATGTAATGGTGAGTAAGATATAAATAGTCCCTGCCCTCCAAGAGCCACTAGTCATCATGGAGACAGAAGACAGACATTGAACACATAACTGTAGAGAAGCTTTCCTGGGTAATAGACATCTGAACAGAATTGAGAAGGAACAGAGCAGTTCAGGTTCCACCCTCTAGGAAGTAAATTTTTTGATAGCTGGGACCAGATCCTATTTATCTTTGAATCCTCTGTGCCAGGTACATGGTTGCTGTTCAAAGACGGGGAACCAATGAAAAATACTATTCATCTCATTACAGAAATGAAGTTAAAAGCAAGAAGATCAAAGTCTTATATTAAGATTATTCATATTGGCTGAAGAAAAGATTTATCTCTTAACTAGAGAAATTTCAAGTCTTGTGCCAACTTTTTAAAATTAGTATATTTTCTGCTTTACCTCCATTTTAGCATATCTTTCTTGTACCTGGTCTTTTTGGTCTTGCATTAAATTAGTTTCTTCATACTCATTGAGAATACAGTTATATGGCTCATTATTTTAGATAACTATAAAATCAGATTGGTATAATAACTTGTATGACTTTATTATGTATCTTTGTATGTTAATAATTTTATTCTGTTTCAGAACTGTTATTCTTTTGGATGTTCAAACACTAGCATTGACCAAATTAGGTGCTGGGGGGAAAAAGGGCAATTAAATGATTGAGAATCTTAATTTTATCTAGGAGACAAGAGAAATGAAGTGAAGCTAGCGGTGTCAAGGTAGAGAAAGAAAAGGACTCATGTTAGTCAAGACAGAGAGATATGTGTTACTTTTGTGGTTACGTGGTACCCAGTATATCTTTTTTGGGTGGTCTGGTTGCATAACGGACATGGTGTGACCTCATTTGATCTTGAAATTCTGTGAAATCATTTATGTTTATAGGGAATGCTATAGGTTGTTACCAGCTGTCAGTTCAGAGTTTTCATTTGGTTGTAAACACAGAAAGATCTAGTCCCTGCCACCCTGTATCAGTCTCACCTAGGGAACTATTTTATTGGGTTCCTGTTCATCCTTCTAGTATTTCCATTTTTTTGCAAATACAATCATGTAAATTTTATTTCTCCCTTCGAAAAAAAAGGTAGCATATGATGTACACTGTTCTATACCATGCTTGCTTCTCTTATCAATATACACTGGAGATCTTTCCATCTCACACATAGGAGTCTCCCTCATTCTTTTCCATGGGTGCATAGTAATCCATTGTCTAGATGTATCCTAGTTATTACAAAATGTTGCCATTTTCACAACAGCAAATACCTTGTACCCCTAAAATAATACTGTGTAGATAGATGTTTATTTGTAAAATGCTGAACTGACATTTGAAAGCATTTTCTACATAGACCCAAATCAATACAGATGTGATAGACATCTGATGAACTGGCACCCAGGTTCAAGATAACCAGTTTTCAGCTACAGCCATATGTTTTATTGCTCTTTGCTTTATTATACTTCACAGGTGTTGCATTGTTTATGAATTGTAGGGATGACCTTCACCAACAAAAAGATTACAATTCATTTTCTTGCAATACTCACTTTATTCTGGTTGTCTGGAACCGAATTTGCAATATCTTTGAGGTATGTCTATACTTGGTATGTCTGTCTTCTGACATTTTTCTCTTTTTCAGGGAAGTACACTATAGCCACAATAATGTACTAACTCAGCTGAACTAATGCAAGCAGGAGAAAAGAATCTCTGAGATCCTACAAAAATGGCTAGCTCAATAGATCTCTCTGAAAATTAAGATCAACAGAACTAAAAATCTGGCCTCCCATCTTATTGCTCAAATGTAAAACCCACTGCAAGAGTGAAATTAGAGCATATCTCTATATGAGATTTGTTTGTTTTGGTTTAAAGAAAGGTCATCTTGTTTCTTCCTTTCTACTACCCTTGAGAATCAGCAGACCATCCCAGCATGCAAGAAATTAATTACCGTGGAGGACCAGGTGCAACCAGTTAGTTGGTTGCCATGGAGACAAAAGCTATACATCCCAGATTTTCCAGAATGACCTCTATTTCATGAAATCTTGCTCTTTGCAATAAAGGCCATTTATAAAAATGCAAATGCTTGTGTGATTTGATTACTTTTATGGGTGTACTAATACATAAACAGAAAAAATATTTTGTCAAATAACTAGTCCTAGTCTTTATTAAGAAAATTTAAGGAGAAGTACAATTTGAGTAAACTAGAAAGAAAAAGTAAATCCAAAGCATTTAAAAATCCTACTGCAAAAACTGGAAAACCAACTTCCCTGGAGTCCTTTGGCATTTAGAGGATGGTGCTGCTATGCCTACCTTCAGTTAGTTGAGCCCAGCATGAGGGGCACACAGCTCTCATCCAAGAAGATTTCACTATAAAATCTGTCCAAATTAGTTTACTTTCAATTCTCCTCAAGAGAACTCTGTAGAATTACATCTCTAGAACTTAACTCCAGGACATTAATAATTGATTAGCCAAAATAGAATATTTTTTCTTTAAAAAAAAGCACATGTTTATACTCAATATTTGAATCTTTTTTAGTTATTCCACATACTTAGAATTTAGTTAATAATAATGTGTCAATGTTGGTTTCTTAGTTTTGATACATGTACCATAGTAACTTATGTAAAAGTCTAACATAAAGGAAAACTATGTGGGGAGCAGGACATATGGGAACCCTCTGCATAGTCTGCAATTTTTCTGTAAATTTAAAATCATTCCAAAATAAAGAATTTATTAATTTTTGGTCATTGTGATGGATTAATTAATATAATGGGTACTGATAAGTATTGTATTGATTGGGTTAGGTTGGCAATGGAAATAATTGGTTGACATTTTGGACATCTGCCTTTGCTTTGATATTTCACATTAAATTTTAAGTATTCTAACAAATAATCCAACCTGAAATTTCTGGACTGTTTTTACTCTATTGCATTATCTATAATTTTGGAAATGTAACTTTTATTTTGAACAAATCATCATGGGGTTGGAATGACAGAATTAGCTATCTTTGTAGTACTAAATTATTTAATATAAATATCTGATAGACTAATATTGTACATAATTTACTAGAGGCCAAATATTTCCATATTGTCCTTCTATTAAGTTAATTCCTTTTTATATTTAAACTAGAGGCCCTGTGCATGAAATTAGTGCATGGGTATGGTCCCTAGGCTTGGCCTACGATCACGACCATCTTCCCTGGCTACCCACAGCCAGCCTCGCCCCACGCCGCTACCCACCCCCAGTTCCCCATTCGCCATCGGGTGATCAGAGCCTGCTGGCCAGGGGGAGGAACCAAGAGGTCAGCCATTCCCGCCCGGTTGCTGGCCCTATCCTCGCCGTGGGTCACCCTCTGTGTGTGGGGTGACCTGTGGGGTGGGGGCCTTTGCCTGGCACTGCCCGCATTCCCCGCCACCCACCCCCAGTTCCCTATTCTCCATCGGGCAATTGGAGCTTGCTGGCTGGTGAAAGGGACCAAGAGGTGGTCAGTGCGCCTCATAGTGATGGGTCGAGTAGTTGTTCTGGTCGTTCCACCATTAGGGTCAATTTGCAATTTACCCTTTTATTATATAAGATGATACACTTGTAATAAACTCTTCTTTGCCCTCATTTGAAAACATTCGACTTTTGTTTTTCTTCAATTTTTCAGAGCAAACAGCACTTGAAAATAGGTCTGTGCTTCAAAGGGTTGAACTTATTATCTACTTAATTTTTAGAGAATTTAGGACATGCCAATGTGTACATGTGTCATCTAAAGTTTATTTTATAATTCGTATTTAGTATTAAATTATATTGTATTTTAAAAACTCTAGGCACATAATAAATGTTTAATGTATGTATATTAAATGAAGAAATGAATTAAATATGAGTTAAATTTAATGTTTTCATATTTAGCTGCTTTTATTTTGTTTTAAATTTGCCTGAACATATAGATCTGACCTATTTACAAGAAAGCTTATTCCTAGGTGTATATTTATCAGTCTCCTATTGCAAAGCAATCCAACTGAGTACATGACACATCACCATTATACAAGTTCTCAATCAGAGAATCAATTTGACGTATGAATCAACTCTAGCACGATTTTTGGATTCATATGAGTTTTATACTTTCTTGTTTTTTTTCCCTTTGACCTGGGTGCCAGAACTAACTCCACAAAGACTAAATTAAGTATAAATTTCTGTCTAAGATATGAGAGATGAAAGGTTGTCATTCTTCATATATAAAATAATTTAAAAATCAGTAGAAAGGACAATTCTGATTGAGAGGGAGCAACAGAGACTGCATTTATCCTCTAGCTGAAAGCAAGCAAAGCCCTGGGAAACTACACATGAAACAAAGCTATTTAACACTGGACATCAGGCAATGAAGTAGAGTGATCCTTGCTAAACTGGAAACACATTACTGCTTGGATAAACATTACAGGAAGTAGCCCAGAAAGGAAAACTAGATGACTTGAGGAATCAGAAATAGGAGCCTCAGAAGGCCACAGTGTATACAGTTTGCAGTTCTTTCCTTTTCAGCTGGCACCTTCCTGCTCCAACACTTGGACTGTGGTTATATATTATAATTCATTATTTCTCAATCTACTTGTGAAAAGGTTTAAAAAATGTTTAATCTGTTTGATGACTTATTTTGGTCTACTTGTAGTTGAACAAGGTGCTCCTACTAAAAGCCCATTCTTAGGCATTACAGCAGTATTCAATTGCTATAAGCATTTTCCGATGTTAAGGCTGGTATAAATCATCATTGAAGAGTGAATTGTTCATTCAGTGCTAATAACTGGTCCTAAACAATCTAGTGATCACTCAGCATTAAATTCATGAAAACTGAATTGATAGGGGTTAGTAAATGGCAGTAAACTTAAAAACAAGCCATAAAGTAGAAACTTGAATTGGGACAGACTTGTATCCATGAAAACTAGAACCACATTGGTGAGCCTTGGATGCTGGCAAATGCCACATTCTCAAGCATCACACCCTCAGCCAATAGCTCCACATTCTGTACTTTTCACTTTTGACATTTGTATTTTTGTATAATATGAGTCACATAGCCAATTTAATTTACTTTAAATGTATTCTATAGAGATGTGTTGCATTCTTGGGTGAAATTTTTATTTCCATTTGTAGATCATTTTTGTTTTAAAGCAGTAAAATATATTCATTCATAAAAGTCAGTGGAAAAAAAAGTTTGATGCATAAAACCTTGCTTCACAGTTAATTTTTATATCTATTCCACATATTGAGGATTTTTAAAATATATTCTCCTTCCAAACTCTTTCTATAGATTTGCAAAATATTGAGGGTAGAAGAGAAAGAATGTGCATTCTCTCTGTTGAAGCAATTTAATGTTTCTGTTTTCAATTATTTTCATAGGATTTCCATAAAATAGTTGAATAAGAAATGTTTTTGCCAATTCTGGTGTCTGGTGTCCAATTGTACTAAGTAATATCAACATAGTTGTGCTAAGTCTTATTTTTCCAGGATATATAACTAATTCTCAATGCTATTTCTATTGGAATATGTTTCTCTTTTTTAATCTGACTTCATTTTATCTTCAAAAAAAAAAATAAAAGAACCATTTTTTTCTATCTACTAAGAACACTGTGAAACAGGGAACTATTTTTTTAAAAATTTCCCTTATAGTCAAATTAGAACATCCGAGAGTGCGAAAATAGTTTGTCTCTTTCCTAAATCAATTTTTGTTTAAAAAGTTATACATTGAGCTTGTAACTTTTCTTAAAGTTTGAATAGCAAACTTAGGATTCCCAAATCAATTAAATTAACACTTAGTGCTAAAAATATTAATAGATAGATAAAGGTATAACATAGTCTTTTAGCTGAAAGTGAGGTCAAAGGAAAGACGCTGAAACTGCTTATTGGGAAGCAAGATATTTCTGAACTTTTGCAAAGGCACCACCACCTAATTTAATGTAGGAAAATATATTTATAAAATCAAGGTCAGGAGATAGTTCAATTTCAGAATGACATTGCTAGCGTGCTTTGCTATAATGGATTACTGCAAACATTTGAGTTGCCTCGGTTAAGATCAAGGCTACAAATGTCTTTCATTACAAATTACACATTTCTGTTCATTACCAAAATAATGATAAATTACCTAAATTGTTTCCTCCTTATCTTTTCCTTTTTCTGCCTTTTCTAGTCCTAGACAAAAACATCCTTATATGTGTTTCCTTTGTGTGCTTTCTATTTATTAGTATTTTTCTTCAGTAAGATTCTTTCCAATGGCTAGTCATGGAGTTGCTGACCAAAAGCATTTTCACAAATAATTTTTAGTGGCATTTGAATATGGTTTGGATGTGCAGTGCAATAATAAGCTTTGGAATTTTTAGTAACATTGACTTCCTTGAATGTGCACCCAAGGGTATATCCTAATGTTGAAAATAATCAGGTGTGGGGAGGATGAGGAGCAGGAGGAGGAGGAAGTGGAGAAAGTAGTAGAAACCTTTCTTCCTGTGTCCATAAATTTTAGGCTTGGTTCCCAAATCCATCTGCCTTCAGATAACTTTTAGCCACTGAGGCCTGAACATATAATATTTAATGAGCCCCCTTTGCGTCACACCCAGAGGCTCTGTTTAATTCCGGCCTTTGTCATTTTTCACCTGATTCCTGCAGCAGCCTGCTAACCGGTCTTCTTGCCCTATGGTATTACCTTGTAGCAAACCAAATTTTTCCTGTTACCAGGGTTACCATTCTTCAACAGCTGCCTCAAACTGTTCTTTCTGTCCTTACCGGAAAGGTGATTCAGCCAAGCTCATGATTTTCACATATTTGATTGTCAATGACTAACTATGGTTTTTCTGGGTTATTTTTTAAGGAGAGAATTTAGAAGGAAAGGGAGAAATGAAGCTCAAATCATCAGCCCTCTAGGCAAGGAAATGTCTTTCAAATTCCAAAGGAGTGCGCGCCTACTCACTTCTCCTTCTCGTAAAAATAAATCAAAGGCCCTGGTTGATCCTGGTGCCTTTAGTGTGTGAGAGGGGAGAGGAGGGGAAGAATAGTTTCATAACTTGGGAGGTTTGGGGAAAAGTTGTATCTGTAGGGAACAGAGGCTAACAGAAGAGAGAATGCTGGTTTGGGAAGGAAAGAACCTCTTTTTAGCCAGCAGGTCAGCCAGATCAACCCTGACTATAATGAAGAGGCAGGTGTTGAAGTGAAGAAAACCTCACATTCAGAAGGTGAGTGGGGTTCTTCTAAGACAGAAGAGTCACTTGATCGCTATAAGGCTACCCCTGATTTTATGTTAACGTTTGCCAAGCTCTCACACCTGGTTCCCTTTCCCATCTTCTGCATAAGTGAAATATCAATGCCATTTATAATCTATCCCTGTGTTGTCTTGGCTAGGATAGGAGGGGGCCAATTCCCAGGTTTACCAGGCTGAGGGAGCCCAAAGACTCCAGCAGCCCATTCCTAACCATCCCCAGATAGTGTAGCTTGCCTTCTTCATCCTCATGCTGTTGGGGTCATGAGTGGCACCTCCATGGACTATTGAGGGCTCTTGAATCCTATGAGTGGCCAGGGCCAAATAGAATTTGCTTTGAAAAAAGGTGGGATTCTAGAAGCTGGAATACATACATCAGTAACTAGCCACTGTAGCTAGAGGTGCTGACCTCTATCTCACATTCTTTAGCTAAAAGCTACCGTATTTCATGATACTAAAAAGATTCTTACAGTAGGAGATTCTTCTCCCTCAAGTACACTTTATTTATGACAAATGTCATTTTCAAAATAAGTTCTGAACTATCTCTAACTTTAAACTTAACATTGAATGTCTATTTCCTTATTTTTTCTAAGAATGACTTATCATTGTTTCAAATGATTTTATTAACAAGATGCCATTTGTTTTTTCTCTCACCTTTGAGGCAAGAATCTTATAAAACAGTACATCTCTGTAAAGCTGGATTCAACTTTTACTCTGTCTACACCTACCTTTGGGGAGCCCAGGAGTGTTGCTTCTTTTGGCTGAGAATCATTGAGAAAAGCCGGGACAGGACAATGGGAAGCACTGAACTCTGAATTTTATTTAGGGAACCAAGAGACAATTTTGGAAGTGTCAACTTTTGCAATAATTCTGAATAGTTTGCTCTTAAGAATGGAGAGTAAGAACTAGCTGTCAGTTCATTATTTTCTTTCATGTTTTCAATCACAGTTTTTTTCAGTCACTTATGAAATGTTCCTCATGACTCCACCACCAAGTAGTTCCGTGTCCAGGTTATGTAGTAAATGTTCACGAGGTAGACAGGTCACACGTCAGTCCAACGGTGGGATCTGGACGTAGGATTGGAATGTTCCTGTTGCTCCTATTTCGGACATTCCCAGAGTGATCCCAACCACCTTGTTAAACCCAGATAAATGATCTAGATTTGAAGTGGTTGGTCAAGAAATAATTAGGATGATGTCACGTCCAGCAAACCTCTTGCAAAAGCAAGTACTTTTAGAGGAAACACAAAAAGGGAATTTTCAAATACTATTTGACTAGTGGCACTATGGAAAAAAACGTTAACAGGAAATGCATCTGAAAGTTGTTTACTCTCACTGTCTGGGAAGGCATGTGGGATGAATGAGTCCTGCTGTTCCTCAGAATTGCCTCACTGTGGATGCTGGCACGGGGTGTCCCCAGAAGCAGAGCCCTGGGCACACGTCTGGTGTGGGGGGCTATCACTCCTCTTCCTCAAGCCCTACCGGGAGCAAAGTTCTTTCTCAAATCTATAAACTCTGGAGTCACTGCTTTGTTTGTATTTGTCATTTCCACTGGTTTCCTTCCCCCTCTCTCCCTCAGGACTAGTCTTTCTGTCTTCAGTGTAACAACAATCATTCTAGGGAAGACCATGAGCAAAGTTTGGCATTCATCTGCCACTAAATAGACTCTCTTTGTCTGCCTTTGAGGGAAAAGAACCTTCAAATCAAAATTATTTTCAGATTACAAAGATGAGGTTATCCGAGATGGAAGTGATTTATTATTGTGGACCCATCACATTGGGAAAAATGAAAACAAGGAGATTAGAACTTAAAGTTTGGCTTTCACTCTCACTAGTTGTGAGTGAATTTGGGCACATTCTTGTCCTCTCTGAGCCAAAGCCTCCTCATCTACAAACTCAGAGGCTATGAGTGCCTATCCCACAACGTTATGATGATGATCAAATGAGATAATATACCTGTGGCAGTGCCAGTCAATGTAGTTCTCTGTGTCCCTTCAGTCTAGATCTCAAGATTCATCTTGACTGGCTATTCCTGAAACTATGTGAGATTTCCTTCTCCTCCCCCTAACACTGACCTTGAGTCATGAATACAAGAAAGTAAATATGTTAGCAGGATAATGATATACACTATAAAAATGAAGAGTTCGCTTCCTTTGCATATTCTGTGTGATGTGATTCCATGGAAAAACTACATTTTATGGCCTATAAATCTGGCTCATAATTCCTGAAGTTTCTTGAACTATCTTCAAAAACATAATTTATTTTTTTTTCCTCTACACATCTAAGCATTACTGACTTACATAATTTTCCTCCTCCACATTTTGGACAGTCTTTTCTTTCTCTACAGGATTGCAATCTTTGCTCAAGCAGATGCCAAATTGTCACAAGTCTGATAAATCTCTCATTAGTATATAACACTTTTATCAGGGATTTGGCTCCAACAGCAATCCCATGACTGAAGTCAATCATGAGATTTCAAGGAAGTCATTATTATGGGAGATCTGCACTCTCCCTTCTCTTCCCAAAAGAGAGCATGTGTAAGGAGCTAAAGCTGATGTCCAAAGAGAGTTTCAAATCTTCTCACACCAATATTCCATCCAGGTTTTCAGTAAGGTTCACTCGGCTCCATAAGTAAGCAGAATGAAAAAAGATAATATCAATGTAGAGTTTTGCTTACATAAAGGATGGCTCAAGATGCCTCCTTGTGGTAAACGAATTGAAACAATGCCTTAATTCTCCAACCCTCCCAGAATCTCCACCCTTTACAATGTGACTTTTCCACTTTTTCCATCAAGAATGCAAGGGATTTTCCTATCCCTTGAATCTGAGCTGCTCTTTTATCTCATTTAGACTGGGGCCTCACTTCTGAACCCAGATTTTATGAAGTCTTGCACACCTCTACTTTCCTGGCCTGAACCATGAGAACAAGCCTGGTCTAGCTTCCTCATGGAAGAGACTGTGGAGCAAAGCCAGTCATCCCAGCCAAACTGTCTTATATTAACTAGAAACTAGTTGACTGCCAGACATGTGAGTGACCCCTAGCAAAGATGAAAAGATTAGCCGCGCCCAACCAAGACCAACAAAACTACACAGTCAACCCAGAGTCATGTATGAAAATAAATGTTTATTATTTTATGCCACTGAGGTTGTAGTTGTTTTTTAGGCAGCATAATTGTAGTAATAGATAACTGCTATATTAACTAACCAAAGACTGGTGGGCACTTGGAGTGGTCAGAGAGAATTGGAGATGGGAAAGGAGACATTCTGTTTTTGTCTGCATTAGACTCACTTTCATTTACTCACAATAAGTCTAGAGCAAGTCCTGTGGCCAAAGCTTAATGAGAATGTGTGTCAAACTTTTTGTCCTGAGGGCTACCCCCACTACAAGGGAAATTAAGTCTCTGAGGTCTGAATTCTCAAACTGGGGTACAAATAAATAATCCAGGTGTGTAACTGTGATGCCAGGGGTCAGGCCAAGCATGATATATCTTGTTGGGACATAAATTTTCTTGAGGACTTGGGGCATAAAAGTCACAGTTTTTTTCAATAAAAAGAAAAAGAAAAATAGTATGGAATATAAAATTCAAATACATGTAATGATAAGAGTATAGAGGTGTTATAAAATTGTACACCTCAAATTTATATAATGTTGTTATATAAATGTTACCCCAGTAAATTGAATTTAAAACATATACCCACACACACAAAAGACACAATATCCATTCCTCTGTTCTCTCCCAGTCAGGGGTTCACTTTCCTCTAACATCAGATATATATTTTTTGAAAAGTTTAAAACGCTGGGCAGTGGTTTTCATTGTTTTCTTTTATATTAACTACTCCGCTTTCCACATGAAAAACTTTACTATGCTCATTTCTATGTCAACACACATACACACACACACACACACACACACACACAATTTTTAACCCTTTAGACTTAAACTGTGATTGATTATTACCTAGGGGAAATTTAGAATTTTCACTCTGAACATCAGCAGATCCCTAGTATTCTGCTGTTCTGGGAATTAAATTTGGTCCTTTAGTCTCTCAACTGTTGATAACTTCATCTGGCTGGGTTGTGCTCCTTCAAAATTTGTGTTGAGGTCTTCATCCCCCAGTACCTCAAAATGTGACTATATTTGAAGATAGGGCCTTTACAGAGGTGATTAAGTTAAACTGAGACTTTTAGGGTGGGCGCTAATTCGATCTGCCTGGTGTTCTTATAAGAAGAGGGCATTTGGATACACAGAGAGACACCAGGGATGTGTAAGCACTGAAGGAAGACTATGTGAAGATAGCAAGAAGGCTGCAGTTGGCTAATTAAAACCAATCCTGTGGCACCTTAATCTTGGACTTTCAGCCTCCAGAGCTGTGAGAATATAAATTTCTGTTGTCTAAGCCATCCAGTCTGTGGTCTTTTGTTATGGCAGCACTAGCAAACTAAAAATCACTCTGGAAAACCAGCCTTTTCTTTCTTTTTTAAAAATATTTTTTTTTTATTGATTTCAGAGAGGAAAGGAGAGGGAAAGAGAGAAACATCAATGAGGAGAGAGAATCATTGATTGGCTACCTTCTGCATGCCCCCTACTGGGGATCGAACACACAACCCAGGCATGTACCCTTGACTGGAATCGAACCGAGAACCCTTCAGTCCGCAGGCTGATGCTCTATCCTAGGGCCAGCCTTAGTTCTTCAATGGGCTATAATTTTTGCTTCCTTAATTGCTAAGAGACAGAAAAGTGTCTCTTGTTCTTCATTGAGCACTTTCTTGTTGGCAAGTATTTGTGATCATCTTATTTGTCAATTCATATTGAGTTTGGGAGGACTAAACCATGCATTCCATTGTTGAAGTTCAACCACTCTTTGTTGAATGCATGAAACCAAATTTAGTCCCCAGAACAGCCAAATATTAGGGCTCTGCTGGTGTTCAGAGTGAGAATTTTAAATTTCCCCTGATCTGTACAATTTGATAATAATCAAACACACTTGTTTAAGTATGTTTGCATTAAAAAAACTGTACTCTTGCTTTTTATTATGTTAATTACTTTCAACTCTCTGTGTAATATAATTTTCTTACATTTCTATAAGTTGGGATAAATATAAAAATATGTGTATTTTTATATTTCCATATGGGTAGCTCACAGTTTACTTTCTATATACAGTCTAACTTAAATATCTTTCAATACAATTTTTCATTCTCCTTCCTTGGGTTGGAAAGACATTTTATTTTAACTTTTACCAGTTAGAAGGAATTCTTAAAAATAACTGTTAAGATTCCAGTGAGAAGTGAAAATGTAAGAAATATTAAAATCTATATTTCATGAAGTAACAGTAACTCTCCGTTTTAAATTAAAGGGGAAATTAAAAGTCCCAATCAAAGCAAAATCGAACAGAATCCTGGAACCAAAATCAAGATGAACCTTCGTGATGCAAGAAGTCTGATCTGATCCAATCTGCAATCTTATCTTGGAGCAATTGACTGTGACCTTCAAATTATAGTGAATGAATTGTGTTGCATCACAGAGGGCGTGGGAATGGAAGGAGGTGGGAAGATTTAGGGGAAATGTCAGACTTGAGTGCGAGCTAAGAGCCTGTGATTGCAACCAAATGGAACTGGGATATATGGAAAGAAACATGGAATTATATATTTTTTCTTAATTAAATGCTACTTGTGTTTTTCTTTCTGCCCTTGACTGGTATTTATTTTTCTCTACTTGTATCAAGGCAGCATGACATTCTCAATGAGAGGAAACAGTTTCTTCATGTTGTAATGGGAGTATTTACTGGCAGCGGACATGAATATGTTCCTCAGGCTGCATTTGTCAAAGATTTGCTTGGATTCTGCCTTCCTTGCTGAGAATAGTTATTTACTCTTAATTAGCCCTAACTGCAGTTGAGCAGAGGAAGGGCCTTATTTTAAAACCATCATTGCTGCTTTAAACCTGGATGCAATTGAAAAGAATAACTGACAATGATTAAAAGGGCAGTTGATGGGCACATGTTAGAAATCATTGCCAATAATAAAATCTGACAACAGGAATAACATGTATTTTATGTTCTCATAAACATAGATTTAGTGCAAGTAAGTCCACATAATAGTACGTGTGGCCTGGCTGAATTGCTCTAGATTTCATTTAGAACAACATAAAAGATCCAGTATCAGCTGCAGGCTACTAACCTTGGTTTCAGGGTTTCAGCTTGGGGACAGCCTCTGTTCTGAGAACTAAAGCAGGTTCTGAAGTTGTACTGCATCCTGTCCATTTGGGAAGAACCTCCCAGGAATCTGGGATTCTCTAGAGGTGACTTCACCTGTCCAGAGGGGGTTAGATAGTACAGTCAATCTTCTCAGCTGCCCATGGCTCTTGATCACCCCTCTCACACAGACAGGCACACACACACATACACACACACACACAGGCAACTTCATGGCTAATTGAATGTCTATTACTTTCTGCCTGTCAATTTAATGTAAGTCAATTATCCTGAATATTCTTTGCCCATAGGCTACTTTGGGGACCTAGAAGGAAACACTTACAATGGGGATGGGAGGAACTCAGTGTTGGAGCTCTCTATCTCTCTATGCCTTTCTGAAATCCCTGGATCACCTACTGTAGCATCTCTGGAGTGGGGTAGCAGGGGAAGTCTACCTCGGGCTACACGCATCTATGCTTGCTTCCCATCACCTTGGGCCCAGGCCACTATTGCCATGTTTTATACTTACACAACTTAAAAACCTACCTACCCATTCACCACCATTTTCCACAAGGCACACCCGCAACATTTCCAGAAGTTTCTCTGATCACAGCCACATGTCAAGATTATTATCCCACCCCATGGCCTCTTACCCTGGGCTAAGGAGTGGAAGATGTTTATCGCCCTTTCAATCCCAAAAGATGCCCACATTTCCTGTTCCAGGATGAATGGCATTTCTTTTTGTGGAAACAACCATCCCCACCTACACCCCCAGCCTTCAATAAATGCAAACCTCACCCTTTCTGGCAGTCTTGATCTAGTGGGAGCAAATGAATTGCTATTATTTAAATCCACCATTATTTAAATTAGATCTCAGTTCAGGAAAGCTGAGCTCATCCCCCAAACTCAGCTAGCCTGGAGGAAGGGAGCAGAGCATCCTGTGCTCTTCAATAATTTGCTAGCTCAAGTCCCTGGAACACAGCCTCCTGGCGTGGTCCCTGGTAGGGAGTCTCTAATTCCACCACGCTGGAGACCAGCATTTTGCTAAGCTTTCATATTCAGAGGAGGTGTACGTGGAAATAATACCATTCTTTTTATTTTACAAAGAATTAAAAGGTAAAGTTTCTTTCTCAGAGACATTTTGCCAACACTGTTTATTTCCATGTGTGACTCTTGGTGGTTGAGTTTTAAATCTTAGAGGAAAAAAAGGAGCTGCTCAGCTGAATGACACGAATGTAATTTAGTTAACCAGAATAACCAAAACATCCTCAAATCTCCAGTGTGAAAGTTTTCATCATAATTCTTAGAGACAGGCTCTTTGTCACTTGCTGCACAAAATTCCTACCCTCAGGAAGTATAGGTGGAGATTTAAGTCAAACCTGCAACCTAAGGCAAAAATAACCCCAGGCTATGCTTTTCCAAGAAAATACTGGGATGACAAATTAAAATACAATTGCTATTTTGTAGAACAGCTTCCATAAGTCTCTCTTGACCCTGGGGAAATGAGCAAGATGTTCTTTGTGAAGTTCATACTGATTAAACCAAATGTGGCCAAAGGAAATCTAATGTTCTTTCCATCTTTCTACGCCCAATCTCTGGTGGATAAGACAGGGCTGCAAATAGCCTAAAATATACAATCACATATAATTTCAGGAAATGAAATGTCTAAAATAGCCCTTTGGAGAAATTACAAGTCGAAATATGTTACTTAAATGAGAAGCGAAGTCAGTTGAGGAAAGGGCTGCTTGGCAGTTACTAATGGAAGACATTTACAGAATTCAGCTACTCAGTTTGCAGAGTGCTCGGCAGGGTGAGGTCCCCATAGACTTCCCAGCGCTGTGGTCGAAATATGTCTGGCTGCTTGTTCCTGAGAAAGTAAATTGGCCTGACTTCTGGAGCTCTCCAAATTTTCAGCCTTGCAATCTAAGATATTTAGTTCCCAAATGTTCATGATAGTCATAGAAAGGAGCAATGCTCTGTATTAGAAAAGTCAGTGCTCTAACTTTCAATGCAAAAGCATGTGATTTGGGGGGTACCCATTCTTCTGACAGCTGAAGAGCTCCCCTGCAAGATCTTTTGCATTTATTTATCCAGCAGATGTTAATTGTGAGGTTGCTATGTACCAGGCACTGTTCTAGGCAGAGGCATCAGTGAAGTAAAGAAGAAAAAGTTCCCACCCTCAAGGAGCTTGCATCTTAGTTGGGGGAGAAAGACAGTGATGATGTAAACATGTAGCATGCCATTTATTGATCACTATGATAGAGGATAAATAAAGCAGGAAAAAGGAATAGAGAGTGGTGGGGATCAGGAGAACAGAAGCATGCACCAAGCAAGGAAGAGAACAATGGGGAAGAGAACCTAGGAATGTGCACAAAATAATATTCATTGTGTCTCTAGGATATCTCTCATCTCTATGCTGTTACAACGAAGGGAGGGGCTCAGAAATTCCTTATAATAATAATCAGCAACATTTATTGAGCCCTCAATATACGCTAAGCCTTTGGCTAAGCATTTCCCATGCATTTCCCCAATCAATCCAGATATCAGAATGATAACACAGGGTAAGAGAAGTTAGGTGATTGGCCAGAGCCACCCAGGCAAGATAGTAAATCCTGAACCTAAGACTTGAACCCACGCTGACTATCTTCCAATGAACACTAAACTTGATAGAAATAATAACTATCATTTACTGGGTATCTACTACAATAAATATGCAGGTATTGTGTGAGGTGCTTTGCATATACTGAATTGGTGTTGGGGTTTATAAGGGAAATCTGCATCATGCAGATACCCATACCCAAGAACTTACTTTGTTTTTGTTAACATGCTATCTACCTTTGGGATATGCTTCTAACAAGATGGCCCCTTCCCCCAAATTTTCTTGGCTTCATCACCCAACTTCCCAATAAACCATCAATGCCATGCTACCCATCCAGCCTCATCCTCTGCCATGCTTCTCCTTGCTCGCGCCACTTCAGCTTCACTGACTCCCTTTTGGTTCCTTGAATATGTCAAACACTTTAGCCTCAGGGCCTTTGAACCTGCTATTCCCTCTGCCTAGAATGCTTTTCCTCAGATACCCACATGGCTGTTCCTTCACATCATTCAGTTCACTACTCAAACATCATCTTAAAGACATGCCTTCCATGACAGACAGATAGAAAACAACACAGGGCCTGGTCCCCTGGCCCATCACATCCCATTACTCTCACTCTGCTTCATTTTCCTTCACAGCTCCTAGTACCTCCTGACATATTTTGTTTATTTTTTATTGTCTGCCTTTATTAGAAGCTCTTTTTTGTTTACCCGTTTCCTCAGCAACTAGAACAATGCCTGTCATCTGAAAGACATTCAATCCCTGTTTTAATAAATTATGAAATCACAGGGCTGTACCTTCTTAATAAGATCTGTGCATCATGAAGAGTATTGTTAGCTTAATAGAGAAAAAATGCAACACTTTTTTAATATCCATTATAGTTTCCAGACAAGGTTAATGTTCTTCTACTGAGCATGAAATACAATTCCTTTGAGACAAATATAATGGGGAGCCATTTGGGGGGGCTTCTATCATCAGAGAGTCATTGTAAGGTGGAAGCCTGGAGCATACCCAGGCAGGGACCTTTCATCTCAACACAGTCCCAGGAGATTTCGTAGACAATAATCGAAGGGAAAAATGATTAAATGGTATGAAAGGCTTAAATGTCCACAAAAGTAATTGTTCCTGATGCTGTCTACAGGTTAGGAGGCTAAAAAGTAGTCCAAGGACAAGATGTTAGTATTTTGGATTAAAATGATTATAGAAGAGGTTAAAAAAAAAAGGCAGATAAATTTGAGGTATATTTTGTAGATGGAACCAATAGGACTTGCTGAAGGATTGAAGGAGGATAATTGAGGGAAATGAAACATACAAAGACCATTCTTAAGATTTGGGCTTGATGATGATATTCACTGGAAGCTAGAGGAACATAGGAGAAACCAAGAGTTATGTGTTTAGACTTGGTAAGTTTAAAAGCATATCAGACATCCAAGTGAAGATGTCAAAGTTTAGGATAAAGCTTTACAACTGGAATAAGTCTGGATCCATCAGCACAATTATATTTAAACCTTATAAATAGGTAAGTTTGTCTGGTAGGGGATTTTATTTTAGCATGGGAGAGAAATCACAAGATAGAGGCTCATGAACAACCAACCTTCCAAAGCTAGGGTGTAAAATACTTTCACCTGGGTCATCTCAATCTCTGTGTCTTTCTCTTTCTCTCTTGATGGTTGTCCTGGGAATCCATCATGTTTTGAGAAAGCCCAGTCTTCCCAGCATCTACCAGCTAGACATGTGAACAAGCAAGCCTTTATAATGACTCTAGTACCAGCCTTGAGCAGTCCAGCTGACATGGAGTGGAGCAGAGGCAAACTGTTTTTTCTGAGTTCACCCAAAGAGTAGGATTCACGCGCATTAATTGTTTTAAAGCACTGAATTGGGTGCTTTGTTATGCAACCTTAGATAACTGCAAGAGGGAACTTAGCAAGGAAATGTAATATTTAGTATGAGTTGTAGTGATGAAAAGGTGAATGGGAGGTGACACAAAGGAAAAATGTTTATACAACTTTTTCAAGATCTTGATCTGTGAAAGGAAATAGAGAATGGGATTGGTAGTATAAGGAAGATGTGAAAATAAGTTTTTTCATAAGGTGGGAGCTATTAGAGCATGTTAACATGATGTTGAGAATAATTCTGCAGAGACATGAATAATTAATTTGTAAGAGAAAAGAGAATGAAAACAAATGAGCAAAGTCTTTGAGAAATTGTAAAAAGCAGTCATGACATTGACCTTCCCCTTCAATAGGAGAGAAGGAAAAAAAAACAAGTGTGGGCAGAGGTAGGTTTGCAGATTTGTTGGTGGGATAAGGTTTCCATCTAAGAGTTTCTATTGTCCTAATGAAGAAAGAAGCACATTCATTACTGGAGTTTGAAGGAGGGTGGTTTGAGTAGAAATGAGAAGCAGGGTTTGAAATTATCACCTTAAAATATAGACATGTGATAGAAACATTGGGCAGTGTTCAGTGTACAGTGGAGGTTGACCCAGCCATTCAGTTTACAGTGCAGAAAAAGCTAACAACTAGGTAAAGCCACATGCAGGGTTTCTTCCTACAGAAGGTGCATCCGAGAGGGGGTGTGAAATCTAAGGGTGTTTGTAAGGTAGTAATTGTAATAATGGATCATGGCACATACACTAAGATGGAAAGATAAAGTAATGAGAAAGTGTTGGGGTCCCTGGGTTGGTGGTCTCAGTGAGACTGAAAATATATTGTAGTAGAAGTTCTAGAAGATCTAGAAAAATTGGATCCCCCAAGTTTGATGTAAGATTTAGGCATAATAGATTGGAAAATAGGAAAGTGTTAGCTGAAGTGTTCTGGTTATTGTATAACTACTATATAATAACTAGGGATGAAAGAGTCTAGGGCCTGTTGCCAATGAAGGAAGCTAAGAAATCAACGAATGGGATCAACCACCACAGTCAAAGACTTTTCACCCTGTTTTGAGGACAGATTGTATTAACTTAAGTTTGAAACTTTCTTAAAGAAAAATGGACCTGAAGAGCCCTTTGAAAAGTTCCTCCTGAGAATTTTCTTTTCTAAGTACTGTGAAAAATGAGTGCAGTGTTTCCTATATTAAAGGTGATGGCGATGTTAAATGAAGAAATAAATGGAAACCTGTTGGAAGTCTTTGAAACGGAACTAATAAACCTGTAGCTGGCCTACATAATAAATCTCGCTTTGTTTCTTGGTATTTGGTCTCAGATAAATTGCTGATCTTAGCCCATGCTCTGTTGCCTTCTACCTGCTGAGTCTGCCAGTACAGCCTGATGAAACTTGTGGAGATGAATGTAATGCCTACCATTACTGTAACTGAACAGGGGCTGGGAGTGCTAATTTCAGCACTGAACTCATTTCTTGTTGGGTTTTTCCATTATTCTTTTCCTTGTTTTAGAAGGGTTGAAAGTCATGAACTTATAAGTCACATTATTGATATATTCCCCAAATTTGGGAGATGAACTGAAATATGGTTGCTCTGATGGGAAGTATTCTGGGAGAGCCACACAGTTATATCCAGTTATTGGTAAATGCGATTGCTGAACAGTGTCCTTTAGATTGTTTCCAGAAGACTCAGCAAAATAAAAAAGGCTGACCTGTCAAATAATAGTTTATAAATATTATTTATGTCTAAACCAGAGGTGAA
This sequence comes from Myotis nattereri, assembly GCF_964212035.1. Lineage (NCBI taxonomy): Eukaryota > Metazoa > Chordata > Mammalia > Chiroptera > Vespertilionidae > Myotis > Myotis nattereri. The sequence continues at coordinate 26,164,471 of NC_138082.1, read as the reverse complement.
AGGGAATTACAGAGCTCATCTTTTTTTTTTTTTTTTTTTTTTTAATATATTTTATTGAGTTTTTACAGAGAGGAAAGGAGAGAGATAGAGAGTTAGAAACATCAATGAGAGAGAAACATCGACCAGCTGCCTCCTGCACACTCCCCACTGGGGATGTGCCCGCAACCAAGGTACATGCCCTTGACCGGAATCGAACCTGGGACCCTTCAGTCCGCAGGCCAACGCTCTATCCACTGAGCCAAACCGGTTTCGGCAGAGCTCATCTTTCCCTCTGCCTCGTCTTCCCCTCTCTTTCCATCCCATGATCCCAACACTTATATAACCACAGAAAAGTCACTTCTCCCAACCTTCAAAATTAATAAATACCTAACCTCTCGCCGGTGTCCAATAGAACTTATGTGATGATGAAAATGGTTTATAGTTGTCTTGCCCAGTATGATGGCCACCAGTTACATGTGCTTACTGAGAACTTGAAATTAATTTTATCTTATTTAATTAGAAGTAAAAGTTAAATACTGTAATGGCTACCTTTCAGGGTAATGCAGCTAGATAATCAGTTCCATTTACTGAGTGCAAAGGAGAGTAAGAGAAGATGCAAAAAAATGAAATTTTTCTGTTGAAACAACCTTAGTATTGGTCCATCAGGCAGAATTCCTAAAGTAGGGAAGCTCCCTGGAACAGGACAAGAAGGACAATTTATCCCCTAGCCATAATACAGATGAAAAATCTGACCCTCATAGTATAACATAGGAATTAGGCAAAGTAGTTATGCAACATAACTATGCCATAACACTTTTGCCTAAAAAATAGGACTCAGTTATCAGAAATCTTGCTCAGAATGTTAAAAAATTCTCTTAGCCAATTTGTTATGGCATAAAAAACAACCCAAAATCTCTATGATTTGCAATAACATACATTTATTACTCTCGCCCCTGATTACCTGGTGCAGTTCTGCTTCTGCCTGCCGGGTGGGCTCAGGTCAGCTACATGCATCTCCCATTCTGGAACCTGTGACTTCCAGAGGAAGCTCTTCTTGTGGAAGTGACAGAGGAGGACAAGTGATGGCACTCAAGTACATTTAAAGCCTCTGCTCATGAAATGTGCACTAAAATTCCATTGGCCCACACAGTACCACGCCAACTTCAAAGTCAGTGAGGCAGAAGTCTGTACTCTCCCTCCCTTACTGGGAGGAACTATAAAGTCACATGACAAAAGGTGTGGATATATAATTTGTTTCTGAGAGGGAGCTAAGAGTTTAGAACAATAATACAATATATCAAAAATACTTAGAACTCCATGGATTTAGTTAGAGTAGTAATTTCGGGGGGAGTGAGTTCATCCTTTCCTTCAGTTAATAGATTCTCTTCCTCCTCCTACCTATCCTAACTTCTTTGGGTGGAATCAGCTCTCCTTGGTACCAGCAAAGAACAGACAGAACACCCAAGGTACTAAGTTGCCTCAGTTTCTTGTAACCCAAGTCAAATCAGGAAGGCACCTAATCAGAGGACAAGCCTGGGGAAACCTGGGATCTACTTTCCTGTAGCAGTGACCATCGAAGAGAGCAGGGGAGTCACTGTGCATTTGTCAGAACTCTCAGCTTAGTGACAGTAACTGTGACTATATAAAGAGATGACAAACCAGGCTTGTAGTGATAAAAAAGATGTTGGTAAGCTTGCAGGCTCAATGCAATCTTTAAAATTTCCAATCCTAGTTCAGCCCCTTGCCACCTCATTCTTTGTCAACTTCTCAACCCTTTTTCAGACCTTCTCCAAAGGCAGAAGGTCTTGTATTGTTCCTCTTCTAATTACTGTTTTCTTTGTATGAGGATCTTTAAATCATTCATTTATTCGTTCAACAAATCTTGAAGTGAGCTTTGACTCCACCAGGCAATGTTTTGAGTTTTGTTCACTGCAGTGAACAAAAAAGAAAAATGTATCAGCCCTCTTAGAGTTTACATTGTGGTGGAGAGGGAAAAATAAGCAATTGGACAAGTAAATGAATCATACAAGATCTTTTAAAAGTTAAAGCAAAATAAAGGACTTGAGAATTACCGGAATGCTGCCTTATCTCACCATATGGGGGCGGGAAAGTTTGCTCTGAGGATGTGACCTTTGAAAAAAGGCCCGAGTAAAGTGAGGAATGGAGAAATGATACAAAAATGTTCCATTAAAGGGGAACATCAACAGGACAGGGTCGTGCAAGGCATGTTCAAGGAGCAACTTGGAAAATAGTGTAAATGGAATGGAGCGAGGTGGGCAGAGTGGGAAGAATTAGGCTGGAGAGGGACTGGGAGTTAGATTATGTAGGATTTTGTAGGCTGTGGGGTCACTGGAACATTTTGGGCACAAGAACAGCATGCACATAATGCTAGAGTGAGGAGGTGTGACATTCTGGAGCACAGGATGTGGGATCTGCCTGCTTCCATGTCAAACCAACCTCTGTTCTCTGGGACCTGGACTCCTGCTGTGCCCTGCTTCATCTCAGCTCATCATTTCTTACGCTTCTAAGAATTTAGACCTTCTGTCTCCCCTTCTTAGTATCATGTCTCTTCCAATATCTTCTCTGAATTCACTGCCTCCTTTACTTCTGTTAACTCAACCTAATGCATTTCCCAAATTCAATACATTAAGATGGGAAATCTAATCAAACCAGCAAACATGTAGTATTCACTGCACATACATTTATTGTATATTTTTGATGTGCGCAAGGCTCTGAACAAGGAGCAGAGAGGCTCAAATGTGAATTGAAATGGACCTGGCAGTTAAGGAACTTAAAGCTTGATATGGAGTTTCCCAATTGTTTCAAGTATGCAGACCTCTAGCACCATAAAAATTTTTACTCTCTTGCCTAAAAATCCTTTAGTATATCCAATAGTCATTCACTGAGAAACTACACAATGACAAGAAGCTATTATACAGTCATAAAAGTTTTAATTGTTTAGAGAGAGAGGGATAGAGAGACAGAAACATCGATGAGAGAGAAACATCATCAATCAGCTGCCTCCTGCATGTCCCCTCCTGGGGATCAAGTCCACGTGCCCTGACCAGGAATTGAATGGGCGACCGCTTGGTTCATGGGTCAATGATCAACTACTGAGCCACACAGGCTGGGCCAGTCACAACACTTTTTATGCATTTCTTATCAATACAATGACTTTTACATACTATTAATACATAATAATAAATGCATATATGAAACACATCATTGCTAAAGCACATTACCTCTTCAGTACAATGTGAGAAGCAAATATAGTCTTGCCAACCATTTATAATCATTTCACCTCCATATTGCACCCCTGGATGTGAGGAGAAGCACAGACCTGGAATAGAACCCAGCTGATCTTGACTCCTTAACTCTGACCATAGGGACAAACTCAATGTATAGAAATATATTTATCGCTTCTGTTAAAAAAGCTCAGACTTTAAAGATGCCCCAATATACATGCAAAGTACTCATAGGAGTATGTATGAAAGTGGCTTATGGGTGGCTGGGCTCTTGAATTAATTAAAAATGTAGGGGCAGGGCCAGCCACAGAGATCAGGGCAAAATGAAAATGCAACACCCCTTGCTTAAAATGTTATTAAGAATTTAAAGATGGTGACAGCAGAAAATTCAACCAAGTATGGAGAACTTTTGGCCATGAGACCTTATACAACCTGTGAAACAGCACTGAATGGGGACCTGGTATAGCCCAGGATGTCTCCTGCAGACAGGGGACTTCTATGCTAGCTGAACACAACCTACTGCATTCAGCCACAGCAAATATAACAGTGGCATCTACCACATGCCAGGCATTCCTCTAAGAGTTTTGTATGTAATGTCACATTTAACTAATGAAAGAGTTATCATTGTTATCCCCATTTTGTAGTTAAGGAAACCAAGGCCCAGATAGGTCTAGTAACTTGCCAAAGCTGTGCAGCTAGTAAGAGGGACAGGCAGGGTTCAGCCCCATGTAGTCTGACTTCAGAATGTAGGTCCTTAACTCCTAATGTGGGCCTGCTTCCTAATGCTGTTTAGCTTGTTTTGAAGATTAAATTAGAAAATGTAGGCAAGATGCTTGTTAATTTTAGTGTAATGCATATTGAGTGCCTCCTCTGCATATTATTTTAACATTGCAGAAGCTAAGAAACAGAGACAAGTAACTGTTTAAAGATGCACAGAAAGTGAGAGATTGAGCAAGAATTTCAACTGACAGAGTGAGTAGAAGGTAAGAAACCAAAAATTATATATATAATATATAAAGTATTGTATATATTATATATGTCATATATAACTTAGTTATTATCCTATCTAATAAAAGACAAAAAGGGTAATTAACCATACCTCCGCTACGTTTCCCATCGGCTAATCAGGGCGATATGCAAATTAATTGCCAACAAAGATGGTGGCCGGCAGCCACACAGCTGAAGCGAGCAGGAGGCTTGCTTGCTTCAGTGATGGAGGAAGCCAAGGTTCCCCGCCTGCTGTGGCCCGGCTCTGAGCCCGAAAGCAATGTTTCAATTATAGAAGCTAAACAAACCCCAGATACCTGCTTTCAGCCGGCCGCGGCCTGAGAGCTGGGAGTGCCAGTGACAGCAACAATGTTTCAATTATAGAAGGTAAATAAATCCCAGAATTAAAAAAAAAAAGGAGAGGCTGGGAGCTTCAGTCACTGACAAGCCTGAAAATGACCCTCAGCCCCTCACCCAGACTGGCCAGGCACCCCAATGGGGACCCCCACTCTAAAGGGGGTGTGGCCAGCCTGAAAACAACCATCAGCCCCTCATTCAGGCTGGCCAGGCACCCAAGCAGGACCCCCACCCTGATCCAGGACACCCTTCAGGGCAAACCAGCTGGCCCCCACCCGTGCACCAGACCTCTATCCTATATACTAAAAGGGTAATATGCAAATTGACCCTAACAGCAGAAAGACTGGGAATGACTAGTCACTATGACACACACTGACCACCAGGGGGCAGACGCTCAATGCAGGAGCTGCCCTCTAGTGGTCAGTGTGCTCCCACATGGGGGAGCTCTGCTCAGCCACAAGCAAGGCTGATGGCTGCCAGTACAGCAGTGGTGGTGGGAGCCTCTCCTGCCTCCTCAGCAGCGCTAAGGATGTCTGACTGCAGCATAGGCCTGCTCCCTGCTGGCAAGTGGACATCACCTGAGGGCTGCCGGGCTGCCAGAGGAATGTCTGATTGCCATTTAGGCCCAATCCTCCAGGGAGCAGGCTTAAGCCAGCAGGTGGTCATCCCCTGAGGGGTCCCAGACTGCGAGAGGGCACTGGCCGGGCTGAAGGACCCCCCCACCCCCGAGTGCACAAATTTTTGTGCACCGGGACTCTAGTGTATTTATAAGAATACTAGGGGCCTGCTGCACAAAGAGATTCATGCAATAGGCCTTCCCTTCCCTTGGCTGCTGGCACCAGTTTGCCTCTGGCACCCGGGACCCAGGCCTTCGCTCTGGCTGGGCTCCGGCTGGAGCTGGCCTTGGAGCCGTCAGGCCTCGCTGCTCCAGCCCCGGGCTGTCAGGCTTCGCTCTGCCGCTTGGAGCCTACGTATGCAAATTAACCGCCATCTTTGTTGGGTTAATTTGCATACTCTCCTGATTGGCTGGTTAGCATAGTGAAGGTATGGTCAATTTACATGTTTGTCTATTATTAGGTAAGATTTTGTGGTTCCTTGTAGGAGGGTTCTTAAGGCATCTTTAAAACACTTATCATAGAAAAGGAATGCAAGATTATAGTTAGAATCAGAAGACAAAAATACAAGTAGGCTCTTACATATGTTGTATCCACTTCTATGGAAATCAGGAGCCATTGCTTTTTCTGAGTCTGTAATTCATACCTCATTTTTTATAATCTTGAAATTGATTCTCCAGTAGAATGTAAATAAGGAAGCCTCTGTGTCTTTCCCAATGTCCCTCCATTTCCATATTAATTAAAAAAATGTTGTAAGGGTAATCATTAATCTTCCTTGGCCACTAACCACCCTCTCCCATATGTGTTGTACAAAGTCCCATGACATGCTGATGTTACCTTGCAAAGGCAAACAAGCCAAGAGGGTTTGTGTGCAAAGAATCAAGGTTAGATCCTTGTGAACAACACAAACTCTTCTTGTCTCTTGCCATGAAGTGTGAGTTACTTAATTTACCAAGACACAGGCTGGAAAACAAACCCACAATGGATGTTTTCACTTTTATTGCCCATTAGAGAGCTTTGATAAGCTATTGAACATTAACTGTTAGAGGTAATCGAATTACCTTATTCTAATACCAGGAATTGATATCACCCTATGCTGTATGCTACTTTTAGCTTTCTCCCCAAACCCACAGGAGTGTTTCTGTTTGTTCAGCAAATAGTGATTGAGAGCCTCTATGCTCTGTGGGAGAAATAGAGAAATCAAACCTTAATTTTCTTTGGAGTCTAGTGATGGACAAAAGGTGTGTACCCTAAGGTACCTGATGAATACACCAGAGGTAAGACAGTGCCATGCCATCAAGAGAGCTATCCCTTCTACCAGAAGTTTTAAAATGTAGGATATTCATGTGCTGATCCATGTAGCAGCTAGAAAACCCAATGTCTTACATGTCCTCTGTACGTTTCTTAATTTCCCCAGATCGTTCTCAGTCAATTCGATGCTTATCTAAACACTCATCAAGCTTATCAAGAATCACTCATAATACAAAACCATTTTACCTAACTACTTAGTTTATAGGAGGAGTGGAAAAATCAAAAGTCATAGAGAGATTTAGCAGTTTCAAATGCCAGGTCTCAGACCCTCTAACATTTAAACTCTCTTGGTGACTGTGTAGCTTACCTCCAATGTGGCAGCCATCGGTGACTTTCTTCCATGTGGCTCGTACAATTCCCCCATTGAGAGATTGAGTCTGTAATTCATACCTTCTTTTTTATAACACTGCTCTATACACCACTGATTCTATGCTTTAGTAAATGGAACAATAAAATGTGGCCAAAGTGGTGTTCTGGGACTTTCCAGGCTGGTTTAAAAGAAGATGCTGGTTTGTATCTCCTGCCTGGGTCTCCTGCAACAATCTGGGAGCATGAAGCTACCATGTCAGAAGTTCAACTACCCTGCAACTGCCATTCTGGAAAAGCCAATTCTGGGCACTTTGATGACTGTTGCAGCTGAGCCCAGCCTTTTAGGCAGTTCAGCCAAGGGACCAGACATGGGAATTCTATCTTGTCACTTCCAGCCCAGCCCAAATGCCAGCTGAGTAGATCTGAACGACCTTAGTCAACACTGCATGGAGTAGAAGATGTGCCCAGGAAGCCTCATTGGAATCCAGAATTGACAAAATAGTAAATATAAGGCAATAATTGTTTTATATCACTAAATTTTATATTAAATGAGTACAAACAGTAAGACATGGAAAAGTGATCAATAAGATCTCTTAGACAATTTTTAATTTCACTTTAGTTTTATAAATATATAAATATACTTTATGTAACATGTAATTGATCCCTGTATTTCACAAATGAGAAAACTGAAGTCTGAATAGTCAAATAGCCACCCAGGGTTTCTCTTTCATGCATTAGCTTCCATTACTTTCTTCTTTCATTAATCTTGGCTGTTCTCAGAGTAAATTAGAACAGTTATTAATTTTAGTCATGAACCCATCAATAATGTGAACAGATTTGAAATATCTGGCTAGGAAAAGCAAACGTGGAAGAGTAGAGAAGCTCCGTCTAATTTATCTTGTAGCCCCAGTGCCTGCTGTAGTACTCCACATAAGTTTTTAGTGAATTGTTGTTGGATAAAAGAATGGATGAATGAATGAATGAACAAACTATCTTCTCCTTGTGTAAATGGAGAATTCTGCAATGAGGCAGCTCAATGTGTCTCACTTAATCTGCTTTATTTTTCATAATGAATTCATCTGACCCATAGTATTTTGATGGATGAACCCCAGAGTGCCAACTAGAGAACCGCTATGTGTATCAGAATCTATGACTCCATGGCATGCCTTTCTGGAGGCTGGAGGGCTTGTCCCAGCCAGGATTCCAGCTCCTACAGAGAAAACAGCTTTTCTTGGAGGCTACATCTCTCCATATTATGTGCCCCATTTGCTTTCAATGTGCCCTCTTGTTTGGAAGCCCTGCTGGCCAGGTAATAATTCTGACATCAATGACTCACTCTTTTTCTGTGAGTGAATCCATTCTTCATGACTATTTTGTACCACCATGGAATCCAGGGACTTGGACTGAAGCACTGAAGATGACTCAGTGAGTGTTGGGGTTCTACCTGGTGACTCTGTAAGTGTGTAGTGTTAGTTGGTGTCATGTTTGTGTGGTGACTCAACACAGAAGCTTGGAAATAACAAGGTTCTACTTGTGGAGAATTTAGGTTCCTGGTAGAGGAACAGACTAATTTTAGATTTTGTTTCTCTAAGACAATCAGTCTTTTGGAGGCTGAACATCGCATATTTTAAAAAGCACAAAATTAACTGGTCACTAAGCTAGGAAAACCCCTTCCCCAAGTCACCCTCAGAGACAAGAGAGCTCAAAGCTGATGCTCATTCTGCCACAAATCACACCACAGTGAAACCTCAGAAACAGCAGCGCCCACAGCCTAGGGCAGGAAGTAGGATTTAGGAATTGGGAAGGGGACGGCTCTTGGCTAGATTTCACTGATTGGGATATCCTTCTTCAAAAAGAGACCCTTGACCTTATGACCTTTGGCACCCCTGGGAGCACTGAGTCAGCAGCTCTTGTAGCTCCTGAGCTTTCCCCCAAAAACCAGAGCTCTGAGGGCCCCCTGTGAATAAACAATGTGCTCTTATTCAAGAGGAATGGGATTGCCTCTTCTCAGGGAAATGGTCCAAGGCCCTTGTCTTTCAGGGAAATTAATGAATCACAGGCAAACCACAAAAATCAGTGGCTAAAATAGCCTGAAATTTTTTTTCAGTAAATAAGTCCATTACATGGGCATTGGAGTTTTTTGGAGTCCAGCTCCCATCCTTGCTGCCTGGCCACTGTCAATGGGAGGCCATGAGGAGTGCCAGACTCTGAGATGATGCAGCTCACCAGCTGGGGCAGGGCCATGGCCAGCTGTGGCCCCCTCCCCCAGTGCCAACCAGTGAAGACCACTCATTTCATGCTTTAAGCAAGTATTAACTGAAATCAGGAGATGTATTTTGCATAAAGAATAAGTGTGACTCCCCCTCTCATGGAACTTACAGTCATGTGGAAGAAAGAAATGCTAACCATATAATCGATGAACAATATAAAATTGTAATTGGTATTAGAAAGATATTCAATACTCATCCATAGGAAGGGAATTGACCCTGGTAGGAAAGTCCGTGAGTCTGCTTGGAGTAAGAGAAATTTAACCTGAGCTTTCAGAAAATCTGAACAGAAGTTAACTAGATGATAAGTGGAGGCAGTGGTGTCCAGCCAGGATAAGCAATATATGCAAAGGCCCTGTGACAGACAGAACATGGTGACTTCAAGCAATGAAAGATGGCTAGAGAGGGTGGGGTAGAGAGGCAGGCAGGGAGATGATGATGTAGAACACGGTAAAGCACATTAAAAACCCTGTCTTCATGATTTAAAGCTGGGGAGAGGAGTGTATGTGACATAATCTGATTGCAGTTTGAAAAGAACAGGTGACTTGCTCATTGGTATCAGCGGCTACCATGCCCAGTGAAGTAGCTAGTGTCGGCTGACCATGAGGAAATTGAGCCCCATACTCTGACTACAGGCATCATTTCCTGGACACACTGAACCTTGTTAGAACTCAGTACCCACTGTGCCTCCCCTACCTTCCATCACCTCCTGACCCTTCTCTCACTTCTTCCTACCCACACTCTACCACCTGAGCAAATGTGCTGATCAGCCAACTTTCTTTTCACCCCAACCTTTTCCCCAGAGTTGCCTTCCAGTTCCTCGCCTTTCAGTGAAATCTTCAGTCCTTTGAGGACACAGCTTCCAGTGTGGCCTCTTCAAGCTGGTGTTCTTTTATTTCTTCCAGCCACATGTATCTCAAGTTCAGGAAGTGGGGTGGAAATCTTCCTTCTGCACAAACACTGTTTCCACGTGCTTGCTCCCCATCCCTTCTGTCCAATCCCTGATCCTGTAAAATATCAATCATCTTGCTTTAAGACTCTCCTCCTTCCTGTTGAATCATCTACCATCCTTTAGGTCATTCCGTCTCCCTTACTGAGGTTTATTTCTTCTCTTCCTCTTATCTCTAAAATCCTCTTGGAAGATCCACCCAACATACTTGTCCCACCCAACATACTTGTCCTCATCTACAACAGTGATCTTTTTCACTTCTCTTCCTCAGCCACTAGTAAGATTTGTATCCTTATATTCAACTGTGTACTCTATCCTATGAGCTGGCTCATCAGGATATCCTGATCCACATTTCAAAACTGATCCTATCATCTTCCCATAAACCTTCTCCTGCTACGGTGGCTCTTAGTAAATGATACTTCTGATCAGTCCTTACAATTACTCTAGGCAAAGCTGTGCCACCATGGGGATGCTATCAGCAATGAACACATCACAGCTTCTCTCATCCTGTACATCCAAGCAGTCACCAAGTCCTGTTTATTTGATTCTTAAATACGACACAAGTCTATCCTCTTCTCCCCAACTCAGCTGCCACCAGCCTAGTCCAAACCACTATCATGATGTGACCCATTGTGTGACAGCCAGAGCTCCTTTAAAGTATACCTATATTTTTTATTGATTTCAGAGAGGAAGGGAGAGGGAGAGAAAGAAACATCAATGAGAGGGAATCACTGATAGGCTGCCTCCAACATGTCCCCTACTGAGGATTGAGCCTGAAACCTGAGCATGTGCCCTGATTGGGAATCGAACTGTGACCTCCTAGTTCATAGGTCAATGGTCAACCACTGAGCCATGCTGGTCGGGCCCAGAGTTTGTTTTTAAAAACTTTTTTCAATTATAGTTTACATTTAATATTATTTTGGATTAGTTTCAGCTGTACAACAAAGTGGTTCTACAATCATATACTTAACGAAGTGTTCACCCCTATATTTCCAGTACCCACCTAGCACCATACAGAGGTAGAAGATTTCCAGGGTCTGTAGTGAGTAAATACCATTGTCTGCTCTGCTCTTGTATAGAGGGAAAGATCAGCTACAGATCCTCAGAACTGGAGAGGAAGAACATCTGGATTGCATCTTGTAGATTTCCCCATCAGTCTATAAAGCAAACAAACCAAAAATAAGCAAAAAAAAATTTATTTTAATTTTTTTCCAAAGAAGATTAATGTTTTTTCCCAAAATCTTATTGACTCATTTTTATGTTTCTCCACTGCAATCAAATTTGAGCTTATTTTGCTATAAGAGTTTGCCCTCATCCTGATCCTGGGCTACAAGACAAAGCTTCTTCTCTTACCTGGATGGGCTCATCCCCCTGAGTCATTCTGCAGGTAGAGGGCAGGCTCTCCACATGACCATATCTCTCGCCTGCTGTCACACTGTCACTATTTTCTTTTATGAGCCCCAAGTCTTTTCTCGGGCATATCCTTCTTCCTGGGGAAATCTCCCCCTTCTTTAAGCCTTTGTCTAAAATCTCTACATAAGACATCTTCCCTGTCTCCCCAGGGTTCCCTTATTGACCATGTTCACAACAGTCTGTAAGGTATTCTTCTTCTTTTAATTGATTTCAGAGAAGAAAGGAAAGGGAGAGAGAGAGAAAAAATCAATGATGAAAGAGAATCATTGATCAGCTGCCTCCTGCATGCCCCCGACTGGGGAGTGAACCCAAAACCCAGGCATGTGCCTTGACTGGGAATCAAACCATCACCTCTTGGTTCATAGGTCAATGCTCAACCACTGAGCCATGCTGGCTGGGCTGTAAGATATTCTTCTTTATAGCACAAATGAAAACCTAAAGGAAATAATTATTGAGTATAAACCCCTTGAGGGCAGAGCCTCTGCCTTCCTCTGTGCCATGTTCCTATATTAGCACAAAATAATCTTGGTTAGCTATTGAATGCTTATTAGGTACCAGGCATTCAATACAAATGAGCTCCTTTATTACTCACAGCATTCCTATAAGGTAAGAGAGGAAGAAAAATGAAATACAGACAAAGTAACTTGCCCAAGATTGCACAGCCTCTAGGGCAGAGCCAGGATTTGAACTTAGGAAGTCTGGTCAAAAAGATATAGATTATATAATGAAATACACATATATATCACTTTTAAAACTTCCATTTTGTAATGTCAAAATAAAATTGACATTAAGGAGAACTAAGAGTTAAGAAGTCCAATTAAAACATTTTATAATAGACTAGTGGCCCAGTGCACGAATTTGTGCACATTGAAAGGAAATTAATTAGAAGAAATATTTTAGTATCTCTATTTGCCCTTTCTCTATAATAGAAGTGTCAACCAAATTCAAAACGATCAGCGATGACAGATTGAAACACACGCATGCGATTGGCACCAGCAAGAGCTTTATATGTATCACGCATGCACGAGTCAACTTAGCCTTTTATATATGTAGAATAAACTTGATTAATTATATCTGCTTTCTGATTTAGCTAAACTTTTTCCAGCCCAGTGAAGCACCCCAACTTCTCTTTCAGGTAATTGTCAGCAACACAGCAGTAAATATCAACATGAAGCAGATTATTATTGCAGATCATGCAGGGAAAACAAAGGGTAAAATATTTAACTGCAGCAGTGTTTGACTATATTCTGTGCAGTGAGAAAACCTGAAATCATTTTCAAGGTCCACTATTTCTTACTTTTCAGTCGGGTCAAATTTCAAAACTTTCTAAATCTCCATTTTCCAGCGAATGAAAAGAAAATAGGATTCCACTGAGTCTCCTACCTACCTACTCCAGGACTTCTGTGAGGATCAAATGAGATGAGGCATGGGAAAATGCTTCACAGACATTTGGTTAAAGTGTAAAATGTTTGCACCTGGCTATAAAGCAAGTCAAATTCCTGGGTTGAAGAAACTGCAAGGAGGCTAGTTGCTAGGGAAAGGAAGCCAGGTGTTGCTATGTGACATCATTACCTGGCACCCACAGCCACCATTCCTGGGCTGGGCCAGGCTGTGGGCCACATTTTGTGCCATGGGTCTTGGCAGCGTTGGCTATGATTTGGTGGGGTGTCGCTCCAGGGTGGTGGCAGGGCCTGTGTCCCACTTGGGGGAAGCCGAGTGTTGCTTTGTGGGCACCAGGTCCGCAGTGCCATTTCTCTGTAAATGGCGAATGTGTGTCACGCCTGCTCTTGTGTTGAGTTTCTGCCCCCTAGTGGTCAGTGCACATCAGAGCGACTGGTCAGATGGTCGGACACTTAGCATATTAGCCATATATTTATAGTTAAATTTGAAAATGTTCTCATCTCTGTCTGATTTCTAGATAAATTACAGTATTCTGAAACCAGTCTTCTCTTAAAATGTGGCTCTCTCTCATTTTTATTTTAATTTACTGATGTGACCCATTGCTTTGGAAACAAGCTAACTTATCTCCATATGGGACAAAGATGGGCTTTTCTTAGTGGTGAAATGGGCAATATTTTTAAACTCTTAATTGAAATCAACATCTTATAGATCAGAGATGCTCCAGAAAACATATGTGTGTGTATGATTTCCCAAGATGAGAGGGTGATATGAATCAGTATACTGCCTACCAGTGACCGTAGCTCAGTCACTGGCCTCCAGGACACCCGTGGTCTGGTTTTACAGTCTCCACCAGCCTCAGAGTGGACAGTGGGAACTCAGCCAGTTATTTTCACAATAAAGAAGAGATAGTTGAACTCACTGTCATAGAAATAGATGATAAGAATATGATGGGCCAGATTGCCAGGGGGATTCCATGTCTGCCATTTCACAAGGGGCTCTGGGTTCTTAGCCCTTTTAGACTAAGGAATGCATTTAAATCATAAACATATATAATTGATCATAGAAGTTCAATCCCACTCTACCACTCTCTTTGCTTCTTTCATTCAGTGCAATAAGCCAAAAGTGAGTATTAAATTCATCCCCAGTGAATTTAAATCTCGCAGGGAATTTCAGAACATCTTTTGATGTCAAGAGAACATTGTTCCAAATGATTTTGTAAGAAGGCAGTCCTGGTGTGTTGTGCAGATGACATCTCAGCGGAGGAGCTTGGTGAGACGTGGAAGGCAGCCCTTTCTTAAAGTAAAATGACACATATTAAAGGAGAGACAGGAAAGTTGGTGCTTTGAAGCAAAGACACACCATGTTCTCCGTGCAGACCAGGAAAATGAATGAGGCAGATCAAGGGCCAGGGTATTGAGGAGACATTCTTTTAGGAGCAAGGCTTTTGGAGAGAGAGGGCTCCCATGCACCTCTTAGCACTAGAAAAAGAAGTAGAAAAAAGTCTGTTTTGGAAAATGAAGCAATTAGCTGCACCACAGCTGCCTCAAAAATATTTTAGGGTCAATAATCCAGTGTTTTGGGGCTTGTGTCACAGTTTCTCTTCCTCATACCTCCTTTTCTTACCGCTCTGGTACACTCTGAGCATGTATGTGCAAGCTAAATCATTAGAATGGGTGTAAGAATCAAAGAATCCATTTTTACTAGTACAGTGGGGCCTTTACTTACGAGTGTCCCAACTAACGAGTTTTTCGAGATACGAGCCGTCTCTCAGCCAATTTTTTGCTTTGAGTTGCGAGCTAAAATTCGTGTTATGAGCCAGCTTCAGATACCCCACCACTAGTTGGCGCAGCGAATGTCACAGTGAATGCCACAACATCAGCCCAGTATCATGTGTCTCACTCGTTCACAATTGATTTGACATATGAGTAATTTGAGTTATGAGCTCCGTCACGGAATGAATTAAACGCGTAAGTCAAGGCCCCACTGTACATTAATAATCCATACGTCAGTCCCATTGTATGAAATTTATGAAAGCATTCAATGTCTTTTGAGGTGCAGCCTCAGAATTCCTGGGGTGGGGGAGCTTGTTTTGAATACACAGATTAGTCGAAGCCACCTGAAATTTACTGGGTTAGAATCCTTAGGGGTGCTGCCCAGGAATCTGTATTTTAACAATTTCAAGATGATACTTATGCATACCTCCTTTTGAGATCAGAAAGTGAAGATAGGAACCCTCTCAGCTGACAAGATTAGTAATTTGGTTCCAGATAATTTAAACCATAGACTACATGCCCATTATTCATGGAAATCATCCTCAGATCAAGTTGGCATTGTCTCCATTGGTTTCCATTTGCTGAGCATGGAATGCAGTTCATAGCCAAGTACCCCTTGACCTCTTTAACATTCTACCCCAAACAATGGAGGTTCTCAGTTATATGCCCAATGGGCTGAAATGCAGTGTACACAATGTATTTTACATTATGTCTGAATCCCATCAACTGTGAATATAAAATCATAGCAATTGCCCTACATCTTAAATCTCATTATAATTCTATAGTAGGTTCATTATAAGATCATTCTGTTAACCTTAAAAAATCATGAAATTTAAAAATTCTTCTCCTTTTTAATCTTTCTTCAGCATGTTTGATATACTTGGGGATTGTGACATATGACCTGAATAAAAGATAAGGTAAAAATAAATCTAAACCCCAACATAGATGGCCATGAGTTTCAAAGACATGAATTTAGATGAAAAGCAGCAATCTGGGCATTTTTACCATTTATCACAGATATGGATTTGGTCTTTCTTTTTTAAAAATTCTCTTTCACTTTTAGCTCTCTGTGGCTTTCTTCCTTGGTTGAGCAAATTTACTTTCTCACATTTTTGTATGAGATGTGTACAAGTTTCCTTTCTTTGAACAATCAAAGCAATAAGGCAACCTCTCGGGTGGAAATTCACTTTGGTTTCCAGGAAGACATTGCTAATTAGCTTGCAAAGGTCACTTAGAGAAAAACCAGGTGTTTGGTGTTTGAGTTCATATCTGGTTTCTTTGATTAAGGAAGGCAATATTTAAACTGATGTTGTCATACAGTTTAGAATTTATCTGGTAGACTCTGTCTATTACAACATATTGCAGATGTACCGTAGGAAATGACTAATAATGATGGCAGTTGCAGATTAAGGAATCCAGATACCTACTGTAATAGATTATGATACAAGGAAACAAGAATGTCACCCCATAGAACCAAGCCGTCAGGGCCCATCTTGGCACAGGTAAACAGATAACATGATAACATCTTTAGAGAAGTCTCTCAAAGAAACACCAGAGAAAACACCACTCACTACACGTGTCAGAACTTCTTAAAATCATCTTCAAGTTTCTCTCACTTCAGAGCAGTTGCCCCAGACTTCCACTTCCCTCTCTCAAAATGTCCCAAACCCAGCTCCCCAAATCCCAAGTCATGTTGCCTTTTGTATCTTACCCTTCTCATCATTCCAGGTAACTTCTTGCATCTCGCAAATAACTCTGCTTCATTTTGGATGGAACCCAAGGCAGGAGCATGATTATGGAACTTTCATAGAATTCAGTATGTAATTTGTACTTAGGTTCAAATGCAATGTTGAATTTCAGGAATGCAATTAGAATTTTTGAATGTAATAGAAATAAATGTATGGGTTATTGTGAAAAATAAGTCCTCACTTATAAAAGCCTGGCCTCTTGCATTGAGATCAAAGGATTCCTGCTTTTCCCTTGCAGAGGCCAATGAAGGAGCTAGGGGTGACCAACTGTAACAGGTACTGTCCTGGTTTTAGCGCCAAAGCCAGGAACCCCTCATTCCCAGCAAACTGGAATAGTTGGTCAACCTGGAGGGAACCCTTAGGCCTTTCTCTGAGGCAGTCTGATGTAATGAGACCTCAAACAATAATCCAGAGATGAAATAAGTGCCTCCTCTTTAATTGGACAAGGCAAATCATTGCTGCTAGGGATTCATGGGTTGTTCAGATAATTTCTTCTCCTTGTTCCACCCCCATCTCCTCGCATCAGCATTCAGTGTAGCAGGCCTTGGGTAAGTGGCTAAGCCAGGGACCGTTGCTTCCTCCCAAAAAGGCCTAAGGAAACTGAGGGAACACTAAAGATTTGTATTGCTTTACTTCAATCTGCCAAGTCTTACTCTTATTTTCAACAACTTAGCCTTATTTTCACCTTCAGGACTAGAAAATTAATTATTAATGGGATTAAAACTGCTGTCACTACATGGTTACTTCCCTACATGGATAAAACTAATAATTTTAGCCTGAAATAATCGATTTTAGTCCTAAATTAATTTGTTTCCATCCTTATACGAAGATACCAACACATAAATATTGTTTTATCTTTTTTTCTAATTCTAATGACATTATAATAATAGCTGTTTTTAATGTTGAAATTTACATTTCAGCCCTAGCCAGTTTGGCTCAGTGGATAGAGTGTCGACCTAGGGACTAAAGCATCCTGGGTTCAATTCCATCCAAGGGTATATGTCCAGGTTTCAGGCTTGATGCCCAGTAGAGGGTGTGCAGGAGGCAGCCGATCAGTGATTCTCTTTCATCACTGATGTTTTTATCTCTCCCTCTCTCTCTGAAATCAATAAAAATATATATGTATTTTTTAAAAAGAAAATTACATTTCATAGAAAGTCATCCATGCCTTGCCCTTTCAAAATTCAAACTGAGATTATTTTTGGATGGCCAGACTAATTTCTATTTCATCTTGCTCATGGCGTGGGGTTGATGTGCTTAAGGGATGGTCTAACTTGGCTTCTGCATGCTCCCTCCCCAGTCCCCACTTCAGGGACTCATTTTGATGGCTGTCTCTCCCCCTGAGTACATGTCCTTAGTGAGTTTCCCTCAGTGGTAACTTGTATTGTTAATTGTGGGCTGAGGTCATTTGTCCATTTGGTGGCCAGAAGGTTCCTGACTTAAGGAAGACTGTGCAAAGAAGAGAAGCTGAAGTCTTACAAAAGCAAACCTTGTTGCTATTACAAATGCATTTTTTAGTTTCAAAAGACAGAAAGCATATGAGGATAAGTTAACAAGGGTCATCAATTTAAACCACATCTTTAATAGTTTATTTAAAAAAAGAAAGTACAATGGGTGTCATTATGTTTCTTAATAGTGACTTTGGTACCTTGCTCTACTTTTGCATAACACATTTGACATACAGTATGAACTAAATGAATCAGGATTTAACTGGAACCAGAATATAGAGGTCATGAGATCATTGTTCTAGATTTGACTCATTAGTAAAGCTTCATTGTAACCATAACCAACTTAAGCCCTCAGAATAAGTGACCCAAAGATCACATGGCAATAGAAATATACTTCCTAGGATTAAAAATAGTCTCTGTCACCCTAAAAAGCCTCAGTAGAACATCCTATGTTCCTTCTCACACTTTATGAAAAACTAGCCATCAATTAAGCCTCTTGGTCTCTTTGGTAATCAGCCCAGGAGGCTTGGGAATGTCACTTTACCCCCTGTAAAACAGGCTTCACCTTCCTTGCAAAGTCAAGCAAAGCCAAGCTGTTTGGGGGCATCTTCTGTCTCTTCTGGATCCTTCCTTTGCCCCTTGGCATCAGACAAGACTCTTCAGGTCTGACTGCCACCCAGTTCATCCTGGCTGAAGCAAAATGAATTTGTCACAAGTGTGGGAGAGGAAGAAACTTCCTCCTACTTTTCTACATTCTTTCATCTGGTCTAATCATAAAATAGATGTAAGGCAGATTAACAAGAGAAAACAACCAACTTTAATTGCATCTGTTTATATGGGAACATCACATATATGAGAGGTACAGAGACAGAAAAGGAAGATGAAGTATGCTTGGCATTCTGAGCCAAGGATGAGGTAAGACACTTGGGGCTTCAGATGAGAGGAAGGTCATTGGAGGACAATAAGAAGAGCAGCTATTCAGTAATTAGATGTTTTCTCTGCCCAACAGATAGGACATAAAAAGTTATTGCTGGTGATAGCTCTTATTATGGACACGGCCCCCAATTTAAATTCTTTAAGAGACAGGTAAAAATTTCTTGTGAACCTGCAGGGTCTCAATTGTATTCAGCTCAAAATAATTCATGTGTCTAAGTGGCACATTTTATTATGTAGCTTGGCTGAGATCACATAATTGGTGAATAGCAGATGCAGGGTTTGATCCCAGACGGGCAGACCCCAGATCAAGCCACCCAACTCTCCACCCACAATACCTACTAAAGTCTTGCTTCTCCCCTTTTTTTCCTTTGCTCTTTCTCCCTCCTGTGTAGGATGACTGAGAGATAGAAGGGCTTGATGAGGAGCTGACCATGAGGTAAAGGAATTTTCTGAAACCCTTTTTGCCCTGACTACAAGCCCAAAACACTTTCTCTGGTCTTTCTCCACTTTGTCTAGGACTTTCTGTTGCTATTTCTATGCTATTCAACTGCTGGCTCCCAACTGGAACCAAGAGCTAGATTAAGATATCCTAACTTGGACAGAAGGCACTGTGTATCATTCTTTTTAAAAAATCTATAATAATAAAAGCATAATATGCTAATTAGATCGGACATCCTTCTGGATGACCTTCTGGACGAAGCCGCAGGGGCGGGGGCCGAGGTAGAGGCAGCCGCTGTGGCAGGCAGGGGCTGAGGCAGAGGTGGTGGGAGCCAAGCCCCTTGCACGAATTTCGTGCATCGGGCCTTTAGTATATATAATTTATAAAAGGCTAAGTAACCAACCGTACATCCATCCAACTGTCTGACTGGTCGGTAGGCACATATGACATGCACTGGCAATTTTAAAATAAATGTTGACTCATGCATGTGCAATACATATAAAGCTCTCACGGGTGCTAATCACACACGTGTGTTTCGATTTGTTATTATCAATTGTAAATTTGGTTGTTTTGTTGACATTTTGAAGCTGAAAGAAAGTGGCAGCAGTGACAGAATATGTCTGAAGACCAATTATTGGCACAACGTACCATTTGAGTGATGATTCTATTGATTCAACAAATGATGCTGAACAGGAAAATTTTCCCATCGAAGTTCTTAATAGTATTGCTCCTTCAGGAATGCCATGTCATAAATTAAAATTGAAAGTAGGTACAATCATTATGCTACTGAGAAATCTTTTTTTTTATTTTTTTTTATTGCTTAAAGTATTACAAAGGGTATTACATATGTGTCCATTTTATCCCCCCGCCCTAGACAGTCCCCCAGCCTCCCCTATCCCCCAGTGTCTTATGTCCATTGGTTATGCTTATATGCATGCATACAAGTCCTTTAGTTGATCTCTTACCCCCTACCTCCTGCCCCCCAACCCTCATGGATGGAACTGGAGAGCATTATGCTAAGTGAAATAAGCCAGTCAATGAAGGAAAAATACCACATGATCTCACTCATTCATGGATAATAGAGACCATTATAAACTTTTGAACAATAATAGATACAGAGGCAGAGCTGCCTCAAACAGATTGTCAAACTGCAGCGGGAAGGCTGAGAAATCTTAATAGTAAATGGGGTCTTTGTAATGGTACTAGATAAAAAAAATTGCAACCTAACATAATCAAAGCTGAAGTATTAACAGAATCTGCGGAAGGGGAGATTGTTCTGATTCCAAGAGTTGATTTGTCTCCATCTGAGACTGGCCTCCCATTTAAATTAATTCAAAGACAGTTTCCTGTGATGCCAGCATTTACAATGACTATTAATAAATCACAAAGACAAACTCTAGACAGAGTAGGAATATTCCTACCTGAACCCGTTTTCACACATGGTCAGTTATATGTTGCTTTCTCTCAAGTTCAAAGAGTGTGTGACATTAAAGTTAAAGTTGTAAATACTTCATCATGAGGGAAATTAGTCAAGCACTCTGAAAGTGTTTTTACTCTTAATGTGGTGTACAAGGAGATATTAGAATAAGTTTAATCAATTTATCAGTCATTGTTTTTATCAGTGTTGTTTTTATATCATGTCTTTGTTGTTATATCATGTTGTTATTGTTTATTTATTAATAAATTTATGTTATTTTTATATACATTTTACTAATTTTCTTTCATCTCTGACACTTCTATTATAGAGAAAGGGTGGTTGTGAATATTAAAATATTTCTTCTAATTAATTTCCTTTCTATGTGCATGAATTCATGCACTGGGCCACTAATATATATATATATATATATATATATATATATATATATATATATATATTTCAGAGAGGAAGGGAGAGGGAGAGAGAGATAGAAACATCAATAATGAGAGAAAATTATTGATTGGCTGCCTCCTCCATGCCCCCTACTGGGGATTGAGCCCACAACCTATGCATGTACCTGACCAGAAATCAAATCAGTGATCTCCTGGTTCCTGGGTCGATGATCAACCACTGAACCACACCGGCTTGGCTGTATCATTCTTTACTAAGGCAGAAAAGAATTCCCTACTAAGCACCAGAGAACAATTTGACACAAACACGTGGGGGAGGGGATAAAAAAGGAAAAAGCAATAATAGACAAAAATCTGTTCAAAATTATGCATCACTCATGTTTTAACCAATTATGTCACACCTCAGGGCTAAGTGTCCACTAAAATATAATGTAATGCTTGATTATAAATTGTCTTCTCTGTTTCTCTCTTTATTTCACATCTATGAAAGTCTTCAAGACCCAGTCTAAATACCACCCCCTCTCTGTGGCTGCCCCTCACTGCTTCTCCCAAAAGCAGTTCACTGAGTGTGCCCTTCTCTGTGTCCACAAACTCTGGTACATATTGATCCCATTGTTCCATCGCCGCATGTTCTCATATGCCTTTCTCTCATGAACAATGGGGATTTTCTTAAGAATAATAATTGTGCATGGAGGGACCTGGAGAGTATTACGCTAAGCGAAATAAGTCAGTCAGAGAAAGTCAAGTATCACATGATCTCACTCATATGTGGAATCTAATGGACAAAAGAAACTGTTGAACAAAATAGATCAGAGACACAGAAGCATGGGACAGACTGTAGAATCTCAGAGGAAAGGTGGGGGTGGGTGGGAAGAGATCAACCAAATAACTTGTATGCATATATGCATAACCCGTGGACACAGATAATAGAGAGGGAAAGGCCTGGGGTGGGGGTGGGGGAGATATGCAGTGGGAATGGGCTAGAAAGTGTCAATGGGACAAAAAAGGGGACATATGTAATACTTTCAACAATAAAGAGTAAAATAATAATAATAATAACTGGGCAGGTGACTCAGTTGGTTGGAACACATCGTCCCATACACCAAAAGGTTGTGGGTTTGATTCCTGGTCAGAGCACATACTTAGGGTACAGTTTCAATCCCCAGGTGGGACAGATATAAGAGGCAACTGATCAATGTTTCTCTCGCACATCAATATTTCTCTGTCTCTTCAGATCGCTCTGAAAAATTGATAAAAGCATAATCTTGGGTGAGGATTTTAAAAAGGACAATAACTGTGGCGTGTGAACATACATTTTCCCATTCTCCTTAAAGCGCCTGGAACAGAGTAGTTCAATTAGTTAACTAATCCCACTGGTCTTTCTTCAGCGCTTTTAGGACATCCTGCATTTTCCTGAGCTAAGGCTTATGGTCTAATTCTACCTGGTTGAGTGAACATGTTGAACTTGGTGGGGAGCTTTCTGTTAAAAGCAACTCTACTCTACCCCTCCCTTGCCTCTTCAAACCCACTGCTCAGAGCCATTCTGAACAACACCACAATGAAATTCCAGGAAAATCTTGTAATCTTTCTGTTCCCTCTCAAGTAATAGATGCATCATCTCTTTCAGAGGCAAAAGGAGTTAGAGAGCTGGTATTGCTAGAGCCAGAACCAGCATTCAGCTGTCCAGGCTCCCAGATAGCTCTCCTTCCTGCTTCTAAATTCATTTGTTGGAAAAACCCCTATGTCATGGGAGGAATCTGCCTGAAACATCTATGCATTTAGAGAATGCTTTACATTCTAACCAATCAAAAAACCTGCTCTGAGAGCCCTTTGGGCCATTTGTGTTCTTAGTCAGTCTCTACTGCATACTTGTAAGTCAAATGTTGGCTGGGTTTGGATCTGTCAGATCCAGTCACTCCTCAAACATACCATGCTGTTCTATGCCTGTGTGTTGGGTGTACAGATTGCTCCTGTTGATAAGGATGACCCTGTATTAGTTAGTGCCAACATCACCCCCTCTGAATCTTTGCAATCAGGTTTGGGGGCTCTTTCCACTTTGCTTCATTACACCTGTGGTATACCTTTACCACATAGTGTGTATGTGAGCATGTAAATGTGCGTGTGTGTGTGTGTGTGTGTGTGTGTATCTCCATGAGACTCTGAGCTGCTGAAGAGAAAGGGCTATACCTTCTATATCTATATAGCTTTAGCATCTAACTCAGCGTCTGCTATTCAAATAGTACAAATTTTATTGAGCACCTACCGCATACCAGGGCCTGTGCTACACGTTTTGTGTATGGCACAAAATCATAGTCTCTGTGCTCAAAAGTTTCAATAATAATTGTTGCAAGTCCCTCCCCACCTCCCATGATTGCATCTAAGTTCTTGGGGTCTTACTAATATATCATGCTCAGGTATTGAGTTCTTGAGCAGGGTGTGCGTGGGGGTTCATCTTCAGTTATTGTCCATGCAGGACTCCAGCACATTGCTCCTGGGAGTTTTGTCTAGAAAATCTGTTGGAGTCAGATTTTCTGTCTTTAAAGCTAGTGCTTTGTAAAAAGACTCATTCTTCTCTTGCCACCCCACCCACACTGCCCTGGCCATAGGAAGCTCAGAGACACCGGCCAAGTCCTTATCTACTTGCAGCCTCTTTCAGACACATGGTATCTGCTCTTACGGCTCCCTACGCTTATTGCGGGTTTGCATCATGCACCATGCCCTCTGGATTGTCTGCTTCCTCCACTCCAAGGCACAAGGGACCCTTTCTCAGCCTTTGAGGATGTCTTTGTCACCCCTTCCCCACACTGAGGGAACAGTTTCTAGTCTTAGAAGGTGGAAAACTGTTTCAACTTACCATAAGTCCTTTCTGCCTCTGATTTTGAATTTGAATGTGAAAAGCCTTTTTTACTTCCTTCTGCTGCAGCAATGTTCCCCAAAGCAGTGGTTTGTAATGGTAATGGCCCAAATAGGAAAAGAGTAATAGAAAATACCAAGGAAATAAATTTCAGAAATATTATTGAAGAACAGTAATAGCAATAGCAGCTCTTCACTTCTTAGCTTTTATAATGCACCAGGAACTACAATAAGTAATTAATATGCTTTATGTAATTATGATCACAACAACCCATGAGTTAATTATCACTCCTGTGTACCAGTGAGACACAGGCAAGGTGGCCTACAGTCATGGAGCCAGAATACACTCACCACCCACTCCTGTTGCCACTCTACATCCGGTGACTCACCCTAGACACAAAGTAGCTGAAAACAGTGCAGCGTGGTAGTCACATCACCAACCAGCACCACCAAGCAGGCACCCAATAAATATCTGCTAAATGAAGGCAAGTTAACAAACGCAAAGTCAGGGCTACTAAAGCCACACACAGAGTCAATTCATCAGGGAAAGGATGTGGGGGCTGGTCACTATATTCTCCATTCAAATAAAAATGTTACAAGTTGGAATTTTTTGCATGTTCTAGAAGAAACAATGACTGTTCTGAGCACAAAGCTCTAAATCCTTCTGTGTCCAGACGTGCTATGGACCAGAGCCAAAAGCCAACAAGAATCTGAAAAGAACTCCCTGGAATGAATATATTTACATTTCTTCCATGAACTTGTGCTTTGCAAACCATGACATCCATCAGCACTCTTCAAAGTCACTCTTGCTGTGCTGAGAAAGTGGTCACACTGCAGCTCTATTTTTAGCTGCTCTGTAGGTTGGGCTCACAGACTTTCACATGTCTGTTTTGGCCCTGGTATTTTTCTTTCTCTTTCCTTAGTCCTGGAGCCATGTTTACTTCATCAGCAGTTAGCACTGAAAATCTTAAGGGCCTTTAATGGGGAAAATCAGTTTCGAGTGTTTTTAAAGTTCTTAATAGCACAGTGCTGGCTCATCATAAGGAAAATTAAGGTGATAATAAAGGTTTTCAAGAGACCTCAAAGTGTGTTTTAAGTGCATAAAAATTGGTTTTAAAGAGCAGTGAGCCATGGAAACTTAAAGCTAGAGAAATCTTCAGATTTTAAAAAAAAAATCAATGGTCCTGCTTTAATACCGCAGGAATATTCAAGCTATGATAACTTTATATAATATTTTACTGACATTTGCCCTGGACTGTGCTAGGTTTGGGCCAGGAAGTGCTATTAGTATGCATATGAACTTCTTTACAGGATAAGTTATGCACATGTAAAGCAAAACACTCCAAGAGCCAAATGAGACAGATGCAATTTAGAGACCAGTGAATCTTAGACATTGAGTGCTAAGTGGTTCCAGGAAGTGAGGTCTCCTTGGATGGGCTGAACTGTGCCTCCCGCCAGTTCATAGGTGGAAGTCTCAAATCCTTGTATCTCAGAATGTGTAATTGGAGATATGGTCTTTAAAGTGATGATTAAATTCAAATGAGGTTATTAGGGTGGGCTCTAATCCAATATGACTGGTGGTCTTATAAAGAGAGGAGATTAGAACACAGACACGTGAGAATAGAGAAAAGACCATACAATGACCCAGGGAGAAGATGATCATCTACAACAGGGGTGGGGAACATCCTTGACCTCAAAGTTCCAGCCTCCAGACCTGAGAGAAGACCAGTTTCCATGGTCTAAGCTTCTTGGTCGGTGGTATTCTGTTCTGTCAGCTCTGAGCAAACAAATACATCTCCAGAGCTGCCGGGTGCAGGATGGCCGCCTGGAGGACAAAGGAACTGAAATGGGCCTGAAGGAAGAAATGGGCCTGGGGATGGGGTCTGTGTTTCCTGGCAAAGGACAAAAGATACTCATTGACCCAAATGCAACTGCTGATATCTGACCCTTTGGGGCCTGTAAAGATGGCAATTCCATATAGTTCAAGCCAACATGAACAAAGTGCTTGGGGCAAGAGTGTGGCTGCCTGTCACACTGGTGAGTGGTAACATATTGCAGTAGAGAGAGCCTCGTTGTCACAAAGTACCCACTCCACTCAGTGCCTGGGCATACGTTTCCTCTCAGACCCTAGTTTCCTCTTCTAAAAATGAGGGCAAATCCTGTACCTGCCTCGCAAGATCGTGGAGAGCTTTAAAGTAGATGTTGCCTGTAAGCGCTTACCACAGGGCCTGGGACATATTTAAGACCTCAGTAAATGTTAGGATAGCTTTTAGGGTAGGACTCCCTGTGTTGCAGGTAATAGGAACTAAATCAAAATAGCTTAAACAGAAAAGGGGTATTATTAAAGGACAGAGATGCCCCACAGACCACAAGGAAAAAGTGCACTCACCTGGGGGGAAGGGAGGGGGTCGCGGGTGACTGTGGCCTCCAGGGAATGTTTGACAATGTCTGGAGATAGCTTTTATTGTCACAACTAGGAAGATACTACTGGCATCTAGTGGGTATAAGCCAGAGATGCCATGTAACATCCTACAAAGCACGGGACAGCCCCCACAACCAAGAAGTATCTGGCCCCAAATGTCAACAGTGCTGCTAATGGAGAAACCCCAGGCCAGGAGCTGAAGTCACCTGAACTCTCAAGGCTACTCCTGTCAGTGTGTCCTGGCCATTAAGCTTTGGTCTCTTAGCACCAAACACGCTCTTCTCTCTTCTTTGTGATGCTGGAGCTGAGTCTCTGAGAATCACATTCCTGCTCTGCCAAGGGCAAGGGATGCTGGAGGGAGTCTGCAAGGCGCGGGGAGAGGGAGGGACTTGCTCCTGCCAGCTGATTTGCTGTTCCTGACTATCACCTAGCAACAGGTCTTCACCCCAGCACCCAGCTAGTTCCAGTAGTGACTGATTCCAGTCTCCCACTTCGTTCTGCACACCCACAATCTGCCTCATGATGACCCTTCAGAGATGTCAGTTCAGCCAGTCAGCACCCTGCCCCAGGGTCTGTCCATAGAGATTTCCTGTGAGCTCCAGATGCAACAATGCCAGTGGGACAATGCCCTTCCTTAGAGGTTGAGTTCCAGCTCTTCCCACCCTCTTTCAAATGTCCAGGCTCTGGAAACTCACAATTTTTCCCTTTATTCCTCCAGCTCTAAGGATGTTAACTACTTCCTGACGTTACTCTGTCTTACTTTCGTATCCCCTTTTGCCTCTATGGCTTTCCAGTACCTTTTAGCCTATTCCTATCATTATGTCTTCTGTTTAATATCAACAATACCCGCAGGCTACTTGGCAACTGGGCAGACAGGTGCCCGGGGGCACCATAGTGTCTGGCTAAGAACACAGATTCTGGAATCAGGTTGACATGTTTTCGAACCTGGTTCTGCTATACACAAGCTGTAAGACATTGAGCAAATTATTTCCATTTCATCTGTAAAATGGGACTGATAATGACAGTAGCTGCCTCATTCTCTTATTGTA
Organism: Myotis nattereri; assembly: GCF_964212035.1. NCBI lineage: Eukaryota > Metazoa > Chordata > Mammalia > Chiroptera > Vespertilionidae > Myotis > Myotis nattereri. Next base: position 26,137,145 of record NC_138082.1, on the reverse strand, counting down.
GGGGATGAATGAGATAATGACAGTAGCTGTCTAATACTCTTGCTGTGAAGAATGAATGAGATAAACCGTGTAAAAGCTCTTAGCTCAGTGAACGCCTGTTACTTAGGAAACTTTCAAGAGCAGTTGGGTTAGCTTAGCTCTTATTATTTTGTGTCAGTAAGCTCTGGGGGATAGTGTGAGAATTTTATAAAGCCTAGAGGCAAAACCATTTCAGATAGATAAAGAAAGTCGGGGAATTTTTAAGGCATATAGATTCTTGAATTTCAGAGTGCATTCCATTTGTTAATACCTTTTTTCTCTTGTAGCTGAAAAATCCTTCCACTTTTCTCCAATTAGTTGTCGCAGCCCGCTCTGAGCAATGGGGTCCATGCTTGACATCAACTACGACAGCAGGTTCCTCGCTTGGCACCTTGCATGTCTCTTAGATTGGGCATTGTTAATAGAGCGGTCAGTGCTGATGTGGGGCTATGTGGCCATTAGCCCATGGACCAGAGAGAATTCCTCCATGAACCAATCTTGAATTCATTGCATAGCAGCAACCCAGGGGCTGCCTCAGGTTTGCAGACTTATCCTAAAACAACCCCCAATGAGACAGTAGTTTAAAAAAATATTTAAAGGAGAAAGGGTGGTTTTTAAATTATGGCAAATGTTTCATATTAATTGACAAACCTAAAAATGTCCACTGAAATAAAAGTCTTCATATTTATGATAGGAATGACTTGCCCATTTCTACCAGCAAGAGACTAGATAAACAGGTTGTGGTATTTTCATACACAGAATAACACACAGCACTAAAAATAACTGAACGAGGTTCATTGTGAATATGGATGACTCTTAGAAACATATTGATTGAAAAAAGTAAAAGCAGAAGAATTCTATTCTTATAAAATGGTATGACACAATTTTCTAATGTTTAGAAGCAAGCAAAATTAAAAATTAGACTGCTATGGAAGCATTCATATACATCAATAAAGAAAATTAAAAAGGATAATTTGCTCTAAGAAATTTTTCTTTTAAGAAGAGAGATGGTGTGATATAGTCATACAATGGGATATAATTCAGCAAGAGCAAAGAACATATTACTGAGCCATGCAATAATGTGGGTGAATGTCACAGACATTATTCTGAGGAAGAAGTTAGACACAAAGGGTATACACAGTATAATTCCATTTATATCAACTTTAAGAACAGGTAAAAGCACTCCACTGGGATAGAGATCAATACAATGGTTACCGCCTCATTGGAGAAGGCTGAGGTGCAGAGTAGGGGTGTGAGGTATTAACTGAAAAATTCCCTGGGAAAGGGTCTAAGGCAACGGTTCTCAACCTGTGGGTCGCTACCCCTTTGGGGGTCGAATGACCTTTTCACAGGCGTCGCCTAAGACCATCGGAAAACACATATATAATTACATATTGTTTTTGTGATTAATCACTATGCTTTAATTATGTTCAATTTGTAACAATGAAATTGGGGGTCACCACAACATGAGGAACTGTATTAAAGGGTCGCGGCATTAGGAAGGTTGAGAACCAGGGGTCTAAGGGAACCTCTGTGGTGATTTTACTTCTTGATCTGGGTGACTATTACATGGATATTTATATATGTAAAATATCATTGAAATGAACACTTAAGATGTGTGCATTTTACTCTATGTAAGTTATGTCTCAATTAAAAATAGTTTAAATGACTCTAATAGAAGATAGTGATGTATATATTTAAATTTAATGTCCCTTTTGGTAACATAAAAAATAGGCAACCCCCCATAGTTGCCAGAACTTTATTTTGCCATTATATTTATCCATTGAAACCACAAATAGAACCTCCACTCCAACCTGATGAATTTTCATAGCACCCAATCCATATTAATTGGCAAACCTAAAAAATGTCTACTGAAGGAAAAGTCTCTGCATATTTTGCATACAAATGACTTGTTTATGACTTACCTCTATCAGACATAAAGACCAGCAGAATAGAAACCATGTCCCCATGGTTCCCAAACTGTACACCAAGGCACCCTGTGCTGTGGGATATTTTAAATTTTTGAGAGAAATGCAGCAACATCTTATCAGATATCCCATGCACTTCTAGCTTGATGTATTTTAGCTTCAGAGTTAGAGTATACTGCATTCCTTTTCATAATGCCATATTAGCTGAGTTTAGAGGTCACTGTCATAAAAAGCAAGTAAGCCTAAAATCAATATGGTACAGGAAATGAGAATGACAGTGTCCAATCTGATTCCAGGGATTGAGAATTTGTGGAGTACCCAATAGGCACATCCATCCCATTTATAAGTAATTGAGGTTATTTAGAACTAATATAAAAGTGCTTTTTTTTCAATTTATGACTAGCTCAAATGACTACTAAGTTATTAACCCATAAATATTTATTAAGTTGTTTTAACCTAACTATTTTAAAAAGAGACTTGTTCATTATTACTTTTAGCCCAAGGGCGTCATGAAAATATTACTGAGACACTAAAGGTGCCATGGCCAAGAAAGTTTGAGAATCTCTGCCAGGACTCTTTATAACATACACATGAACATAACTACACACACACACACACACACACACATTACCCAGCACAATGTCTGATGTTTAATAACTTCTCAACAAATGTATTGGAGAATGAATGGAGACTGAATGAATGAGGAGCAGGAAATGCTTCTCTGGCTTACTTCCTCATACTTCCAAGTGTGTTCAAGTTCATCTCATTGTGGAACCCCCTTCATTAACTTAATTATAGCCTTTCATTGAACAGGTTGTGGACAAGGAAATGGGACCCAGGTGAGGTTCTGGGATGCTGGTGGCACCACTATGTAGGTGTATAGGAAGGTTTCACAAAGCAAGTGAATGTTACAGAAACTAACGGTATAAGACGGAGAGAGAGGCTGGCATCTCCGAAAGTGTCTCTGCCATAAGGGCTGTCATGACTGGCAGCACATGAGGAAGCCTGAGAACAAATACAAGAGCAGCTGAGAGGGGGCTGAGGGAGAGACTGAACAAAGGGGAAGGGAGGTGCGAGATAAAACCAGAGCAGGGCACAGGAAGCATGACAGTGAGACAAGGCAGGATCAGGAGGTCACAGCACTGAATCTGAAATTGCTTAGGATTTATTGAAGAAAAAGAGCAGGTCAGATATCTGAGAAGGGGTGATGTGGTCAGAGTCTCAGGAAAGAAATGTAATTTTCGTGCTAGTGCAGGCAATGAGGCCCCCGGGGTACCAAAGGCCACCTGGTGAACAGGTAGCTTGCAAAGTCCCAGATGGGCTCTGAGCATGATTTGAAAGGTATTCGGGAGTGAGGAGTGTGCAAAATAGAACTCAGTGTGGATTCATCTGGGTGAAAAATCTGCTCTGCTAGAGTGGTTGCAGGTGAATAAAAATGATTTATGGTTTCTCTTTAGGCTGAGAAGTTCCATACTGAACACACTCCTACAAATGTGGCCAGAGAAGTTGGTCTAGGTAAGCTTCTCCCTCAGGCTCTCTGTGGAGGTGAATGGGATGTGGCTCAGATATCAAAATCTGCTCACACACCGATTACATCCTCTGAACAGAGGCTTGGATGGCTCACCAGGCTGGCAGTGGGCTCTGCCTGCGGGGCTCATACCAAGTTTGGCCTCGCTCTGCCTTTAAGAGGGCTCATTCATTTTGTATGACAACTCACCTTTCACTGTGGATCTTATTTCAGTGCTATCCCAACTTCACCATGCCACTTAAAATAAGGCATTTGTATCTGCTTGAACTTGGAACGTTTTATAATTTATTCTTGGTTGACCCATTCTTCTCTTGGAGTAGGTGATACATTCATTCTGAAGGACCAGTTATCTTTTTACTAATTCTTCGAGGTTGTGTTGTGTGGTGGTCTTTTCGGTGCCCTTCTTAAAGCAAAAACATCTTTGTATTCAGTACCCTCTAGAAATGCCAGGGAGGCAGGTCGGTCTTATGGATAGTCACTCAACTGGGAAACCTGGGATCAAATCCCAAGCCTATCACACATTTGCTGTGACTTTGCCCTGCCCATCAGGGTACCTCTCTGAATACCTGCTTCCCCATCCATCAGATGACAAGAGGTGATATGTCACCGTGGGCAGACCATGAGCTTCGGCTCCTGTGAGCCTGGGTTAAATTCTAGGTCTGCCATTTACTAGCATTCTGGACCCAAAGAAGTTAACCTAATCTAAATTTTATTGAGTATAAAATACAAATTATAATTCCTTCCTCATTGGGTTATTGAGAGAAACAGAGGATTAGTAGGGTTGCCTGATTTGAACCTCACTGTTTGGTATTTGAGCCCTCCCCTGAAGCATGGGGGAGGGGGGGCGGTGAAAGAGGTGGTGGAATTTTTTTTTAATTGGGCATTTATAATTATATATATACACACACACACACACACGCACACACACACTGTAATGGTGATTGTTATAGTTATCTTGTCATGTCATGATTTAGGTACAATTATTCCTGCTTACTCTCTAGGCTTATGCCTTACTATGCTGATTTGCAAATTTGACGTTAAGTGTGGGATGTGATTCCTCATAAATTTTGATGTGCAAAGCAGATGGCTCTATGCAGTGAAGCACAGTTAAGAACTTGGAGCTGGCAGGTAGCAATTAGAAATAATGTTGAAAACTTCTATTTTATGAACCTACAGTGCAAGTCAGTCTTGGTTCTTCTTTCCTCTTTCTTATTTATTCAACCCTTCTGTTTTCCTGATTTTTTGTTCTTAAACTTCATTTCTTATGATAAAAAATAATACATATTTATTTTTTAAAATTAAGAAAATACAAATGATTAAAAAAACATCCGAAATAACCACCAGTAGTATTTTGGTGTATAGTTCCAGTGTGTATGTATGTGTAAATAGATATACTAGTAGATGACTGTCAATATAATTTTTTTAATATATTTTATTGATTTTTTACAGAGAGGAAGGGAGAGGGATAGAGAGTTAGAAACATCAATGAGAGAGAAACATCGATCAGCTGCCTCCTGCACACCCCCTACTGGGGATATGCCTGCAACCAAGGTACATGCCCTTGACCGGAATCGAACCTGGGACCCTTGAGTCCGCAGGCCGATGCTCTATCCACTGAGCCAAACTGGTTAGGGCCTGTCAATATAATTTTAATGTAAATGCAATTTTATAATTTATTTTGTAGGTAACATAAAATGTAACATTAAACATTTGAAAATATACAATTCAATGGCAGTCATCTGTTTTATGACCATCACCAGGATCCAGTTCCAGAATTTTTTTAAAACCTCAAAGGAAACCCCATTCTCATCAAGCTGTCACTCCAGAATCCTCACTTCTAGCCCATGGCAATCACTAACCTGTTTTCTGTTTCTGTAGATTTCATGTTCTAGCTGCTGCAAATAATAGAATCATAAATATGTGATTTTGTGTCTGACGTCTTCCACTTATCACAATGTCTTTAAAGTTCATCTATCTGTAGCATGTACGATGCTTCATTCTTTTTTTATGACTGAATAATGTTCCATTTATGTATATGCCACATACAGACCTGCCTAGGGGACTGTATTTCTCATAACTCTAATTCTCACAGCAATCCTGAAAGATGTATAATATTATTTCCATTGTGCAGGTGGGAAAACTGAGCCAGAGAGGGTTATGCAAGTGCACATGGCATTAATTCTAAAGCCAGGATCAGAACCCAGGTCTGTCTGTTTCCAAAGCCTGGACACTTTTCCTTTCTGTTCCTTAGACACGACTATTTCCTTAGGATAAAGTTCTGGAAGTGGGATTTATAAATCACAAGACACGCAAAGTTTAAAATTATTAATTGCAGAACTTTTTCAAGGCAAGGCACTTGGTAATTTCATCAAGCTTAAATCAAAATGTTCAAAGATTTAGTTTCAAAGTGCCTTTCAAAAATAAATGCTATAGAATAAAAAACAAAAAGAAAATGAACAAGACCAAAAAAAACTAAAAGAAAAAAAATCGGTGCTATAATTTCTGGGCATGAAGGCCATATTCAAATGGCAGAAAAGTGAGTTTCTTGTTTATGCCGATCATAAATTGACTGCCAAGGCACAAATATGAATTTAGGCGTCTCAACTTCTAGGAGTAGTTAGAATTCACAATATCATGCTTTGAATCTTTTGCTTTTGGGCTATCGTGATCAATCTTTTGGTGGGTAATACAAATCTGGAGGTTGTCATAAATTGAACATAAAAAAGGGGGTGCTCCTTTCAACTCCTCTTTAGGGGAAGGGTTGGTATTTGGAACATGATGTTCAAATTCCTTGAGAAAACATTATTTCCTGATAAGTGGAAATGTCTTTGCAGGGAACCTGCTGCTCGGTATAAAACTAGTTGGTAATTGCTCTAATTTCTGCACTAAATACCAGATTGAAAATAATTTTTTGGTGCTATGAGTAATTCTGGTTTAATGGCTATAACAGAACCAGTCCTGAGTCAGAAAAAACAACCCACAAACAACTTTGTGGTTTGCTGGGGTTTTTAAAATACTTTCACTTGGTAAGAAAAAAAAGTAATGCAAATTGTTGTCATTAAAGGTTCCATCATGCAAAAGTAATTTATATGATAAATTGTTTCCATCTTGTATTTTTGTTAGAATGATCTGACAACCCTAATCCAATGTCAAGTGCAATGCCTGGCCTCTTAGAAATGATTGATATCATTACTTGCATTGGTTTCAATAAGCAGTGGTAAGATTAAAGTATATTAATTTATGCAACAAATATTTATTGAGCGCCTACTGCATTAAATCGTTTGGGACATATTAATGAGCAAGTCAAATAGCCCACTACCTTCATGGAGGTAGACTAGGTAATGGAATAATTGGAGAATACAAACCAGACAAACAAAATGCTATGTGTTTGATGGTGATAAATAGAGAAAAAGCAAGGCGAGGAATAGGATGTGACAGGGAGGGTAACTTTTGAGCAAAGACGTAAAGTGGCAGAACAAGCTATGTGGTTATCTAGAAGGAAAACTGGATAAGGCTGGGGATCAGCAGGAGTAAAGAACATGGAGAAAGATGTCATTTGGAGAATTTGGGGACAGCACAATAGCCAGTGGGACCAAAGCCCAGTGAGTTGCAGGAGGGAGGTTGGCAATGAGGTTACTGAAGTCTAGAGCCATGGAGACCTTAATAAGGATTTTGGCTTTTCTTCTGAGTGGGAAGCTATTGCAGGCCCTGAGTAGAAGCAATAGTAGGAACAAGAAGAACTTTTAGCCCTAACCAGTTTGGCTCAGTGGATACTGTGTTGGCCTGTGGAGTGAAGGGTCCCAGGTTCGATTCCCGTCAAGGGCATGTACCTTGGTTGTGGGCACATCCCCAACAGGAGATGTGCAGGAGGCAGCTGATGGATGTTTCTCTCCCATCGATGTTTCTCTCTATCCCTCTCCCTTCTTCTCTGTAAAATCTCAATGAAATATATTTTTTTTTGAAAAGAAAGAAAAAGAATTTTTAATAGCCAGTAATCCAGGCTATGATGGTAGTGGCTTGGGTCCAGGGGAAGACATGTTAGAAAGCTAGATTCTGGGTGTACAATGGGGCCTTGATTTATGAGTGTCCCGACTAACGAGTTTTTTGAGATATCAGCTGTCTCTTGGCCGATTTTTTGCATTGAGTTGACAGAGTCATTTGAGGTAATGAGCTCCTTAACGAGCTCGGTCTCGGAACAAATTAAACTCCTAAGTCAAGGCCCCACTGTATTATGAAGGTAGAGCCAATAGGGTTTACTTATGGATTGCATCTGGGGAATGAAAAAAGGAGAACTCAGGGATGATTTTGAGGGTTTTTAGCCTAAAAAAATGAAATTGCCATTTATTAAAAGGGGAACATTTCAAGAACAGGTGTGTTTTTAGCTGTTTTTGTTATTGTATTTTGTCATGGGGCGATGCATGAGTTTAGTGTGGAATATGTTAATTTTAAGATAGCAACTTAGAGGTGTAATTGGAAGTGCCCAGCAGTCCAGCAGCCAGTTAGATGTACAAAACTGAGCAGGAGTCCTAGCTGGTTTGGCTCAGTGGATAGAGCATTGGCCTGTGGACCAAAGGGTCCCAGGTTCAATTCCGGTCAAGGGAATGTACCTTGGTTGCAGGCTTGTCCCCTGCCCGGGCCTTGGTCAGGGCACGTGCAGGAGGCAACCAATAGATGTGTTGCTTTCACATTGATGTTTCTCTGTCTTTCCCTCTCTCTTTTACTCTCCCTAAAAATCAATGGTAAAATATCCTTGGGTGAGAATTAACAAAAAAACAAAAAACAAAAAAGGAAGGAAGGAAGGAAGGGAGGGAGGGAGGGAGGGAGGGAGGGAGGGAAGGAAGAAAGGAAGGAAAAGAAAAAGTGAGCAGGAGTTAACATTTAGGAAACATCAGTATTCAATGGTGTGTAAAGGCAAGATTTAAAGTAAGTATAGATAGAGAAGAGAAAAAGTCTAAGGACTGAGCCCTTAAGAAGCACCGAAGGTTTTAAAGGAAAGGGAGATGAACAGAAATCTGCAAATGAGGCTGACAAAAAAAATAGAGCCATAAGGGAATAGTGTCTCAAAGTTAAGAGTAAAAAGTATGTTCAGAGTGTTTGACTGTCAAATGATGCTGAAGGTCAGGTATTGTCTTAATTAGTTCCGATTGCTGCAACAAAATACCACAGACTGGGTGGCTTACATAACAGACATTTCTCACAGTGCTGGAGGCTGGAAAATCCAAGATCAAGATCCAGATTCATTTCCTGTTGAGAACCCACTTCCTGGCTTGTAGATGGTCATCTTCTTACTGTGGCCTCACATGTCAGAGAGAGAGGGCTCTGGTATCTCGTCCTCTTCTTATAAGGATGCTAACTCCATCATGAGGGTCCCACCCTCACGACCTCATCTAAACCTAATTACCCCACAAAGGCCCATCTCCCAGGATCGAGACTTCAACGTATGAATTATTTTAGGGACACAAACTAATCCGTATTGATGAGCACTGAGCATTGGATTTGGCAGCATGAAATCACTGTTGACTTTGAAAAAGGTAGTTTTAATGGTGTAGCACAGTGGTTCTCAACCTTCTGGCCCTTTAAATACAGTTCCTCATGTTGTGGCCCAACCATAAAGTTATTTGCGTTGCTACTTCATAACTGTAATGTTGCTACTGTTATGAATCGTAATGTAAAGATCTGATATGCAGGATGGTCTTAGGCGACCCCTGTGAAAGGGTCGTTCGACCGCCAAAGGGGTCGCGACCCACAGGTTGAGAACCGCGGTGTAGAAGGACATCGTCAATTAGAGACTGTATGAGATGACAGCGTCATCATGGAGGGATTACAGGTTGTACTTTGTACAAAGGCACCCATCTTAGGGGCAAGGGGAGTTCAAGAAGCTTCTGAGTTTCACTAGTCTACCCACCCTGAATGGCTTTGTCAGCCCAGAAGAAAGAATACTTTTTTAATAATTTGTCTGCCTGGAGTAGGCAGAATTGTAACATAGTACCCAATATTCTGGCCCTGGGTATACATATAACTCCCCCAGTTACTCAAACGAACTCTAACCTAAGTACTAAGTACTAGGATACTGCTTTGAAATCTGCAGATGTAATTAAGGGCTCATATCAGTTGACCTTATGGAAGATTTATGGGGTAAACCTGGCTTAATCATGAGCTCTTTAAAAATATAGTTTTCTCTCAGTCAGAAAAAAAGTCAACTGGCCTGCAGAAAGCGAATCTCCAGGTTGTGAACTGATTATGGGTGCCACAGGGAAGACACTGTAGGTGCCTCCAGGAGCTGGGAGAGGTTTCCAGAAAATGGCTAGATGGAAAACAGAGACCAAAGTCCTGTGACACAAGGAACTGAATTCTGCCAATAATCGGTGAGCTTCAAAGGGGAACTTAAGCCCACATGAGACTGTAATCCTGGCCAAGACCTTAATTTTATCCCAGGACAGAGGGAAAAGAGAAATGGTGCCATTTGAAGGAGGTGGTAAAAATGGTGCTGTTTTATGTTAAGTTGGGAAACATTCCAGTATTGCATACTGATGGGTATGATGCAGTAACACAGGGGAAGGGAAAGTGCATGCTAGAGGAATAGCAAGTCCTAGGCAGTGTCCTGGAGAGAGGATGGGACCCTGGAATAGTGGGAGGGATGGGCTCATCTTCCACAGAACAAAGTCATTCTTCCAGGGAAGGCAAAGTGTCCTCTATGTGCACAGAAAGAGGCCAGGTGGTGCCTGAGCGCTTTCGCCTTTCAGTGTAATAAAAATCAGACATTAGCCAAAACCAGAAGGGGTGGGAATGTAACAATTACCTGGAAATGTGGGTAAGGGAACAGACCAGGGAAGTATGTGGCCTTGCTTGGGTCATATGAAATTCGTGGTTTGGATCCACATAGAGATGTGTCTTTCTCCAGCCACAGCCAGCTCCTGGTGCAGGCTTTGAAAATTCAGAAAGTTGTGTTAACCAAATTGGGAGTTTTCAGGCAAGTACAACAATTGAGGGAGATAGAGCAGCCACCACTCAAGAGAAAGTAGTGTCCTCGGGATTCAGAGAGGGTAGCTTGTGAGGGAATATTCAGGTAGAGTGTAGGAAATTTTGCTGATGACTGATGTTGAATTCCAGAGGTTCCAATGGAAAGGTTTTGCTTTGAAAGCAGGAGTGGGAGATGAGGCCAGTGTAGGCAAAATACAAGCCATGTGTGTGGGTGAGAGTCTGGAAGATGAGGGAGGACCTGGGGAGGTCCTCACTTCCTCATGGTGGCCAATGCGATTTGTCCCGATGGCCTCCTGGCAGATGGTGGTAAAGGGGTTGTGAGGATTGGGATGCAGGTGGGGTCATCATGTGACATGCAGCTCTTTTATTCGTGCTTTCACCCCCTTTATATCTTATGTCCACTCATGGCAGTCGAAGGAGAGGAGCGCTGTATGTGAACGTGCTTGTAGAAGGATGGAGCATGATATGAAGGGGACATATTTGTTTTTAAGTTCATCTGATAAAATGGTGATGTCTGAGAAAAAAAAATCTCCTGCCCTAGTTTGATTCCGCAATAGCACCTCAGGCATCCACTCAGGCCTCCAACAACTCCCGCTGCAGGCTGGAGCCTGACCGAAGGGAAAATTACAGCACCTTCTTTCAAAATCCACATCTCTGTCTGGCCAACACCAAGAAGGTCTAGGAACAGACAGCTCCTATCTTATGATCAGGGGCAGAACTTAAATTTTGGTGCTTTGGAGCCCATTTTCAATGTGTTCCTAAAATAACTTTATTATAAACACAGAGTCCCAATCAAAGTGTGTGTCATGGGAGAAAACATCTAGTGCCTCATGACTTATGGGAATGTTTGGATGAAAAATAAAAACCTGCCCGGCAGGACCAACCTTTCAAAGTGTCATGGCAAGTACACATTGGCAGTCAAAGTTGAGTCAGAGGGGATGTGAGTTGCCAGAGGACTTCGAGCTATTATGTGATGTCCAGATAACAATAGCCAAGTAAAGAAAAGCCTGTGGACATACAGACATAGGAGATCCCAGGGGGGCAAGAATCAGAAGTGCATCTTAATGCTGCCTAATGTTCACACAGAGGTCTTACCCAACAGTGTGAGTGAACTTTCTGTGACTCCTGCTAGCAGAATGGGTATTCTGGGGACTTTTGGTTGGCCTTGTTCACCATGTCATGGGTATAAGACACCATCCTGTAAGTCTGGTCTTCATCTACCGGTGGTATTTCCCGTACAAAGAATAGTTCTGGGAAACAGTTGGTCCCCTGGGCTCTGAGGACAATTTTTACAAATGGAGCACTGAACGCTTCCATTAGGAATACCAGTAGGGTCCTTGGCCATCAGAAATTGATTTAATTATGCTGATTACTAAAGCACACAGGAAGAAGGATCTGGAGGACACCCAGGATCGTTTCTTTTCCATTTGTTTTGCAAGTGTTTAATCTCTCTCCACAGCCCCCAACACACAGCAATCATTAGAGCTAACTCTTTCTCCTGGGAGCTGACAGGGGTGCGCAGAGATGGCAAACCAATATTGCTGTCAGCCAAAGAAATATGCACTCTTTAAACTCCCTCCCAACCACAGTGATCTAGGTTCATAAGCAAACTTCCTAGTACCCACCCCCCATCATGGTGCCCTTAAATTAGAGTTTGACTTTGAGAGACCCATCTCAAAGCTCCCTCTCTGAATGGGAATACTTAGGAAGGCACTCTGCTCCTCTTTCCACCACCACTGAATGAACAGGCAATACATACAACTGCCACATTACTTGAACAGAGACAACATGCAGTTAATTCATTTAAAAATATTTCAAGGTCATAGATTCAGAGTGACACTGAAAATCTGGCTTGTTGTCCTTATGTACTTTTCATCTTTAGTCTCCAATAGCTAGACTTCAAAAATACTAGGCTTCCTAGGTTGTGGTCATTTCATCACTTCTTGGTTCTTCTCAAGGGAATTATTTAGTTCTTCAGCATATGGCCTCTTACTAAGATTGTAAAATCAACCCTTTAAGGAAACAGAGTTGGTGAAAGAAAGCTCAGGAAGTGTGGCACTCTCCAGGGATATATGAAGTCACCCGTACATCAAAGGACATCGTTAGCTTGGTTTGCAAGGGACTGCTTTCTTGGCCTAAGTGAACATGAGGATATTGGAATTTCAGGTGTGTCTGGAGTTGCAGAAGGTGGAGAGAGGAGAAAGATGCATAGCCTGTAAAGCACAGGGTTTAGGGTTGAGAAGGGGTTCAGGAAGCCTTGTTCAGAGCACCTGTGGGACCCAATGAAAAGTCCTGGGCACCTGCTCAGAGGAAAGCAACAAAGAAGGATGACCAAGGCAAACTTCATCTACCTTTCTCTTTTCTTAAGTCAATCCAGTTGCTTTCCTATTATCCAAAGAGAATAAACTTTTCTAGGAAACATTTTTTTAAAATGCTTGGTTTGTATGTAAAAATAAATACATTTTCAGTGTATATTTTCTCTCAAAGCATCCCACTGGCTTTACACAGAGGTGGTGTTTTGGGGGGTCAAAATGGAATTGTACACACTGGAGGCCTTTTCATATGAGAAGAAATTTCGGAGGCCCTTTCCTACCCCAGTTTCCTTCTAGCCTTTGCTTGAGCTGCCAATCACAATCACCAAAGCCATCAGAATTAGAGTGTCCTGGTCTTAGGGATTACAAATCTGTATTTTCAAAATTCCCCTAAGCAACCAGACTTGGTAAGCACAGAAAACCCCCAAGAATGCTAGGAAAGGTGGAGGTTCGAGGTGAGGGGACCAGTGGCAGAGGCCAGGTGGGAGGAGAGGCTGGCTATCTCTCTGTGTCCTTCTGCTGCAGGAACCCGACACTTCTCATCCCTTATTTCTTCTTGCCTGTCCACCAGCTACTGGAAAGAATAAAGGACCGCTGAATGGAAAGGCCCTTGCCTGCCTGTACTAGTGACATCTGCATTTCACTGAGGGAAGAACATTGAGTCAGTGACCCCGCTGGGTAGGACCCAGTGTGACCAGTGTGAATGACCTAGTTCACTGAGCCTCAGGTTTCTCATCAATAGCACTCACTAAACGGCTGCCATAGTCAGCTATGGGCCCAGGCCGACCCAGAGTGGGTCATAATTTAGAGCCTCCAGACAAGTCCTCACTTGGCAGGTCTGGCATCCCCAGGCCCCAAATATGTGCCAGGGCAGCGGAGAGGTAATTTTCAGTGCACAAAAGCCCTGATGGAGCTCCGAGCCAACCTGGGATATGGACCAAGTCTTTCCCATCCTTTCTCACTCTCCTTTCTATCCAGCCCTGCAGACTCTGAACCCCCAAGTACCCTTCTCCCCACCATCGTCTACTTACAAACTCTATTCCTTTGAAGCTGGCTGCCAATAATTATTGGTCGGATTAAAGCAATTATCATGAAAGTATGGATGACTGGTGCAATTGAAACTTTTCAGGGAGTATTGTGTATTCAAATACATCTGCATGGTGAAATGGGTTGAAGAAACAGATTAATATGGTCTGAAGGGTCTCCTTCTTGAATATTCCAGAAAAACTCTTCCCCCAAAACTGATCCCATACCTTCACTGAACAGTTTTGTCCATACTACACAGACTATTAAATGCACAGACACTCCTGGGAGGAGACAGTTGTTGGCCAGAGTTAAGACTCCATGAGAATATTCACTAGCATTCTTTTTCTTCAAAATGCCAAGGAGTTTTTCTATGGTGTTTACCTGCAACTGTGTTCTATTCCCAAATTCACTCTGCCGGTTTGTAGGACTCTGATTCCACAATCTTGAATGAGTAAAATCTTAAATAAGTAAAAATGTTGCCCCTTCAAGGAACATAGTTGAATTTTAAGATATTAAGAAGCTCAACCTTCCCTGGGGAAGTTGTATAAACTGCCTATCTTTCTTACAATTCGGCTTGACAATTACACATGACAAAAAGTAGGAAAGAAGATAGAACTATATTTCTCTCTCATACAAAAGTCTGAATAGATGTCCCAAGACCAGTGTGGAGTTGCAGGGGTCACTGACTCACTGTTCTTTCCTCAGCGGCCTGCATTCCTGGTGAGCTCATGGTCCAACATGACAGCTCCTGTCAACATGTCCACATTCCACCGCAGAAAAGATGTAGGGGAAGACTTAAGGATGCTCCATTTAAGGACAGTTTAATAAATTTAACACAGTTTCTACTGAAGTCCCACTGACCAGCATCTAGTCCCATGACTAGGCCTTTCTGTAAGGAAGGCTGTGGAGTACAGTCTTTTATCCAGGTAAGTTTCACTTCTACGTGATTGTGGGTTTTCCTCTGCCCTCCTGACTTCCATACCTTAACCTCAGCCTTGGTGGCATCCCAGGTATGTCACTGGCCAGATACCTGCTCTGGAATTTCCTCTGCATTTTTGTACAGGCTCATTCCTCCCTCACCTGAAAGTCAGTGGTTACATTTCCAGTGTTCATTTCCCTGGTCAGTTCCAACCTCATCTCTCACAGCAAGTCAGTTCTGTAGACAGAAAAAAAAAAAATCTAAGCAATGTAGGGGTGAAGAAAGGTATGGTAGGTACTTTCCAAGAAAGCCCCCAATGTTTCTCAACTCTTGATATTCACACCATTATATAGTTTGCCCATATGATACCAGGGATGGTCTGGGTGACCACTGAATATGGCAAAAGTATTGGTACATCACTGTGAGGCCAGGTCATAAAAGACTTTGTGACCTCTGCCTCTCTCTGTATCATCGGATCGAAGCAAGCCCACTCCCATGTTGCTAGGACACTTCCAGAGCCCTATGGCAAGGTCTGTGTAGGGGATAACTAAGTCTCCTGCCCACAGCCATGTGCATGAGCCTTCCTGCAAGCAGGCCCTCCAGCTCTATTAAGGCTTTACATGGCTGCTGCTCCAGGTTACAGCTTATCTGCAACTTCACGGAAGACCCAGAATAAGAACCATCCAGCTGAGCCAGTTCTGATTTCCTGGCCACAGATGCTGAGATTATAAATTGTTTTATGTCATTACTTTTTGGGATAACTTATTATGTGAAATAGATAACTGATACCAAAAGCCTTCCCACCTTCTTCCTCAGTAACCCCCTAGAGGAGGTAATGCATATCTGATTGGCCAGATTTCACTCAGCACAGAAAGCTCCTTTTAAAAGAGTATAGTGGGAGCTACTGATGAGATAAGATGTAACCATCCCCATTTATAACTCTTCAGATTTTCATGAGCAAGGTGGGAGCAAAGAGCGGTATTAAAGATATAACCATCAATTAATTTGCTTTTAGGAGAGGGAGCTAAAATCTTTCTGTTCAGGGGAATGGGCAAATATCAGAAAATGAGTCAGAAATTTTAAACTGAATAACCTTATGAAACTGCAAGACATGAGAGGAAAAGATAGGAAGTGAGGAAGGCAAACGTTAGGTAGTTGATGATCCCGAGAGCAGCAGCCATGGGACCAGAGCATTGTTCTTTGACATTAACCAAAGAGAACAAAAATAGCACTAAATTCCTGCACAGGCTCTGGGGTGGCAGAACTTTAGGATAAAATCAGGTGAGAAGAGGCTTCTGTGATCCCTGTCAGCCAAATTGCTTTGAAGGCAGAAAGTTACAAAACCCTGAAGATCAGAGATAGAGTAAAAACGACTTGGGGGAGAGTGATTGAAAGACTAACGGGCTCTCAGAAGATTTTCAAGCCACATACAAATGAATGAGATTTTTAAAGTTCAATTATTTTTTTAAACCAAAAATGAATCAGCCTTGTCGAGTGAATAGGAACTCACTACTTAAAGAAAATAAAGGCCTTGCTTAAGTAAGATTTCATCCACTCTGTGGTCTTCTCCCTGTTTTCTTTTATTTGCATGAGAATCTGACCTCACCATGGGATGTTGGTATATTATTTTAGTTTTCTGATCAGGGAGTGGTCAGGCCTATTAGAGGGCAGAAAAACAAGGAAGGAGGAAAGTTAGGGCACAGGGTCTGACAGCCCCTATTGACAACTGCCACATTTCTGCCAAAACAAGTGAATACTAGTAAAATTTAGTCATCGAAAAATGAAGAATAGCCCGTCCAGCATGGCTTAGTGGTTGAGCGTCAACCTATGAACCAGAGATCATGGTTCAATTCCCAGTCAGGGCACATGCCCAGGTTGCGGGCTTGATCTCTAGTGTGAGGTGTGCAGGACGCAGCCGGTCAATGATTCTTTCTCATCATTGATGTTTCTATCTCACTCGCTCTCCATCTCCCTTCTCTGAAATAAAAAAAACAACAACAAGAATATGGAAAGTTCTATGATTAAAGTCAGTGAACAAATTTATTTTTCACTTTTATTTCAATCTCTCATTCTCCAACCCCAGCCTAACCCAAAGTCCCTTTACCTCTTCATCCATAGCTAGCATAGGATAAGCCCCATCCTGACACAGAGATCCCATGGTTGCTGACCTGTAGTCCTTAGGCTAGGTACTCGAGGCCTGGGGCAGGAAGATCCTTGCTCTTAATGATGACCAGTTCTATCATTGAATCTTCCTGTGGCAGGAAGAATTGTAGGAATGACATGGACACCTGTCCTTGTATCATTTCCTTCCCTTTGAGTGTGGGTAGAACCTGTGATTATGATGAGATGTCACTCCATGACTGTGACTTTACATGGACAAGGAAGACTGCCCAGGGAAGATGGCCCAATACACGAGTCCTTTCAAAAGAGCTTTCTCCAGCTGGCCACAGAAGGGGATGTTAGAAATTTGAAGCACAGAAAGAATTTGATGCACCCTTGTTGGCTTGAAGATGGAGTGGGCTGCATGGCAAGGAATGTGGGTGGCTTCTAGGAGCTAAGAGCACCCCTGGCTCAGAGCCAGCAAGGGAATGGGAAACTGGTTCCTAAGAAACTAAATCTGGCCAACACCCTGAGTGAACTTGGTCTCCTGCCTTTTCCAGTTTGCAGAGGCTGCCCACATTCCTTGGCTCACACCACCCTTCCTTCAATCACATTCGTTTGACCTCTGCTTCCATCCTCACATCTCCGATCCTCCTGCCTCCCTCTCTTAGTAAGGACCTATATGATTAATTACATTGGGCCCACGCAGATAATCTAGGATACTCTCCTCATAGCATGATCCCAAATCAAAATAAATGTCAAACTCATTGAAACAGACCAGAAAAGGGGTTTCCAGGGGCTGCAGGTGGGCAACTAGGGAAAAGTTGGCAAAGAGAACAAACTTTCAGCTATAAGATGAATAAGGCCTAAGAAGATACAGCAAAACATGGCAACTGTAGTTAATAACACTGTATTGTATGCAGCGGTTCTCTGTATCCATGAGTTTTATCCACACGGTTTCTACATCTAGGGATTGACCAACTGCAGATAAAAAATATGAGGGATTTGAGTATCTGCAGATTTTGGTATCTGTGGGGATGGCCTGGAACAAGCCCCTCATGGATTCCAAGGGGTGGTTATAATTGAAATTTGATAAAAGAATAGAACTGAAATGTTCTCACACAAAAAAGAAAAAAGAATAATATATGAGGTGATAAATGTGTTCATTAACTAGATGGGGGAATCCTTTCACAATATCAAATTACTATGATGTACTCTTAAATATCTTACCATTTTACATGTCAGTTATGCCTCAATAAAGCTGAATTTTAAAGAAACTCTTAATCATACATGCAAAGTTCCTTTGGTGTGTCAGGTAGGCTCAGGTTCCAGGGATGAGGATGTGAGCATTCTTCAGCCTACTGTAAATGGCTTCCCTCACTTTGGTCTGTTTAATTGTTTTTAATTTTCAACATTTTTTGCTCTGCAAAAGCGGGTAAGATACTTTTGAAAGACTTTCTTTCCCAATCACTCATTCATTTACTCAATAGTTATTAGATATCTCGTTTGCAAGAGAGGCAAGAATCAATCTGTGTAAGTGACATTCCCCCTGACGTTCAGTTTATATGCCAAACTAGACCACTGTGCTGATGCATGTTAGACACTGAGATACAGTGATAAGCAAAATGGCAGATCCTTGCCCTTACTCACCAAACACCTGCGGAGGTCTCGGATGGTGTCTGGGCACGTGCATGTTCTAAAGCTCCCCAGGTTATGTTGATGTGCACTGAAATGTGAGGACCACTGAAGCCCTCCCACCTGGCACCACGTCCTAGACCCACTAAATTAGGATTTCCATGGGAGGGGTGTGAAGCTAGGGGCCACTCTATTTCAAATATCTTCCTTGTATGATTCTGATGTACACAGAACCTTGGGTTTGCCAGTTTGAGACATAATGGTCCACAAATTGGTGCCTGGAGGGGATAGGATTTGTGAAGTGATGTTTGACAAGTTAGAGAAGAGAAAGGTACTCAGGTGTTTATGGGAAGCCAGAGGAGGTACCTATCGTCCAAGACCTGGGGATGATAAGAGGTCACATAAGAAAAAAAAAAAATCCCCTTTTCTTCACTAGGAAGTATGTCTAGGGCACAAAGCTAGACTTCAGAGACCTGTGAATCCACTGGTGAGTGAGGACTCTTTGGTATTTCTAATAGTGTGAGGGACCATCAGGGAGGCATCTCTAAGCTGGATGGAATTTGTCTTCAGGGGGTTAAAGAGAGACATGTCAGGTGAGGCTGTTTACACCTATTCAGACTATAAAGAAATAAGAAGTAATTTTTAGAAAAGTATTAGACAGAAAATAAAATAGGAAGATGAAAAGTTTACTTACCACTATTAAGGGCAAAATCACCTCTGAGAAGCACCTGAGGGCAAGAGTCAGGGCAAGAGGATGAGCACAGGATTCCTTCCAAAGGCCCAGCTGGGAGAACACGTGCATGTCCCCCCACACTGGGAGACAGAGGCAGCTGTGGGCTCAGGGCCCAGAGCAAAAGCAAAACCCACTTGAGGCCATGAGTAGGAAGAGTCTTAACTGGTACCAAGGGGAAGCCGAAGGCCAGAGCTCTGTTCTGCACAGAAGGACTGTCTGTGCTTCAGTTCCAATCCCTTCAGCCAGGTGAGAAAGTCCAGAGTTCCAGGGGTCCAGTGAATGTCGGCTTACTGGCTGTATGTGGAGTGCCATGTGGTCTGTCATCAAAACAACTTTGTGATGGCAAGACACTGAAATAATAGGGAAATGTTCGCCCATAAAACCATCTATCTCCTCTAACAACTTAATCAAGTCTTCAAGAATGGCTTTTTTCTCCATTGATTTTTAGAGAGAGTAGAAGAAAAGGGGAGAGAGAGAAACACTGATGTGAGAGAGACACATCAATTGGTTGCCTCCTGCATGCGCCTCGACTGGCACTGAGGATCGAGCCTGCAACCAACGAATGTTCCCTTGACTGGAATTGAACCCCCAACCCTTCAGTCCACAGGATGACACTCTAACTACTAAGTAAAACTGGCTAGGGAAAGAATGGCTTTTTTGAGGACCAACATTCTTATAGATATCAAACTCATATTCTGATTTAGAAATTAGTTATTTCTTTAAAATATCACACTTTCTACATCTAATGTTAAGCTGCAAATAATAAATAAATATTAGAACATGGATAAACATGTAAAATAAAACTCAAATAGCACAAAAAAAACAGTTTCATTTGAAAATAATCCTGCCCTAACCGGTTTGGCTCAGTGGATAGAGCGCTGGCCTGCAGACTGAAGGGTCCCAGGTTCGATTCTGCTCAAGGGCATGTACCTTGATTGCGGGCACATCCCCAGTAGTGGGTGTGCAGGAGGCAGCTGATCGATGTTTCTCTCTCATTGTTGTTTCTAACTCTCTATCCCTCTCCCTTCCTCTCTGTAAAAAATCAATAAAATATATATTTTTTAAAAAGAAAATAATCTTAATTCCTGCCACATTGTATAATTGATTATTCAGTAACACACTGTATGGAGGTTTTCTCTAGTTCTCCACAAGCAGATGATGTATTTCAGTGTGCCCCAGTCCACTGTGCTTCCTGGGGTCAGAGAGGCCACCAGAGATGGATTAACATTGATTTAAGCAGTAACATGTTACAGATATTAAGATGGTCCAGTTTACTATTATTAAAAACTAGAGGCCTGATGCACAAAATTCGTGCAAGAGTAGGCCTTCCTTCCCCCAGCTGCCAGCACCAGCTTTCCTCTGGCACCCGGGACCCGGGCTTCCTTTGCAGCCCCAGCTTCGTCTGGAAGGTCACCCAGAAGGACGTCTGGAAGGACGTTTGGTCTACGTAGCATATTATGCTTTTATTATTATAGATGTTGAAAAATATCTTTGTAGGTAAACTGATTATCTTTTCCCATGTCAGAATATATTTTTCACTTTGTTTTTTATTGAATTTATTGGGATGACATTGGTTAATAAAATTATATAGAATTCATGTATACAATTCTGCAGTACATCATCTATATATTGTATTGTGTGTTTACCACGCCAAGTCAAGCCTCCTTCCATTATTATTTATACCCCCTTTACCTCTTCTAACTCCCCCACCCCCACTTCACTCTGGCAGTCACCACACTGTTGTCTGTGTCCATGAGTCTTTCTTTTTTTCTTTACTTAATCCCTTCCCTTCTCACCCAGCCCTAACCCCTCTGACTAGCTGTTAAGATTGAATTTCTAGAAGTATAAAAGTTAGACAAGATTATATATATTAGATAAATATTAAAAATTTGACCTACAGAGAGGATGAGTCAATTTATGCTTCTGGCAACAGTGTGGAAGAGGGACTGTTTCCTACCACCTCACCAATGCTGGATAGGATCATTTAAAAGTCATGGGGGAGAATAAAACATAAAATAAATAAAAGGTTTTTAGTGTGAAAAAAAAGCCATGGGGGGGTAAAGTATAGCATAGGAAAATAGAGTCAACAATATTGCAGACACTATGCATGGTATGAGGAGGGAACCAGACTTACCAGGGGATCACTTTGTAAATTATATAAATGTCTAACCACTATGCTGTATACCTGAAATTAATATAACATTGAATGTCAACTAGAATTGAAAAGTTAAAATTAAAAAGTCATTGTCCATTTGAGAAGCAAAAAAATGCTATCTCATCTTAAATTATTCCTTTGATTACCCATTAGATTCATCATCTTATTTTTTGTCCATTTATATATTTTCTTTATGAATTTTCTATTCATAATGTCCTATGCCTATTATTCTGGCAGAAGTATCAAACTTTTACTTATTGATTGATATTTATTGATATATAAGATTTTTATTGTATAATAAATATGAAGATTATAATATATTAGTTGATTATGTAGATTTTATATATATAATAATATAAGAGCACAATAGGTAATAATATAATAGATGAAAGTATAATATGTCTTGGTCTGCCTTAGATGTTGCAAATATTATTAATTAGTTCTATTGGTTAAGTTCATTGGCATTTATATTCCCCAAAATTAGTGTTCAAAGGAGCATTAAAGGGGACCTTGATGGGAGAGAGACAATATGATACCTAATAAAGTACAAATACTTATGAAGATGAATGACAAGATATTACTTCTGAAATTCATATGGTTCATTTTTCTTGATATTTAGGAAGAAATCCATTCCTTCCTCTTCACCTGCCATAGAAGAAAAAAAGATTTACTTATTGCTTTGAAAGATTATGACATGCTTTCCCTTCATTTGCACACATTACAGACAAGAGTTAGAAGAAAATTAAGTCCTTAAGTTACAGAAATTATTCATCTGATCCAGTGAAATAATTTTGTTTTAATTTTTCTTTTAAAGTCCAAATAGGTTTGTGATTACTTTTGCACCTTTATTTTTTCTAGATGTTATTTATTCTTTTTTAAAAAATATATATTTTTTTATTGATTTCAGAGAGAGGAAGGGAGAGGGAAAGAGATAGAAACATGGATTAGCTGCTTCCTGCACGCCTCTACTGGGAATCTAGGCTGCAACCCTGGTATGTGCCCTGAACTGAGGGAATCCAACCAGTGACCTCTTGGTGCATGAGGCAATGCTCAACCACTGAGACGCACAGGCTAGACCAGACGTTATTTATTCTTGAATTTTCTGTCACCAATTACTGGCCAGAAGAAGCCTCAAAGGTGTTGGAATTTCAATAGGCAGCCTCTGTTATTTTCTTTGCCTGAACTGGTTTGTATATAAGAATTGTTTTTGTAAACTGTTCCCTAGGATCTTGGGAATTACTTTTAAGTAAAGTTTTTTTCTTTGTTATACACTCCCAGGATAACAGTAGTTAATTTTGTGCAACTTGGGTCTTTTGGTTCGGCAACATTTTTGCTAATTCCTGTTGATGTAAGAAACGTCCAAACCTATTGAGAATTTTTGAGTTTATGTGAGCAAAACTGACAACAACCTTCCAGAAGCAAAATTTTAACAGATTGAAAAAAAAGTAAGGAGGGTTACATGAAATCCATTGGTGGCAGATTAAGGAGAAAGCCAAGGGTGGGGGGAATTTCTGGCATTAGATAAAAAATAAAATGAAGAGACACAAACTTCCTTTACATTGGTGGGTCCAGGATAGCTAATAATTAACATTTACAGCACATAGAGATGGTATTGGGGAACAAGAAAACAATGAGAGGTTTTGTTGTCTTGTGCCCTAGGGGGGCTGGAAAAGGAGATTACTTGGGTATTTCAAAGTTATGTTATCTTACAAGCAAAAAGACAATAGGCAGGTTCACTTAAGATTGATTTTTGCCAAGAAAGCTACAGGCCTAGCATGTGACTTCCGGCCATGACTCACTTTTAGTTAAGAATTTTTATGTTCAGATGATCCCAAGTGGTTACTTTAGGTCTCTGAGTTTGTAAGGCCCACCAGGCAGGCCTCCCCCATGCTTGTCAGGTTTAATATGTGGCCCCTTTCTTGTCCACATTACAAATCTCTTGCTTCTTTGGTGCAGGGTCAATGACACATTTGGAGTAATTTTATTTTTTTGATAGTCAACAAAATACCAATCAAGTTTCATAGCTTTCATTCAACATTAGAAATTTACATGCTTCAATTATTATGACAACTTAATTTAACATATATTTGAGGTATTTTAGCACATTTCTTCCACAGTCAACATATTATCTTTATCACTTTCCTTACTTTGTTGTGCTTGTTGTCTCCCTGCGCCCCCCCCCCCCCACACACACACACACACACACTCTGGATTATTTATGTCAGACTTAATACCTTGAATTCAAGTTTACATTATTCAACAATGACTCAAATGAGGTGAAGGACTGCCCAGTGAATGTTCATTGGTCAGCCTTGCTATTCTGAATGATCACAGACCAGCAGGAGCCCCCGTTGCCCTGAGCAAGTCACTTCATCCTTGTGAAACATGGAAAAACAGATTGAAAGCGTGAAGTGTGTAATCCTCTTTCCAGAAATTCGGGTCCTTGGGGAAGATGTGAGGGTGACATGCTGTTCTTGGATGCAGAACTCATATGTTGTTGATGTTCATGCAGTACATGGGGAAATAGAGTTCTAATCATATTAAACTTCCTGTGCTTGTCAATACACCTATGACAACCAAATTTATGAAAAATGTCCACCATGTGTCATGATGCCTTATTTTGCAACTATTCTTATTTCTCTTTTATTTCTTTTATATTAGCTTTGCCTTCTCATCCAGGAAAGTTAAAGGATGTTTTTTTCTGTGATATTTGAACTTTTAGATGACTATTGGTATCATCCTTCATCTATTTATTATAATCTTCATAATAAGAATAATAGTTGATTAAAAACTTGAATCCATTTTTAGTGCAATCAGAATAACTTGGGGAAAAGGGAAAGACTATATGTAGTACAGAATGAAAAGTTAGGCTTATTATTTATACAATAGTCATCTGTACGTTCTCCAAAGAAATCTCAGCTCACATATCCTTGTGTGCTTAACAGCAGGAGGTAGGAAGTAAACCATGGGGGAAGATTGTGTGGCAGGAACATTCCTCAATGGGAATCTGACTCACAGTCCAACTTGCCCACTTGCCTAGGATTGGCCAATTATCATGAGTAGACCTGGACCAAGCTTCCACTTCAAATCAGAGCAGAGGGGCCTTGTCTTCTAGAGTGAAGACTCTGACCTAGAGAATGAAAAAGGAAATGTGATCTTTCACAGCACCCAGGCCATTTACTGGCCAAACAGGCACTTGACTTGCAAAGAACTGAATGCTTCAGAAGGACCTGCCTTTCCAGACACCTCTCTCAGAAGCCAGACACAGGGCTGCTATCCACCTACATGGAGCACCTGGAACTCCTAAGGGAGAGTCACTTCTTGGGACCAGAGTATGAATGCTCTATGCCTTTCAAAGATTATAACACTAATGACATCAGCTGCCTGGGTAGCATGGAAGATTTTGCTCCCATCCTTCCTTCCGATTGAAATTAGCAAGTATTTTCCATCATTAGAATATAGGTCCATGAGAATCAGGACCTTATCTTTTGATGTTCACCTTGAGTTCCCAGCTCTTATCACACTGCCTGTCAGAGAAAAGATGTTCAAGGAATATTGTAGACTCAGTGAATGTGGAATGAACTAATGAATGAATGAGAGAATGCATTGGACATTTAGTGTATACCATCAAGAATATGCCTTCTGTGACTGATGTTATTAATTACAAGACAGCATTCTGTAAAGGGCACTGCTAACCTGTGTTTACCTCCTATGGATGCCAAATCAGACTAATAGGTTCGGTCAGGTCCACCCACCCCAGAGAGCACGCCTGAGGGAGTCTGAATTTGAGATTTATGACAAAGATAAAAGCCATTGATGAGGTTTTGTGACAATCCCACTCTCCTAATGAGAACGAGTTTCAGTATCTTAAACCCAGTCAAACATGAGAGATGATGAAGGGCCGACAATGGGTTTTTTAAATTGGGTTTTAGTTCCTTTTCACTAACAAGCTGGTGCCCAACTTACCCACGGTGGCTCGAGTCTCATGTGGGTCCCATCTACACTAATAAAAGAGAAAAATGGTAATTGGCGTACGGCGATACCGTTTTCATTGGCTAATCAGGGCTATATGCAAATTAACTGCCAACTAAGATTGGCAGTTAACTGCCAACAAGATGGCGGCTAATTTGCATATGTAGGCACAATGCAGGGAGGTGAAAGGGAAAGCAGGAAGAAGTCCCCTGCCACTGACAGTGATCTGAAACCCAGGGGGGAGCTAAGAGCTGGGGGGCAGGGCAAAGGCGGCCCTGGGGCCGCCTTTGCCCTGCCCCCCAGCCATGATCGGAGAATCAGGCGCCTTTGCGGCCCTGGCCAGTGATAGCAGGAAGTAGGGGTGGAGCCAGCGATGGGAGCTGGGCACGGTCGAAGCTGGCAGTCCCAGGAGATAGGGGTCCCTTGCCTGGGCCTAAAGCGAAGCCCACGATCGCGGCGCCCCCCGCTGCCACTGCAGGTCCCCGCTGCCTGGGCCTAAAGCGAAGCCCACGATCGCGGCGCCCCCCGCTGCCACTGCAGGTCCCTGCTGCCTGGGCCGGATGCCTAGGCCAGAGGCGTTAGGCCTGGGCAGGGGTGGAGCCTGCAACCGTGGGGAGCTGGGGGTCCCCTGCCCAGGCCTGACACCTCTGCCGGAGGCCTCAGGCCTGGTCAAGGGGCCGATCCGGTGATTGGTGATCGGAGGGTGATGAGGGTCAACTCCTCTGGCTGAGGCATCAGGCCTGGGTGGGGGGCAAAGGCCGGGGATTGGGGGGATATGATGGTCCCCTTGCCCAGGCCTGAAGCCTGGATCAGAGGCGTCAGGCTTGGGCAGGGGGTGGAGCAAGCGATCAGAGGGAGATGGGGGTCCCCTGCCCAGGCATGATTCCTGGGCCAGAGGCCTCAGGCCTGGGCGGGGGCCAGAGCCAGTGATCGGGGGGAGATGGGGGTCCCCTGTCCAAGTCTGACACCTCTGGCGGAGGCGTCAGGCCTGGGCAAGGGGCCGATCAGGCGATCGGAGGGTGATGGGGGGTCAACGCCTGAGGGCTCCCAGTATGTGAGAGGGGGCAGGCTGGGCTGAGCGACACTCTCCCCCCGCCCCCACACCCAGTGCACGAATTTTGTGCACCAGGCCCCTAGTCTGTATATATTTTTTGAGGGTTTCAAGTTGCTTTTGTCTACCAAGCTCCCCTTCCTTGTATGATCACAGAGTCTTCAGTCTTTGTAAATGGGCTCTCATCACACGGAAATCCCATCTGTATGTTCTGAGCCGCCCATAGGGGTGCTGGAGGGGGAGAAGGATTTGGTCTGGATCCCTTTGCAAGGAGGCAGAAGGAATCTCTTCCTGCTTAGAGTCCCTCAGAGATTGCATTCTGCATTTGTCAAAACCTAGGCATCCCCTTTAAGCATCCCCCAGAGGAGAGCCTCTTGGGTCCTGGTGTTTATGCCTTCCACACCCAGAGCCCTTGCTTACACCATCATGTATTACTCAATTTAACCCCTATAATTACTCTGGAGCCAACAGTCATTACCCCATTTTTCAGAATTTGCTAAAGGCAAACTCCTTAGGTGTACCCCATAAAACATTAGTCAACCAGAGACTTCACTTTTAAAAAAAGTATTTTATGATCAAGCATGTTTGAAAAAAGATGCATAAATTTCCTCCCTGAATATCCCCAGTGCACATTAATCCTGAAGTAAAGACATTTATTTAAGTTTGTTGAACCCAGGTTTCCCTACACTGTGATCTCTCTGTTCCTATATAGCACCTTTGGAAATGCTGGTCTAAATAACAGAAGAATAGGTAAGAAGAAGAGGGAAGGAAGAGATGTAAATCTATGGCTTGCCACACAGTCTACCTTCTCTAACTAGTTCATTAATATGTATGTTTATCATAATATACACATTTATCACACTATACATAATGTACCCCACAGCATACCACAGTGCCTTCTTTCTTTTTACTAATTTATCAATAATAAGTTTATCTGAATATTTGAGTGGAATGCTGAAGGGAGAAACTATGAACCCAAGGAAAAAATATACAGGACCATTTTGTGAGTAAGAGAGAATAGGGATAAACACACAGGACAGACAGGGATATGTCCAGGCTAAATGCCTCAATGGTGACTTAGAATAAAGAGGGAAGGTTGAGGAAGCAGCCTAGCAGACTCCAGATTTCGGGCATCACCATTAATAATGCCCTTCACACTTACATGGCATCTATAGTTTGCAAAGCATCTATAAATGTACCATAAAATGGGATTCTCATAGCCAGCATGGCTGGTCGGATTCTGCTTTTATGAACGAGGAAAGAAGTTACCCAATGTCCATGCAGTTTGTATTCCAGTTGGGAGTTTAACCCAGATCTCATTATTATTTTAAATCCAGGGTCTTTCCAGGGCAAGGCTGTGTGACTGATGAGGAATGAGGCTAAAATGGATAAGGAATAAAATCTGGGGACAAATTAAGATGCGAGGAAAAGCATCTTAAGGTCACTCATTTCACAATTCCCCTGGAACTGGCCTCTCATTGCCAGCCCATTTGGGGGGCCAACACAGAGCTGACAACCTAGTCTGACATAGGATGCATATTCAGCTTTGCCCTGAGAGGTATCGCCCCATCTTTAGCTGAGGCTGATGAGATGTTTGAGAATGTTAAGAATTAAATGGGTTTGAAGTAAGGATTTTCATAGTTTCAAATCTCTCCCCACAGATCAGGCACAGGAGTATAGGAGAAATTGGAGAAGCTGGTGAGTCAAGCGTTAGGGTGACAGGATGAGGGAGGATTTGAGATAATCCTGAGCTAAGAGGGAGAGGCAGCTTGGCAAGGGGTAAAATTAAGAATCTATATATAAAAGGGGAAGAATTCTTCAAAAGAAGGAAAAGCAAGTGTTCAAACATCCCAGAAGAAACTTCAAGGGAGTCCTAATTAAATCATATCGATTGAATCGTAAATTATGTCCACAGTGATTACAATGCATTTCCTTCTCTCTACATCATTTCCTTAGAATTTTTTGTGTGTGCATTGTACTAAAGCGCCAAGCATTGTGGTAAGATGAAAAAGCGGCTGGTCCCATTGTCCATTATGAGAAATGAAGCATAATCCCTGAACCTCACCCCAGAAGGAAAAGATTAGTGATGGAGGCCTTTCTGGTCTCCTGTCAGCTGTGTGCCATGCAATTACCCAAAATAATATTTTATCCCCCCCAGAAAATAAAAGATGAGTTTCTAAAATCCCGGCTTCTGAAATAGGAGTAAATCTTTCTCTTTGTTAATCATATCCAGATTTCTTCCCTCGCTGCTGCAGAGCTCTAACTTCTTCAGGCAATTTCCCTCCAGGACTCACAGGACTAGGAATTTCCTGACCTTCCTCCAGGAGCCTGTGACTCAAGTTAGGATCTACACACCCCTCTGAGCATGGAGTATGTCTATTCATGCCTTTGCCCCAAGGAAAATGCTTCAGTGTTTTCCTCATCACCTGCAGGATAAGGTCAGAATTTTTTAGCACAATGTGCAAGGTCTTCGGGATGTGTCTTCAATCTCCATGTCCAGTCTCAACTGTCAACTCCACAGCTCTCCTTCCATACCTCAGACTCTCTGAGCTGTTTGCCTTCACCCCAACAGCTCGGTCATGTTTTCTCCCACTTCCAAGGTTTGGCTTAACACCTTGCCCTAACCCGGAATGCTGTCACCATAAGCTCCCACCCCGTAAGTTCTTTGTTGGGCCACATTCTTACAATCTAGAATTTAAGTGTCATTTCCAGAAGTTTTTCCTATATTCATCCCATAACCCAATATGCCTTAGACAAACACCAGTGATTTACACAGCCATCCCACTATATATTATAATGGTCTGATTGTCTTCCTACTCTATATCACACAATTATTTTTGAGTGCTTGCTGGCTGTTGAATATTCAAAGCTGATCAAAACAAATATCCACCTTATGTTGGAGAACACCAGTGATCAAATTATCACATAGAAAAATAAAAGCATTAAGTAAGAACTGTTAAGTAAAAGGAAAGGATTCTATGGATACCTAATATTATAGGCTAGGGAAGAATTCTTTGAGGAAATAATAACTGGGCTAAAATATAAACCATAAGTAAGAGCTAACTAAGTGAAGAAAGGAGGAAGCATTCCAAATAGCATGGTAAGCCCTGCCTTTATCTTAAAGCCCTGACAAACAGAGGCATGAAACCCATTTGTTGGGAGGTTGAAAGCATGATGAATGAAAGAGGGCTTTAATAAATAAATGTTCTATGAATCATCTCATGTCTCTGTATTATCAGCCAAAGAACTTAATCTGAAAGGCATTGACTCTTCCTACTGCCCTCGGATAAGGAGAGCTGTTTCAATAGTCAATCCCAAAGGACCACCTGCCACCAAAGGCTAGTCCAGAGGAAGTCAGTAAGAAAACAGCTTCTTGGAAGTGGAGACCAACAGTCTGCGGCCAAATTAGCTGAAACATAATGGCAACGTTGGGAAAGAGGAGAGGAAGTGGAGATGAAAGATGAGAGTAGGGATCATGCAAAGATAGTGCTGGACCTCGAAAAAGCAGCTGGTGACTTCTTTAGTTTGGTCGGAAGCCAGGCATAATTATTAAGAGTAAGAACTTATTCTAGAAATGGTGAGAGGAAACCCGAACCCTTGGGCTCTGCAGAAGGAAAGTTTGTTTGTTTTCCCAGCCCAAAGTCTGTGTTTGTTCCCAAGTCTTAGGGCTATCTGTCCCTGTTAGGCCCCGAGGGACTGAGGGAGGAGCTGCCATGGAGGATGGGCCTGAGTGTTAGGAGTCAAGCTGGGACCAGTTCTATATGAAGATCTTCCTCCAAGGCCGACTTAGGGAACGCTTGTTTATATTTTTTACAATAAAAATGGTATTATTGTTACCCTAATTTCATTAAGTCATTTTCTCTTTCATTTTTTTTTAAATTCACTGTGTAGGGAGTTTAATAATTAATTTTCTTTTACTCTTAAACCTCTAAAGTGATGCCAGGAACAAAATCACAACAGTTCCTCTTAGGAGGGAGAACGGCCTTCTAATCTGGAAAAGCATGAAAGAGTTGGTCTCCATCGATTTTTAGTCAGAGTCATTGTCAACCAACATAATCATAGGCAGCTGTCCATGTCCAAGGCAGCTATTTGCTCAAATATGTGCTCTTTCCTGCTGCTCTGGACTCGAGTACTAACCTTCAAATCTGTACTTGGCTTTTAAAAGGGACCCCCCAATACCTTCCAGAAATAAGGGCATATAGGACTCATTGGCATATGCTATAAAGTGTCTCTGACTAGAACTCAGCCACTTGAAACCTCAACTTTATAAGAAAGGTTTACAAAAGCAAAAATGAAAAAAGAGAACCAGGAAATAAAAGTCCCATGAGCAGCCAGAAGCCATAGAGTAAGTTTCATGAATGGAATTTTATACAGATTACTTAAACAAATGCATTTCCAGATCCTCACAGAAGCAAAATGAGGGTAAGAAAATAATACTATCTTTGAAGCTACGTAGCCCTCAGTCAAGTCCCATCCCTTCCACTGACCAACCACATGAATTTTGATAAGAGGCAGCTCCCTGGCCCTTGTTCTCTATCCATAAATGGGCAAGGTGAAACTTAGCTTAAATGATTGCTGGTATGATTAGAAATGAGAAAATATGACCTCAGAGTTAATTCTGACCTACTTAGCTTTATTTCCAACACCAATACAGCATGCTTTCTCCTCTGGGCTTCCCCAGGTCCACCACTGAGTCAGCCAAGAATTCAGAGCAAGAAGTTTCCCTAGATGGTGGTGGTGAGAAATGGCCCCTCGTCAGCTGACATCAAAGAAAAAGCTGACACTAGAACTCAAATGATACATCTTTCTGGAGTTTCTAGGCCAAGAGTGGGATAAAATAGTCCTACCCTCCTCCATAGGCCCTGAGAGCAATGTAAAAACGTGGCAAAATAAGACTAGTTTGATATGACAATCCCCACCCCCAAAAGTTTTCAATTTATCCAGAATATTGTAGTTAAGTAGTCAGGAAGAAAGATTTTAAGAAACATTTTTATCTATGATTCTTCAAGTTTCATTCATTCAACATCCACTAAATCTTTATTGAGCACCTGTCATGGTTCCAGGCACTGTTCTATACTTGGAATTCATCACGTAGCAAAAGAGACAAAAATCTCTGTCTTTGGGGATCTTAAATTTTTGCAGATATAAACAAGCAATAACCAATGAATACAGCAAATAAGTAAGCAATACACTTATGTTAAAAGGTGTTAAGAGTGTTGAGGAAATATAGGGCAAGGATGATGGAAGTCAGGAGAGATAGGAAAGGGAAGGGACAGATTATGATTTTAAATAGAGTAGTTAGGGAAGACTCCAAAAAGTTTTGTACTAAAAGAGAAACCCCTTTGATGTTTGAAAAACACAAAAGGAGCCTGGTTCTGGAAAAGCTAAAAATAAATAAAGTACAATTCTTTTAATGATATTGAATTCCTAAATTGAAATTTAGCCTTATATCTCACTGCCCAAATAGACTTAAATTTTTTATAATGAGCTGAGATGTATCCCACACTGTACCTATGATATCAACAAATATTTACATGCTCAATCTATTTTGATGAATGAATAAATGAGTAATGAATAAATGAAGCATTCTCTTCTGAGAAATCATCGCTTAATTCACTCTAACAAATTGAACTATTATCTTCCAAGTGGTTTGTTTGGTTATATTGTTCCTCAAAACCTCATTCTCCCTGTTTTTCTCCCTGGTGAACTTCCCAGGAAAGAACATCTATTTTAGCCAATATAGCACTTTTCACTATAAAACTCTACTCTTAGGCAGCATCATATCAAGTTATCTCATTGCAGAATTTCCTTATGATTCCTTTTTATTGTGATAAAGACCGGAGGACCAGTCTACTGTGGTCAGGGTTGGAGGGTCCCTGACAAGCAAGAAGAATTAAACTACAGACTGAGCCTCTCAAGACAGATTCTTTAGAAGGAGGCTATAAGAAGGGCAGGCACATATAATTTACGAACCAGCAGATATAAGTAGTTTCAAGAACAAATTAAAAAATGGAATGAGTGGGGTTAAAGTTGTTAGATTTGCTGTATGAATCTCTACTTTTTAAAAATTTTATTTTTCAATGAAGTTTATATTAATTGCCAAATGCTTTTTCTGTGTCTATGGATATGATCATGAGATTTTTTTTAAAAATGTTTATTTTATTTTATTTTAGAGAGAAAGGAAAGGAGAGGGAGGGAGAAAGGAGAACAGAGAGAGAGAGAGAGAGAGAGAAAGAGAGAGAGAGAGAGAGAGAGAGAGAGAGAGAGAGAGAGAGAGAAACATTGATATGAGAAACACCAACTGGTTGCCTCCTATATACACCCCAACTGGGGATTGAACCTGCAACCTGGATATGTGCCCTGACCAGGAATCAAACTGGTGCACAAAGTGACACTCAACCAACTGAGCCATACTGGCCAGGGCTCATGTGATTTTTTAAACCTTTTCTTTCCAAGTCCTCCATTCTTTTACAAAAATAAAATAAATATTTTTTATTGACTTCAGAGAGAGAAAGGGAGAGGGAGTGAGAGAAACATCAATGATGAGAGAGAATCATTGATTGGCTGCCTCCTGCACACTCCCTACTGGGGATTGAGCCCTCAACCCAGGCATGTGCCCTGAGCAGAAAACAAACCCAGACTTCCTGGTTCATGGGTAAACATTCAACCACTGCACCACACCAGCCAGGGGATCGTGTGATTTTTCTTCATTTTGTTTATGTGATGTATCACATGTATTGATTTGCAAATATTGTACCAGCCTTCATCCCCAGAATAAATCCAACTTAGTCATGGTGTATGATCTTTTTAATGTATTGCTGGATCTAATTTGCTAATGTTTTGTTGTGGATTTTAGTAACTATATTCATCAGGGATATTGGCCTGTAATTCTCTTTCTTGGTAGTGTGTCTTTATATGGTTTTGAAATTAGGATGATGCTGACCTCATAAAAAAAGCTTGGAAGTCTCCCTCTTGGATTTTTTGGAATAGTTTGAGGAGGATAGATATGAGTTCTTCTTTGAATATTTGGTAAAAGTCACCTATGTTAGCATCTGGTCCAGGGCTTTGGTTTGCTGGAAGTTTTCTTTTATTACTGCTTCCATTTAATTAGTTGTTTTCTGTCCATTCAAGTTTTCTGATTCTTCCTGGTTGAGTTTAGGGAGATTGTATATTTATAGGAATTTATCTATTTCACTCAGGTTGTCCAGCTTGTTGGAATATAGTTGTTCATAGTATTTTCTTACAATTCTTTGTATTTCTGTGATGTCAGTTGTTTCTTTACCTCTTTCAATTTTTTATTTTATTTATTTGGGCCCTCTCTCTTTGTTTCTTAATGAGTCTGGCTAGTGGCTCATTAATCTTATTTATCTTTTCAAAGAACCAGCTGTTGGTTTCATTGATCTTTTGTATTGTTATTTTATGTCATTTATTATTTCTGATCTTTATTGTTTCCTTCCTTCTACCTACTCTGGGATTTTCTTGTTGTTGTCTTTCTAGTTCTTTTAGTTGTAGAGTTAGATCACTTATTTGAGATTTTCTTATTTCTTGAGGTAGGCCTGTAATGCTATGAATTTCCCTCTCAGGACTGCTTTTGCTGTTTCCCAAAGATTTGGGGTTGTTTTGTGTTCATTTTCATTTGTTTCTAGGAAGCTTTTTATTTCTTCCTTGATCTATGTATTTGAATGTTTTTTAGTGCTTTTATGGTAGTTGATTTCTAGTTTCATGACATTTTGATCTGAGAAGATGTTTGATATGATTTAAATCTTCTTGAATTTGCAAAGGCTTATGTTGTGTCCTAACAGGTGGTCTACCTTGGAAAATATTCCATGTTCACTTGAGAAGAACGTATATTCTGCAGCTTTGGGATGAAATGTTCTGTAATTATCAATTAAATCAATCTGATATGGTGTGTTGTGATCTGGTATTTCCTTGTTAAATTTTTTGTCTGGAAGATCTATCCAGTGATATAAGTGGGGTGTTAAAATCCCCTACTTTGTATTGCTATCAATCTCTCTCTTAAAATCCTCCAAGAGTTTTTAAAAAATATATTTTAGTACTCCTAAATTGGGTACATATATGTTTACCAGGGTTATATCCTCTTGTTGAATCTATCCCTTTAGAATTATACAGTGATCTTCTTTGTCTCTTTTATGAACTTTGTTTTGAAGTCAATTTTGTCACACATAAGTATTGCTAACCCAGCTTTTTTTTTTTTCCATGCCTTTACTTTCATCCTGTGTGAGTCTTTTGTTCCAAGGTGGGTCTCTTATAGATATCATATTATGGGTCATGTTTTCTTATTCATTCAGCTACCCTATGTCCTTTGGTTGAAGCATTTAATCCATTACATTAAGGTTATTATTGGTAGGTACCTATTTATTGCCATTTTTATTCTTTATGTCTATGTTCCTCTCCCTATTATATTTCTTCTTCTTATAGCAGTTTTTTTTTTTTTTTTTTTAGTATTTCTTGCAATTCTGTTTTAATGATAATAAACTTCTTTAGCCTTTTTTTGTCTGGGAAGATCTTTATTTATTCTTTAATTTTGAATGATAACCTTGCTGGGTAGAATAGTCTTGAAGATAGAGAGAAACATTGATATGAGGGGGAAATATTGATTAGCTGCCTCCCATATACACCCCAATGGGGCATTAAACCTGCAATCTGGGTATGTATCCTGACCAGGAATAGAACCAGTGACCTTTTGGTGCATGGGACAACACCCAACCAATTGAGCCACACCGGCTAGGGCAACAGCCATAATTTTTCAAGTGCTTACAATGGGTCAGACATCATTCTGAGTTTTTTTCAGATATGAATTCGTAAATTTCATACAACTCCACGAAATGTATCCTATCAATATCCACAAGTTACAAAAGGGGAAACTGAGGCAAGAGAAGTTCAGTGATTTGCCAGAGATCACACAACTCTAAGTGACAGAAATCCAAAGAAAACCAGAGAGGGTTGACTCTGGAATCCCAATGCCTGACCTATAATCTACCCTGCCTTTAAGATGGACCAAACACACTGCCTCTTTAAAACTTTTCTAGTTTTGTGATCCCTCTTCTGTTTAAATAACTGGTTCAGTGCTAGCCTCATACGTTTTTCCTCACCATAATTATATGTACATTTACATACAGGGTCTTATTATACTATAAGTAATGAGTTTTATTTTTATTATATATTGTATTAGCCACATTTTATACACATTTTATGTCTACTAGCAAAAGTAGGTTTACAGTTATTCGTATGGAAAATAATGCAATAATTAATAAATATTACAAGAACAAACTGTGTTTTGTGTACTCACAACTATAAACCTACTTTGCCCCACCCTTTGTGTACAAAATATTTATTCTGAGGGTCCGATGGAAGAAGGAAAACTAAGGTACAGATATTGGCAGCTTTTTGGTGGAAATGAGCCATGACTGGCTCCCAGAGGAGGTGGCCACAAGGGTGTGGGGAAGAGATGAATGTGGCTGTCATGAAGACCGAGAACGTCTAAGCCTCATGGGTTTTTGGACACAACATGTGCTCTGGCCCAAACCACACACTAAGTCAAGCTTCTCAGATTCATCTCAGTGCCTTCTTTCTCTGCTCAGATTCCTGGCAACTGTTTCTAGCTAGTCGCTCCCAGGCCATCCTCCACAGCCCAGATCTGCTTCAGCAAATCTGGGTTTTCCCCCCCCCAAACGGTGGCTCCCTTGGGCTCTCTCATCCTTCCTGCTTCCTCTGCTTTCTTTTTTCTGACAGCTCCTTTATTAACGGGGCCTGAAGGCTAAAATCAGTTTTGTTCTTTTTTAACAAAATAAACTACTTCCATGTTATTTTATTTTATTCCTGAATACTCCCATTTAAGGGGTGTTTTTTTGTTGTTGTTTTCTGGGTGTTTTTTTGTTGTTGTTTTTTTTTGGTTATTGTTTGTTTAATGAAGTCCTGGCTGAAGGCACTGCCCCTGAAGTCTGGAATTTTCCTTCAGCCCCAGCCAGCCACGCCCTCTGCTTCCTGTGGACCTGTCCCAGGGGCCCTGCAGCTGGAGCAGCGCTGCCTGTCCCCATTCCCTGTTCGCCTCCTCCTCAGGCTCCTGCTCCACTGGCCTCTCTGAGAACAATGAATACTCAAATTCCCATGCTCCCCCCCAGATACTCCCAGATTCCCAGCCTCCTTGGAGAATATTTCCTATCTTTATTTTTCAGCATTTCATAGTTTAAATATATATATATATTTAAATATATATATATATATATATATATATATATATATATATATATATATATATTAGGGAAGGTGCAATTGATTCCTTTTAAAATAAAAACTTTCTGGGGAAGTCTACAAAATGAGCACTCCTATAACATGGTATTTGCCTAATCTTTTCCCTAATTATTTTAATTTTTTCCTTTAAATACAAGGTACTATAACCAACACTGAAAACCCTAAAGATTCGAACATCATTTGGATTTCAATAGGCTTTAATTATGCTCCACAAAAGCAGGGCCTTTGTTCTGTATACTGGTATATCCCAAGTGCTTAACATTTACTGGGCATGCAGGAAAACATTTTCTGAGGGGAGAAAAGTCTTCATTATTTAAGAACCATTACTAAAGACTAGGAGATACATGAGAGACTCGTTGATATAGCTTGTTAAGTATAAACATTGAAATAATCTAATCTATACCAGTGTCTCTTCAACCTGTGGTCACACTGTGAATTTAAGTTGTTTTAAGATTTGTCCCACTCTTTATTTTACTGAATTTCAAATAATCAAGGTATTCCAACAGAGAAAAAACCCACAAGAATACAAATTTTAAGGATGCTCATTTTGAATCTGAACATTAAATTATTTTTTTAAAATATTCCTATAGTGTGTTAACATAAAAACATTCAAACCTGCAAAGAATTTTTGTGAGTTTTATTTGAGCCAATCTGTCAACAATTACCGGGAAGCAGAATCTCAACGGGTTGGGATAATGCTCCGGAGAATGGCAGGTTACATCTGTATTTATACATTGCAATCAAAGGAAGGGCCCTGATCAGTTTGGCTCAGTGGATAGAGGGCCGGCCTGCAGACTGAAGGGTCCCAGGTTCGATTCCGGTCAAGGGCATGTACCTTGGTTGCGGGCACATCCCCAGTAGTGGGTGTGCAGGAGGCAGCTGATTGATGTTTCTCTCTCATTGTTGTTTCTAACTCTCTATCCCTCTCCCTTCCTCTCTGGAAAAAAATCAATAAAATATAAATAAATAAACAAAGGAAAAGACCTAGGTGGGTTACATGAAATCCACTGGTGATAGACCAGAGAGGCAGGAGAAAGCAAAGTGGGGAAACCCCAGGGATTGGATAAAAAGCAAAATGATAGACACTAAGTGGGTACAGGAACAATTAACACGATAACAATGAAGGAATTTGTGGTATCTGTCCTGGCGCCCAGGCACATTGGGTTGTGCCCCAAGGGGTCCAGAAGAAGGGAAGTTACAAGTTACCCAGATATCCCAAGGGTATGTTATTATAGATGCAAAAAGACAGATAGGCTCAGTTAAGGTAAAGGCTGACCTTGTCAGTGAAGATACCGGCCTAGGATGTAACTGCCCACCATAACTGCTTTTAGTTAAAGTTTAATTTCAGACCATCCTTTGTGGTTCCTTTAGGTCTCTGAGTTTGCAAGACTGCCATGCAGGCCTTCCCTGAGCTTGTCAGGTCAGCATGTGGCCCCTTTCATCCACAAGTGCAAATGTTACCTGAATTTTCAAGATAAAGGCTTTTGTTGATGTTTAGATAAAGTATATGTAATAAAATATATTATTTACTATAACTAATTTCAAGTCATTCCTGGATAGCTCTCTGGCAAGGAAGTCCTTCTCTTTCTTCTAGCAAATCCAATGTTTAAGCAAAAGGTCTGTTTTTATATTTATAGAGCCTGGGACATAATAGATACTCAATATGTTTGTAGAGGGAATGGATTTATTGATATATTCCCATAGGGTTAATAGTACCATATTTCAAAAGCTAAGTTTGATCAAATGACCAGTGAGTGACATTGACATATGAA
Source organism: Myotis nattereri (assembly GCF_964212035.1). Taxonomy (NCBI): domain Eukaryota; kingdom Metazoa; phylum Chordata; class Mammalia; order Chiroptera; family Vespertilionidae; genus Myotis; species Myotis nattereri. Next base: position 26,098,743 of record NC_138082.1, on the reverse strand, counting down.
CCCCATGGAGCTATGACCTATCTCTGGAACATGTTATTGTCCTATATTTTAAAAGAAGAACTAAAAAGTTCAGCCTAGTTTATCTTATTTTGCAGAAAAGGGGGTTCTAAGAGATCTTCACTAATTTCATCAATCTTGGAAAGAGAAGAGGTTGTGGGTGAGATAAAGTGGACTAGAAAGTTCCCTGGGTTTCCTGGGTGTGGAATTGTATAGAATTAACAAACTTGTATTTTTAAGCATGTGGATTTGCTTGCAAAGGTAGCCAAAATCTTTCACCCTTCCCTATATCTACCTCAGTTACAAGATGGCACTGCAGCTCCTCCTGTGAACAGGTGAAATCTCTCTCCCCACCTTGAATCTGGGCTGGTCTTTGGATTTGTTTGGACCAACAGAGCGTGGCAGAAGTGGCATTGGGCCAGTTCTAAGCCTAAGCCTCAAAAGGCCCTGCTTGATTCCACTTGTTTTCTTGGACATGTTACCATAGGAGCAAGCCCATCTAATCCACTGGATTAATAGAGACATGTGGCCCCTGTCAGTCATCAGACATATGAGGGTGACCATACAGATCTACCCAAGAACTAACTGCAGACACACAGTGAGCATTGCCAAGATCAGCCAAGCCGAGCTGACTGGCAGCTTCACACCATCAGCCCACAGTTTTAAGGAACTGAGTTTTGGGGTACCTAATCAATGCACACCCTAACTAACCTCTATAGATAAGCAAGCTTAGGAAACATTAGCCTGGAAGATATCTACAACTTTCTTGAAATAAAGACATAAGTCTGAATGCCAACCTCTATAAATCCCTTGGTATTTGGCTCTTCCGTCCCATTAATTGAACACAAATGAAAATATAATTAGTAAAAGCTTATATTGACTTTCAATAGCTTAAAAATCCACTGAAAGCTATAAAAATAACCATATTCCATGATCATCACGGTCTCTAAAAATGTATTTCAGTTTTTCTATCTCTAGAAATAAAGGACACAAATAATGTTTAAAGTAAGTAATGATTCTTGTGTTAATTCTAGAGTAACGAGCTAAGGTATCAATGATTTTCAAGTTCACAATTTGGGAACCTGGAAATAGATATTGAATTCTTCGTGGTTCTTTTTTTGTTTATTTTTTAAAGCAATGGACATATTCTGTACTCCTTCTAATTCCTTGCCTAATAACAACACTATATTTTAATATTAATGATTAATACCTATTGCTGATACATGCTCAAGATTAATGGCTTGATGACTGAACAGGAAGCCTGTGTATGTCCACAGGCAAGTTCTCTTAGCTAGTTATTAATAACCAAAAAGTGAACTGTACTGAGTCACAGCAGCAAATGAAAGAGAATAAAAGCTTAGTTATATTGATCATTTTTAATTTGTCCTTAGGCAGCTAGCATGCATAAGACAAGGCATTATAGGAAAATTATGTAAAGTAAAAATGCCAGGAGTCAAGTTGACTGAGCGATCTCACATTTCATTCTTCTTCAGAGGCTGATGAATAAGTTACAACATGATCCTAATGATCTGACAACAAGGAAAATGAACTAGTTTTTCAATTAACACATTGATTAAAGATTTCACAAGTGCTTTTATTCTCCTTTTACCAGCTAATTAGTTTTCATATTGAATAAAAAATTAGCAGCCTGGCATGGTCTTGCCTATTATAATATTTTGCTTAGGCCTCTGATATTTTGAAACAATAATAAGAGAATAGCACCATGGAAGTGTTTCGAAAAATAACCCCCCTTTGAACAAATTTGCTTGACAGTTACAAAGCATATTAAGTTTTATCTAGCATAAAATAACTATAGAAGAGAGTCTTTATTTTTTGAGAAATCCTTTATGAGCTAAAAAACAAAACAAATCTCAAGTGGAAGAAAACTGAGGGAATAAAAGAAATTCTGGCTGTGTGTAGCTTTGGGGGCTTCATGAAGCTCTGTTGTATGGCTGTGATAGTTTCCTTTGATCCCATCTAAGAAGTAGACAAGGCTTTTTTTTTTTTTTTTTTTTTTTTTTTACAGCCATTGTATAGATGGCGAAAATAAAGTTCAGTGATATCAACTTCCTAATTACTGCACAGGTTGTACATGCTAGAATCAGTAATAAGCACATTTAAAACAAATAAGAAACTTCCAGCTCAAAGTGGTGCATTAGACATACACATGTCCTACCTGTGCCTCCACTAATTTATTGCAGGGGACTAATAATATTAATTTAAAGATTAATATTAATTTTAATTCACAACTAAGAAGAGAAAGGGGGCAACAGTAGATTTGAGGTTTCAATAAATTTATAGAAAAATGGAAAGCTGATGCAGGTATTGTGGATGATCCAAGTGGGAGAATTTGTGGTCAAGAATAGATAGATATGGACAAGCATCTGAGAAGGAAGGTGACCTGCCCCGATTTAAAGAACCACAGGCAGCCTTGAATTTGGGCATTCTAAGAACAACAGAGGGCCAGGGTGGATCATGAGGCTAAATATGGGACAGGGGACAATTTAATCTATAAAACGCACGTCAAATCATCCTTCACCCCAAGAGCGAATGCCCAAGTAGACAGGCATTCACCCTTTCAGTAAGGAGAATTCTTTTATTAAAAATTAAACAAAAAATTCAAGAGAACTAAAGCCCTCGTTGTTGGAAAGGTACCCCAAAGAAATGGTCTGTACATTTTAACATTAGGGTTTCCAAAGCGAAGGAGCTAAGATACCACACTTTCACCCTCAATTAGATAATAAATAAGCTTTCCCCTTCTTCATACAGCTGCTTTCCTTAGAAACACCTCTGGCATATTTGATTTTTTCTTTTTTAAAATTGATTTCAAAGAGGAAGTGAGAGGGAGAGAGAGATAGAAACAATGATGAGAGATAATCATTGATAGGCTGCCTCCACATGCCCCACGCTGGGGATTGAGCACACAACCTGGGCATGTGCCCTTACCTCCAGGTTTTTAGGTCAACACAACCGCTGAGCCACACCAGCTGGGCTTGACTTTTTAAGTACGCACATATTTTTTAAACTTGTTTTTTATATTTGGAAATTAAAACCTGAAGTAACTTTCTTATTAAATTCTCTATCATCTTAGAGCTAATTTCCATTTATGTTTATCATTTCGTATTAATTACAAGTTACATAATTTATAATTTTTCTGGCTTAAAAAAATATACACTAATGTAACTTTTTAATAATGTGAATTAGTTCCAGACTGATTATCACAGCATTGAATATTGTAAGAAAAAAAGTGAAAATAAGTCAATATAGAAATGATAAAACAACTCACTTGCATGAAAAGAAATACTATGAGGCCAGTCAAATTTTTAAAATATGATTTATTTTCATAAAAATATGTCTATCATATATTATTGAAGAAAAAAATTTATAAAATACAGCATAAGGCATTATACAGTTCTATTTAAAAGTTATACTTAACTTTTGAGAAAAGTCAAGAAAGATATTTAACAAAATGGTAACTGTAATTGGTATTGGATGGTGAGCTTGTTATGCAAAACTCGTATTTTCTTTCTTTTTTCATGTTTTTACATTTTCCTTATACACATGTTATATTTAAATATTTTTATAGTTTTTTCCTTAGTTTTATAGTTAACATAGTGTAAGTTCAAGTTTTTTTTAAATGGTAAATGCTTTTAGTAAAAAGGTTTTGTCTGATGCACTTAGATTCTTCTCTTTGAAGACATGCATATACTAGCATATTATTATATCAATTTATTTCAACACTTCCCTATTGTTGCATATTTTTTGAATTATAATGGATGCTAAAGGGAAAATCTTTATTCAAAATCTTTATCTTATTTCTGAGAATGTTTTCCTAGAAGGGAAATTACTAGACTTAGAAATATGAATTTTATTAAAGTTTATGGTACATGTCACCACATTTTACATTTGAAAATATTCCTCCATCTCCAGTTTTTTCATAATATTATTTCTTAGATTTAACTCTGTCATATTTTTTATAGTTGTAAGATATGACTTTAAATTTAATTTTACTCCCAGGTATTTACTAGTAGTCAATATTCCCAACAGTATTGTTCAAAATCATTTCTTTATATTCAGTGCAATATCTATACATACACACTCAATTGGTTACAGAACTACTTGCTTTTTTTCTGGTGATTTCTTTACATTACCTTTTGGTGCAAAGAATGATACTGTTTCGATTATCAAAGTTTTGAAATGAGTTTTAATATCTAATATAATAAGCTCCTTTTTAAAAAGTTTTAAAGCAATTCTTAAAGTATGAATTTTCTATTGCTGTGCCATAGATTCAATTACTACAAATAGTGGCTTAAAACAACACAAATTTATTACGTCACAGTTTTTGTGGGTCAGGATTTCACAAGGCTGATGGGGTTTCCTATCTGAGACTTGGAGTCCTCTGCCAAGCTCACTGGCTGTTACAGAATTCAATTCCTTGTAGTTGTATGATTCTATTTCCAATAGGAAAGAGCACAGACACTCCATAGTGTGACCTGGCAATAGAGAAATGCAAAAATCACCATTTAATACTTCTAGTCAACAACTTATAAAAAGCGAGTGTGAAATATCACCCAGACATTTTTGTACTTTCCAACATTTGAACATTTTTGCATACTTTCAAACATTTTTGCAAACCAATGAATGTAATGAGGTAGGCTGGGTGCTCTTAATTGTGCTGGACAAAGTTAAAAAAAATAAAAGGATGAGTTCAGGGCCTCTAATTCCAAGCTCAGGTGCTGCTTGGAATGGATAAATGACCTGAAAGCTTCAGTACGTGCCCTGAAGGAGACCCTAATCTGCAACCTTAGGGCTGAGATTGCTGAGAATCAATGTTACAGTGGATTTATTATTTAAGATCTACTCAGTCACACTGGGAGGGTGCAGAAGACATAGCTTTCACTGCCACTGTGAAAAATAAACTCATGGGCAAGCTCTGGCATCCTTGAAGAGTGTGGCAAACCCCCTTCTCTGTAGGCCAGACCTTACAGTGTGAGCTGTAGTCACTTCACTGGGAAACCTAAATGCAGTGGGAGTACAGTTGTCCCCCCATATCCTCGGTTTCACTTCTTGTGTTTTTGGTTGGCTGCAATCAACCTTAGTCTAAAAATGTTATATATACTCTGCTGGATTATTTCCAGTTTTTAGCTACAATGAGTTGTGCTGTTACAATCATTCTTGAACATGTGCTGTGAAGAACATATACCCATGGGGATTTTAAATGGAGTTTTTATTAAATCTATACATAACTTTGGCAAGAATTTAAAACTTACGTCCTTTGACCAGGACCATGATAGATGTCCCCATTTATGAAAAATTCAAGTTTCTTTCAGTAATGCCCTTTGGCCCTGGCCAAAGAGATGGAAAGACGAGAGGAGCAAGTAAATGCGGAACTCTCTTTTTTACTTGCTAATGTTGCACCATCTCGGCAAAACATTGGTTTGAGCCATTTTACTTATATTCTGTTCTGAGAAGAGGTATGATGCCTTTGCTTCATTCATTTTTCACAAATGTTCATTGACCACAGTCATTAGCTTTCACAATACCACCCTTGGCTTTCTTTCATTCTTGATTATCTCTTGCTCATTCAATTTTTTTGTACATGACCTTTAAAAATGTTCACTCCCTGAAGAGTTCCCTGGGGGACAATTTGGGTTGTTTTAGAGACTTCCTTTTCTGCCTCATGCACTTTTGAAAATGCCCTTCCCTCTTGAGTCATACTCCTGTTTACAATCCTTTCTTCACATTAAAAACATTTATCTGCTTCAGTAAAATCTTGGGAATATGTCAGGTTCAAGAAGAGAGAAAATAATCTCTGCTTACTGATATGACAAGAGATGTACATGTACAGGTTGGGAAAGAATTATTGTGCACCATCTTGGGAGACTCGCTACCATGGGAAACAAAAGAGAAGTACACACCCTACGGATTCTTCTAAAACAAGTCAAATCCTGCCACTTCTCCACTGAGGATCTTACAATGGCCTACAAAGTGCTGCAGAGCCTGCTCCAACCCTTGAGCCTCTCTTGAGTCCAAGTTCTTGCACCCTGTCCCTGAATCATCGCATTCCAGACCCACCGGTCTCCTGTTTCCCGAACTCCCCAAGCACTTTCTTATCTCAAGGAGTTTGCCTTTGCTCTCTTGTCTGGAATGAGAAGCATTCTCCAGTTATCCAAAAGATTCCTTTCCTCACTTCTTTTAGCTCTCTGGTCAAAAGTCAGGGAAGCTTGTCATGACTGTCCTCCATAAAATAGCAGCCTCCATTGTCTCACTACTATGGACTACATCATGCCTCCTCCCAATATGACTGCACTTGGAAAAGGAAATAACTAACGTTGAATGAGGTTACTAGTACAAGGATGGGAATCTACTCTGATTATTTGTTAGCATTCTCTCTTTTTCTGCCATGTGAGGACAAGAAGGCAGCCGTTTACAAGTCAGAAAGAGAACGGTCACCAGGAATGGAATCAGCCAATACCCTGATCTTTAACTTTCCAGCCTCCAGACTGTGAGAAATAAAAGGCTGTTGTTTAAGCAACTGAGTCTGTGGTATTTGTATGGCAGCTGAAGCTGACTAAGACACCCACCAGCACCCTCTGCCCACCTACCCTGCCTGTAGTCTCTCCCCACCGAACTCCATACTCCTAGAGGAGAATCTTTGTCTTTTATAAACTTGGTCTGTTGCCCTCTCTCTGAAACCTAAAAGAGGGCTGCATAAAGAGCCTACTGATAAATATTTGCTGAAAATTTTGAATGAATGGGTAAATAGGGAATTCTTTAGCATTAATAAGGGTAGAAGCAGCATTGTTTTTTACTCGCTAAAAGTATAAAATTTCTCCTTTTTCCCAGCAAAGACAGCAGATGTTTTCAAAAGATAGCACAGATGCAATACTGCAGGGATAACACGTTATTTAAACCCTATGAGAACAGAGGGGAGCAGGAAGTAAAAAGTGGGATGATGCTAGGTGATTTTGGACAGTGCACAGCCTAAAATCTCTAAGGTGGACAGATTGCATTTTCACACCTGTTCGTAAACGTGCATGTAGTTGAGTGCAGTATTTGAGTGCCGTTTACCTACAGGAACCTGTTAGTGCAGCATAGGTTAGTAGATCAGTCTGTCCACTGGGAAAAGTGACTCGGTTCATTACAGACCCACCATGTGTGTTGTGAGTCTGTGGCAACACCGCAGGTATATCTCAGAGCATCTTCTAAGAGCTCTGGGGGTTTGTTTCCATAGCAGGCTTGCTGTTGGTGCCCACTGAGACACTGTGTAATGAGTCTGTGCCAGAATAATTTAATGCCAGAACATTAACCCTTTCCAGGAGATCATCACTAACTCAGTCACAGAAAAGGATAAGTCTGCAGCAAGCTCTGGGACAGACTGGGAAGCAGCCGTGACACCTGTTCCTTGGGCGTTGTGAGCACTTCACTTGTCTGTGACATTTCTTAAGTGCAGACTACTCGGTCTTTCTGGCTGAAAAAAGCAGCTGATGGTGCAGCCTGGTTTACCGACCTGGAAACTGATACTGAATTAATTGCTTAAGGTTGGGTCACAGAAGGAATTAAAGAGAAATCAAGTGGAGGAGTTGAGGAATCAAACTAATGGTCTGGTTTTTAATGCCAATTCCACAGCGAGAACATAAAAGCTACCATCTAAGAGGCCATATTTAAAGGACACTTTTCTAGCTTCCAAACCAGAGCATCCAGCTCAGTTTCTCTCTTATTAAACCATTTCTCTGAAAATGCATCCCCGGAAGAAATGTGAGAGCTACAGAAATCAGGTCCACAGAAATGAATTTGCCAGGCACCCTGAATCAGTTTCCTAAGGGGGAACATAACAAATTACCATGAACTTGGTGGCTTAAAACACAGAAATCTATTCACTCATATTTCTGGAGGCCAGAAATCTGAAATCAAGCCTTTGACAGAGTGGATTTCTTCTGGGGACTCTGAGGGTGGGTCCCTTCTATTCTCTCCTAGCTCCTAGTGGCTCTGGCAATCTTTGGTATTTCTTGGTTTATGGGCAAATCACTCCAATATCTGCCTCTGTCTTTGCATGCCTTTCCCCTCTTGCCTCTCTGTGTCTTCTTTTCTGACTGTTACAGGGTACCCATCATTGGATTCGTTGATATCACCTGGAGATTCTTATCTTACTTACAGGTGCAAAGACCCTTTTATTCCAAATAAGATCACATTCTAAGATTCCGGGGGCTAGAACTTAGACGTGTCTTTTGGGGACACTATTCAACCCACTACACCCTCTTAACCTACACTATCAGTAGGCTCCCAGTCTCATAGCCACAAATGTTTGCATTACTTGGTTTTAAAGCACAGATAAGATGAATGGCATCGAGCTTTTTTAACCTGTAATAACCCCTCCCTTCTCTAAAGCCTTATTTCATTCTTTCTTTAAATCTCTCCTCCAATTTTATCTTCTCAAACATATTTAATATTTTATAGATTCCAGCTACTCCCTTCCCCAAACCCATTTGCTCCTCAGACATCTTCATTTTTACAATTCCATATCCAGTTACAGAATATGATGAAAAGCATATGATCCTGACCCTGTGACTTACAACTTTGTCATGTCACTTTGAATGAGGTACGCACTGCCGCAGGGTTCAGTCTCCTTATCTGTAAAACAGGGTTTGCCAGAAGAATTAAGGGCATGGTATATAAAGCACTCAGTTCACTGCCTTGTTCATAGGTAGCAAGGGCTTGGCCAATGCTAGCCAGTATTCTCCTTCTAGGGAACACATTTTGTCTGTGTGTTATTGAGTGCCTTATCTAGATATTGCACAGTAACAGTCGTTGTGGGGAGGGTTTCTGAGTCCAGAGAAGAAACATCATCACCCTTAGAGAATTCACAAATGAATTGTTTTATGTTCTGAAATTCTTAGAAGTAGAAGGCTCAGTAAAACCCTTGAATCAGAACACAACCTACGTGAATCATGCTCTTTCTATGTCTTAGAAGATGTGCACTATCATCATTACTGATGCTAGGTATTTATACTAATTTAAACCTCTTCCCTAGCCCTAGTTGGTGTGGCTCAGTTGGTTAGATCATTGCCCTGTGCACAGGTTCAATTCCTGATCAGGGAACACATCCAGGTTGCGGGGTTTGATCCCTTTGGGGTGTGCATACAGGAGGCAACCAATGGATGTTTGTCACATAGATTTTTTTCTCTCTCTCCCTCTTTTTTCCTCCCTCTAAAAAAAAAAAGAAGAAGAAAAGAAACGAGAAACAAATCAATAATAATAATAAAAGCTTACTAAGCCTCTCCCCAAAAGAAATTACCTTTCAATAACAACTTTTTCTCTCCTGAAAACTTGCTTTCTGCAGCACTTTCCTGACAAGTCTTGCCAAGTAATTTTCCATGTGGTTACTAATTTTCAAACATCCAGTCACTTTTTAGCAATCTTTTCTTAAGTTGTGGTGTTTTGATTTCCCAGAAAATTCTATAGATCTAACCTCACCACAGCAAACTCCCTTTGAGCTGTTGCACTATCAGATGAAAAATCTCTACCTGTGACACCCTTGGGTTCCCCTGGAACAGTGCAACTGTTGGCCCAAATGATGCCACAGAAGCATTGTCAGGCTCCCCTGGTGTCTTCCAAATCATTAGACGAATCGGTAATGATCAGTTCAGTCTAGATGCCAAATACATTTCCCATTTCTCTGCCAATTTCATGAGAATACAAGATCTGCATATTGTTTGTAAAATAAAGCTCATGGATTGTAACCATGCATCATAAATCATGATATTGATAGCCAATTACTCAGTTTCCTGATCTTACTAGATAGCAGAATGCCACTATTTCTAGGATCATTCTAGCCACCACTATTTAAATCTTTTTTTCCCCTAGAAAGTTCCTTCGTACTTTTTTTTTTATTTTATTCTTCAATTAGTTTGCATTCAATATTTTTTTGTGCCGAAACCGGTTTGGCTCAGTGGATAGAGCGTCGGCCTGCGGACTGAACGGTCCCAGGTTCGATTCCGGTCAAGGGCATGTACCTTGGTTGCGGGCACATCCCCAGTAGGAGATGTGCAGGAGGCGGCTGATCGATGTTTCTCTCTCATCGATGTTTCTAACTCTCTATCTCTCTCCCTTCCTCTCTGTAAAAAATCAATAAAATATATTTAAAAAAATATTTTTTTGTATTAGTTTCAGGTGTACAGCACAATGGTAGACAATCATATACTTTACAAAGTGTTCCCCCTGATATTTCTAGTACCTGGTACCATATGTAGTTATTACAATATTATTGGCTATATTCCCTGTGCTGTATTTTATATCCTTATGACAATTTTGTAACTACCAATGTGTACTTCTTGATCACTTCACCTTTTTAACCCAGTCCCCCACAACACCCTTCCTCTGGCAACTATCAATCTGTTCTTTGTATCTAAGAGTCTGTTTCTATTTTGTTTATTTGTTTTGTTCTTTAGATTCCACATATAAGTGAAATCATATGGCATTTGTCTTTCTCTGTCTGACTTATTTCACTTAGCATAATACCCTCTAGGTCCATCCAGGCTGTCACAAATGGTAAAATTTCATTCATTTTTATGGCTGAGTAATATTCCAATGTGTGTGTGTGTGTGTGTGTGTATGTATATATATATATATATACCACCACTTTTTTATCCACTCATCTATTGATTGGCGCTTGGGTTGCTTCCATATCTTGGCTATTGTAAATAATGCCTCAGTGAGCATAAAGGTGAAAATATCTTTTGAATTAGTGTTTTGGGTTTCTTCAGATATATAACCAGGAGTGGAATCACTGCATCCTAAGGCAGTCCAATTTTTAATTTTTTGAGGACCCTCCATACTATTTTTCATAAATAGCCACTAATAATTAAATCTTGACTCCTCTTTTAAGTTCCAGCCAGAGGTTACACACTGAAATCCCATGTAACTAATTCAGATCCCAAATGAGTTTTGTTTGGAAGACATATTATAGAAAACTTGTTTGGGGAGTTTGGGAGGGAGTTTTTGCTTTTAGGGGTCAAGTGCTTCCTGGTTCAACATGGTCCCTACCACTCTATTGCATTTTTATCCATTTATGTTATTGCCTAAAGGCATTTTAATTGGTGAGCCCTAAAGAAATGTAACAATGTCATTTGATGTTGTTCAGTAGTATTGGCTAACAGGTTCACTTAGAATTACTAATAACTCATAGTCTGGTAGGCACACCCATGCGGAGCTGGCTGGGTAATCCTGACGCATGGTTTTATATTTCACCCTTAGTCAGGCAGTTAATCGTCAGATTGTTTGATTCCAAGAACCACATGCTAAATTTCATTGAGTTACAGAATTTGGTATTTCCTAAGCTTTGCTATAAAAATACCAGAAACAATATGCTTGAAAATTTTCCTCAGCAAAATATTTATTTGTTAATTTAAAATTTTAAATAGAATCTAATCTGGCCCAATAAATCTCAGAACAGAGTTTAAAGTGTTCCCAGAAGCTTGAGTTCATGTAGCAGAGCTAACACCAAACGAAGATATCAGTCTTTCCCACATGGAAAGCTTTTCTACTCAAATAGGTAGGTGTTCCTCAGAATAAATGTTCCTTTGTCATATATACTGGGCCAACTCTCTAATAAATATAGGTAAATGTTTTTTTAATTAGGACATCTGGGTTGTTACTATGCTCCAAGAGGAGCAATAGCTCATGTTAGTTCCCAAATTCATTTGTCTAGCAAAATCTTTGTGCGCAGAACATCTGTTCACCAGTATTCCAAGGCACATTGAGAATGGCTGAGGCTGACTGGTGGGCAGAATTTGTGAGAAATGCTTAACACTTCCACATCATCCTGGTGATTGAGCCACCTGCCACCCCCCCCAAAAAAAAACAAAAAAAACAAAAACTAAAAATACAAAAACTATCAGACCTCTCTGTGACCTTGAGCAGGCTACAGAACTGCTGTAAATCAGTCTTTCTTCATTAAGAAAGTGACTACGTTAAGTGCTCTTCCAGTTTGAATAGGTTTGGCTTTCCCCCAAAGCTTTATAAAATCTTATGTGGCAATTTTCATTAAATTCCTAAATGGAAACAAAAAAGCGGGTACTGCTCTGTAAAACAGTTCCTGGTCTTCCCAGGCCCACCTGATTTTGCACAAATACAGTTAGAATTCCAAGGCCAAATGGTAATTTCTTTCCCAGAGACTCATTGCATTTTCCTTAAGTGTCATGTCAAGCCTTTGAGTGTTAAGATCACTGTGGCTGCTTCACCAATCCAAGGTTTTTTAGGAAATTATTATCAGAACCCTGAGACAGTCTCATGTGGCTAGGGAAACCAGGAGAGGCTAACAAACTTTATTATTTGGTTTCGTAGTTGTGATAGAAGTAGGTGTGAAGTTAGACACCCTTCCGTGTTTCCAGTTTATCCATGTGTTGAGTTTTCTCTCTTTTTAGTGGGGAGCGAGGACGAATAAGGAGGTCACGGGCACACTCCTCTCCTGAGTCTTCACTTCCTGGGGTTTAAATCTAATGACTCATCCTCAGATGGGCTTACGTGGTCTGGCAGCAACCCGCTATTTTCAATAATAATTTGTCGTTTGATGGTTCAGGAATAAGCGGAAGTAGTTAGTACAAATCACAAATACAGGCCACCAACCTCTTAAATTTATGACTCTTCTTTTCAAACCCAAGAAATGGAAAAAAAATATTTATGCTTGTTCCTCAGCCTGAGAAAAAAATAGATTTTCTGGTTTATGGATGAGAACAGAGCTTTGTCAAATGGCTCATGAACGGGTGAGAATTCCCACCTGCCCTCATAAGTTATACTGTATCATGATGGGCTCCGTTTTCCATATTCTACATGCTAAACAGATGTATCACTGAAAAAGTATAGTCGCATTCAACCACCTGATATGATGACATGGAAGGTCCTAATCACATCTGAATCCGTTGGTCTTCTTCAAATCTGTCCCATTAAAAATATCTCAGAGCCACGAATTTCATCTTTCTTTCATTTTTTATGCTCCCTCTGGGGCGTAAATAATAATACTTTCTTAAAGTTTCAGCCAACCCCCACTATATTCCCTAGTGTTAGACCTCACACATTATGATACATTTTGTAGGTAATGAATGTAAACCCATTCTGTCTGTCTGACTTAGTAAATAACTTGACCTCTCAGATAATCTTGGATTTGACTGCTACAACTTGCCCAAATCTTGGTTGCTCTCCAGCCAGTGATTCTGCTGGAATGGTACTAATGAAGCTGGAGCTACAGATTCAGTTCCCCTGGGGACTAATTAGCTTCACACAGAGGAAAAAAAGTCTTCCAAATTTCCTTCACAGCCCCAAGCCATCTATTTTGGAAGTACACTCACTGGGGAAGGAAGGGTATTCTAATTCATTCTCCCCAAATCTACAGAATCTTTTTTCTTCTCAACTAAGTTTCTAGCAAGAGATGTTTTAGATTCATTAGCTCTGCCTCCTTATTTCAGAGTTATTTCCTAAATGTCTGGATTCCTCCCTCCTCCCAACACTCCATTAAAATAATTCCTGCTAAAACCACCAACAATCTGCTAACTGTCCTGAGTGAAGACTATTCAGGGCCAATCCATTTCTCCAGGGAGAAAAACAATGGCAAGCATGGTCCCGCTCATGAAAAACGAAGGAGCCTCAGCGGATGCTGTTCTGCCAGACCTCCCCTCCGCCCCCCGCTGCTGGGATGGTTGGGGCTGAAGGCTCTCAGCTGAATTGCTCTTTGGGAATTCCTGTGAGCTGAAGGAAGCCATCTTTCCCAAAGTCTTGTGCCTTTCTGGGAACAGCCAGCATCCAATAACTGGTTAGTAGGAGAGCAAATATAAAGGTCCAGCCCCCTTATCTTAAATAAAGATAACCCTTAGGGGCCATCCTTGTTCTCAAGCTCCTTGTGGAACCTATTGAAACCTTTATTGCAACTGCCATGATATGACACCATCCCTTGATGAGGACCACATTGGACTCTTTTCACCATGGAAGGGACAGTGTTTGATTCTGACAGACACAGGAACACATTTTGGAGGATCTGGGTTTGACTTTCCTCTCCATTCATTGGGCTTCAGCCAGCAGCACTATCTGAGAGTGTATAGAGCATTTGAACTACCGACATGGTTTCTATATAATGTTATGTTGGATCAAAGAACCAACTTAGAAGCTGCTGTCCTGATAGAGCAATGGGATACATATTTGAAGGTGCATTTAAGGTGCCAGCTTGGAGATGAGACCCTGCAAGGATGCTGGTCTCCACAACTAAGGAAGGATTGAGCATAAATCAGTGACCATTATATGGGGTTAGGTCCACAGAAGGTAGAATACATATAACCAGAATCAAGAGGTGGGAGTAGGAATAGTTCTGTCCATCATGTCTGGTAATGTGCTTTTGGTATCAATAGCTGTGGTTTCTATGGACTTAAAGGTCCTAGTTCCCAGCAAGGAAACACTAGCTCCAAGAGGTAAGACAGTAGACTCATTAAGTTTTAAGCTGCTAGGCTATACCCAGTCACTTCCATCTTCTTATGCCAAGGGACTAAGAAAGCCAAGCAAGTTGTCTCCAACATGGCAGGAGTGATTGGGTCTGTTCATTAGGAGGAGATTAAGGCTACTGGAAAGGAAAGACTATGTTTAGCACCCATGTGATCCACTTGAACTTCTCTCGATACTCCCCCATCCAATTTTGATAGTGCGTGGGTGAATGTGGCAGCCATAGCCTGCGAAGGGCATATTGACCAGTGTTCAGAACCCTCATGGTTGAGGTTCTTGGTTATCTCACCAAGTAAACCACTGAAACCAGCAGAAATGACAGCTGAGGGTGAGATAAATGTAAACTCGGCAGATCACTTGCAGTTTTGAGACCAGCTACAGTAGTGGGGCCTGTCATTTATCCTACTAACCTTTTCTTATAAATTTACCCAGAGAAAGAGATCGGCCAGGATCCTGGGGAGTTGTTCCCAGAAGGTATTATATGAAAAACTTGGATCCAAACAGTGTAAAGTATAGAGAGTAGGGCACCACCCAGATCCTTCCTCTCAATAGTAAAGCATGCACTCTTCCAGTTGCTGGGAGCGTTGACAATAGAAGTCTTTCAGATGAGTTTTCCTCCAAAAATTGCCCTATGTTAAGTAGAGCAACCTCACACAAGGTCATGTCTTCTTATTGTTAGTAGCCCCCATCCAGCGCCTGGACAATCCTGGAAGGGTATAGAGAATCAGCCCCTTTGCATCAAGGCAGGACAACTCTGAAAGACCTGACTGTCTCTGACTATATTTCTGAGGCTGGCAGATGCCCAGGTCACCACAGGCTCAGGTTGCCTCTGGTTCCCTGGCTCCAGACTGCAAGCATAACCCTTCTCTGAGATTCTCTGGCCATTCCAGAGAAGCCACAGGACATGAGATCTTTTCTGTACTCACTTAGGCAGCCTGACAAAAAAATTCAGTTAAATTAAAGCTACTTGGCAAAGCTAATTACATCATTAAAAACACTTCAAAATGCTTTCTGCAAATTGATGCACAAGCGATGGCTATGTATTCCACAAACATTTATTATCTTCTCTGGTGTGCCAGGAATTTTTTTGGGTGCTAACTTGTGAGAGGTAAGAATGCCTCAGGAAAAGTAATGGTTGTTTTATAAAATGCACATTGACTGAGGTCCACATTCCTGCTCTAGACAAGGGCTTTGCTTATCAGGGTAGAGATGATCTGCTATGACTCTGTTCAGAGTTCTATCCTCTGACCCTTTATTTGGGGTATTGCAGCTCATTCTGCAATCCACGAGGTTCTGAATGCCCTCTTTAGACATGATGTCAGGGGCGAACACTGTCTCCAGGAAATACTGACTTCAGAGGCTGCATCCTTCCTGGTCCAGTTAGTCCATCCTCCTCCAAAATGCTTCCCAGCCCTAGCTGGTTTGGCTCAGTGGATAGAGCATCGGCCGGTGGACTGAAGGGTCCCAGGTTTGAGTCTGGTCAAGGGCACATACCTTGGTTGCAGGGTCCTCCCTGGCCCAGGCCCTGGTTGGGATTCATGCAGAAGGCAACTAATAGTTGTGTTTCTCTCACATCAATGTTTTTCTCTGTCTTTCGTCCACTCTCCCTAAGAATCAAATGAAAAATATCTTCGGGTGAGGATTAACAAATACCTCCCCCACCGCCAAAAAAAAATGCTTCCCAGACTTTTTTGAGCTAAGTAATCCACTCAGTTATGGTACTATGGGCTGAATCACCCATGCTGACAAAACATTTATATTATTACTTAACCAATGTGTTAAGTGTTATCTCCCCAGATAGTGGACGAGCACCTGGAAAGCAAGAAAAAGATCTTAACATTGTCCTAGCTCAGTAAATCTAACAGGTATTCAATAATTTGTTTAAATGAGTATTGAGTGAAATTCATCAACAGTTGGAAAAAGTGAATGAATCTTGACATTTCTCTCCTCAGTGCCTGCAATGGAGTCCCATCACACTCAGAGGAAAAGCCAAAGTTATTCTGTGGCCACCAAGGCCCTCTGCGACCCAGCCTCCTGCCACCTCCAGGACCTCAGCTTCTCTCAGTCTTCCCCTCTAGCTCATGTCTCTGGCCTTCTTTGTTCCTTGAACACACCAAGCATTCCTCAAGACCTGGCAAGGGTTGCCAGATTCAGCAAACAAAATACACCAAGCCAAGTTCAGGTGGAATTTTAGATTAATTACATTTTGGTAGTTTGAGTGTGCCCATGCAATGTGTGAGGCATACTTATACTAAACAATTTTTTTAAGTCTGAAATTTAACTTAACCTGGCATCCTGTGTCTTACCTGGCAACACTTTGTGCTTCTCCCTCTGCATGGGTCATTCTGGCCCTAGGAGTTTACATGGCTCAGCTCTCACTTCCCTCTGATATTGCCTCCTTAGAGAAGCTGCCCTTGGCACTGTCCAAAAGAGCACAACACCATCATCCACTCTGCCCCTCTCTGTCCCCATTCCCAGACTAATTCTAGCACTTCTAATAACCTGGCAGAGTTTATTTTTATAGGCTATTGTCCATCTTCCCCCACTGGCATTGCAACCCCATGCAAGCAGGGACTTGTTTTATTTACTGATACATTCCTCATTCTTGGGACAGAGTCTGGCACAGGCTAGGCCCTTAGTAACTACTTGTTGAATAAATAGATTTATGGCTTAGAACTTGCTTTAAATTGTTGGTTCCTATAGAGACTATTTGTAGGTAAATATCCAAGTTTTAAATTTTAATATCACTCTCCTTTAGGAGTAATATCGCCTCTTATCCTCTGTTTCACCCACCATGACAAACTCTCCCTTAAGAAAACACCTCAAACAAGAAGGGAATTTACCTTGACTCATAGGCTTCTTCTGTTAAGCTTCCCCCACCTTTGTTCCATGATGAATGCCAGCTTGAAGACAGAGGTGTCATTTATTTAGAAGTTAGAGAAAAACATTTAAGTTCTCAGCCTTTAATTGGCAGAAAGTATAACATCAGAAGTCCCACTGATACTTGAATAAGAGGACTTGTTTGACCTTGAGTTTCTCCTGAGATGATGTGTGGGCCAATTTCTCTGTAATTGACAGTCTGGGGAAGGCAAAAATGGACATTAGTAATTGAGAGAATAACCAATGTTATTCCATTCCATGTTTCATTTTTCTATGTGTTCCTTGCCCAGGGATAGGGAGAGAAATTGGCCTTTGTTTTATTATGAAGTTCAGATAGAAAGGAAATTGTAGTTGTTGCACAAACCACCAGGTGAGGCAAACTCCTCTCATTCCTATTTCTCAAGCACTTGAAGGATGAGGCATTATTTGTAAGTCTCTAATAGGCAATACCCTGGTTTTTGCAAAGTTGACAACAAAGAAAGGGAATCTGAGCTCACCTATCTAGTACCCAACAGGGCAGTTTTTGCCTTCTGAATCTTTGCCCAAAGCAGATGCTTGAGCCAGGCTAGTACCAGTCAGTGTAAACTAAATGGTGCTCAGAAGGACCCAGAGATTTCCAAAACTCTAGTAATGAAGAATCTTTGTGACTCTCCCCTGCCCCTCCACCACTACCAAATTTGGCCAGGCTCCATCACCACGTGCCTGATTCCCTGCCAACCAACACTTGATTCCAGGCCCTGCCTTGGGAATCTGGAGGTCCCTGCCAGGCACTAATCTTCACAATTTCTTTCATTTGTCCAGAAATTGTTAGTGATACTCTAGCTTCAGCCCCGTCAAGGGCCTCTGCCTGGCTTTCAAAACCCTCATCATCTACTTTCCCCCCACCCAACTCTCTAATTTCTACCTTCTTTTCTAGTCTGCATCCACCTCCAACTATTCTTTCAGAATACTCCCTTAGCCATCTCTATACCCAGAAACTTGCCTCACTTTCAGTTATCCACATCAGCCTTTACTGTATCTACCTCTCTTTGAAGGTCCTAACATTCCAAATGTAGCATTTGATTATGTACTTGCTGCATTTTAAAGTTTGCTGTTGTCTTTTCTCCCCAACTAAGTTGTAAGTGCCTTGAGATCTGGAATAACTATATGGAAAATTAAAACCAAATCTGATGATTAATATATTTTCAAATGCCCCCAGTGGCAGAGCACCTAACAGCAACACCTAAGTTGGTCGCTATACCTTGGGCTCTCTTCTATGAGCAATAAAAAGGATAAGGTCTGCCGAGACCGGTTTGGCTGGAGCGTCGGCCTGCGGACTGAGGGGTCCCGGGTTCAATTCCGGTCAGGGGCATGTACTTGGGTTGCGGGCATATCCCCAGTGGGAGATGTGCAGGGGGCAGCTGATCGATGTTTCTCTCTCATCGATGTTTCTAGCTCTCTGTCTCTCTCCCTTCCTCTCTGTAAAAAATCAATATATATATATATATATATATATATATATATATATATATATATATATATATATAAAAAGGATGAGGTCTTTGTTGGCTCAACGGCTTCCTGACAGTGGGCATTGGACAAGCTTATTTCATTTGGGGAGTCTGCAGTATCCTGATGCTGGCAATAAAAGCTGGTCTATAGCTTCTTTTTGAGGAATCAAAAATAAACATCAGTGTGCTCATCACTGATGATACATTCAATCCTTACAACAAACTTATGCAAATGGATTGTTATCCTCATGTTAAGACTTTTAAAAACCTTAGTCACATAAAAAAAAAAATCCAAGTTCATATAGCAAACAGTGAATCTTGGATTTAATACAGCCTGAGCTGACTTTCAAGCCCTTGAGTTTTGGCTTCCAGAGCATCTCTCATTCATTCCATAGATATTACAGATTTCAAGCACCCACACCATTAGGATACAAAGGGGTGAACAAAAGAGTGTGTTCAGAGGAGCAGTTTATCAAGTGTTCAAATAAACTGGCAGCATCATACAGCTAAGAATTAGTCAATGCTTTATCAGCTAAGAATTAGTCAATGCATTATTTCTTTACATTTCCATGGATATCTGAAAACACTAAAACCACAAAGTCTTCAGCAAACACCACATTTGTTCAAAAATTTGACATGCTGAACTTGATAGTGCTCAGAAAATATTAAACACCTAAATATGATTGATTATACTTTTTGGAAGGAGGAAATCAATGTTTTATTTTTCTTGTGGTTTAGTAGAGCTTGTTTTCTTAAGGTCTTCCTTTCAAAATCTAAATGCTTAATTCAAATAAGTCCTTGGGACCCCACATAGCTCCATCTTACACTGAAAAATGTATGGCTCAAGAGTCAAAAAAGTACTTTACTTACATCCCTTATAGCATATCAAGAGGGACCAAATTCTTAAACCATGAGAACACATATCAAACCCTATTTCTTCTCACACCCACTTATCTTCTTTGTTTTAAATCCTTTTATTTGAGAAATCCCCCAAATTCTTTGAGATTTAACCCGCATGAACTCTTTCTCTTCCACTTCTCTCCTCTCTAGTTCATGATTTCTCTCCACCATTCTTCTTATTTGAAATTACACATACAAAAAAGACTAGCAGATTTGTGATAGTCTTAAGTGTAGGGAATTACAAATGACCACAACTTTTCATGCCTCTTTGAATCAATACCTTTTGCAATGTAATTTTGTGGCTTCTACCTTGTGGTTGAAGTGATGGTATGTCTGTTCCAAGCTTAAACTTGGAAAAAAAAAATGCCTTGCCTGTTTTTCTCTTGTACCCCCTCTGTATCTCTCAAGCCTGCTATAAGATGAGTAGAGAAGAGGCTCATTGATCCAACAGGTATCCCTCTAACTCATCATAGATGCATGAGCAAGCCCAGCTAAGACCAAAAGAACCACCCAGCCAACCCACAAACTCATGAGCTAATGAATGTTGGCTGTTTTAATCCACCACCTTTTGGATTGGTTTGTCACACAGCACTCGCTAACTGATACATTAGTGAAACAGGGAAAATCAGAAGTGGAAGGAGAGGTGAAATAGCAAAATACTCACTTATACATACATTTTCTTTCCTTTTGGTGGAAGCTGATATTTATCAGTGACTGTTCCCAGCAGTCAGTGTTACTGGTATTTAATATTATCATTGCCTTCTTCTTTCGATATGATCTACAAAATAACTGTGGTCAAAATTTAAAAAGAAAAGAAAAAATTACCCATGAGCTTCCTATTACAAATGTAGAACTTTTTTCCTAGCCCCTGTTTGATCACAACAATGTAATCTGCAATCTCCCTTATAATCTAAAGCAAAGGTCTGTTTTTACCAATGCATGACTCTGGTCAGAGCCCACTGCTTGAGGGTTTTGCTGCGAGCAGTGCCTACATATCAAAGAAGTATTTATCATAATCTGTGAAAGATTTGTGTGTGAGCAGCAGCAATATGTAAGTCATTGGTTCCTGACAGAGCTATAATGAAATCCACATATTGGCTGCAGCCACTTAGGATATATTCCTCTTCTGAAGATATTTGTTAGCCTTCAGACAATTTGGACCTAAATTGTTTTGAAGTTAAGGTATATACCTCTGAGATACTGCCAAAGAACTGCTTTTATCACACCAAATTCTATTCCTACATGATATTCTATATCTTGGTTTTTAAAAAGCAGAGCTATAACATAATAATGATGATAAAGCTTTTCCTTGGGCTTTAACAAACACACACATTTCAAGATAAATTGAATTAGGAAATAATATATAATGTCACCATCTGGTGACTCCCTCACAATGTTACAACTATCTCCATACCAATAATCAACATTTTATTAACACCTTACAGCAAAAACAAACAAAAAAGGTAATTTTTAAAAGAACATATGGGAATTGTTCTGTAGTGTTTAATAATATCATAAAAAAACAGTGTATCAAAATGTCTTTGGGGGTTCTTTGCTTACAACACAGAAATCAACCGTAACTAAATTAAGAAAAAAGAAACTTATTGGGAAGGATATGGGATGGCTTTCATAATAACAATAGAAAAAAAACACAAGTAAAAAACAGACTTCAGAAAGGACAAGGAACATAATAGCTCCAGGTATGAGGTGTCACCTCTTCAAATTGCCTTTGTCATGATTAACAATCTTCAGCTATTTGCAGGCTTTTTATGCCATTTTGCTACAATTCCAGTTCCAGCAAGAGAGTATCTACTTGGCCTAATTTGTGTCACATACTCAATCTTGCTCAAAGTCTGGGCCATCTCAATTGGCTATCCACCAGGACTGCTTTCAATGAGGCAGAGTGTGAAAGTCAAGGAGTAGTTCCCCAGGGAAAATCGGGGTCCATAACCTGAAGAATTAAAAGAGGTTGCTGGGGCCCTAACCGGTTTGGCTCAGTGGATAGAGCATCGGCCTGTGGACTGAAGGGTCTCAGGTTCAATTCCGGTCAAGGGCATGTACCTTGGTTGCAGGCACATCCCTAGTCGGGGGTGTGCAGGAGGCAGCTGATTGATATTTCTAGCTCTCTGTCCCTCTCCCTTCCTCTCTGTAAAAAAATCAATAAAATATATTTTATTTAAAAAGAGGTTGCTGGGAAATAAAACAACAGAAGTTTACACAAAAGTCCATGCTCAAAAGATTTGGGGAAGCTGAGTAAAATTCAGGTAAAAATCCCTTCCCCAATTCCTCTATCATTTTCTGCTCTACGTAGTAGCTTACAAATATTGTTAAAAAAAACAAGCACATAAAACACTCTATGCAGCCCTAGCCAGTTTGGCTCAGTGGATAGAGTGTCAGTCTGTGGACTGAAGGGTCCCAAGTTCAATTCCGGTCAAGGGCACATACTTCGGTTGTAGGCTCCTTCCGGCCCAGGCCCTGGTCGGGGAACATGCAGGAGGTGAACAATCAATGTGCACATTGATATTTCTCTCTGTCTCTCCCTCTTTTCCATGCTCTCTAGAAATCAATGGAAAAACATCCTCAGATGAGGTTTAAAATACAACAACACTCTCTGCACAAGGTCTGGGGTGAAAGTGGGAGATAAAGTATTTTAAGGGTATTTGAAGGAGAGAGGGTATTAGTTTCAGTGTAATTAAGCATAGAGAAGATGCTGTTATAGCCACTAAAGTAAGGTTAAAAATGGAATAGAGGACATGGAGCAGTGAAAAATGAACACAGACAATGAACAGCAAAGGGAAGGAAATAAATGCATTAGGGGGGGGGGAGGGGAGGGGAAGCCATGATAATGATTACTTCCCTATGAAACAATATAGACTAAACAGACTCAGAATGTATGTTATCACCACAGCCTTCTACATCTTAAATGCCACTTCAAGGTACCTAGAACAATTCTAATTTTTGTATTTTTTAAGCTGGTTCTACTAGAACTATCTGTGTCTTTTTTCCTTTGGACCTAAACTGACTTTTTCCTCTTATAATGAATTTAATCTTGTACTATTACTACTGCTGGTGGAGAATAACATGTCATTACCCTTTCTATAAATATATGTTGTTTGCTCACCAGTTTAAAACTTATCCCCAATCCTGCTATGAATCAAGCTGAATAATCAAACAACCTTCTCCCATCAGGCCTATGTATTCAGCCTTTTAACCAGCTTTCCTGAAAGATGTCACCTTCACTGTGTTCCCAGATGTCTGTTTGTTCTCCACACAGAGTGGAAATGATTTTTTAAAAAAAGAAGAATTATATTGGCCTAACTTGAGGTTGATCCCCCTCCTTCCAAATATATGCATGTGAATATCTTTCCACATAAATGCAATAGCAGAGTTTCCTATGAGTACATTAAGGCAGCTCAGCCTGGAGATATGCTAGCGTCACCTCATCACAGATTGGTGGAGAAGGGATGGAAGCCATAATAAGCAGGAGACAGGGCAAGGTCAGGGAGTAGTCCACAACCAAATCAACCAATCATGAAATATAATAATAATATCAGGTAATAGTTACATAGGTCAAGTACTTCACATGCATGATCTCATTTAATTGCCTTATCCACTCTTGATTTAGGGTTATTTCTCTTACCTGCAGATAAAAAGCCAATAGATCAGAAGTTGAAAACATTTATTTAAGATTACACTTGTAAGAAGTGTCAGAGCCATTCAGACCAAGTCATCTGGCCCCATGGCCCAGACTAGAAATCACTGTCCTCCCAAGGGAGACACCCAATGCTGGAGTAACCAGCCTGAGGGTTCTGGGAGAAGGTGTAAGGCAAGCACCCCAAGAGAGGAAATTTGACAAGAGCTGGTCAGGATGTGGAAAATCCAATCAAGCCTGCCCAGCCCTGCCAGGAGTTAGGCCTGGTTTCTAGTCCTAGCAGCAACCCATGTGTGAAACAATGTCTGCCTCAGACATGCCCAATATAAAGAACAGAGCAGCCCTAGCCAGTTTTGTTCAGTGGATAGAGCACCGGCTTGCAGACTGAAGGGTCCTGGGTTCAATTCTGATCAAGGGCACATGCCCAGGTGGCAGGCTCAATCTCCACTAGGGAGCGTACAGTAGGCAGCCAATAAATGATTCTCTCTCATCACTGATGTTTCTCTTTCTCTCTCTCTCTCCCTTCCTCTCTGAAATCAATAAAAATATAATTTTTTTTGTTTGTTTATTTTTTTTTATTTTTTATTTTTTTTAATTAAATCTTTATTGTTCAGATTATTACATTTGTTCCTCTTTCCCCCCCCCCCCATAACTCCCCTCCTCCCAGTTCCCGCCCCACCCTCCGCCCTCACTCCCCACCCACTGTCCTCATCCATAGGTGCACGATTTTTGTCCAGTCTCTTCCCGCATCTCCCACACCCCTTTCCCCCCCAAGAATAGTCAGTCCATTCCCTTTCTATGTCCCTGATTCTATTATAATCAACAGTTCATTCTGTTCATCAGATTATTTATTCACTTGATTCTTAGATTCACTTGTTGATAGATGCATATTTGTTGTTCATAATTTGTATCTTTACCTTTTTCTTCCTCTTCCTCTTCTTAAAGGATACCTTTCAGCATTTCATATAATCCTGGTTTGGTGGTGATGAACTCCTTTAGCTTTTCCTTATCTGTGAAGCTCTTTATCTGACCTTCAATTCTGAATGATAGCTTTGCTGGATAAAGTAATCTTGGTTGTAGGTTCTTGGTATTCATCACTTTGAATATTTCTTGCCACTCCCTTCTGGCCTGCAAAGTTTCTGTTGAGAAATCAGCTGACAGTCGTATGGGTATTCCCTTGTAGGTAACTGAGTTTCTTTCTCTTGCTGTTTTTAAGATTCTCTCTTTGTCTTTTGCTCTTGGCATTTTAATTATGATGTGTCTTGGTGTGGTCCTCTTTGGATTCCTTTTGTTTGGGGTTCTCCGCGCTTCTTGGACCTGTAAGTCCATTTCTTTCACCAGGTGGGGGAAGTTTTCTGTCATTATTTCTTCAAATAGGTTTTCAATATCTTGCTCTCTCTCATCTTCTGGCACCCCTATAATTCTGATGTTGGTACGCTTGAAGCTGTCCCAGAGGCTCCTTACACTATCCTCGCATTTTTGGATTCTTTTTTCATTTTGCTTTTCCGGTTGGGTGTTTTTTGCTTCCTCGCATTTCAAATCATTGACTTGATTCTTGCGCTCCTCTGGTCTGCTGTCGGGAGTCTGTATAATATTCTTTATTTCAGTCAGTGTATGCTTAATTTCTAGTTGGTTCCCCAATATAAGATCGAGGGTCTCATTAGTTTTCTTGTAGATCTCATTAAGTTTATCGGCGGCTTCTAAACAGTTCTTGAGAGACCTTAAAAGTGTGGTTCTGAACTCTATATCTTCCATTGACAATTTTGTCCTGTTTCTTTGTCTCCGCATTTTGTTATGCTTTCTTGGTGCACCCCCTAGTGGTCTTTGTTCGCAGTCTTATAATTAAATCTTGATTGTTGTAGCTAATTCCAGGGAGGGTTTGACCTCCAGGCCAAGTGGCTATGAGAATCAGCTGTGTCAGCAGTGAGAGAACTTCTGTCCTCTAGGGAGGTACTAATCTAGTCTTTGCCTGAGGCTATCCGGCAAATGCCTCTGTGCAGGGCTTGGGCGGGGCAGGTCGCACAGGATCAACAGGGTAGGCCGGAGAGAGCAGTTATGGCAGCTCTCAGTCCTGTCTCCAGGGGCTCTGCCTCTCTGAGTCCCAGCAACGGCTGCAAAGCTCGGAGAGAAAGCTGCACTCGCTCTGACCAGTCCCGCTTCTCCCATTTGAGTCTGGGTCCCTAAAGACTCGCCTGTATCTGGAGCTCAGAGTCTGCGACTCCCTCCCGATTGAAAACGCCAACCACGCCCTCCGCCGCCAGCCCGCTCCGCGCACTCCGCACCTCAGAATTTGACTTCAGCACTGCGCCTCCTCTGAGTGTCCCTATGCGTTTCTCTTTCCTCCTAGTTGTAGGACTTCCACTCAGCCAGCGTTCCTGTGGTTCTAGGTGATGTCCCTTCTGTTTTTTGGTTTCACTTTTGAAGTAGTTGTTCAAAGCAGCAAACTCCGGCGTTAACCTATGCCGCCATCTTGGTTCTCTCGAAATCAATAAAAATATATTTTAAAAAATAACAGAGTGACCTGTTACTTAATAGGTCAGTCAGATGGAGCCCAGAGCCAATGCCAACATGTCAGTGGTTGAAAACCATTAGGGCCACCCTCAATACCTGGTCCTGAGTGTAGATAAATGATCACCCAAGAGTTCCTGAAATGAAACAGAACCAGAACCTATATACTCTACCCCACAGCAGCCCCTCTCACAACCAGTACTGTGCATGCGCAGTCGCTGTATCCATCCAGGCCTTTGATCCATTGTCTACTGGACCAGAACCCTTCAAACCTGCTCAACCCCTTCCTGCCCCTCTCCCTCTCCAATGACCTGATCCCTGTTTCTCAACCCAGAATCCATTTATCAGTAACACTGTTTCATTCCAAATATGACCTCCTTAGATTCACAAGACATCCATTGATGCTAGCTACCATGACTACACAGAGAACTTACTACTGTACTTTCAGTCCCCAAACTGGACCACTTGGCTCCTGATGCCAAGCCAGATTAAATGCAATCTTACCTGGTAATTTAGATGGCTGGCTACTTTCCTTGGGGAGGTTATCCCAAATACTTAGTCCCAATTGTATCAGCACCTGTGGTCCCACACCAGTCTGAGTCAGCTTACTCCCTACCACTCCCCAGCCTGTGGGTGGAGTCCCCACATACTTGGGAAACAAGCTTGAACGTATCACCACAACAGGTTGCAAAGCAGAAGCCCAGTTTTATTAACCAGCCCTACATGGTGTGGGGAAGGCTGTGTTCACACAGATTCACAGCACTCACTGCAGTGGGAGTTCCCAGGATTAGGGCCACTGTGAGCTGCCTGACTTCATACAAGAAGAGCAGGAGATCATGGGGACTGTCATAGCCCCTCTCCCTCTTGCATGTCTTTCTACTTCTCAGCGTCTATACTTGATGTTCTATTGTGGGGGACCTGCCTCCTCTTACCTCTATCCCAGGTTTCCCCAGAATATCCACTGGCTTTTCCCATTTTGAAATTGCATCTCTTTTCTGCTGATTTTTTTTTGGGGGGGGGGGCGGTAAAAGTAGCTGCGAACGTCCTTTCTGCAGCTGTCCCCTTGGCCCATCTCCATGCAGATGGAACTCTGCTCCTTCAGGCACCGGGCTCTTAAAGTGATGGCTTCACTCATTTGGGGCAGCATTGAACCCTCCAGGCAAGCCTCACAAGAATAACCTCAGCTTGGCTGCTGCTCAACAGTTACCAGAAGCTCGGCTAGGAGGAGCAGTATTTCCAGAGATCTGCAACTCTTCCCAGAGAGCCAAGACTGTTCATTGAGAATGAGAATGGTTTTCAGGAGTCATTATATATGTATAAAAAATGCCTTTTCCTGAATGTGCCTTTTCCATAGCTTTGATCAGATTCTCTTCTTCACCCACCCTTCCTACATCCTATTAGTATTGTACCTGGAATATATATGCACCTGCATATATATATATTCCTCCCCATTACCTTGATCCAAGCTCTCAGAATGGCTACAAGCTCCTTCTGGCCTCCTGGCTTATGTGCGCTTGCCTACCCTCAACAATCAGACTCTAACTACAACCAGAATAATTCTCTAAAATGCAGGTTCGACTGGGGCAGCTGTTAACTTGAGAGTGTTCCACCCTCCTCTCATCCACTAAAATATTTTGCTTTGGCTGTATGTTCTTCCTTATTTTTTTCTGCCCTCTGTGCATGTTCTGCTTTTGCCAGCCCAGTCTCCACAAATGCTGTGATCCTGAATCAAGACTAATGTTTGGAGAGATGGTACAGAGAGGGATGGGAGAGAAGGTGAGGTTGTGATAAAACAATGGGCCTGCAAGCTGAAGCTGGGGAAGAGTGAGGGCGAAAGAGGGCGAAAGAGGGAGAGGGGGATGAAGAGGTGAGAGGTTCCAGAGCTGCTCTTGAATTGGGGTGGATAGAAATGGTAGTTCTAAGAAGTGCTGCTGTTTGTTATGAATTATATTGTGTGCTAGTCATTGCAGTGAGTTGAATGGTGTGCCCCGACACAAATGTCTACCCAGAACCTCAGAATGTGACCCTATTTGGAAATAGGATCTTTATAGATGTGGCTAGTTCAGGTGAGGTCATACTGGATTAAGGTAGTCCCTAAATCCAGCATTGATGTTCTTATAAGAAGGCCATCTGGAAACACAGAGAGGAAGGCTGGGCAGGGATGGAGACAGAGATTGCAGAGATGCAACTCAAGGAATTCCAAGGATTTCCATTAGCAGAAGCTAGGAAGAGGCAAGGAAGGATTCTTATCTAGGCCTTTTGGAGGGAGCAAAGCCCTGCCAATACCTTGATTTCACACTTCTAGCCTCCAGAACGATGAGAAAATCAGTTTCTCCTGAGAATAATACTCTGCCATAGAACCCTTTCTAGAAGTCACATATAATGATCAAAAAAATTTTGTCTTTCAGGGACAATGTTTTGCATTTGAATGCAGTACTATGGCAAGACTGAACCCCAAAGTGGTCAAAAGACACTGGTTTGAGCTTTATAATCATGTCACACCCAGATTATAGCCCTTTTTTATTCTCTTAGGAGAGAGAGAAAAATCCTTCTTATGGTCTCCAAGATGGGTTCTGTGTCTTCTGGACCTTGCGGACCGCTCTAGACTTAGGTGTGACGTTCTCTTTCCCAATTTCTGTCCTCCTGCCCACAGGTCATCTGCAGGCTCCTCCAGGGCCTCCT
Organism: Myotis nattereri; assembly: GCF_964212035.1. Classification (NCBI taxonomy): domain Eukaryota; kingdom Metazoa; phylum Chordata; class Mammalia; order Chiroptera; family Vespertilionidae; genus Myotis; species Myotis nattereri. The sequence continues at coordinate 26,070,153 of NC_138082.1, read as the reverse complement.
GCTGCTTCCCACCCAGCAGCTTTGCACACTCCGTTCCCCTCCCTAAAATACCTTCCTACTCCTACACTTGCTTTAGGATGTCAGTTCACACATCACTTGCTGGGTAGTGTTTTACCTTAATTCTATCAATGTAAAAATATCCAAACCTGCAGAGAATTTTTATGAGTTTTTTTTAGCCAAACTAACAACAATTGACTGGAAGCAAGATCTCAACAGATTGAGAAAATGCTCCAGAGCAGCAGTTCTCAACCTGTGGGTTGCGACCCCTTTGGCGGTCGAACGACCCTTTCACAGGAGTCGCCAAAGACCATCCTGCATATCAGATATTTACATTACGAGTCATAACAGTAGCAACATTATAGTTATGAAGTAGCAACGAAAATAATTTTATGGTTGGGTCACAACATGAGGAACTGTATTTAAAGGGCCAGAAGGTTGAGAACCACTGCTCCAGAGACTGGCAGTTTTTCCACTTATTTTATGCATTAGAATTAAAGGAGATGTAAGGAGAGTTACATAAAATCCATTGATGTTAGATTAAGGACGCAGGAGAAAGCAAAGCAGGGAAATCTCTGGGATTAGATAAGAAGTAAAATGGAGAGACACATACTTCTTTTATATTGCTGTTAATAATTAACATTTATAGCACATAGAGATGTATGTGGCAAACAAGATAACAATGACAAAAGATTACTCTGACATTTTAAAGGTATATTATCTTAAATGCAAAAAGTGAATGAACAGGTTCATTAAGGTAAAGATTGACCTTTATCAAGGAGCTGCAGGTCTAGGATGTGACTACCTACCATGACCTGCTTTTAGTTAAGAATTTTATGTTTAAACCATCCTATGTGGTTACTTTTGGTCTCTGAGCTTATAAGCCATGCAGGCCTCCCCTGAGCTTATCAGGTTTAGTATGTGGCCCCTTTTCTATCTACAATTTTACCCTTTCCCAGTCTAAATTGTATCCTTCAGTTATTCTCACATAATTCCTTATACTTTCCCTTATTATTTATCATAGTTTGTTGTTATATGTGCATATGATTATTAGATCTGTGTGTGTGTGTTGCTACCCTTTCTCAGTAAATATTTATAAAAAAATTAATAAATAAGTGAATGAATGGGTGAATTCTATAAAGGGCCTTGAGTCACAAAAAGTTAATAATTGCTTTAAAATATTCTAAAGAAGGACATATTCAATATGATGCTTTTAAGCTGCAAATAAAAGAAAGAATAACTCAAAATTGACAGGGTAGTAAAGAATAATTATTATCTATAAGGAAGGGTTTCCTCGGTAAGGGCCTCAGTGACATCATGAAAGAACCAGGTTCTTCCCATCTTTGGTCTCTTCCATCCTCAGCATGTGCCTTAGTTCCTGTCATGGTCACAGGTGGCTGCTGTAGTGCTGGGCAACAGGTAGAAAAAGTGATCTCTTCTTCCAGAAAAAAATCTCTTTTTATCATCAAGGAAACCTTTCTCAGAAGCTCTGTCAGCTGACTTCCCAGCAAAACATTTCTACCTCTAAATCAAGCATTGGCTAAGAGAATAGCATTATCATAATTGGCCAAGATTATCAAGAATTTGTCCTAAAATAAGTACCGGAGAGATAGATGGATAGATGTCTGAGAAAAATCCAAATTTTTTTTTTAGCAAGAAAGGCAAATGGCCTCTCCAGATGAACAACTGTATCCACTATACATCGATTGGCAGTCAGTGCGCTGTAGAATATCATAAGCCCTCCACAGGCGTATTGCCAGATTTTGACCTAGAATTTGGCATAGAATTTATTATATGAATGCCCATCTTGATATGTTAATAGGCATCGATAGAAATGCTGTATTGAACTGATTGTATGCTGTGGTGTGGTACAGTGTATATTTTCCCATGAACAAGAGGCAAGAGGCATCAAATATTACCAAGGTGTGTGTCCTTGAGCACATAAAAACCTTTTCTCGTGAGTAAATCAAAGTAAGAGTTCAGGATAATGGAGACATAGGTCTAACGAGTCTGTTCTTAACCACATAATATCAAGTGGTTTGTAAAATGAGGAGAGTGGGAGGGATAGAGAGACGGTAGACCTCCAAAGACTGTTTTAATGGAAGGTGGTGCTGGCTGTTGCTCACAGTTGCAGGGTTTGAGGAGTGCTAGAGGAATCCCAGTGCTATTCCACTCGAAAATATCTGCATCACTGAGTGATCCATTGCTTACTATTTAAGGTTTAAGACAGGACAAGATCTCATTAAAATGCAAATATTATTTGGAAGGAAGTGAAGTGTTGAATTTGATTTATCACCTTAGAGGGATAGTCCTCTAGAATGAGGCACAGAGCAGGTGACTTTGGAGGTGTGGAAGGAAGGCCCCAAATTTATCAGGTGTCTCAGGAAGCAGGAAAAGAAGGAGCCCCTCTTAGAAAGGCTGTAAGGAGCCCGCATGAGAATGCAAGGGGCCAGACACCCATAGCCGTGAGGACAGAGAGGAATAGAACCCAAAAGCTGGGGAAAGCACTAGCAGAAGTCTCACTGTCCTGGATGTTTTTCCAGGTTATCATGGTTCTGCGGGTCATGATGGGCCACCCAAGCTAGGAGGAGTGGGATTAGCAGGAGTCTGAGAAATCTCTTGGCTGCGCCACATTTTGTTTACTTTCCACTGGAGAGCCCCCACCCTTGTCCTCATTTTTTCAAACCCTAAGATCTAAATTGGACATATTAGTCTCAAAAAGACCAAATTTATCTAAAGCGCTGTTTCCCACTTCTTATAGGCAACATGGGATACCTCTGAGGCAGCACAGAATCTGGAAATATGAGTTGAAATCATGGTCCTAAGATCTGTTTCTAGCTGCTATTATTATGCTTTTTCATTTTATCTTCTCAACAGGCCTCTGAGGTAGTATGACTACTTTAACAACAAACAATGAGACTTACCCAAGATTTTAGAATAGCAAAGGGGAAAGCCTACATTTAAACACTGGTCTTTCTGACGCCAAGCATGTGCTCTTACTCAGTTATCCACATCTTCTTCTGGTGTATCTATGTGGCTTGGGCAAGTTCTTTGGGTTCTTGGACCCCAGCTGCCTTGTAATAGGTGGGTTGGACCAGTCTTCTTAAACTTCAATGTTCATATGACTCAAGTGGTGATCTTGTTAAAATGTATATTCTGATTCAAGAGGTCTGGGTAGGGCCTGAGACTCTGCATCTCTAACTAGCTTTTGGGTGATGTTGATACTAACTGTTTAAGGACTTCATCTTCAGAAGTAGGGCTTGGGCTAATTCAGTGCTTAGATGTGTGTGTATAAGTGACACTTGGCAGGCTTGTTAGAGAACTCAGAATCAAATGAATGCCAAAAAAGTTGATTTTGGAATGGATTACCAGGTACATTTTTTAAAATCCTCACTTGAGGATATGTCTTTTAGAGAGGGGGGGGGGGGGAGAGAGAGAGAGAGAGAGAGAGAGAGAGAGAGAGAGAGAGAGAGAGAGAGAGAGAGAGAGAGAGAGAGAGAGAGAGAGAGGAGAGAGAGAGAAGAGAGAGACAGAGAGAGAGAGAGGAGGAGAGAGAGAGAGAGAGAGAGAGAGAGAGAGAGAGAGAGAGAGAGAGACACAGAGAGAGAGAGAAACATCAATATGAGAGAGAAACATTGATCAGTTGCCTCCCATATGCAACCCACAACATAGGTATGTGCTCCTTTGGTGTATGGGATGATATTCCAACCAACTGAGCCACCTGGTCAGGGCCCAGGTACATTTTTAATAAGAATCTTAAAGATGATCATGCTGGCTATCTTTGAACTACACTTTAAGAAATGCTAGGCTATTGATCTATAAGGTCTCTTCCTCACTCTAGAAATTTTTGAAGATATGTTCAGAGCTAAGATGATGTTGGCATTAACAGCATATGTCAGTAGACAGAGTCAGTCAAAGTTCAGGCTTGCAGACCCCCTCACCGTTGAGTTTCTTGTTCCTAAATCCTTTAGGGTAGATATATACAAAGTATAGATTGGCAAAGCTGAAGAGGGTCCTCTAGTGGTACTTTATGGGATTATTGGTTTAAAAGTGACACTAGATCTCTGTGTCTGGTAGAACTTAATAACTGAATTTTATTCTTTAATAAAAACCAGTCTTTTTTTGAGGTCTTATAAGGATGGGAGTATCATTATCCTCATTAAATCTAAAATGGTGTGTAAGGGGAGGTGATAAGTGGAAGCAGATGTGGGAGGTGGGTCTTTTCCCATGATGGAGATGCTGGTGACCTGGAACGTTGGGAACCACAGCACAAACACAGCAGCACATAGAAGCTGTTCCCCTGTGACCAGGTGCAGAGCATGCTAGGCAGCCAGCTGCATTTAAAATTTTTATTTTTTAGCTGAGGAGCCATTTTTGAGAGTTTAAAGCTACTTTTTGTCACTCTGGAGTCTGGATGAGCAATGATAATTTGGAATGGGGGCATTCCTGAGAATTTGGAGACAACCCAACACAATTCTCAGAAAGCTTTCTAATCTGCTATGAAGTTAGAAACCCAAGAGAACAAATCCTTTCCTTCTACTTAGAACTAAAAATCTCAAATATTTATCTTCACTTTCTACTCCCCTAACATCTGTCAATAGGGTTTGGGAATAACTAAAATAAATGCTATCATTTATTAATTTGTGACAGGCACTATAGAAGGTGCATCAGAAGGTGCATAGAGCAGAATCAGCAAGGAACCAAGCTAGACCAATTAAAATTAACTGTGTGCTTCAGAATTAACTATAAAAGAATCATGACTGAATGTTTGTGACCGCCCCTCCCCCCCCAAGATTCATATGTTGTAGTCCTAATCCTCAATGTGGCAGAATTTTGAGATGGGGCTCTTATGGAAGTAATTCAGGTTAAATGAGGTCATGAGGATGGGGCCCTGATTCTATATGATTAGTATCCTTAAAAGAGGAGACATCAGAGAGTCCTCTCTCTCTCTCTCTCTCTCTCTCTCTCTCTCTCTCTCTCAAGTGCTCACACATGGAGCACATGGTGAGAAGACAGACATCTGCAACCCAAGGGAAGAGCCTCCAATTCTGAGAAAGTAAATTTCTATTGTTTAAGCCATCCAGTCTTTGGTATTTTATTATGGCAACCCAACCAGACTAATACAGGTAATACCTGTGAAGCTCTTTGGACTTCACAAATGGCTTTAACCTAGATAATCATTCCTTTCTCACAATAATCCCATAAAAGTATTGTTATTTTTCTTTTAGAGATGGGGAAACTTAGGCCCTGAGAAATCCAGGACTTGCCCATGACCACAATTTAGAGGTGCCATAAATGGGACAGGAAACCAGGCCTTCTGGCCCCCAGTGTCCAGCCTTTTGAGTTCTTCCAACACACACTGGTCTAGAGAGCTGGAGGGGGTGGAGGATAGGGGACATATAAGAAGCAGCGAAGCATGAAAGATACCCAGGCACCAAATCTAGCTTGGTCTGCTAGAGCAGTAAAATTAATTGCATTTTTGTTCATTCAAAATAACAAACATTTATTATGGCCTTTTCTGTGTAAGGCACTCTGTGAAAACTTAAAGAAATAAAAAAAATATGGCCATGGCCTTGAGGTTAGAGCCTAAACCAAACTCTTACATCCGAGGCAGGATGTGGTCATGTGAAATAAGCAACCCATACTTAGAGTTACAGGAGTTGAGGGAGGAGACATCAACACTGGCCTGGCTGAGCGGAAAATTATGAAGGATAAAGATTATTTCAGTGGCAGAGAATGGTGGCAGATTGTGTCCAAAAATGGGCACAGCCATCCCTTCCATCCGGCATCCCCTTTTGCAATGTAACTTTCCCTACTCCTCGTATTATAGACTGAATTGTGTCCTTTCAAAATTTATATGTTGAAGCTCCAACCCCCAATGTATCTCTATTTGAAGATAGGGCTTTTGAGGAGCTAATTAAGGTCAAATGAGGTCATGAGAATGGGCTCATAACCTGATAAAATTGGTGTCCTTATAAGAAGAACAGAGACACCAGAGATCTCTCTCTCATACTGTGCTCTTGGAAAGGCCATATGAAGACACAATGAGAAGGTGGCCATCTACAAGCCAGAAAGAGAGGCCCCACCAGAAACCAACCCTGATGGTACATTGATCTTGGATTTCCAGCTTCCAGAACTAGGAGGGAATGAATGTAGGTTGTTTAAGCCACCCAGTCTGTGGTATCTTATATGGCAGCCCAAGGTGACTGCAACATCTCTCATTAAAATGTGGATAGCCCTATGACTCCCTTGAATGCAGCAGAAGTGACCTTGTGCCCAAACCATGGCTAGTCCTTAAGAGGTCTTGTGACTTAATTTCTGTTTTCACCCTCTTATTATCTTGAGCCATCATGTAAAGAAGTCTGAGTACTGCTGGACAACCCATGCAGGGAGAAGCCTTTCAGATTGAAATATGACAAGGGGGAAAAGCCAATGAAGATGAAAAAGCTGGAGGAGAGAGAAGACCGAGTTGCAGCTTCCCGCTGAAGGGCCACACATGGGTGAGGCCATCTTGAATCCTGCAGCTGCTCGAGTGAGGTCAGACGACCTGGTGGAGTAGAGAACCATCTGGGCTGAACCCTGCCTGGCCAACTCATGGCATCATAAACAAATAAAATGGTCACTTGAAGCCATTCAGATTGGGATAGTTTGCAATTCAAAAATTAGATTATTCATACAGGTGGGTTGAGAGAAGGGTATTCAGAATAGAGAGAATGGTTTGAACAGTGACACAGTGGCAGAACACTACAATAGGAGTGATTCTGATTGGTAAAAACTTTGGAAACCATATCAGAGAAAATGAGAAGATAAGGCTAGCAAGACAGATTCGAGTTAGATTGTGGAGAGCTTTCATCATGATACATTTTTATTGAGCGCTTACTAGATGACTCTCAGCTAAACCCTTTTCATGGACTGACTACTTGATTCTTATATAAGCTTATGAGTAGGTGGTACTAGTATCATCTGCCATTTTACAGATGAGGAAACTAAGGCCCGAGGTTAAATTACTTGGAAAAAATGACGTAGTGTGAGACTGGAATTTGAACACAGGCAATCCAACTCCAGAGCCTGTGACCATAATGTCTACAGAAGATTGGCCTAAGCCAAGGAATTCGGACCTAAGTGATAAGCCTGGAATTATTTTAAGCAAGTGGTGGCATGATTGAAGCAGTATTTTAGGAAGATTATGATGACAGGGGTGGAGAGAATCTGGAAATTGAGAGGCTATTTAGGATGTTATGGGAGTAGCTGAGGTATGAAATGGTAAGGATCTAAAATTTTCTGAAAAATAATGGGAGAGGGGTGAATAAGAAGGATGTGGGAAAGAAACTAATCCACCGCCCCAGGGCGGATATGGAATGAATCAAGGGAAGGGGAGGAGTCAGAGCTCATCCCCGTTTTCTTGGCTTTGACGATGGAGACACTGTCATCCCTGCCAGACACTTTGGGGATGCAGGAGGAATAATTGCTTTGGGAAGATGAGACTAAACTGGCTTTAGATTTGTTAGATGGGAGGTGACGATGGGGTACTAAGTGGAAGTTTCTACCAAGTCTTTGAAGATACGTGAGTGGGAACTTAGGAGAGTGGTCAAGGCCATCTGTAGACACAGGCTTGGAATTCATAAAGAACTAAACCAAGTTACACATCTAGGTGTGTCAGGGAGGGGATCCTTGGTTGCAAGGAACAGAAACTGAGGCTCAAAAGAATCTGCTGTGGACATCTACTCAAAAGGGCCAGGGGTCACAGTGCTTCTGGGGGCCCAGATGAGAAGAATTCACAATCTCATTAAGCTAGGATGAATCAGTTCCAATGACTTTCCCCACTCCCTTCAGGACTCAGGTGCTGGGAGGGGATCATATGCTCACCCCTTGGCTAGAGGAAGGAAAGACACCATGACTCCCATTTTTGACGGGGAGGCACATAGAGCCCGACAAGTGATTCTCCAAAGCAAACCAGATTCTGCGATCAAGACTGGGGAATAGATGCCGGGTGGCCACAAGCCAGTCAATGTTCCCTCCATGCAGAGTGTGAGGAAGAAAGGAGGTAAAGCAGCAGGCAGGCAATTGCATAGCACCCACATATAGAGGAGGAGGATTTGATGAGCAAAAGATAAAGGCTGGGTAAGGAATTGGAGGAGAGAGACTAGACAAAGGAGTTTCAAAAAAATGGGCAAAGCACCAGAGTTAAATGCTGCCCAGACATCAAGGGTGGTGAAGAATGATGACAACGTCCTGGGGCTGGCATTGGAAGTGATTGGTAACAGAGCTTTGAGAGAAGGGTGGGGGAAGGATGAAGGGAGGGAGAGACAGGGAGACACAGTCAGTGATGCAGATAAGAAGCTAGGTCAGAGACCTATGTGGAAGTAGAGAGACAACATCTATTCCTTGAGTGTAAAAGGAAGAAAAGATAGGTTGTTGTTTGAAGGGTCAGTATCACAATGACCCTCAGGGGTTCCCATCCCTATTTGACCTAATAGTAAAAGCAGACAATAATACTTAGGCCCGCACTTAGTCAACGTCTTTTCTCTGAAGCGCTTGGTGAAAGGTAGTGACGAAAATGGGGAAGTGTGAATTGATGCTCTGGTTTAATGTTTCAGAAGTTACAGAAAGAAGAAATTGGATTTATTTGAAAGCCAACTTGAAAGGGAAATAAAAATGCCTTTTATAAGCTAAAAAAAAAAATCATAACAATGCAACAGTCCCAGAAACTAATTGTCTAAGTGAACTGCTATAACCAGTCTCCTTTCCCCTGGCTGAAACAGTCTTACATAACAGCCTTTGCATCTATAATGTTGTGTAACAAGGCATCTTGTGGGGTAATGTGTTTTCAATGGGGGTTAGATAGAAGAGGAGCAGCCATTATCTTATTATTGGAACATCAGTCATTCTTCCAGACAATACACCTCACCCATTGGAAGTTAAGGATAGTTTTTACTTAAATACAAGGCCATACTGTTAGGGTGTTTGGGGGAGCAGGGGGTGGGGCAGGGGGATTTTCATCTTCTTCCAAAGCACTCAACACTGGACCTCTTCCAAGAGAGGAAACGAGACTAAATAGATCATTTGTTTTATTCTGTTTGGGCATTTCTTGCGTTTCTCCCAACGGCGGCTTATGGACACAAAGCCAAACTGAGAGACTGACTGGGGCTGGCTAACCTCCAGGTCACTTTTTTTACTTTTTAAAGGAATAACCAATTTGAAGCTCTCTCCAAGGATTAAGGCAAGCCACACAGTTGAAAGACAAAATGAAATTCTGCAGTGAATGTAAAGTTGCAAAGAAAGAGGCAGGTAGGAGCGTTTAATGATTTGGATTTCTCAAACAAGACCAAGGCAGAGAGGCGAGGCACATGCTGCTGGAAAGAGCACATCTGTGAGAAATAGATTTCAAAGCGGGTCAGACACTAGATGAGCTGCTCTCCTGGGCACCAACAGAGGTAGGAACACGGCTTCTTTGGAGCAGCCCCCTAATGATGGGAGTCAAAGTGCTTGGTGACTTGAATGTCACTTGAAAGCTTGGGAGATTGCTTCTGTATCCTCTTACTGGCATCAGGAAGGCCGGCCAACCCCAGCCATGCTCATTCCATAATAAGCATAGTTGGTATTCCCGGCATATACCGCAGGCAGAATGGGTCTTTGTCTCGAATCATTTCCCTTTGGGAGACACTCATTGGCAGTCCCATCCAATGTCCAAGGAGAGAGAAAGGCACATTAGTGGTTGGGCTTAGTTTAGCATATTAGTTAACACTGCATCCTGTCTGATTTCAGAATCGACAAGTCATGTACAGTATTGCTCAAAACATTTCTTTGACAGTACTGGATGTAAACAAAAGAGATTAAGTTCCAAAGACGCCTGATGGTCTTTTATATATGAAGACTCTGGAATCTAAATATACTCTAATTGGTAAAATAAAACATTTTTTCCCTAAAAAATGTTGGTTCCATTCAAACAAGAGACTGAACCTCTTTAAAATAATACTTGTGCATTTCTTTCAAAAATGTAGAGTATCTTTTAATTTTTTAACTTTAGAGTAACTTTACTAAAAATTTAAAATTACAAATAATTAGCCAAGGTGTTTGCAATACTCATCAGTGTAGCAATGTTAATATCCTGATTGTGATATTGTACAATCGTTTTCCAAAATGTTACCGATGGGGGAAACTGGGCAAAGTTTACAAGAGACCTCTCTGTGTTATTTCTTACAACTGCATGTGAACCTATGGTTATTTCTGTAAAATTTTTCAATTAAAACAAGTGATTGAGATAGAAATGAACATGGGAAATCAGGCAGGCTTTTATAACCTGGCTTCACCCACACTTTTTGGTTCTAGTTTGTTGCTTCACTAGTCCCTTGAATGACTTCCTTCCATCGAGAAGAGGCTACGCCTAGATTCTCAAACACACAGAGTTCATACCTACCTCTAGGCTTCTTCTCCTGTGACCTTCTCCACCCCCTCCACCACCCCCTTATTCTTCCCAGCTCCAGCTCACCCTCCTGATGAGACTGCCTCCAGAGCAGTACTTATCATGTCAGTAGCCACCAGGCACTTGTTCACCAACCTTCAACAATCATTTATTGAGCAACTACTATCTCTGTAGAATTGGCTCTAGGCACTAGGGACTGGCTGAGTTGGAAACCATGCTGAACTGGTTTCTGGTCCTTGCTTTCTGGGAGCACATATTCTCATGAGGAAAAGTGGGAGAAAACTAGCCAAGAAACAAGTGGAAAAAAAAAAAATCAAACCATGATGAGGTCTATGAAGTAAGCAATAGGTTGTAGAAGGAAGGAAGTGGTCAAGTGGTCAGGGAAAGTTAGCGCAAGTGATCAGGGAAGGTTTCTCAAGAAGGTGGTACTTGACTTGTGACCTGAAGTGTAAGGAGGCAGTCATAAGATCATGAGATCATGGGCAGGGGCAAGGGGAGCATTTCAGGCAGAGGAAACAAGAAGAGGGCTTTAAATCCTGCTCTGTAATTGGATATAAATATTAGGCATGGCTGTAAATAACAAGACAGGTTTTCTTTTTGTGGACTGTTTCCTTTTTATTTAAGGGCCAAGCCTCCCATAGCTCTGAGAGGCTGTGAATACCCTTCAGCTAGCCCAGATTTTACATTTAAAAGCAACTTTCTCACCCTAACACATGCACACACCGTCTAGCATGGTCGCCCACGGTTGCCTACACGCCAGTTGCAGATTCCAAGTTGCTCTAATCTGTGCATACAGCCTCAACTCAAGGCTGTGTCTTAGATTTACCACATTTCTTTCGCACAGCTGGGGCCCTGGGCCTGCTGGTGAGGGTTCTGCGCTGTCTAAGGGCAACATAATTATGTCATTAAGTTGGGTCCCCACAAACCTAAATTGACCCAAAGGAGGGCTGAATAGGAGAGATCTGGGTAACACAGCTGGGAGCCGGACGGTGGTGATTTGTCAAGGGCCTCAAGGGTCTGCACTTCGCTGAGCACCAGGTCCAGTCCCCTCGGCTGCAGCTGCCGCTGGAAAGGGCTGGATTCCCAGCACTCTGCGGTTCCGCATGCTGTCACCGCAGCCAGGGACCCAGTTTTCTGAATTCCCTTGTCTGCCCCGCTTAAGGCAACGAGCTGCCGCTCCTCGTCCCCGTGGCTGGAGCAGTGGGCCCTGGGGCACCCTGAGAAGCACCTCAAGGGGTGATCTACCCCTTCCTGGCCGCGACCTGGGACCGTTATCCCCATCACCCGGACCGACGGGCACTGTCCCGAGGCGCTCCCCTGTCTCTCCCAGGGGACAGCTAAGACCACTCGCCCAGCGTCCCAGGGACGCGCCGGGAGCCCGCGGGTCCCTCCTCCTCCCACCTACACCCGGATCCGCGCGACCCACGTGCAGCGCGGCCCAAGCGGACGCCGCACCTCGGGGTCGCCGCGTCTCCTGGCGCTTTCTGGGCACAGTGACACGACCGTGACCCCTTGGGGGCGATATCCGCGAGGCGGCGCAAAAAGTGGGGGCGTCCCAGCGTGCGGGCGCGGGGACGCGGCGGCCCGCTGGCACACAAAGGAGGCGGCGGGAAGGCGGGGCGGGGCGGGGCGGGATTGGCAGGAAGGGGCGGGGGCCGGGTGGCCGGCGATAAAGCCCCCGCCGCGGCGGCTCCTGGCTAGCGCTCCGGGGTGCACTGGCTGCTCCCGCTACTCGAAGTCTGCAGACGCCACCGCCTCTTCCTCCTCGGATCGTCCTCCTCGCCGCCGCCGCCGCTCTCCGGCCTCCGATCACCCGCCGCGCCGCCACCCGGCTTCGGCTCGCCCACCGGGGATCCCGAACCAGGGGCGGTGAGTACGGGGGTGCGCGCGCCGGTCGGTCGTGGGCGTCCAGGGCCGGGAGGGGAGCAGCGGCGATGCCTCTGCGCCGGGGACTGTCCCTCCGCGCGCCACTGGCTCCCGGCTGCGACCTTGCTCCCGGCTGGGAGGCTGCGGGGCGCGCGGGGCCGGGGGGCGGCGGCGTCGGGGCGGAGGAACTTTCTCAGCCGCCCTCAGGCTGCGGCGGCCGGGGCTGCTGTGCGCCCGGCCCCTGTGCCCCGAACCCGGGCAGGGCGAGGAGGGTCCGCGCCGCTGGGGCGTCCAGGTGTGCCCGCAGCTGGGAGTCCTGGGGAACGCGTGGTTTCTGCGGGTCCATCCTAACTGGCCCCGTAGCCCTGAACCCGAGGTGCCCAGGTACTCCCTGGGCATCCCCTACCCTGTAGTTTGCATGTGCGCCGCCTTACAAGGAAAGACAAACGGACTCTTGTTTCCATTGCCTGAACGAGGTGGGGGTGACCAGTGGTTTTGGGGGTGGGGATGGGGGTGGGGGCTTAAATTGGCCGTTGCCATCCGTTTTAATCCTAAGGAGCAGGTCTCTGCTATTTTCACCTTCTGTACCCATGGGAATTGCGATGCTGGTTAGTGACTACAGGTAAGATGAAAAGTACTCCGAAATTCCAGGCGGAATTGGGTATTTGCCTACAAACTGATTGGGAAGGGAAGGCTCCGATTACATAAGACAGCACTCACTGTACCTGAGGTACTGTGGAAAGTGCCATCGGAGGTTTTCGTGTTTTAGGGAAAGAAAAACAGTCCTCATGTGTGTCTCTTAGAAATCTCAAATGCTGCCGTGTCTTGCTTTGACTACTTTGCAGAGAACATTCTTCTATTTAGCATCCACATGAAAAGGTGTTTGAAGGTTTGACTTCCTCTTTCAAGCCAGGGAGCAATTTACTTCTCTGAACTGCTCAGGAACAATGTCCGTGATAATTTTTTTAACTTTGGAGATTTTACATCCAAAGTTGAACACAGATAACTGAAAGAAACGTAAACGTTGCTAGTTTGTCTATCTAAAGCGCACCTCCAAAATCGAAGACACTTTCCAGGCTTTCTGCGGATCTCAATCAGATATTATGTGCTGTTTGCAGTATTTCAGCAATAATCTTCTTCAGCTCTGCAAACGCAGGTGTTAGCCTAAATAATCGAAGGTTTCTTTCAACCCTTACATTTTGATTCTCTATTAAAATAGTGTTTGCAAAGATTGTACAGTGTGAGGCAATTATTGAAGGTCATCAAGATGTCATCTATCTTTTATCCTTTAAAAAATGAATATGTACAGAAAATTTCTGCCTCCCATGAGCGTCACATATGGGTGTAATTTTAAAAGGACAAAAATGACTCAGTCTGAAAAGGACATCAATTTTCCGATCCAGACAGAAGGGATTAGATACTAATCAGATTGAGGTGGCAGAGTTTGGAAGTGAGGTGGTGAGTTGGCCAGGTCCCCGCTTCTCCTCCGTGTGGCTGCTCTCGATCCTTGACCGTCTCAAATCCAGTGACCGCCACCCACTCTAGCTACTTAGTGCTCCACATCCGAGTCTTGCCCTTGGCCAGGGATGCTCAGCTTGTGAAATAAGACACTTCAGCATCTCAGTGTCTCTGAACCATCCTTCCAGGTTGCTGACCAGCCTTCCCATTGCAACTCTTCTTCAACACAAGAGATCTCTCCTCTTCCTCCTTCCCTTTGGGCAGGTGACTTCATGGCCCACTCTACCCTACAGTAGGGCCACTGGATTAAAATCTCTCCATGTCCTACCCCATTTCCCTCCTACAAACTTTACCCAGTCATCCAGGAATCTCCTTAGGCATCTACTGTGTCCAGGCACTAAAGTATGGGAAAGATAGCAGGTACCTGCTCTATTTGAATTATCGTTCTTGTGGGAGGAAACAAAGAGCAAACTGAATTATGCTACCATAAAATGTCTGATAATAAAACATAAATAGGGTAGAATAATAGAAAAAGTCAAGTTGGAACTGGGAACATAGAGAAGGTTAAAGAGAAGGCCTCCCTGTGGCAGTGCCTAATGTCTCCCTATGAACTTTTTTCCCTTTTAAAGGTATTTTTAAAAATCCCATCACCTCCCTTATCTCTGTATCCTCACCTCATCTCCAACTACCACCATGTCTCCCCGGGCTTCTGAAATGAGTTAGCACTGCCCCTTCCTTCTGAGCTCTCTGCAAGCCGGCCAGAGTCTCCCCACAGCAGAAGACCCACAGTTCCTGAGTGGGTCACCCTGCGGGTGCTCTGCAGACCTGACCTCCCTGTGGAATTAGATGTGATCTTTCCTTCCTCCTCCTGCTTTCTTCCTCCCATAGTTGCCACCTCCTCCTGCTTTTCCTTCTGCCTCCCTGGCTTCTCCACTCCCTCCTGGGGAGACTCAGGGCTCTGTCCTTAGTCTTTGTGTAGCCTTTGGGCGACCATGTGCCCACAGCTCCAACTTTCACCAAGTACAAAGTGAGTCTCCAGCTGGTGACCTACAGGCTGGTGGACTTATCCATGCCCTTTAGGGAAAACCTACAATAAATCCAAAACTGGTTTTAGTTCTCACCATCCATTCCAGACTCATTTCATCCTTAGCCCAAGTTTGTCCCTCTCTCTTTAAAAATTATATATATATATATATATATATATATATATATATATATATATTGATATATATATATATGTTGATATATATATATGTTGATATATATATATATATATATATATATATATATATGATTTCAGAGAGGAAGAGAGAGAAATAAACATTATTGATGAGAGAGAATCATAGATTGGCTGCTCCTGCACACCCCCCACTAGGAATCGAGCCTGCTACCAAAGCATGTGCCCTGACCAGAAATCGAACCATGACCTCCTGGTTCATAGGTCCATTCTCAACCACTGAGCTACACCAGTAGGGCTGTGTTTTTGTTTTGTGTTTTTTTGTTTGTTTGTTTAATATGGTGGCTCAACCATTCACCAAGGTGCTAACGCAGGAACCTCACAGTGATGCTAGTCTCTTCCAGCTCTTCCCACATCCAGACAGCCGCCAAGTCGCATTGCTTCTTCATGCTGTGAAGTCCTGGAAACCTCTGCTGGGTCACACTGGCCCTGCCCTGCTTCAGAGTGTAGAACTGGCAAAATGGTGGCCAGTGTGTCATCTGCAGCTGGCAGATGTGTTGTTGGCCTGGACAAGTATACAAACACTGAGTTATATTTAGAAGTATTAAGATGTCATTTGGATTTATAGCTTCTCTTAAAAGTCAGAAGACCTGGAACATGAGGCTAACATTCCTATGTGGCAACACTTGGCTGGCATGGAGTTTCCAGTGCCCGGCCACGCTGGAGGTTGCTTGCTTTCTGGTTCCCCTGGACCTGTGGCCCTCACTATAGTAGCTTTCTGGCTCCCAGGGGCTCTGAGCTAGTGGCCACAGGCTGGGAGACCATGACAGCCTGTGATTCCCTAGTGGCTCACCACCGGTCTGCCTGCTCTCTCACACCTGGTTTTGCACCCCTTTCAACCGTCTTCCATGTACTCCTCCTGGATGACTTTCCTCCTGCCCCTCAAACCCAAATCTGCTGTGTCCCTCCTGAAAAGAAACCCAGTGCCTCCCTCTTGTCTTTGGGACAAACCCAACTCTGACAGGTTGGGTGTCTCAGATTGAGAGGTGAGCTCTAGCATCTTTCTATGGCGTTGTACCCAAGTTTCTTTAAGGATCATGGTTGATACATGAATTGGGATGCAGTCTCTGCTGTTTACAGCCATCTCCACAGACCTCTCCACCCTGCTGCTTTCTCAGGGCCTCCCTGGGAGGAAGGGGGGCATGGTGGATTACACATCCCAAACAGTGGGGGACTAAATATGGGAGCATGGGCTGCCCCACCTACTCTCAGCGTCTGGAACATGGAAGGCCCCATTTAACACATGGTACCCAGAGTCAGACAATATGTTCCCAAAGGCACTCAGCTGCATTGGACAGGCCTGGCTCAACAACTCCTTAGCACTCAGCCAGGGAACATTCCACAGTGCGCCACTGTCCCCCACAGGGACACTCTAGGATGCCAGCCATTTGTAATGACTGAAAGCCTAAGCTTTCTTCAATCCCTTCCCATCTCCCTGCCTCCAGCGCTTCCCAAAACTTTTATTTTCTTGCAAAAACTTCCTGCAGACTCCTCGTACCTTCCTTGCCTTTGCCAATACTGAACCGCTGCCTAGAATTCTTTTTCTTCATCTTCTGTCTGCATTGATTGTCTGGGAATCTTCCCCCCTTTTCAAGACCCAGGTCCAGTATCACCTATTCCAAAAAGTCCTTCCTGAAAATCACTACCCCCCGCCTTCTATGGCAGATCTATAATGTGCTTGCGCGCACACACACACACACACACACCCTACCCTGATGGCAGTTGCTGTGTTATAGCAACATGCTTTACCCACCAAGCCTGCATGTTAGTTTCATTTGCACCTGCAGGGGTGCATGACCCAAAGGTATTTAATGGATTTCTGAACTAAACTGTATTCCCTTTTGTTATAAGTTTACTACATATTTTATGAAAGAGTGCTTGTTTTTCAGGCTGAAAGGGAGCTCTGCCCCCAGACCTCCACCTCTGGTTCTGGTACTTCTGCATTTACGTAATATTACCGGGTGGGGGGAAAGTAGGTTTACAGTTGTTCATATGGAAAAAGACATGCAGGTTAGGATTATTACAATAGCTCTGTTAACTGTTTCGTGTACTCACAACTGTAAACCTACTTTTGCCCCACACTGTATATCTTTATGTTAAAGGAAATCTTTGATCAGCCATGTCTTCTGAGAGTGAGCATTACTTAGGAAAAAAAGGCCAGGAGAAAAAAAGCAGAAGCCTAATACAGAAGTGCTTCTGTGTCTGTGGTCAGTTATCCTCATCTGAACTTCTCTTGGCTTGGTTCTGTCTTCCTTGAGGTCCATTGGCTGGGCTGTGCTCTATTTCATGATTTGTACAAGGTAGGAGAATGCTTTCTGCTTTATTTCCATTAATCTTCTCCATGATGGTGATGCATGCCTTCTTGCTGGCTTTTCCCCCCAGTAGTAGTTTTTGGCCAATGTCTTCAGCCAAGTGCGATGGAAAGAGTCCTGGGTTGGAAGAGGGTTTGGGCTGTGCCTACAATGATTTGTATAGCTGGCCACCTAGAACTTAATTTCTTTGTCTATACAATGGCTCAATGGGTATGTTGAAATAATTATCAGAAAGGTGTCTTATTTTTTTAAGAAATGTAAGTTCTAGAGTTATTTTTCTGTCTGATCCAACTTTCTCATAAATATCAGATCTAGAGGAAATTTTTTAAGTGTATTTTTTAATTTATTTTCCCATCCCCATTTATCCCCTCTATGCCCTCTTCCACTTCCACCCTAGAAATCACCACACTGTTGTCCATGCCCATAAATTCTCTCTCTCTTTTTTTTTTTTTCCTTTTTGCTCAATCCCTCCATCCAGCTCTCCATCCCCCGATGAACAAAGAGCTGTCTGCCTGGTCTCATGTTTATCTACATGAAATTCTTCTTTTTCTTTTACACCTATGAAATCATTCAGTTTGGCTCTTTAGTACTCAGAAATAGCACTGAGGGCCAACATGAAGATTTATTTAGTTTGTATTCCTAGTTGGATGGATTCATAAAACATATTAAGTAAATTGTGTCCCATATACTTGGCTCTTCTTTGTAAACCATTATCTTCATCCATAAATGTGCCCATCTTTTCTTTCCAAAACCAACTTTCCTCGTAAATAGATTACAGGTCTGACCTGAAAAATCAGTGTTGGGTTTAAAAACACACACATACACAAAACCCTTTGGTATAGAATGGAGTCAAAGATGCAGCAAACTACATCTTTAAGTTATTTGTTATCCACAAGTTCACAGTTTGCCTATGAACACTGAGAGATTAGTAAGATTTTATTTCTCTTTTGAGAAATGCCGCCTTTCACCCAGCAGTCCAAGTCTGTTTACACAGTCAATGATTCTCCCCATATCCTGGTTAGATTTCTAGGTCTGGATGTAAGCCCAGTCCAGAGAAGTTGGCATTCCCTCTGGGGCTTTTTGTGCATGTGGATGGCTACTGAGCCTAGGCAACCTTCTATTTGTAATTCCATTCATGCATATTGACAAAAATGTCCCCTGTTTCATCCTTGAATTCCTTCAAAGGTTGAGGTGGACACGCCCTCGTTCAAGATTAGATCCGGAACACCTGATGCTCTTGCTTCAGTTTGACCTCAGACTTTGTCCTTTGCTTCAGAAGATAATTCCAGAATTGCAATCCACAGTGCCTTTCTGTTTTTATCAGTTCATCCTTGAGACAGAGATAATGTAGAGGTGATTTCCGTGTAAAAGAAGAAAAAAATCTTTTGCAAAGGCAGAAGGATTTGTTGTAGTGACTGCGAATCTTGGTAAATATACTTGGTTTGTTTTTGTAATGTCCTCCTCAGCCCTGCAGTCAGAACTCTGGTAACCTGGAGGATTAGCATCAGTTCTTTCCTTTCCATTTAGTGCCAACTAATATAGTTCTAGAAAAAAAAAATAACTGCTTGATTTTAGCCAAAGTTTTTAATGGACCAAATTTTGAAAGTGGGTTTGGGTATGTGAGAGAGTTTAACGCCAACTACAAAGTCCACTTAAAATAAGTAAGGTGATTGTAAATGAAAATAGATTTTTCTTTTTTTATTTTAAGAAAATGCTGTGTTGCCAGCACCGGTTTGGCTCACCTGGGGGCTGAGGGGTCCCAGGTTCGATTCCGGTCAAGGGCATGTACCTTGGTTGCGGGCACATCCCCGGTGGGACATGTGCAGGAGGCAGCTGATCGATGTTTCTCTCATCGATGTTTCTAACTCTCTATCCCTCTCCCTTCCTCTCTATAAAAAATCAATAAAATGTATTTTTTTAAAAATGCTTTGTAAGTAATGCAGTGTTTGCTTCCTCTGCTAATTTTTTGTTCATTTTTAAAATAAGAAATCCACTTAGGAAGAAATTATGTTTATGGAGGATTTGGTTACTGTTTAGATTATATGAGCTATCAACTACGGCATTATCTTTTCTTAAAAGGGCAGAAACCTAAATAAAAAGAATTGACACAAACATGGGGTGTGAGGTGGAGCTATTGGTTTGCATTGCCACCCCTGGGGATGGCAGAGATGCCTCTGGCCCTGGAGGTGACTGGAACCAATGACTCAGGGCCTTGCTTCTCTCTTTTCTCCCTCCCTGCCTCTTGTCTCTGGAGGTTTTCTTGATTCGGGGACCATGACTAAAGGCAGCTGCAGGCTCACCTCCCTACAGCCTCATGATCAAAGAGGAAAGAGGGGCTTTCTGCCATTTCCAATTGGAAAAATCCTAGGGAGGCACTCCGATTGGCTCAGTTTGGATCATGTGCCTTTCCCTGGACCAATGGCTGTGGTCAGGGGAATGGGATATTATGATTGGCCAGAGTCTGAGTCACATGTTCAAGCCTGTGGTCAGGAGGGGCGGGAGCACTGAGAGAGGTGTGCTGCACAGGCAAGTTACCCCAACTGCCATTAGTTTGTTTGCAGTTGGCAGAGGCTCTGTGCTGTCTCCGGGAGCCTTGGGTTTGCCTGTAGGACAGAGGCAGTATCCTTTCCACTGGAACAGCTGGGAAAGAGTGTGGAGCAGCCGGAGTGTCCTCCGTCATACATACAACCTTGGTGTGTCAATGCCAGAGCCTGAACCCAGGTCTGTAAATGTGTGAACTGTGAGCTGATACCACGAATGTTCAAAGATTTATTTCCCATCAATTTTCATAACTTCTCAAAAAGAAATTCCTGTCAAACAATATGCCTCCTCTCAAAAGAGCATCTTCTCCCTTTGCTGTGCACAGGTAATAGCCTTCAATCACAAGCCAAAACACTCGAGACAGGGAGAGGCTAATATTTCTGTGTTATGTTTCAAGTAATGTTTTTATGCCTTGGACCTCACCTGCCCCAGTTTGTTCCTTCGACACTTGTTTTCTCATGGGACTCAAACTCTAAAATTAATACTGACTTTTGGGTTGAAAAGGTAGAGTGCATTTACCCAGGCTCCAAGGGAGTAACTTAGACTGAGCTGGGTCAGACTCAACATGACCAAAGGAAAAGTGGGGCGTGATTTTTAAAAGATGCCTAATTGAACTCCACAAACCTATGAAGACTTAGCTTAGATTATTGTTTGAGATTTAACTTTTCCTAGTTTTTATTGTTCTTTCTGTTTTAAATAGTTACCTTTATTTCAAAATTTGTCACATCTAAGTAGTATATTTAGTTCCCCTCCTCCCCCCCTTCCTTCGTTTCATGTAGTAATCTGGAGTGTGGAGGATTGGGAGGCCAGTGGTTTTTGGTCTGAATCCAGATTTGATCAATTACTAGCTGGAGGCCAGGAGATCATAGCCAATTTGCTAAACTTTTCCAAGCCTCAGTTCCTTCATCTGTGAGTTGGGCATGAAGGTAATCATGTGTTAAGTCTCATGGGGATGAGGTAGAGAGTATAGTTCAGGTGCTGAGCACAGGGGTTAGAATGGAGCTGACTTCTAGGACATGACGTGGAGGTGGTGGGGCTTCCGTTTGTTCTGGTGAGCAGTTCATTCCTCTGGAACTCATGTTTCCTTTCTGTCTTTGACCTGGAGAATGAGTGACTTGCTCTGTGTGTTCACGTGCTTTGTTTCCAGACTCCTTTCCTGTAGCACTCTCGGTTGGCAGTACTCCCAGTGATCAGTGGTCATCTGTCCTTCCTGCAGGCTTCCAGGTCTTCCAGGACTGGCTGTGGAGCAAAGGATGGTTTGTGCATGAAATAAACTCCCTCTTACTCCTCTGTGTGAGGAAATGTGAGAGCTGTGTTCCCAGGAGGTCTTTCTAGGGGCACATTTCAGGCTAACCCTGTCAGGCGAGGTGTGTTTTCTTTCTTATGTTAGTTACAAAGAATGAATAAAGGTCTATGGAGTAGAAGAAACTCCATTTGGCTTAATATTCCTGTCTTTGCAATATTAGACCAAATAATAAAGAGCATCCAGAGTCTTCTTTTTTTGTTTTTCAGATGTGAAAATGTCATTCTTACTGTATCCAGTGATGTCCAGATACCCAGTAATAACCATTTGAAACACATGCTGAATGTATTTAAAACATGTGGTCATTTAATTATGATTTGATTCCCTCAGTATACAAAAGAGTTCTATGAATATTCAATTAACTTCAGCAAGCGTACCCAGATAGGAAGTGTATTCTATGCTGCCATTAATATGATTTTGGGGGAATTTACTGGCAAATATTCATTTGGGATTTTACACAGCACTCAGTGCACACCCACACCTGAATTGTTGCTCGGACAGTGGGATGGTAGATGTCAGGGAGTGTGTGTGATGACTTAATTATAAAGAGAGCTTTCTTTCTAACGGTGGGGATTTTCGCTTTGAAATTCATTTACCGATAGACTCATATCATCTTATGCCAAACCTGTGTTCATTTCTTAATGACATGTTAATTAAAATAACCATTTGGAGGATTGGCCAGAGATGCCAAAGTATTCATAGTAAACCTGTTCTTGTGCAGCAAGGAGGTAAATTATGAATATTCAAGTGCTAGTCATACTAATGTGAATTAATTCAGCAAGTCCTTTCAACATAGTTGTTCCAATGCATGTATATTTTATCACTTATTAGCCTAAAATTTCTGTGAGGAGGATAGTATTTTTTTCACATATGCCATGGGCAAAATTATGCTTTTGTCTTACTCTCTACCTGTGTTCTACTTATGTGTGCGTCTTTTCTGCACTGGTTGGAGCCCTTGAGGATTGTTTGGTCTGTCTTATCATTCTGGGCTCCTTCCACAGTACCTGCCCAAAGATGCTTGAAGGGAGCAGCAAAGGAAAGATGATGGATCATCAGTGTGTCGAGTACTGTTGGGCACATTTTATATATGATTGTGTTGAATCCTAACAGCCCTTGTAACGTAGAGATTGGTACTAGTTTATAGGTGAGAAATCTGAGATTCGGGTGTGTGAAGCACCCTGCTGAGACTTCCCCCCATGTGTCTCTGCCATGGAGATATTTTGTTCTGAAGCATTATGTGCAGTGGATGACTGAGGCAAAGCAGTCATTTAACTTCTCCGAATACCCACAGGTGAAGGGTCGGGACATTGCTGCACAGAGGATGAATTTGAGAGTCCAAGGAACCTGGGTTTAAACCCAGGTAGGTCTATGCTTAGTAGTTTGTGGACACAGAAATACACCCCAATCTCTGCCCCATTTCCATAGCAAGAGAATGGAGATGATACTGCTGTCACCTTCCATGCAGCAAAAGACAGAGTTGTCCCCGTTTCACAGACGGGGAGATAGGAAGGACAGTGATTTAGGTCACTTGGCAAGGTCAGGGCTGTGGCAGGTTGAGAGCTCATGTCTCTGCTCCTGTCATTTGTCACCTCTCCAGATGCCAAGTCTGGGTACAGTGTGGTGACAGATCTGCCACCACCTGTCATCCACCCTTGATTAGTCCTCAGAGTACCCCACTGACTTGGGGACAGTTACCATCCATTTCTTAAAGCCACTTGGCTGATTCATGCCTACTTTTCTCCGTGTTGTTCATTTCTGTGATCTCAAAGAGGATTATTCCCAGAGAGTAAAGAGATTCCCCAAGACTTACTCCAGATGAATCTGGCCCACACAGGTCTTCAAAGGACTGGAAAGTGGCAGCCCTGTTGTATTTGGGTGACTTTCAGTTTAAGAGCTAGTTTTTAAGCACTTATTGTATTAACAGGTGCTCTGAAGGACACAGAAGTATCCACAAAACAGATTGACCTTTGAGGATCTTACATATTTAGGTAGAACAGGCATATCTGTGATACTTGAACAATACAACATAGTCTAAAACAGTGGTCGGCAAACTCATTAGTCAACAGAGCCAAATATCAACAGTACAACGATTGAAATTTCTTTTGAGAGCCAAATTTTTTAAACTTAAACTATATAGGTAGGTACATTGTTATTAACTTAATTAGGGTACTCCTGAGGCTTAGGAAGAGCCACACTCAAGGGGCCAAAGAGCCGCATGCGGCTCGCGAGCCGCAGTTTGCTGACCATGTGCCCTGACCCTCAGTACCGCACTGTTTCACTCACTTCTGCCGAGTGAGTGCTACAGATGCGATGCGCAGCGGGGGCAGACTGGGGTGGTCGGTGTGGACTGAATCGCTGGAAGCTGCATGAAGTCTCTCCATTCCCTCTTGGAGTGAAAGGACTCAGGGGGAGCAGTGTGTGACCCTAATGACAGAGCAGTCACGGGCCAGCATGAGCTTTGGGCTACAAAAGCTCTTTACAGGCACTGCCTCCCTGCATCCTCACGGCTGCCCAAGTTCATTCTGTAGATGTGGGCCAGTGATGGACCATCTCCAGGTCTCAACGTCCTCCCACATGAAATCAGGGCTGCAATTCCTGCTTCCCAGGAGTCCAGGAGGCTCAGCAGTGCTAACAGCAAAGCCCCTCACACATAGGAGTTTCTCACATGTCAGTCCTCACTCACATAGCGTGTGTGAGAGGGAGGTCTGTGTGTGCCCTGTGTGCGCTGTCGGCGGGGTTGCAGATAAACACGAATGCCCAGGCAGCCCTCATGAGTGATGCAGTCATTTTTTTTTCCACATTGCTCTCCACAAAACCCTTTTTGCCCTAAATTTTGTAGGATTGTTGTTGACTTGTATCCATAATAAAGAGTTGGTCATTTAGTCTCTCACACACTCTCTATGGCTAAATTCAAGGAAATAACTCCTTCCAGGGAAGAGATTCAATCCCTGAAGAAAAAACAATGAAAGTGTTATTGTCAAATGAAGTTTTATGAGGACTGTTCAAAAGTATCATGGTCAGTGATCCGCTGTGGGGAGCCGGAATGTATTTTTACCTCTGAGGGCAGCTGTCCTGATGCTCCAGGAAGGCTTCTTGTGGCTTAGGATGGATTTTTCCGTGACAGTGTCACACAGAGATTTGCAAAGTGCTGTATCCGAGACAACTTGGACGAGAAGGAGCTGATGGGTTCAGACAAACTGTTAGACAACTCAAACAGCGATGACAGGCATGTAGACGATGCCTGGGAGAACTCTGAATAAAATTGCTTCTTGGAAGGTGGGGATAGAAAGAAAAGTACTATTTCCAAATCATAATATGTGTGATTTTTACATATTGGTCATAAAGTTCTTTTAGTCCAGTTAACCAAAACTTGGGTGGGAGTGGAGAAGGGTTGTGGGAGATCTTCTCATTGGGAAAAAGGGAAGGCTGTCTTATTTTGGGAATTATCATCATATATTGAAGCATATGTAATTAGAACCTAATCAAAGAAAGAACTTCATCCTGGGAGAAGAGGTGCCCCTTACCGTGTGGGAAAGGGTCGTCAGATGTACTGAAAACTCTTTTCTGCATCTGGGAACTAAAGGGAAGGCAAAAGTTCCAGAATGGGATCAGTGCCAATCCTGAGGGCCGACTGAGGGAATGGAAAAGGACCTGGAGGGATTGAATAGGTAGAGGCAGGTGACAGAAGCATAAGCATCTCTGCTCTCTCTCGGGAGGCATATCCATGTGGTTTCTCATCTCTTCCTTGCTATGTGATGTGGGCAGATGACTCACTCTGTCTGCATCTCTGTTACCTCAACTATATCCCAAGCTTAAGTGACATTCAGTGAGATAGCATGCACAGAGTAGGAGCTGTATAAATGTCCCCCCTCACATCTCCTAGGCAGCTACTCACCAGCTTCATTGTTGATGAATAGGACATCTTCTCCATAACTGGTTATGAGAAATTGGAGAAATTTAGAATATTTCTCTCCTTATAAAATTTTGACAAAAAGAGGCTGGGTCTCCTCCATCCCTAAAGATTCCTCCATTGGTAGCTTATAGCAGAGGTTAGACAAAGGTGACAAGAAGTTTCATGAAGTCATTGGTTTTTAATTCCAGAAATTCATGTTCTTCTGCCTTAGCTTTGGATGTGGGAAAGTGAAAGGGCTGGTCCTGTGAGAAAAAGTCCTGTGGTGCCTGAGACTTATGTCATTTCTCAGGATGGTGTCTCGTGTGATCCTTGTAGCAACCTTCTGAGGTACAGGATGGGAGAGGGAATTATCATTGATTTCATAGATGAGGAAACTGAGTCACAGAGCAGGTATGTGATGTATCTGAGGCAAGGCAGGCCTAGGATTAGACAACAGGCCTATTCCACAGTTGTGTTAAAGTAGAAACAGGTTTTTCCTGGGAAATAGCTGAACAGCTCTCCTAACCCCACCAAATCCCTTCGAAATGCATCAGCAGGGACGTCAGCAAAGAAGCTAAGTCAAGCTAAAGGGAGAACCTCAGTGTTAGGTGACTAAAGACGTTTGGAATTGTGCTTCCCATCACTTCAGATGGTTTCTAAGGTTTGCGGAGCTTTGCTGGTCCACTGGTTGTCGGGGGGAAATTTAACTGTAGAGCGGTCATCTTCTTAAATATATCTTTGTGATTTTATTTGTTTACAAACTCTTTGTACTGAAAGAAGAGAGCAAAGGACCAGAGATAAAAGCTGAGGAGCCCTTCTTAAAGTGGTTACTAATTATCTTCCCTATCCCTCATTCTCTCTTCCTACTTTAGAATATTTCTAGATCCTATGCCTAAAGATACATATATCTCTATTTACTTATTTAATTTACATAGGAGGATGTTTCATATAATTTCCCATTTCCAACTTCCTTTGCATAACTATTTTACCTGTAATATGTACCCAAAACTTACTCTGAAGGAGGTGGATGGGCTAAACCTGTTTGCGTCTCTTGTACTACACCCGAGTAGAGAGGGGACTCAATTACAAGAACCAGAATGGGTAACTGAGAAAGAAGAGATGAAAGTATACCCAGGTACCACAGAATCACTTTTGTGGCTGCCAAAACTTAGTCCAAAGCATCCCTGGTCATCCAATGAAAAAATGGAATCCATTTTTTTTTAATGTGAAATCTTTAATATATTTGGAGAGGGGGTAGGAAGGATGTTTTCCGTCTGTTTATTTCCCTGAGCCATTCATCCCTGAACTTGGGGACATGGGTGGGTTAGGAAGCTGACTGAACTACACTGAGCTCTTCCTTTGTCTTCTTCCTTCTCAGGTTATGAAGCACAAGTTCAGTCCTGCCTTCCCTCCATTTGCCCTGGGGAAAAGGTTGTAAATAAATAGTCAGTGGTGCCCAAGGGAGAAGAAAAACCATAGGCTGGGTCATCAAATGGTGCTGCATTTTATTTGTGTGAAGTCTGAGATGCTGCCTGCTTAGGTGGGCTCTCTGGAGATGGCATTGCTGAGGGGCATCCACAGCACAAAACACAGAAGATAAACTAGATTTGTTAGGACCCCCAGGATTGTTACAGGTCAGAGAGACAAACAGTTACCACACACAAGAGACAGAATTGGAAGATGGCCCCTTGGCCAGTTAGCACGTTCCCACATTAACAAGTCTTCATGGGAAGCCCAGTTGTTACTGGGTTAATTGGTAAGTACAGTATGAAAGTAAATGAGAGAGATTATGGCTCAAGTCACAGACCTCAACCTGAGTTAGTTCCCTATGGCCTGTAGGGCAGTTCCTAGTCAGATGTCAAGAGTTCCACCAATAGTAGGTGCCTTCATCCCCAAATGTTGGGGACATCTACGCCTTAGTTATAGATAAGACCTTAGCCCTTGATGTCAAGTTTTTGAAACAGATCATTTCTGAGTTCTATCATTATTTCTCATTCCATTTCTTAATTTTTGGAACAAAAGCTAAGGGTTAAAGGTTTGCATATCTAACGAACAACAGTAAGTTGTGAGTGGTACTTTAACTCATTTGATAAATATGCATCAAGTGTCTACTATGTTATTTGACTCTAAATTCTGATGCTTTGAATTCTTTGCTAGTTTGATTATCATTTGTCTGTTGCCAGAATTGCTCATCACTCTCTCGTCTTGGCTAGTAGGGTAAGATTTTCACCTCTTACTAATTGGCTGGATAGAGGAACACTAATGATCGAATTTAATGTGATTGCATGTAAAGTAAAGGCAACTTGACAATTTCCTTGTTCGCCTGGAACGCTTAATGCTACCTGCCCTGTTCTACCTTGTATCTTAGTCCTCTAAGTACTTCTATCCTCTGTTCATCTACAGCTCAACTTCAGCCCGTGCTCTCCCTTCATCCTGTAATGTCTTCCATGTGCTTGAGTTGTGGTACAGGACCTCAGCTGTCGCATTAAGCAGGAAATCTGAGTATTGTGCAAGCTCTAACGTTCTATTAGACATGGACAATGATCTTCAATCTGTTAACTCCCCTTCCCCCCCAGGCCCTGAGCCTGGGCACTCCTTCTTTGGCACGTGTTACTTTGACAGTCTCTTCCTCATTGTCACACATTCTGCCATCTCCCATTTGATCAATGGTCAAGAATATTGAGGCAGCCTTTCTAACTCTAGGGAGGTGCTGTGGGCACTTGAGATCACTGCTTGGGCTCCCAGGTGAAGGATGTTCTACGTGGTCCCTTCCTGCTGGCAGGCGTTTTGCTGCTGTTTTGGAGATTTTCTCTGGGCCACAGACATTTGAATCAGTCAATTCTAGGAGTGTTTGTTTTCTCAGGAAACACAGCCCTATTAAAGCCATTGTTTTGAAAGTCACCCAGAGCATTAAAAATCTCAGGTCATCAATTCATAGTGTGAAAATTTAGGAGTGGTTGGGGTGCTTCAGGCAAGCAATATTGACTTAAATGTGTGGAGCACTTTAAGACAGCATTTGATTGTACATTTTAAAATGGGGAACACAAATTGAAATTCCTCCTGGGAGCTTTAAATCATGCATTATATGTGCAGTATTTTCAATTAGCTGCAGAAAAAGAAATCTGTTCCGTGTGGCTCTATTTTTACAGCTGGGAATTGCTCAGAGAACACAATTGACTATTTCATACATGTGAGATTTATTTAAATGATTCATGGGGCATTTGCAATTTAACCAACAATTGAAAATATTGTTGCCATGTGGCAGGTAAAACCAGGAAGTTATTTTGCATTCCTGAAGAGGTGCTCCGAGCTCAATATACCCTTAGTCCAAGGGGTTAGAGCAGTATTGAGATTTAGACTTTCACATTTCATTCCTGGGTTGTGCCACACTGTGGTCAGAAAGAGAATGCTCAACTGCCTGAGGATTCTGTGGGATGGTGCTCTCAGGGCTCTCAGGAAGGACCCGAGGCACTGGGCATTCTCCATTTCCCTCTCCTGTTTTCATCTACCAGACACAGACGAAAGATCAAATCCTTTCCCCAGCTCTTATCTGACTTTCTATTTCTCCCTCTCCTCCTACCCCCCGCCCCACAGTACCCCACCATTCTTTGCCACCTGTCTCACATCAGACATCACTGAGAGAGATTATTGATGCCGAAAGCTAAGTTGAGTCTTGGGATGGACCAACCATGCCCTCCATGGTGGTTCATAAACATATCTAGGAGTTTGGAATGCATGTTCCCACTGAAATGATGCTGTAACAGTGGTCAATAGACACTTGATGTTAGGTGATACTGTATTACCGCATTATTGCTCAAGTGATTCAGAAAAAGGTTAATCAATCAGGCATTTTGTGGGCAGAATTAAAATCATAACCACCAGTTTTTAATTTTTCTCTAAATCAGTGGTTCTCAACCAGGGGTAATCCTCCCTCTCTCCTCCAGGAACTTTTGTTGATGTCTCCAGACATTTAATTTGGTTGTCACAATGAGGGGAGGGGGAAACTACTAGCATCTAGTTGGTTTAACCAGAGATAATGCTAACCATCCTATAATACACAGGACAACACCCAGCCCACAACCTCCCCCCTCCCCAATGTCAGTAGATCCAATGCTGTGAAAGCTTGCTCTAGAACTTCTTTTAACAAATGACTTCCCCAAATAATTTAGATCCCAACCTGCTTATAAGATGGTGGCTTCTGTAATCAAGGTTAATACCTGAAGTGAATCATGTTGGTTGTTGAAGCCTGCTTTCTTCATCAGTGCCTTGATTACATAGAGAGCACCTCGGTGTCCCATGTGCCATGTTAGATGATGGGGAAGAGTGGTGACAGGACCCACAAGGTCCCTCCCTGCCCCACCCTCAGGTACAAAGAGAGGGAGAGGAGACAAATGCTCTAGCCAGAAGGAATGCACATATGGAGGGCTGAGGCTGGAAAGGTTCTGCGACCTCCCAAGGGGAGAGTGTATGTCTAGAAGGAAGAAATCCAGCCCAGGAGGCCAACTGGGTATCCTTGCTGTTTCAAAGGACCTGGCATATATGGCATACTGTTCTTAAAATGTTCGCTCACCTTCTTGGCACTATGTGTTTTAACCAAGGTCTCCTCTCTGAGAAAGATTGTTTCCCCAGGTAGGGATTTTCCCCTGAAGTTAGGGAGGGAATAAAACCCTCAACTAAGTGCCAGGCGGGTAATTAATCACTTTAACTACGAACAATCATGCTTAAGCTACATAATCTTTACTCCCTGGAATGGAGATAAGAAACGCCCTAACCTTTGTAATAGAGATTGATAGGATTGAATCAACTGGTATAAATACAGATGTAACAAGACAGCAGGAGACAGAACTAAGAAGACAGAACCAAGAAGACAGAACCTACACAGAACCTACAGACAGAAGAACTTCGCTGGAGAGAACATGGCAAAAGATCCTGGACTGAACCTGACTACAGAAATTGGCAAGAGAACCTGACTAGAACCTGGTGACTGAACCTGGCTGGAGAACCTGGACAGAACCTGGCTGGAGAACCTAGCGAGGGAACATGGCCACAGAACCTGGCTGGAGATCCTAACCAGAACTTCGCTGGAGATCCAGAGCAGAACCTCTCTGGAGATCCAGACCAAAACTTGGCTGGAGAACCTAGCAAGAGAACATGGACACAGAACTTCGCTGGAGATCCAGACCAGAACTTGGCTGGAGATCCTGGCTAGAGATCCTGGCTAGGCTGCTGATCAACTGAACGCTGCCTCCTTGTCATTCCTTCTTCGCCGACTCCGTCCACACCTTTGGGGACCCCTGGACCCCCTGGGGCTGGACCCCGGCAAGGTTTGCATTTCATTGCAAGAGCTTAGGGAGGCCTCTGGAGGGTTTGATGCAGGTCTCGGTGACGAGGGGCATGGTCAGCCTTTCCTATCGGCAAGGTCACTGGGGCAGAGCAGACTGTGAGTTGGGTAGAGGAGACTAATGTCCTCTTCCAGGAAGTCTGGTGGCTGGACTGAGGGCAGAGGAGGTGGGAAGAGTAGGCCATGCAGGAACACTCAGAGGAAGAATGAAAGAGTTTGCAGTGGTTCTAATGGGCCCGGGAAAGGATGAAGGATGACACCCAGACTTTCTGCTTCGATTCTTGGGTGGATGGGGTGCCCACTCTCTGAGATGCAGAAACTGCAGGAACAATAAGCCCAGAGATGAGGAGGCTTTTTTCTCTGATCCTAATATTTCTGTGAAAATGGGCAAGGGGACTTTGATATCTTTCTACCCAATCTTTTTTTTTAGAAAAAGAAATTCAAGGTTTTAGAGTCTGCTCTATTTGCTAAAATTCAAGCTATTTCTCCTGGATTGCCCCTTCTTTTCAGTTACCATTGCAATGGGCTTCCCAGTTATTTCTAAGTGGCTTCCGTGTGCAGGCATCAGGCGTTTTCTGTGTTAGATATTTCCTCCATCTAAGCAAATAACACAGTGATGAGCCTCGGCTTACAATCCAGAGTCTACCACTGAGTCTCTCAACCACGGAGACAGGGTTTTTTTATGGGCTTTGTCGTACTGAAATGTTTTAAAAATTGCTTTAGTCTAATCATGCCTTATTTAAGTTTATGCTGCTAGGAAACACTTTTCCTCATTCCTGAGCCTGGCCATGGCTTGGAAAGAACACAAGGAAAATCAGCAGAGCCTGAGGCCCATTTCCTAATTCACCCAGTGACCATGAGTCACTTTCTGGTCCCATCACCAGGGCCATTCTTGGAGGCTACTTGGGGCCCTGCTGCTTCTCCCCCGAGGGCAAGGCCACCTTCTCTGAGGACTTGTGACTAGAGGCGAAACTGTGATAAAGTCACATACTAACTAGAGCCTTGAACCTCTTCTACAACAAAGAAATGAAGGGAATGGGCCACAATGGAAAAAAAGACCACAAGTAAATAGAAAAGGCAGCTTTTAAAATTCCTTTCAATTTTTAGAACTTGGAATCTGGGGACATTTTGCAGTTGAGGGAACTGTTCAGATGGGTTGGTGTGTAAACCCTAAGAGGCTGAGGATAGAGACCAAGGATGCTTCAACCTTCCATGATAATGGTTGTAAGTGGCAGAGCCAGCTTCGAGTGACCCTCAGTCGAAGGTGGAGGAACCTGAGATAGATTCCTCCTTTTTATGCCTCTCAGCAGTCTGAAAGGCAGGGGCTACTATTATACCCATTGTACAGATGTAGAAACTAAGGCACAGTGAAGTTATATACCTGTCGAAGTCACACAGTAAATTGGTAATGGAGCTTGGGTATTAACTTGGGTGGTTTGTCTCAGGAGCCTACAGAAGCTAAGAATTGAGGCTGTCACAAATTATGAAAAGGCACAGTTATGCAAAAACATTATTGGTATGTTTTTTAGAAGATTGACATTTCTAGTTGCAGGATGGGGAAAGGAATTAAAGTGAATAAAAGATCTGTCTTAAGGTACATTTGTTTGCTGACTACAATTTTAAAATAAGGGTTCTTTTTGTTTTGTTGTTTTTACTTTTGATGTTAACAGAGTTATAGATTCCTATCCAGTTATAAAAAAAATAATACAGAGAGATCCCATTTACTGGTCACCTAGTTCCCCCCAAAGTAATATCTTGCATAACTACAGGACACAACAATAAATACCACAGCTAGGAAACTGGCATTGGTACAATCCATCCACCTTATCAGATTTCAGCAGTTTTACATGCATTCATGTGTGTATGTATTTGTATGTGTGTGTGTGTTTGTGTGTGTACACATCTGTAATGTTTTATCACCTGTATATTGTGTGGTCAACTCCATAGTCAAGACACAGAATAGTTCCATCACAAGGCCCCCTCATGTCACGCTTTTACAGTCACATCCATCCCTTTCCCTCCCATCTTCCCCAATTTCTTGTAACCTCTAATATATTCTCCATCTCTATAATTTTGTCATTTTAAGACTATTTTACAAATTGAATCATAGTATGTAACCTTTTGGAATTGACTTTTTTTTCACTCAGTATAATTGCCTTTAGAGCCATCCAAGTTGCTGTGTGTATCCGTAGTCCATCCCTTTTTATTGCTGGGTAGTGGTCCGTGGTGTGAATGTGTCATGATTTGTTTAACCGTTCGCCTATTGAAGGACAGTTACTGGTCACTGGATATTTTCCAGTTTGGGGCTATTGCGAATAAAGCTGCTATGAACATTGGCGCATAGATTTTGTGTGAACAAGAGTTTTCGTTTCCCTGAGATAGATGTCCAAGATTGCTAGATCATATGGTTAAGGAACTGCCAAACTGTTTTTGCAGAGTGGCTACACCATTCTACATTCCCACCAGCAATGTGTGGTATCCAATTTCTCTGCATCTTCTCCAGCATTTGGTGTTATCGTTCGTTTTTATTTTAGCCATTCTGATGGGTGTGTAGTGGTTTTAATTTGCACTTCCCTAATGGCGAATGATGTTGAACATCTTTTCATGGGCTTATTTGCCATCTGTGTATCCTCTTCAGTGAACTGTCAGTCCGTGTCTTTGGACCATTTTCTGATTGGATTGCTGTTTTCTGTTTACTGTTGCATTGTGAGAGTCCTTTGTATTTTCTAGCTACTGGTCTTTGTCAGATAGGTGGGCGGCAATATTTTCTCCTAGCCTGCAGCTTGTCTTTTCATCATCTCTGCAGCCTTTTGTGGAGCAAATATTTGTAATTTTGATGAGGTCTGACTTACCAGTCTTTCCTTTTTTGGGTCATGCTTTTAGTATCATGACTAAGCTAGTAAAAATGGGTTTCACTTCCTGCCTCTTCTAGTGTGCGGTGCCTGGTGGTTGAGGAAGAAGCCGTGGGGCAGGGTGGACATGAGTGTGAATGATTCTTCAGCTTCTGTCTCGTTTGGACTCTGGTGTGTGTCACGATGCGCTGTTTGTCCCCAGACAGAGTGGACCTTGTCTTAGAAAGACTGTAAGGTGGTATAGTGTTAAAATGAACACATTTCCAGAATCTGTTTCCAGGCCTCCGTCTGGGACACTGGGCCCTGTCCCCATTCCTCTGCCCCTTTGTCCAGTCATATCCAGCTCATCCTCTGTGTCCACCTGCGTGGCCCTCCTCCCGTGTCCCCCTCGGCCCTGTTGATGTTGTGGAGCAGACCGTCCTTGCTGGGCCGCGTTCTCCTGGGCCTTGCAGGATGTTGAGCAGCATCCCAGGTCTCTGCTCACTAGACAGTAGCATCCTCCCCACCAGTTGTGACAACCCAAAATGTCTCCAGATGTTGCCAGATGTTCCCTGAGGGACGAACCTGCCCTGATGAGAAGCCAGGCTCTAGACCATCCGCTCCAGGAGTGTGGGGCCGAGTCCACTTTTGTGCACGCTCCCACCTCAGCACCGTGCCTGACCCATGGGTGCTCCACTAGGATTTGTGAACTAGGTAAATGGGCAAACTGTACCTACCACCTAACAGTGTTTCACATGGCAGCCTTGGAAATAGCACCCCGATTTCAAAAGAGCCAAGTGAGTTTAATTGTGAATTCAGCCCTAGAAATGCTGGTCCCTGTCGACACAGTAGAATATTGGTGCCCTCGACCTTCTTCTGCCTGGCCGATAGGAGAGGCTCCCTGAGTCTGGAGTTGCTGCCTGATAAAGCCCACATCCTCCCCTTAACTGCCAAGCAAGGGCCCTCCCCACCTAGAGGAAGAACCTCCGTCATGCACAGGCTCCCACCGACTCCCAGCTCTCCTTCTAAGAAAAGGAGGGCTTCGCAGCAGGCAGAAGGGGACCTCCCGCAGGTGGCATTCTGGAGATCATTTGGCACAGGGTGATATTCAGCCTTCACCTGCTGAGCGTCCTTCCTCTGTCGCTGGGCCCTGCCCTCTTTGCACCAGGGACGGGAGGAGAGTAGGATTGGGGCCCAGTTTTGCTTAACTAATTAGTTCAGAAAGTTCCCAGGGAGTGAGTACAGTGAACGTAAGAATAACGGAGGGCATATGAGCGTGTTTGGGGTTTTCTCTTTATACCTGGCATTTCTGTTCCCCGCACCTGAGCGATAAAGCTAGCTTTGGTTCAGAAAACAAGAACAAAGGCCATGGTGGGGCTGGGGGAGCAACCAGGTGGTGGGAGGGGAGCAGGGCCCACAGGAGGTGATGACTGGTTATGTCAGCCGTTCCCTGCTGCTGCTGCTGCTTTATGGGAAGGATGTCAGCGGTGCAGGAGGATGCGCAGCCTCCGGAGGCTGGGCCAGGCTTCCTCCTGCAAGGAACAGCTGTCTGATGAGGGGCCTGGTGTGGACAAACACCCGCCCTGATGCTCCGCACAGGAAGCTCCGGGTAACGCAGGCATCCCCACCTCTTCCAACAGGCTGTCCAGGAACCTGATTTGATAAGGGGGCTGACGCTCAGAGCTTTCATTACTGGTCACTAAACCCTCCCTTCTGGGAGCCACTAAGGGGAATGGGCTGGATTCCTTCCTCTCCCACATAGAGAAGCCTTGGGTGGAAATTCCAGGGGGACCCATGGTGACAATTGGCATCAATGCAGTAGCTGCTTTGACAGGAAGCAGTGTGTGACTTCAGACTGGAGCCTGGATTCTGAAGTAAGGAAAGTCCGCGGGACCTGCGTGTGCCACCTGGGGGGAGAGTGGAATGTGCACCTTCCTGTGGGCCAATGGGGTTTCCCATCCTTGGCACTTGGCACTGACGGACGTTTGGGGCCAGATAATTCCCCGTGGTGAGGAGCTGTCGTGTGCATCGTGGGATGTTCAGCAACAACCCTGACCTCAAGCCACGGATGCCAGTGGCACTCCCTGCCAGGTATGGCAACCAGAACGTCTGCAGACATCGGCAAATGCCCCCCGGGGGGCGCGGAGCACCCTCCGAGCTGAAAACCACTGCACTGGAGTAACAAACATTCCGTTCCATTCTTGTTCCTTGTAAAGCTGTGGTCACTTGTTTACTCCGAGACACTGGTGATGTAAGCACAGGACAGAGAGGTAGAAAGAAGGCAGTGTTTCCTCACTTCTGCCTTGGTCAACCCTTTAAACTCCATCACAAGAAGCAGTGTGACATACCAGCTAAGAGTCCATTCAGACATCTCTTCACCTTGTACGGTCTGTATGGTCCGGGCAGGTTATTTAATTTTCCCGGACCTCTGTTGTCAACATCTATAGCATCTAAATACTCATGCCTGCATCTTAAGTCAAGGGTTCAGCTAGATGTTGAATATATAAAGCTCCAGGTACAGGGTCTGGCACATGGTAGACATTCCATAAACGGTGGCCATTAATTCTGAGTACTTGAGAATGCATTCCACAAGTTTTAAGTAAGTTGGGATTTTTTAAGTTAGCAATAAAAATTGCTGCTGCTTAAAATAAGAATGAAATCAGTTCATTTCCACTGAACTACAATTTATTTCATAAACATTATTGAGTTTCTACTACATACCAGATACTCTGCTAAACTCAGGGCTTAAAAAAAAAATGAATAAACTATAATCCTTGCCATTAAACATCTAGTGTGTAGATGTAGTCACATGAATGGTTCCAGTCATGTGCATCAAAATAGAACCACCCCTTACTGAAAAAAACTCAATGTAGAGTGGTCTGTGGGTTGTAAGGGGGTGTAACATTCATTTTACTGTATATAAAGGGCTCTCACTGTATTATTTCTCAGCTCTCTGTTTTTCCAGCAACTGCACTTTTCATTCCAGTTTTTATGATCCTGTTACTGAACCACGGTTCTTTGCTCTGTAGGCTTTTCTGCTCCTCCTTGCTACACATTTCAGCTGATCTGAGTTCCTGCTGCTGTGTTTTTATAACCAGAAAAGGGCTGCTTGTTTTAAGTAATGTGTTCATTGTATATATTTTGTAAAACATCCAGAACAGTATAAAGAATAATAAATTATATTCATATTTCCACCATCCGAACTAAATATAGAGATAATATCTTATATCCATATTTCTAGACTTTTTTGTGCCTGTGTAGAATTTTTGCATAGTTAATTATAGCATAGCTTTCTTTTCAATTAAGATATATGCAGAATATATTACCATATATTTGTGATATTGTGTTAGAGGGATGTCATGAACTGACCCTTACTGTTGGATGTCAGAGGTCATGGTCTCCCATACGAATTCCTGAGCCAAGAATAAAGTGCAAACCATTCATTGGGGAACAGTTCCCAGGTGACAGAGTAAGAGAGTGGGGGAGTAGGTGTTAGAAAGGGGATCAGCC
The DNA here is from genome assembly GCF_964212035.1 of Myotis nattereri. NCBI lineage: Eukaryota > Metazoa > Chordata > Mammalia > Chiroptera > Vespertilionidae > Myotis > Myotis nattereri. The sequence continues at coordinate 26,033,442 of NC_138082.1, read as the reverse complement.
AATCAAGTGGGGAGATATCAAGTGAAGGCCCACACTCAGCCTGATCCTGGAGAGTTCTGTGCCACCTTGAGGCAAAGAAGCTGGGCGTTCAGACTCCTGGACCAGTAGTCAGTCAGTGGCTATTGGCCTCTGGGGTAGAGGAATGGTATGTGTCAACACCCAGCCACCTAAAGTCCACCAAGAAAATGGGCTACAACTCCCAGTAGCAATTCTCCTAAGGTGACAGGTGCAAATTATTGATGTCAAAGCACCCAGAAGCTAAAGGAGAAGTGCACAAAGCTGGTGAAAGATCACCCACAGTGTTCCTTCCCTTGGAAATTGAGGTTGCAATGATAATTGCTATGCAATTACTTATTGCAAAGAATATTGTAATGATTTTGCATCTAGATATAACTGTACAGTGAACATGTTTACACCCAAATCTTTTTTTTGTTACTACCTTAGGGTTGACTATCTTTCTGTTTGTGCTTATGAAACTCCCATGACCACCATTGAAAATTGATTTATAATATGGTACAAGAGAAAGCTGAGGCCGATAAGGATTGTGAGTTGCCCTGGATCTCTTGGTTAGTTGATAGAATGGGATTTGAACCTTAGGTTAATTTTCCCTGACACTTAGAGGAAAATAGAATAAATGTCTCATAAACTTGCATTTTAAAAGGCAACTAACAAAGCCCCAATTACCTTATTCCTCATAGCCTTCCTCCTTCAGCCCAATAGAGATTTAAGAATGAATGATAGCCCAACCAGCATGGCTCAGTGGTTGAGCATTGACCTATGAACCAGGAGGTCATGGTTCAATTCCTGGTCAAAGCACATGCCCTGGTTACAGGCTCAATCCCCAGTGTGGGGAGTGCAGGAGGCAGCCGATCAATGATGCTTTCTCATCATTGATGTTTCTATCTCCTTCTCCCTCTCCCATCCTCTCTGAAATCAAGAAAAATATATATATTTTTTTTTAAAAAAAGAATGAATGATGGGAGACATCTGTAATACTCTCAACAATAAAGATAAATTAAATAGAAAGAGAGAGAAATAAATAAATAAATGTGGATAAAAGGCATTTGGATGTCAGTTCAAGTATATTTAATAAAATGCATGCCTCTTCATTGGAGGAACCTTTTAAACATTGTTGCCATACACCTCTGTGACTGAGCATTTCTTTCCTGAGTCTTTTAAAGTTCATTTTTGGCTACATTAATTAGCATCATAGATCAAGTACACACTTTGAGGTCTCTAAGCCTCTCCCCAGTAACCTGAAAGAGCACATTTAAAACCCCCAGGCTGCAGTCACTTTGATCAGTTAGTATTTCCTGTTTCTTCTCTGAAGTTTTAAAGATGCTGACTCATTCGGATACCACTCAGTACATTTCCCAAGGTATCAAAATGCACTTCACTTTTGCTTGTTCATCTAACTTTCCGCCTTAAGAGAATGCGGAAGATGTTTGGAAAATGAAGACAGGGTTGGGTGAATGTATCTCGGGTATTTGTAGAGGCCTGAGAGACCAGAGTCCTCTGGCCATTCCAGGACCATATTTGAGGCTCAACCTCAATTGTTTGTGCATTAACTCCTGTCACTTTCCCGATCAGCCTTAATCTCTGCAGGTCAACCCCCGAAGGTCTCTAGACAGAGACCCCCCTTGCCAGACACCCTGAAGAGTTAGACCTTTGCCTGTTGGTAAGAGTATGGTGAGAAACATTTGGCATGGCTGCTGGGAAGGTCAATCCTACTTAAGGCCACTAAGTCTCAATTTGGCGGCCCAATACCTTTCCTTCACATTTATTTCTTTGAGAAGAAAAGCTGTCATGAAAAAAACTGTTGGGGAATCTGATGATTCTCATATGATCTGATGTACTGTTTTTCTCTACCTCCTGTAGCCCCTCTAGAAGGAAGAGTTAGCCCAAAGGCAGAATAATACAGGGTTCTAGGTACTAAGAATGAGGATCCTAGAATCACAGATACCAGAAGGATATCAAAGCCTTTTCAGTGCTTGATGGGGGCAGGGGCTGGTTGGCATACCCCCCCGCCTCCCCCCCCCCCCCCGAGATAAATTAGGGGACTTTCCTTGTCATACTGTGTGCCAGTTGTTCATTTCAGACACTTGCATTGTTGGGAATCCCACTTTCAGGATAAGACTCACTGCCTTCGCATAAGAATTTTCTATTTGATATTCTAGCCCAACTTCAATGCCCAACTCACTCCTGCAGCTTTTCATCATCCAGTGTGCCTCCCCTGGGTGGTATTGCCATGGGAGGCAAAGCAATTCATAAGTAAACAGTCTATCTTTCATGATTTGAACTTCAATATTTGGATATAGTCCAGAGAGTGATGCAAATGCATTTTGGACTTTCCCCATTGGCAATGCCCAGTATGCCCAGAGCTGATTTAGAGTTTATTAGGTGAGCATACTCAGATTGTGGTCTCTAAAGTCTGTCTCCCTCTAAAAGGAAGCAGAGACCCCTAGAAAAGTGGCTGATTCCACCTGGGACAGAAATGGGCAAAAGGAGCTGGGAACATCTTGTCAAACCAGGAAACGAATCTAATGAGACTACAGGTCATACGAAAGGTTCAGGAGCCAACCTGAGGAAGCTCCTCTTGAACATCAATAAGGATAATACAATTTCAGTGGATCGAGGCCCTTAAAATATTTTTAAAAACATGAGTTTGTAATTATACTAAGAAAACAAACAAATTAAAAAATCCCTCTGGTTAACTCTAAAAATACTGGGTAACCAACGTATTGTGTGAGAACAATATAGGGAATGACTCAAGCATTTATCCTGCCTTTGCTGTACACATTGAACCTCTGGATAACCATGTGATGGGTTATGGAAATTTACTTTTTATAGAAGTGTTCCAACTAATGCAGAGGGAACAGACTTATAATAGCACCATTGGGCAATCCCTAATAAAACAATGCACTTAAGCAATGATTATGAGTAGCTGCTAAGCTCACAAAAGAAAAAGAAAGAAAGAAAGAAAAATGGCATTGTTTCCTTCTTCCAGCACCAGGTCCAACACCTGGATGAAATATTCCTAACAAAAAAGAAATTTGAATCTGATTAGCCCCTAGAGCAGAGGTAACAGATTTCCTGCAAAGAGCCAAGTAGTGAATGTTTCTGGCTTTGCTGGTCACGTAGTCTCTGTTGTAGTGAGGCTTAAACACAACCACAGACAAATCAAAGTGTGGCCCCATCTTCCCACGAGCATGCAGACCCCTGCTCCGGGTCCACCAATTTACAGGAAGTACAGAAGACACATCACGTGAATGCAGTTAGCAAAATCTAGACTGTTGGAAACTCACCAGGACAAGTAACCTGGTTTCTTCAACCAAAAGTTCCAAAAAAAAATTAAAAATACAGCAACTAGAGGAAGACTTTTTTTTTTTTTAAATATATTTTATTGATTTTTTACAGAGAGGAAGGGAGAGAGATAGAGAGTTAGAAACATCGATGAGCGAGAAACATTGATCAGCTGCCTCCTGCATATCTCCCACTGGGGATGTGCCTGCAACCCAGGTACATGCCCCTGACCGGAATCGAACCCGGGACCCTTCAGTCCACAGGCCGACGCTCTATCCACTGAGCCAAACCGGTTTCGGCTAGAGGAAGACTTTTTAAAAGACAGAGACATATCAATCAATTGCAATATGTGGACCTTATTTAGATCCTAATTCAAATAAATTATTTTTTTTAAAAAAGAAGAGAATCAGGGAAATTTGAATACCAACTAGATATTTAATATATAAAAGAATTATTAATTTTCAAGTGGGATAATATTGTGTGTGTATATATTTAAAATATATATATATATATATATTCCTCAGGTTTAGAGTATGTGTTGGATATTTAAAATTATATGGTGTCTAGAATTTATTTCAAAATAGCCTTTGATTTTAAAAGAAATAAAATAGGCCATAAGTTGATAATTACTTAGATATTGGGTACTAGGGGGAGGGGTATTTTTGCATATATTTGAAATCTTTCATGACATAAAGATTTTAAATATATATATATATATAATAATGTATTGCTTTAGACAGTTTTAGAGAATGAAAGGCATGTAGTTCTTTCCATTATGAGACACCCTTGGGCCGCCTAAAACAGATGTGAGTCATCTGGCTAAGAGTTGGAGCCTGAAGAGTCTTTCTAGTGTTTTTTCTCCCCAAACTGTTTACATCTTATTTGTTATAGTAAATAGAGCTGACAGATATCTCATTAGCTCATATGTCACATATAAAATTTATTTTATTTTGTAAACAAGAATTTATTAGGTTGAAACTAAGGTTCTTTTGTGACTGGCTCTCCTAGTCTCTCATTGGTCAATGGAGTGGCATTCATTCAGGGCAGGGGTCTGGCCACAGTGCTTTCCCAACCTAGAGGGATGTCTTCAGTGATGGTAACAGGGAGTGAAGGGAGCTGAGGCTTATAGGAAAGCAGGCACCCAGCCCTGAGGAGTGGTTGCTGTGCAGGATGTTTGCCTGAGGAATGAGAACTCCGAGTTACTGGAACTCCCATTCATTTTTGTTTTTCCTGAGAATAACTCAATCTAGATGTATGTGACATTTTCTAACTGGTTTAGTACCTACCAATTGACTAAGACCCTGTGGGCATTAGTGTGGGGAGCCTCTATAGGGTTAAACCTTGGACTGACCTGTTCACAAAGTCACAAACAAGTCCCAGCTTAGAGGGCACAGTCCTCTTAGCGTAATTAGGCTTGACCTTATAAGGCTCCCTAGATCTTACCTGGGAAGCTAATGGGCTGAGGGAAGTGCAACAAGAACAAAAACAAGTGAAACTCATAAGAACAGTGTAACTTTGGTAACCACTACCTTGTTTACCTCTGACTATAAAAATAAAGGCTCAGCTTGCCTCGGGATCTTTCTCTGTGGCCTCAGCCAGGCACAGGAAGATCCACGGAGACTAGAGAGAGCTAGAGAGTTCTGAACGCTGTCTCCGTGTAAAACATTCTTCGCCGACTCCATCCACACCTTTGGGAACCCCTGGACCCCCGGGGCTGGACCCAGGCACAGTAGGATTCTAAAGTCCCATAGCCCTGCTCTCTGTGAGCTTTCAGTCTAGTTGGCAGGAAAAAAAATACTTGAAAAAACAAAATGAGAGGGCAGATAGGAAATGCTATGGGAATTCCGAGAAGAGCGTGAATAGCCCTATCTAGGCAATCAGGGAAACTTCCCACAGGCCATGGACGGAGTCGGGGGAACTCTGGTGCTTAGTAGGTAGAGGGTAAGGGAGAAAAGCAAAGGCCTGGATGTGAGCAAGACCAAGGGCTAGCAACAAGACGTACCACCCTATAAGGGTTGGTAGATTTCACAGGCCAAGATATTGTTCTGAGCAATCAGGTGAAAATATGCAGCAAACAGTTGGAAGTATAGCACTGAAATTCAGCTGAGGATTTGAACTACAGATTTGAGCATCATCTGGTAGAAGTGACGATTGAAGTCATGGGTTCTATGGGAGTGGTGCTCTGCCTACCATTGACAGGTGGTGCATTTATAGACATAGGGATGCGCCAGGAGTCTGGCATCTGCAAAACTACCAATGGTTATTCACTACACTAAATCTCACTTAAAACTCAAAGCAGTACCCAGTTATATCAAAAACATTCTCCACACGGAGAAGGAAAGCTTTGGAGGAAGAGAAACTAGAAGTTTGTGGGGAAGGAGAAACCCACATTTGGAAGGACATGCCTATAACCATGGCTTTATTTACAGGTTTATGATCTTCCTCCATTGGTGACTTAAAACTTAATCTTTTTCTTTACTGTTATGAAAAGAATACTCAAGAAATGGAAACATGGATGCTATGTAATACAGTTGAGCAACATCTTTATTCTTTCTCTCTTACTTGAAAGTTTAAAGTCTAATTTCTTTTAAACAAACAGGAGGTTACTATGTTCTTCCCATAACGAGAATCTCCTTGTCCTCTAGAGGCTAAGAATTTCAAAGCCTGAACTTCAACCAGTTATTCCATGTAAAAGATTGTCTATTTGGACATGAATAGGGATCTGTAGTAGGAATTTTATAAGCCCAAAGTATTCGTGCATCAATATCCACTCTCCTGGCTACAGAACTTTGGAGAGAAGTAAAAGCTTGGTCTCAGACATGTACATATGCCAGGTGAGTTCAGACGAGTGAGCATTTAGCCTAGGAAACGGAGGCCAAGAAGTGATGCCCAGAATATCAATCAAAAATAGCTCTGATTCCAAGTTCTGCACAGCTCTGACACTGTCCTGCTGCCCTGTCATCTCCCAGAAGTCCCAAATCCAAGAAACCAAGCAAAACACCGATGGCAGCCTTCCCCCACTTCATAATGGAACTGTTCTTTTAGAAAAAAATTCATAACCGAGCAAAATGATGCTAAATAAGATGGCAATTTATTCGGAAGATTGTCTTTGTCGACTCTGAGACGTTGGAGCTGTTAAATTTCCAACTGTTACTGATCCTTTATACCCGTTTTACAATCTTCTACAGAAATCCATAACATTTAAGTGAATCAACTGTAAGCAAGAAGGGGCAAACCCAATTTGATGTCCTTCATGAGTGTGCAGATTCAAACATTCCAATTTTGCTAATCCAGGAGGATTTCTTTGGGAGGCTTGGGTGTATAAATTCAATGGCATGCTGAAGGTGGAAGCCAGAATAGATTACAATGCAGGGGTCAACAATTTAGATTGATGAAGTTGGCGCCAGGCACTGAATTTGACCATTTGTAACCAAGATTGTACAAACTGTTTTATACTTAGCATGGGTTTTGTTGTAAATGTTTCCCTCCATGCCCCGCGTGGTTCATGGTTCAGGATCTGGAAGAAGAGCCTCACACAAATGAAAAAGAAAAGACACGAGATAATTTGGGAATATTGGGGGACTAGGCGGGTAAGTCCAACTCAGGAGTCAGGAGGAAGGACTTCCACTGGTGCTCAGGCTGCACCAACCTTTTATAGTGAGAGGTAAACAGGGCAGTGGTCACCATAGTTACACAGTTCTTGTGAGTTTCACTTGTTTTGACCATAGTTACACTTCCTGCACTTCCCTTAGCCCATTAGCTTCCCAGGTAAGATCTAAGGACTATTATAAGATCAAGCCTCATTATGCTAAGAGGACTGTGCCCTCTAAGCTGGGACTTGTTTGTGACTTTGCCATCAGTTTCCCACAGGGTTTTAGTCTACTTCATTTTAAAGGGGAAATTTATCACCAGAAAAGAAAGAAGAGGAAGGAAGGAAGGAAGGAAGGAAGGAAGGAAGGAAGGAAGGAAGGAAGGAAGGAAGGAAGAAAGAAAGAAAGAAAAAGAAAGAAAGAGGGAGGGAGGGAGGGAGGAAGAAAGAAGGAAAGAAAGAAAGGAAGGAGGGAGGGAGGGAGGGAGGGAGGACAAAGTGTCTAATTTTTAGATAAAATGAGAAAGCTTCCATAATCAGGATTTGGAAGCTCCCCAATGTCCAACAGGCAGAGAGAAACTCGGGATTGTAGTGGTATTAGAGCCAGTCCTAGGAGCCAAAGTCAAAGTAGGCCACTCTGGCCATAGGAAAGCCCCCAGAAGGAGCGTATGTAGGTCAATTCGCTGTTTTGAATGTAGACAGGCTGCCTTTACGCAATTATTTTACTGTGAAGCTCTGAAGAAACTCTGAATGCTCTAAATTTTTTAAAATGTGTGAAAAAAATTGCAACATCACCTTGAATGATGGCCTGGGTGTTCACCTTGTGGCCCTATGTGTGGGGGTGGTAGGCGGGATCTCTGGCTGCCAGCCCTCTTCCACCCCAAAGAATTTACCCTCCTTGGAAAGTTTTGGGCGCTAACAGTGACTCAATACAATCATTTTCCCAGTCACACTCAATAAATATGATTTTGATGCCATGAAAAATAATTAGAAAAACAGGAAGTATGTAAGCCAGCAGGTTTGATCCCACATGTATTTATTGACCATCTACTATGATCTAGAGGTGAAGGAGACACACGCATAGAAAGAAAAGTGAGGAAACACCAAATGCTGGTTTGCCTAATGCTGCCCTAATTTATTCCTTCCTTCCTTTCCTCCCTCCCTCCCTCCCTCCCTCCTTCCTTCCTTCCTTCCTTCCTTCCTTCCTTCCTTCCTTCCTTCCTTTCTTTCTTTCTTCTCTCTATCTCTAAAGCCCTTTTTAGCTCTAAGACTTTATTTTTATTTTTCAGTTACAGTTTACATTCAGTATTATTCTGCATAGTGGTTAGAAAATTGTGTGTTTTATAGTGTGGTCCCTTCCCTCCAATATTTTAAGTACCCACCTGGCCCAATGCATAGTTATTACAATGTTATTGACTACCAGTATATTCCCTGTGCTGTGATTTACATCTCCATGACTGTTATATAACTACATCCTTTCATCTTTTCATCCAGCCCCCCAACCTCCCTTCCCTCTGGCAAACATCAGTCCGTTTTCTGTATCTGTGAGTCTGTCTCAGTTTTTTTTTGTTTGTTTATTTCTTTTCATCATCAAAGATATTTTTTCATAGATTTTTAGAGAGATTGGGAGGGAGGGGGAAAGACAGAGAGAGAAACATCCATATGAGAGAGACACATTGATTGTTTGCCTCCTGCATGCACCCTGACCAGGGCTGGGGCTCGAGCATGCAATCAAGGCACATGCCCTTGACTGGGAATGGAACCTGAGACCCTTCAGCCCGTGGGCCAACACTCTGTCCACTGAGCCAAACCGGCTAGGGCAAGTCTGTTTCTGTTTTATTTTTTGTTTATTTGGTTCTTTAGTTTCTACATATAAGTGAAATTGTATGGCATTTGTCTTTCTCTGACTTATTTCACTTAGTATAATACCCTCTAGATTCATCCATGCTGTTGCAAAAGGTAGGATTTTATTCTTTTTTATGGCGAGTAATATTCCATTGTCTTCATGTACCAAGCTTTTTTATCCGCTCGTCTACTGATGGGCCCAGTGCCCCTTCTTTTCCCTGGAGCACAGAGACCTAACTTCCCCTTCACTCCTGGCACCTATTTCCTAAGAGGCTCCCCTCTCTCTTGTTCTCTGCAGACACTCCCCACCTCCTCGTGGGAAGCTTGTGCTTAGCAGGAGCTTCAGTCCAGAGGGAGGAACCAAATTAGCCATATCACGATTTTTGCTTTTGTTTTACTGGCTGCCACTTTGAGGTTCTTATTGAATGAAAGTATTTGCTTTTCCATAAACATATGTACCACTCCTCATTTCTCACAGCCCAAGAGAGCTCAGTAAAGGGTAATCAAGGAAGAAAGCACATTAATAAAATCACCATCATTGAGAATATCCGTGTAATAAAATCACCGTATCGAGAAGACCTGCCCCATTGTAGATTTAAGGATGTCCCTTAAATTTATTGTAATCAACAATTCTTTAATTAAGAAAGGCATATGTTCATGTGAGAAAATCAGGTATACGGTGTGTAGTTATATGATAATCACAGCCATGTGAGTGGTTTCTTCCTTAGAATGAAATCCAAGAGCCGGATCAGGCTCTGCAGGCCCCTCAGGACCTGCCCCTCCTTCTTTTCACCTCCTCCAAGTTCTCTATGTCTCAGCCACCCGACCTCCACCACCAGGTGTGTTCCCACCTCAGGGCCTCTGCCCTGCCATCCGCCTGCCTGACAGGCCCTACGCACCCTGCTCATTGCCCTGCCAGGTCTCCCATCGTTCAGGCTTCGCCACCTGGGTTCCCTCTGCAGAGGAGGCTCTTCGGATAGCTGCCCTGTCTAATGTGGCCCTCACCAGCCTGTCATTTGCTGGCATCACTGTTTTCTCCTGCCTGCCCTGATCCCTCTCTGACTCCTTTATTGCTTCCTGGTTTATTTTCTGTCTCCCTCTGGAATGGAAACTCCAGGAGAGCAGGGGTCTTGCCGACCTTTTTTACAGTTGAATGCCCAGCGCTTAGACGAGGGCCTGACACACAGTCAGCACTCAGTAAATGTTGGTTTAATTGGATGGACAGTGGCTATGAGTAATAAATAACAATTAGAATAGTGTCTGGCGCTTAGTGGGGACGCACCAAGCAGAAGTTCCCTTCTTGTCCCTCCCCATGCCCCTAACAACACAGAGTCAAAACCAATGTAATCTGTGCTGTTCTTCTTAACTTTATTAAGAAGGTATTCAGTTATGCTGGGTAAGGTAAATCACATCAGGTTGAGCACAAAGTAGTCCCCAAAGTGGCCATTTCAGTAGCATTTAAATGATCTTTTTCTAATCTAATTTTCAGGTTGGCCTTGCCAGCAGGAACCATGTCTTGGCATTTCCCCCTCTTCCTCGTGGTCACAGTGACTTTGCCCTCCGTGTGCCTCCAGTTTAATCCTCAGCCTCTGGAGGAACTAGGCTCTGACATAGGGATCCAAGTTTTCCACCAGATTGTCAAGTCCCGGCCTCAGGACAACATCGTCATCTCCCCCCATGGGATCGCGTCTGTGCTGGGGATGCTGCAGCTGGGGGCCGATGGCCGAACCAAGGCGCAGCTCACCTCCGTGATGCGATACGGCGTGAAAGGTGAGTGCTGTGGGCTCTGGACGCAGGGCCTGACAGGAGTCTGGGGATCCCTTGCCGGGTCTTCTCTGAAAGCCCCAGAAGCCAGCATTGTAGCCCTGGTGCCATCCGGGGCTTAAGTCCTCTGCTCTAAAGCACAGGTGCCGCGGTGCTGGAAGTTAGGAGAGCTGGATTCTAGCCCGTAGCCGTGGGGCTTTGGGTCAAACCCTCGATCTCTCAGTTTTCTCATCTCTAAAGAGAAACTGCCCATCGCCCCCACCTTCATGGGGTACAGGGCTAAAAATGCCTTATGGCTGTGAATGCACTTCTAAAAATGCCAGCTGGGAAGGTGGGTTGTGCGTGGCCGTGGAGGGCAGCACGAGGAGTCTTATGGTGATGGGACCCTTCTGTGTCTTGACTGGGGTGATGGACACGTGAATCTACCTGGGGGATAAAATTGCATAAAGACACACACACACACACACACACACACACACACACACACACTGCCATCGGAATGAGCTCTGTGGACTGTCCCAATGGCAAGTTCCTGGTGGTGGCATTGCCATACATAATGTCACAAATGGAGAAACTGGGTGAAAGGTATGTGGGACCATCCTATTCACTGTTTTGCAACTTCCTGTGAAGTTAAAATTATTTCAAAATAAAAGGCTCCAAAAATTTTTTTTTAAGTGAGGCCCCGTTCTTGGAAAAAGCATAGTTTTCTTTACCTGTTTTGAACGACGGACTTAAACCTAACCTAGAGCTCCTCTGTCCCAGCGCTGTCGTTTTGCTTTAACTCAGGTTTTCTCACCGGGGTTACCTGCCTCCTCCACGCTGCCGGGGGCCAGGTGCAGGGCCAGCTGCAGAGCCTTCCAGGCATTGTGCCCTGAGCCAGTCACTTCTCACAGCGTAGTAACTTTACGGGGAAGTGACCATTCCCTGCCCCTGCTCCTCCACCTCTGCTGGCTTTGACCGAGTTGACGCCTTCAGCTGGAGAGGAATATGAGTGAGGTGAGGTTTGTGCACTTCGGGTCCTGTTGGCGATGGTCTCCTTGTGGCCTCCAGCGCTCCCGGCACCGAATGCCTGACCCCCTGCTGGATGACACAGCGTTAACCTTCGGCACGAGTTTGCAGTTTGTTCACCTGTCGGAGCAGGGAAAGAATAATACTTGGGACACACTGTTCTGCCCCTCGCTCGGGAGTTCGGGAACTCTTGGTGGCTTAGAACTTCACAGTGAGTCACGGCTAGAATTTAGGGCCTTCCCCAGGGCCGTCTGTGTGCCAGTCCAATTCCAAAACAGCAACTGGATTTTGGTTGTTGGTTTTAATGTTGAGCCACACTCATTTTAAGCAGTACTTCTAAAGTTTTGAGGATATTGGCCTGTGGGCAGCGCCCACCTCCCACCCCCCCACCCCCACCCCACTTTTTCTTCCTCCCAAACCTCTGTGACGTCTGTTGACATGATACACTGATCCCAGGGAGCCCGAGTGGTTATTCAGGCTCCGCCTTACTTCCGGCTCTGCCTCTGAGAACTCACAATAGTGATGCTCTCATTGAGGATGAAGGCAGGACTGTGTGGGGCTCTCATTGAGGATGAAGGCAGGACTGTGTGGGGCAAAAGAGGAGAGATCTGCTCTGATCTTCTCCCAGCAGGAGACCAGGGCGTGTGGAGGAGGCCTTATGTCTGACTGGGACAGAGCTGGGATGTGGCCTCTGACATTTGCTGCTCCCTGACTTATGAAATGGGCCAGCTCCCTCCATCCAGTCCTACCCCACAGAAGGTGTGAGGGGTAGAGTCCTGAGAAACCTGACAAAGGCCAAAGGACCTCCTCTTCATGGAGCTTAGGCGTCTCTTCCCTGCCCTGGTTTAAAGGGTCAGAAGAAGTGACTCGGTTGGTTGGGCATCATCCCATGGACCAAGAGTTTGCAGGTTCAATTCCCAGTCAGGCACTGCCCAGGTTGCAGGCTCAATCCCCAGTAGGGGGCGTGCAGGAGGCAGCCAGTCGACGTTGATGTTTCCCTCTCATCGATGTTTCTCTCCCTCTCCCTTTCTTTCTCTCTAATAAAATCAATAAAAAAATTTTTGTTGAAGAGCCAGAAGAAGAAATGCTCTCAGAGTGACAAGACTTGCAGGGCATTTTAGGATAGTGTCATTCTGCAAAGTGAGTGAGAAGGATCTGTAATACAAGCTCTCTACAGAAACACATTGCATCCTTATAACTTATTCTCCTCCTTCCCATGCTCTAAAACTGAGTGGAGCACGTATGGATGGCTTGTGTAAAATAAAGCTTATGTTGCCATAAAATTAATCCCTTTACTTTTTGAGCTTGATATCAAGTAAAAATCATTGTTCGTGGATGATGGCACATGGCCATTTTTTTTATAGTCTTTCAAATGCTTATTTTATGCTTTTTTTTTCTTCCCAAAATAGAAAAAGGTAATCATGTTGTTAAATCTTTGGCTGGAAAGGAAATAGCAGTCACTATTGTTAAATGAGAAAGAGAATGGGTTGGGAAGATTCCTTTCATGTATCCCTCCATGGCTACATAATTGAGGCGCCTACCAATCTTCCTGTCCACCTGGTACCAAGAAAGTCCCCCAAGAGAATGAAGTCCACATGGGAAAGGTGTTGAAAATGCCTTCAATGTGCCTGATTTGATGCTTGAAGCATGACCGATTTTTAAGACCTATTAACAATTGTACTTTATTTAATTACACCCCCCCACCCTTTTCTTAACACCAGGACACTGAGAACACTGCTCATATTATCTTGCTTATACCATTGTTATTGCCATAAGATAGAAGATACTTTGAAAAATAACTTCTCAAAGTTCTTGTGGAAATACTGCCATGTTTTCTCCTTTCCCCTCTAGGAGCTGGTAAAACGTTAAAGAAGATCAACAAGGCCATCGTCTCCAAGAAGAATAAAGATATTGTGACTGTGGCTAATGCAATGTTTGTGAAGAATGGCTCTAAAATCGAAGTGCCTTTTATTACCAGGAACAAAGATGTGTTTCAGTGCGAAGTCCGGAATGTGAACTTTAAGGATCCAGCCGCCGCCTGTGATTCCATCAACGCGTGGGTTAAAAATGAAACCAGGGGTGAGTGGTCACGGCGCCCTGGGCAACCTTTTGTATGATTTTATACTTTGTGAGTGAAAGCGTGAGTTAGACTCTAAGATCCTAACACGTGTCTGCAAGTCCAGTGGCCCTTCTGTCGGCAAAGGCCAAGACCCTACGGGCTGGTCTGTCTTTTCTTTCTGAGCAGGGCCCACAACTCGGGCTGCCTTCCTTCCTTTTTCGTGCCCTCACTCGTGTCCCTTGGGGATTTTTCCCCTGTGGCACGGGCAGCAGAGCAGACTACAGCCCTGCAGACCTTCTTCTTTCCTCACTGCATCTCATCCCCAGAAACCTCATGCACTGGCCCTTGTCTGTTTTGAAATTTTTGCTACTCATTCCTTCCTGCCTTTGTATCTGTTGTCTCCTTTGCCTGGAATGTCCTTCTCAGGAAGCGGGTGCCTCCTCTCCAGTTCTGATGGGCATATGATTGTGCCTCTTCTATGTCCTTCATGATAGCACTTGCCACACAGCATAATGATTACTTGTTTACCTGTGTCTCTTCTCCCATGAGACTGAGCCAAGTCTGACATTGGCGTTTTAAACCCGTTCATTTGTAAACTGGAGTTCCAGGTGAAAACATGCAGGAAGAGAGGTAGGTCCAGGACAACAGAGAAAACTTAAGTCTAGAAACGTAGATTTGGGAACCATTTTTCATAGAAGGGAGAGTTGAGGGCACAGGAGTGGAAGCAAAAGAGACGCAACAGAGAGAAGATGCTCAAAGAAAAAACTTTGGGAACTTCAGGCATGTTTCTCAGTGTGGTTCCTGACATACCTGCATGAGAGTTACCCGGGGCGTATGTTTAGATCACTGGACCCCAACCTACTGAACACTTCCCTTCCCCTTGTTAATGCCTATTCCTTTTTACACTGTCACATGAAGAACATAACAGTTAAAAGAGTACGTTCTGAGTTTGAATCTCAGTTCTGCCATTTATTGGCTGTGTCACCAAGGTTATTTAACCTCCCTGTGCCTCAATGCCCTCATCCGTAAAATGGAGATATCATAGTGATACTACTAGAATAGCTATATCAATGTTAAGGTTGTTATGAGGATAAAAATAACACAGGTAAAGCATTTAGCAGAGTGCCTGGCACTTAGCAAATGTTCACGCGTGAGCTATTTTTTGATAGCCATTGGCTCAACTAAGTCATACTTCCTCAAGGAACCCATCCGTACCTGACCTCGCCAACCAGGTCAGATTCCCCTTATTTGCTCTCACATCCTTGAGTGCTTTCACTCGAGGCAGCTGTTACAACTGCAGCTTTATACTATTCTGGGTTTATTTAGTCAGCCTCCACCCCAAGGACACACAGATCTTTGAGGGCAGGGTTTGTTTGTTTGTTTGTTTGTTTGTTTCATTTTCTTATCTAAAAGAATACGTGGCACCTGATAAGTAGGCATCTAAGGATGGATGGGGCCAGGCCAGTGTAGCTCAATGGTTGAACATCGACCAATGGACCAGAAGGTCACAGTTCAATTCCCGGTCATAGCATATGCCCAGGTTGCGGGCTCGATCCCCAGTGTGGGGCATGCAGGAGGCAGCTGATAAATGACTCTCTCTTAATCATCAATGTTTCTCTCTCTCTATCCTTCTCCCTTCCTCTCTGAAATCAATAAAAATATATATTTTAAAAAAGGATGAATGGGTAGGTGGATGGTGAGTGTATTGGAAGACACGTGGATGGACAATGGGTGCATGTTTATGGCAGTTACTGATGGCAGGCGCCCCGTGTGCCTCATTGCCTCTAAGCTATGCATTTCTTACCTTTCTTTGTCTTTTCTGTTTATTTTTTTTTTCATGTCTCCTTACAATATCTTAGTCCTACAAGTGGCAATCAGAGGTTTTATTTATCTTAGCAAAAAAAAAAAAAAAGCCTGAAGAGATTTCTTCAGACACTTAGTGAGCACTGACTGTACACTGAACACAGAGCTAGGCGGGATTTTAGGAAATGAATGACAGGGTCCTTGTTCTTGCACAATTCGTGGTTCAGTTGGGGGAGACAGACACATTACATTTGTCTGGAACAAAATCCCTCAATGTCATGGTGTCGCTGAGCATCGGGCTTTATGGAAACTCCTGGGAGATGAGTGGGAGGCTCAGAAAGGTGGACAAGAGGGACCATGGAGCTATGTCTTTAAGGCAGGTAGGGGCTGCACTGGGTGATGTTCCCAGCAAAGGCAAGAAACATTCACTATGGGGGGACCAGCTCTAAGGAGCTTGCTATTGCTGGAGCACAAAGCTCTCACTTCCTTCCCACAGTCTGTTGGCAGAGGCCGGCCTTATACTGAATAAGGGCTATTTAAAACATGTATTTTCCTTCAGATCCTAAGGTAAGGCGGCGTTGGTGCCCCCGTGTGGAAGTAGGGAGCAATGGTGAAACTGTCAGGGAAGCCTGGGTCTGCTTCTCTCCGGTGATTTCTTTAGGTTTGTTTATTGTACATCAGAATCCTCTTGCACTTCATTTAAAAGGACTTAAATCTCTTTTCTGAATTAGACGTTGTTGCTTCTTCATAAACTCGTCATTTAATACATTGTAACTTGCACTTACATTATGCACTCTTTTTAAAAAAAAAAAAACAAACAGGCTGCATTGAACTAATTTTTAATAGCTTTGGGTATTAGTGATCTCTCTTGCACATGTACACACACACACACACACACACACACACACTCAGCTGAATCTTCAAATATGAAGCCAAAAGGACCTAAATGAAAAAATCCAAAGTGTGAAGCCCAGGTAGCACTTTGCAGGATCCTGTGGCTTCACGGAGCCTCCCAGAACGTCAGAGGCTGCTCCCTCACTCCTGACACAAGCGAGGTGGACCCTCCCCACATCTTGACATCTGGTGAAGAGCGTTTTCCTTCAAAATTCGGAGTTCTGCGAGAGAACTCATTTCTTTTCATCTCTCTAATATTAGCACCTAGCTTGATCCCTGACCCATAAATATAGACAACGATTTTAACTTCCACTCTTCTTTAACCACAGATTACAAACCAATGCTCAACATTTCTAAAAATCTTACGAGAACTTAGGCATTCACCTTTGCTCACACTGTGCAGGATAAAGTGTTCCTTTATTTTGACTGTGATTAAATCAACTAAGTGGTTCAAACAGCCCGACTGCTTATCTTGTGCTGACCAAAACCTCTCACTGGTCATCACACGTGTCCATTATTAGCCAAAATAGGGAACTTAATTAATAATTAAATACTGTATAGCAGTGATGGCGAACCTATGACACGCGTGTCAGAGGTGACACCCGAACTCATTTTTTTGGTTGATTTTTCTTTGTTAAATGGCATTTAAATATATAAATTAAATATCAAAAATGTAAGTCTTTGTTTTACTATGGTTGCAAATATAAAAAAATTTCTATATGTGACACGGCACCAGAGTTAAGTTAGGGTTTTTCAAAATGCTGACACGCCGAGCTCAAAAGGTTCGCCATCACTGCTGTATAGCTTATTTGGATGAGTAAATTTTTCTAAAGCATGGGGCTGATAGGGTCTAGGTATAAAAGAATTTCTTGATGAAAAGTTCAGTAATCCCTACAGAGAGGATCTCTAAAGTCTTTCCCGATCTCTGATTTTTAACTTGTTTTCAGCTTTACTTTTTAGTGAGAAAAAGAAGCAGAAAGTACACGAGGGTGATGTAAAAAAATTGCTTTTCTAAATCATTTAAGAATCCCTTTGATTTTCCCATTCTCCTGATCCAGCAGCTGCCTCTGCCAATCCTGAGTTTCTTCCTTGTGTGTCCTGTGACTTCGCAGGTAAGATCGACAGCCTGCTCTCCCCTGACCTGATGGACGGCGTGCTCACCAGAATGGTCCTGGTCAACGCCCTGTACTTTAAGGGTTTGTGGAAATCACGGTTCCGGCCCGAGAACACAAAGAAGCGTCCGTTTGTGGCAGCTGACGGGAAGTCCTACCAAGTGCCCATGCTAGCCCAGCTCTCTCTGTTCCGGAGCGGTAAGTTCCCACGTGCAAGGCTCCTCGCTAATACATGGTTGATTTCAGGTAAGCTATAGGGCAACAGATGCTGATTCACCCCATTTGTGTAAAATACTTGCTGCAGATTCATACGTCTCTAGAGACCTGTGTTGGAGGATGTTCAATTAAATGTTAGCAGAGGTGGTATTTCAAAGTATTCTTTTTCTTTATTTCAATTTTAAATTTTAAAGATGTATCCATTTTGCAATCAGGAAACAAAAACATGGCCCACTTCTGCTGCCATTACCACAGCATAGATAACTGAGTCTGGTGTTTGCATTTTAAACCTGGTTTTATCAAAGCATTGGTGGTCCGATTAACATTACTCTTCTTTTCACTGTATATGTTAGCCTTGACGTCTCTAACCTATACCAGCACGTGTGTTTTCCATGTATTTCCTTTGTATATTCAGTACGAATTAGCTTCAAGCACTGTTCAACATTTCGCTAGCTGCCCGATTCTTAAATTAGGGAATGCTTTATGTGAGGGATGCAATAAACAAAGTCACTTTCCTCTTATTTATTATTCATCACCCTTCTTGGTAAAATGTTGTCATTCACTCAATAAACTTTTTAAAAAGTCCTGCAGAAACGTATCATGTGAAGCAACTGAGGATAAGAAAAGGCTCTTTTGCCCCAAAGTTGGAATCAAGAAGACTCTAGCAGAATGCTAGCATGGCCATCAGCTCAGAGCCAAAGTGCAGCTGTGTTATCTTAAGGCCAATTTTTGCACACATTCCCCATTCTAACAAAATAAAAAGTGAGGGGACCTCATTTACTGTATGTTTCAGTAGTCAAAGATGAAAATGCAAGGAATTCCACAGACATTCCCAAAAGATTTAAAGCTGCCCCACACCAGCTTCCCAAATACCCTTTCTTTGTCTGATTCATCCTGCCCAGAAGCGGGGTTTCTCTTGGTGGATCAATTCTGTTTCAACTGTTTGAGCAGCAACCTAACACTTAGGAAGTGAAGTGTTTTTACAAAACTGCTGACATCAGTAGATGTGTGCAGATATATTCTCATTTCATTTTCACAGCTCTGTAAGGTAGACACTGTTATCCCATTGCACAGATAAATAAACTAAGACCTGGATAAGGAATTTGCCCAAGTCCAAGAGCTAGTGTGTGTCAGAGCCAGGATTTGAATCCAGGTCCTATAACTCCAGATCTCATGTCTTTGACCTCTGCGCTTGCCTTCCATAAGGCAACACTGTGAAAGCAGTGCTTTCGGGACTGAGTGGGAGGAGAGGACACATGATATTTTTGTCTCCTGGCTCCTCAAGCTGCCAAGTAAAGATAAGCATGGAAGGGGTTTGTTCCGAGGGATCCTAGCTGACATTTGTCATCAGCCCCTGTGATCAGAAGCAGAAGCAGAGCCAGGGAGAAAGGAATCTTGAGGCAGACGTGAGTGACTGGATATAAATGGTGAGTTAATGATGTCTCCAGTCGAGGCTGGATTAACCGGCGGAAATAGGCGCTGTCTCCTCGCCTCAAGCACACTCACCTCATAAGTTTTTATTATTCATGACCCCAATCCTTATCTGAACATTAAACACTTCTAGAAGTGGTTAATGAATACCTCTAGGTGCTTATTCCTCGCCCTGGGGTAATCATTTATTAACTGCTTCCCACATTTCAGTTTCTAAAAATTAGCTCTGCCAGAGGAGGGACCTAATGTTTTCTTTGAGGATTAAAGGGATTATTAGGAAGTGATTTTTTTCTCACTTTCCCATGGATTTTTTCCATTTCTTCTGAGACCACTGTGTTATGCAGGGTAAAAGCAGAGATGAGGGTCCCGTGTTTGCATTATAGGTAGCCCCAAGACAAACCCGGGCCAGCCTGAGCCTGCACATGCACAGATTGCCACATATTTCTTTCTTAAGAGGAACCTGCAATGTCACCCTGTAGTGTCAGCCATTCTAATTGCTTCACTATTTTCATCATATTTCATAGTTAAAAGTGTTTGTTATGTAACAAAGACAAGTTCACTGTCTCTCTGCCACCCTTCCCCCATCTGTGGAGACCTGACGTGGATGTTATCTGTCTCCAGTGCAGTGATTGGCAAAGGTCCTCTTCAAAGAAAAGGCAATCATGAGAGAAATCACTTTCTCTTTCCTCTTTTCCTTAAACATGGTGTCCTTCTAGGTCATTTAGAGGAAGAGGAAGAGAGGGCCCTGCTCAGTGGGCACTCACCCTGGGTCTGGCCCTGCTAAGTCCCTTACATGTATTTTTTTTTTTTTTTTCACGTTTAATCATCTCAACAACCCCAGGATAAGGAGTTTGCCCAAGTCCAAGAGCTAGTGTATGTCAGAACCAGGATTTCAATCCAAGTCCTGTAACTCCAGATCTCTTACACTGGTGTCTCCATCCTCCATGCTCAGAGGCACACAGAGGTTAAATAGCCTCACCAAGGTTGCCGAGTTTTTCTTAAAAAGTTTCAGATTTGTTTAATAAAACTTTTCAGAAATCCACTATAAGTCTAGAAATGCTGGTTTTCCACTCACCACATTATTTTTATAACTCAGTACATGCCGAATGTAGAGGTTCCATGGGATCCTAAAGTGCTCTGTCGAAGACTTTCCCCAGGGAGCTGGTAGCCTCTCTGGGCCCGTCCCCATGAGCTGGGCTTCTCGCCAGTGCCCATCGTGACTACACATTTTTTCACTCTCATCCGAGATGCTCAGGCAGGCTGCTCAGTTGCTAAATGTTTTGAATATTTTACATGGGATAAAAGGGTTCTAAGATCAGATTAGTTTGGGAGATCTGGGGATAACTAGGGTTAAACAGTTTTCTTCAGACTATCTCAGAGCCTTTATAATGTTGGTATTATATTCTCTGCAAGAAGCGATGGTCCAGTGCTTCCTAAACTCACAGGGTATGGAACCCAGTTTGTCCACCGAGCATCTTGCAAGTTGCAAGAGTTCTCTACACGACATTTTGACAAATACTGATTAAGTCATTCTTGGTTTGTTATTAGTAAGCACGAGTACCACAAATTATCTAAGAGCCCTAATGAAAGTTACTGGAATGAATGAAGAGTGAGCAGGGAGTCAGGGTAGTGAAGTAGGAAGATGGTCTTTGGCATTAGACATACTGACCCCAGGTCCTGGTGCTCCACTTCTTAGCCCTGTGTCCCTTGGCAAGTTACCGAATTCCTCTAATGGTAGCTTCCCTAGTGGTAACACAGACCTCTTATACCTACCTTATGGGACACTGTGATTGTAACTGTGTGGAAATGCTTGGTATGGGCTGGCACAGATTGGGCCCTAAACAATGGAAGCTGTTTATTCCTTCCCTCCCTTCTCTTCAACATGCACACATAGTCTTGGCCAAAAGAATCCTTCTCCGGCAGCTCAAATTCATTTCTTTATTCATATGATAAGGCTCAACTTCTTGCAAAGCACTGTATTCTAAGTGCCTTTGTCCTAAGGAAGCTATTTTGCATGGCTGTCTTTCTTCTGAATCTACCATGGTGACCAGCGGTCACTCCCACCACGTTTGGAAGTCATCAAGGGCCTACTGAACCTGCCTCTGATTTCTTTAGGGTCAGCAAGCACCCCCAATGGCTTATGGTACAACTTCATTGAACTGCCCTACCACGGGGAGAGCATCAGCATGCTGATTGCGCTGCCGAGCGAGAGCTCCACCCCACTCTCGGCCATCATCCCTCACATCAGCACCAAGACCATAGACAGCTGGACCAGCATGATGGTGCCCAAGAGGGTGCAGGTCGTCTTGCCCAAGTAAGTGGCTCCTTTCCCTGAAGGAGAAAACAGCGGAAGTGCTCAATCCTTGATGGTGATTGTGCCAGATACCAGACAACACGAGGCTAAAATCTGGCCCATCACGACGCCCACTTGATTGTGCAGAAATCGCATGGTCAGAATGCAAGGCTGTGCTTGTGGGAAAGTTTGTTGTTCTTCCCGTGCTCCTGATATGGCCAGCTCATGCCAGTGGAGGAGAGAAGGCAGATGGCCTCCGAGCCTCCACAAAACCCCAAGCTCCACACATGTCTCATTTGTTCAAAAAACTGGAAAACACATGCATGTCATCATGTTAATATGATGAAATTACAGTAAAGTTCAGTAGCGTTTTTTTTATAAGGAGCTTCATTTTAGTTATTTATATTTTAACTGGAAGTTACTGAAGACCAAGGCCCAGAAGGTAGGTGGTAAGGGAATATTTTGAAACCACCAAGCAGAATCCATACATTAGTATCTAGGGAAGTTTTTCTCTTATATCCTGAAAGTGTAAGACAGATGGAATTTGTGCTGTCAAGACTTGAATCCAAGGGAAACGTCATCCCAGATTCTGTCTGAATCCTGAATTTCTAACAGATCAGAGAATGCCTTGTTTTGCCTAGATTGTGAAGGGGGGCAATGATGGCTTCCTTTTACGAACTTTTTAACATAAGTGTTTGGCCCGTCTCTGGGTTTTTAACCACCCAGACCTCAGTGTGGTGGTAACTTCCCATTCTAATAGCTTTTAATTTCCAGTCACTGAGTTAAGAAATCAGAGAAGTACGTTGATAATAAGTATTAGTAATCTTCCCAAGATTATTTTTTGTTGTAAAATAAGCCTTTACATAGGCAATGCTTGGTATAAAGGAATGAGATGGTGACATTGTTGGTAAATTACAATGATAATTAATGGCTAATTGCCATTCCTACCCATCTGTGGTGAGAATCCATTCACCTACCCTGTTGCTCTCCCACAGGATGTGATCAAAGCTGGTAAAATATCCCCTGATGGCACCTTGAATAGCTGACATGTGGGTGCTGTAAGGCCAGATAGCCTACACATATTCAAGAAACCAGTATTACACCCAAATACAGTACCATTTCCATGTCCCCTATTCCCAACGTTTGCTCTCATTTTAACATTCTGAGATGCTTTCAGAATCTCTCCATGAACCAGCAGGAATGCATCTCCTCTCTTTTGACCATCCCCAGTCCTGGTGAGGATGGTGGCTCTTACGGCAGCCAAGGTGATGGCTCTTTGGTTGGATGCGGGGAAGGACTGTAGACATTGCAGAGTGTAGACACTTGTCAACACCTGGCATCTCCCGTCCACACAAGAGAAGGTGCTCCTGTGGGTCTCCCTGAGACTGGAACAGGGAGCCTGTTGCATGTGAGGATGAGAGAGCCGCCACTTGCTGTTACTATATGTGCTGCTAATGCCAGCCGAGGGTCTCAGGGATGAGTTGTTCTCTAATTACCGTGGGATGAAGATTTACAATGCAATTTAGATCGGTGTTCAGAGCGTGCTTAAAAAGAAGCTGTTTGTAAACATTTTCCCACTGGCACTGATTATATCATTGTATATCATTCATAGCCTAGTGATTTTTCCTCCTATTTCCTGCTTTCATGCTAGGTTCACAGCCACAGCAGAAATGGATCTGAAGGAGCCGCTGAAAGTTCTTGGCATCACCGAGATGTTTGACCCATCCAAGGCAAATTTTGCTAAAATAACAAGTATGTTCAGTTTAAACTGTATTCTTAAACTTGAAGACTTTGTTACAAATGGAGTCTCTGATTTGTTCAGAAAGGAAAGGTCAAAATTACAAATGTGTTGACCTAAAACTCTCCAAGGTTTAATTTGATATATGGCCCAGTGTTGCTGTTGATCCTTAGTCATTTCAATTAGAAGTTCAGTCATCCCTGCATTTCACTTGTACTTTTTCTGTGAAGCCCACGTAACTCTCTACACAGGTAAAGAAGTATTTTGTGTAGTGCCTCTATTACTGAAAAATTTGGCCCTTATGTAGGTATTAGTTGTTATTTTTTCAAATGCACACTTGTCCCCTATGTTTGAAAAATCAAGATATTTTGGGCTTTCAAATACTTATTCCCACCAAACAACAGCAGGCATGCACAGTATCCAGATATGTATTTTGGAAATTCATGCCCATTAATCTGAAATAATGTAAATTCAAAGAAGTCCGATTAGAATTTTTCTTTGCCAGAACTTCTAGGATACATCTGGTATGACATCCCTTCTTAGCCAACATAGGTACTTTTTCCTGGAGCTATGTGTGAATGGTCAGTACTTTGTCTTTTTTAATTTGGGGCATAGCAACCTCTTCCCATAGGAAAGTCATGGTTTAAACCAGCCGTGGGCAAACTACGGCCCGCGGGCCGGATCCGGCCCGTTTGAAATGAATAAAACTAAAAAAAAAAAAAGAAGACCGTACCCTTTTATGTAATGATGTCTACTTTGAATTTATATTAGTTCACACAAACACTCCATCCATGCTTTTGTTCCGGCCCTCAGGTCCAGTTTAAGAACCCATTGTGGCCCTCGAGTCAAAAAGTTTGCCCACCCCTGGTTTAAACACTACTTGCACTCCATTTTGTATTTTTTCCCTTGAATGCAAAGGCATTTGTTCATCACCAGCCTCAGGTGCCTGCTAGTGAACACCTGAGTGCCTGTCCCGGGCATACACTTGGCCCCCCTGGGGAAACGGCAGCGCATGGCTGTCCTGATGGTCTCCTCCTGTGAGCCAGACGCTCATCCCGGTCCAGCGGCGGCCCCATCACCTGGGAGCCTGTTGGAAATACATGATGCTGGGCCCAGCTCAGACCTACTGAATCAGAGTCTTCTCTTTACCAAATTCCTCAGCCCAATAACATTTGAGGAGCACAGTTTGAATATGCACTTTCCCCTCCCGGGTTATCCTGTGTAGCCTAAACACTTCATAGTGTCCCCAGGGAGTTCACAGGTGTTCAGAGGGAAGACCGTGCTCCCCAAATTCTCCTGAGACCTTCTGTTTAACCCTGCAGGTGACATGGCCCTGCAAAGGGGCCCCTCACTCACCATTGGTCACATTTAGAGCCAAGCATCGGTGCAGCCAATTTGAAACCAGATGGGGTGGTGAGCACACAGTACAATGTACAGCTGGTGGATTATAGAATCGTACACCTGAAATACAATATGTAATTTTATTAACTAATGTCACCCCGATAAATTTAAAATGAAATAAAACCAGATGACGCAAGAAGCGCTAGTTCCCTTTGCATCCTGACCCATGTCCAGTCAAGGCTACCATTACCCTTTGTTTGTGTTGCCCCTGAAAGCTGCCCCCAGTGGGGGTTGCTGGAATGGTAAGGATTTGCTAAGAAGGAAAGTGAATTCACTAAAAGGTTCCAGGGACAAAACTGCATTTCTGAGTCTGGCCCTCACAACAGTCTGACTGGTCTCCTGCTTGACTCTCTTCTCTTACTAATACACCCACGAGATGAGTGGCTTTTCTTGTGAAAAGCCAGCACCTACTCTGCCACTAACTTGCATGTGACTTAAGGGCAGACTTTTTTTAACACCCTGGGCCTTGGTTTCCCCATCTGTCAGTGCCACCTGAAATCCCTCCTGGATCTGACATTTGTAAGGGAAAAATAATGTTGGTTTGCTGCTTCTGGGTAACTGGGCTTCCTTTTTACAGCTCCGCTCTTTTTTTTTTTTTTTTAAAATATATTTTATTGATTTTTTTACAGAGAGGAAGGGAGAGAGATAGAGAGTTAGAAACATCGATGAGAGAGAGAAACATCGATCAGCTGCCTCCTGCACATCCCCCACTGGGGATGTGCCCGCAACCCAGGTACATGCCCTTGACCGGAATCGAACCTGGGACCCTCCAGTCCGCAGGCCCCCCCGACGCTCTGTCCACTGAGCCAAACCGGTTTCGGCAGCTCCGCTCTTTTTATTGTTTATGAAATTCTCAGTGATCGGAGTTGAATGGCTAGTGGCACTAACATATTTGGGGTCTGCGACTCCCTCCTCTTGAGTGATATCCCAGTTCTTTGAGCAGACATGGCAGGTGGCAGGCCTCCTACAGCCTTCAGTCACCGGGACTATGAGAGGTTGCTTCTCCACTGACACCGTTTAAGAACTGGGATTGGCCATGGCTGAGGTTCCTTTTCCAGCGACACAGATGGTCTGCATAGCAAACAAATGCTGTTGTTTTTTGTCTTATTTTCTGAAAACAGGGTCAGAAAACCTTCATGTTTCTCGCATATTGCAAAAAGCAAAAATTGAAGTCAGTGAAGACGGAACCAAAGCTTCAGCAGTCACCAGTAAGCCGGGGTCCTGGCGGGGCTGGTCCTGGTGCGGGGGTGAGGGGTGAGGAGTGAGGGGTGACGGGCATCCCCAGCTCACTCGTGGACTTAGGTCAGGTGCTGTGGGGTGACTGTTCGGACATGGTGGGAAATGAGACAGATTGAAGACCTGTGCCCATGGGCCTCTGAGTCTGTATCATTAAGGGAAGCACTTCAGTGAGAAAATTCCTTCGGGACGAGAGAGTCGACAAACTCTTTCTGTAAACTATGTATTTTCTGCTTTGTGGGCCCTCCCGGCTCCAAAGCAGCTACTCTGCCATTGAAGCGACAGAGCCGCAGAGATGATGCAAGCCAGAGGGCCCGGCTGTTTCTACAAAACTCGATGAAGGCAGGATCTGTCCCCACACGGCCTGAGCACAGCAGTGTGCCGAGACCTGCTCTTAGCAGGACAGAGCGCATTCTGGCTTCTATGGGCAGAGAAGACCAGTCTTCAGATAGAAACATAGCATAATAGCACTTAACTCACAGGAAACGAGTCAGTCGGGTTTACCCAGGACAAAGTGAAGAACTAGCACGCAGCTGCTGATTGGAGCAGGATGGCCGTGCAGCCTTTCTTGGTCATTTGAACATCCACATCGGCTTTCTCCTTGACGGCTCATATAATGAAGGAGGAAATGGAACAATCTTCGGTTGTTTCCTTTTTACCCCTTGATTATCCACATGAGATTGCTTGAATAGATATGACCAAGCCCTGTGAGCTCATAAAGTGAATCATATCTCAGCTACACGTGTAACTGGGTCAAGTATTTCTGGTCATTAAAAGTACCATTTATACCCACAGTGGACACGCTATTGCCTTTCTAAAATAAACATTTAATGTGTATTTCTTTAAAATAGAATTTGAAACAAAGACCTAGAATAAGAGAGGCTGGAATTTTGTAAATGCCTCCTGTCTTTTCTGGGTGCTTCTAAGTGACATCTAAGTTTTGCCCAAGTTATTGACCCATTTTGCCAACAGCATAACTATCAGGACTGGCTACATAATTCGCAGGGTTCTTCGCAAAATGAAAATATGGATCCCCTCGTTCAAAACTGATTGAGAATTTGAGATAGCAGCAGCAGGTCACTAAACCACATGTGGGGACCTTGTGAGTGTGGGGCCCTGTGTAACTGCCCAGGTCAGATCCTCATGAAGCCCAGCCCTGCTGTATTAGTCTGCTCAAGCTGCCATAACAAGTCCCAACAGAAATTCATTCTCACGCTTCTGGAGGCTGAAGTCCAAGATCTAGGTGTTGGCAGGGCTGGTTTCTCTTCAGTCCTCTCTCCTTGGCTTATGAATGTCTGCCTTCTCACTGTGTCCTCATAGGCCTTTTCTCTGTGGGTGTCCATCCCTGGTGTTTCCCTCTCTTCTCATAAGGACCCCAGTTTTATTGGATTAGGGCTCTACCTTCATGCCCTCATTTAAGTAAACACCTCCTTA
This sequence comes from Myotis nattereri, assembly GCF_964212035.1. Taxonomy (NCBI): domain Eukaryota; kingdom Metazoa; phylum Chordata; class Mammalia; order Chiroptera; family Vespertilionidae; genus Myotis; species Myotis nattereri. Next base: position 26,006,316 of record NC_138082.1, on the reverse strand, counting down.
AAGGCCCTATGTCCAAATACAGTCACGATGGAGATTAAGGCTTCAGCATATATGTTTTGAGGGTATTCGATTTAGTCCATAACACTTGCTCTTGAGTTGTTTTTAATAACCCTGGGTTGAATGCTGTATCCCAACATAGCTGCGGATGTTTTCTTTGTAATATCAAGCCCAGGTCATTAATGCTTTCTGGGGCTTGAACAAGAAGACCAGGTCAATGCAGCAAGCATGGGGCAGTTACACCTGGCACTACCTCGGGCTTATTAAATTGAAGCCACTGTTGGTAAGCATGGCAGAGTAAGCACGTCTAAGACCATGAACTAAAGAAGTTTGCTTTCTAAGTCCAATGTCTACACCAAGATGAGATGCACAACACATTAAGTCCCAACGAGTGGTCTATGTTGCCAATGGGAGGAAAACCTAGATTGTGCCAGAGGAAGAGGCACAGACTCAGAGGTTGAGCATGAAGCTGGGCTTTGATACACAGAAGGGATTCAAATCCGCTGAAAGGACCAGCTGCCTTCATCAGAAAGGCAGATGAAATAAATAGAAAACAGCCACTAATGATGGTGAACAAACATTGTGCTAAGACCTATAACATGTTTATGTCACTAAACCCTCATAGAAACCCTACAAGGAGTAAGTGCTTTTATTAAAGGTAATACTTGTGTAGACTAAATAAGATGGTAAAGGCAAAGGGCCTGGCCCATCATGGCTGTTCAGTACGTGGGGACCATTGGGCCTTTTATGATACGTCCAGCCCATGGAACAGGAATTAAGTGTGTCCCCAAACACCAGCATCAAGGCTCCATGGGGCCAGCTGTGGCCACACACTGGGTGCACAACATGTTTCCTTTTCTTCCCACAGCTGCGATTCTAATTGCAAGGTCATCTCCTCCCTGGTTTATAGTGGACAGACCTTTTCTATTTTTCATCCGACATAATCCTACAGGTAAGTGATTCTCCTCTTCCATTGGTTACAAGTTAGAATTCAGAAAGGTGGATTTGCATTACATTCAATGGTGCTGCTTTTAGTCTATTTCCCATGTGGCAACTATCGCAAGCACTTTAAATAATATAACCACACACATTGGAGAGAGACGAAAATCAGACTGTGTTTATAAAGTGTGATGGAATCTTTGAAACAAGGGCAAGATTGTATGTTTGTGTTGTTTGTTTGATCTTGTTTTTAACATGTAGAGAGCTCTGCCACCCTTTGAGCCATTTTTAACATCTATTGATTTTCTTTTAAATAAATGCAGTAAAATTTTATAAGAAGCTAGATGCCATCAACCTTTGTAAGCCCATTCCACGGTTAAGATTTGTAAATTCAGTGGATCTTGGCTCTTTGAGTCATTGGTTCAAACTTTAGCTCCATCTTTAAGGGTAACAGTAGTTCCTACCCCTTAGTACAACTCTGAAGAATAAATAATAGTGTCTTTGTGGAAAGATTGGGTTCATGTTGGTACAGAGTAGAAACGAATACAATTTAACTCTTACCCTTTTTAAATCAATAATATAAGCTAGTTCCTTATCCTCTTGTCTCATTACAAGTTCAATGTCATAATTAGTGTGCGCCCTAATCTCTAGCCACATGTGGCTATTTCACTTCAACTTTTAACTCATTTACATGAAATATAAATATATTTCAAGAGCTCAGTAGCCACATGTGACTCCTGGCTGCCATCCTGGACCATGAAGGTATAAACCATTTCCATTATTGCAGAAAGTTCTGTTGAGAGCAGTTAACTTTAAACTTACCCCAGGGACCTTCCCTTAAATGTGTCTTCCATCTTATTTTTTTAAAACTTTTTTACAGTCATGCATTGTTTTCTTTCAATTCTGCAGGTGCCTTCTTATTCATGGGGCAGATCAACAAACCCTGAAAGGTCCAACAGAAGAAGCCATGCAAAGCAAACCCAACTTTGCTATGAAGAGAAGACTCCTTGCCTACATCTCTCATAGTTCTGTTAAATATTTTTTTACATTCCTTTCTTTTTCAAAACTAGTTCTTAGGAACAGACTCAATGTTGTAAGCATTTCTATTCCAAGATGTGTTACAGGTGAGAAAAGGGTAGGATGGCTGGAACCCTGTACTGAGCAATGACTAGAGGGCTTCCAAATGTTTAAAAGAGTCTTTAAACTACTGAGTGGTTACCTAGGTAACAACCCTCTTGAGTATTTACTGTCCAGTTCAGGATTTTTGTTTTGTTTTGTTTAATGTATGGCTTTGCAGAAGACGTTGAATCAGTGTGATGGGGGGGAAAGACATTTTATCGTAGCTTTTACATTTTTATGAAAAAAAAATATTATTGGCCTTTTAAATTTTTTTTGGTCTCATCCAAAGTCTTGATAGTAAGCATTATTTGGGGGGTAGAAATAGTGAAATCTCTAGCCTCTTTGTGTTTTTGATGATGTTGTTGCTGTTGTTTTATAGAATGCACGTATTCACTAAAATAAAGTTTTAAAAACTAATGTCTTGCTAGACAAGGTTTGCTGTTGTGCAGTGTGCCTGTCGCTACTGGTCTTCTGTACTCTTTGGATTTGCATTTTTGTATTTTGTACAAAGTAAAAATAAAGTGTTATGAGTAGTAAAAAAAAAAAAGAAAAAAAAAAAAGGAAAGAAAGTTATTTGCCTACTATCTTAAAGCACAACACAAAAAACAGAGACTTGCCTGAGTGGCGTGCCTCCGTGGTTGAGCATCAACCTATGAACGAGGAGGTCACGGTTCGATTCCTAGTCAGGCACATGCCCAGGTTGCGGGCTTGATCCCCAGCGTAGGGTATGCAGGAGGCAGCCAATGAATGGTTCTCTCTCATCATTGATGTTTCTCTCTCCCTCTCCCTGACTCTCTGAAATCAGTGAAAATATATATTTTTTAAGAAACAGAGCCTTTTGAAAAGACTTCAACCTCTTCTAATAAACCTTTGCACTTTGGTAAACTGCAGAAAACCCAAAGCCCCTGGCTTTCTCCTCTAAACGCGGCAATCAGACACTATTCCCTGCTTCACCCCTTCCATCTGTAGATCCCTTCAGAGGAAGAACCATTTCATTAAACCCACCTCTCATCTCAGCGACCTATTCACTCAAGTGAGGGCCAAGTATTACCAGGTAACGTGGGGATTTGGTAGCTAGCGCAGAAAGAAGCCCCTGAGGACTCATATAATTTGGAAATCAGAGAGAACGGTGAATGTGTCAATGTGTCGTTTTGGGTGACAGGCTGGAGCACTTATTTTGTGAAATGGAAAGATTTTTGTTTTGGTTTTTTGGAGAACTAGTCACAATTCTAATGTTACCATTTTTTAGTTGCCCGGTTATTTGTTTTTTTTCTTCCCACTAATTTCTCCAAGATTTGGGTAGTCCTATCTAAATCAGAATGGTTTTAAATATTTTTTTTATCAAAACTTAAAAACCTTTTTCTAACCCATGAACTATACTCTTTATATATTAAAATGTCACATTCAACAACCCACCAATTTGCCATTTATAATTCTTATTTGTCAAGTGGGCTGAGCTTTGCCTAAGTTTGGGTACTTTGGTTAACCTTGACAGAAGGGAGAAAGAAGGGATTGTTTTCCTTAGTTAAAATTAGATGCCAACAAATTATTTTTTAAATATGTTTTTATTGACTTCAGAGAGAGGGATAGAAACATCAATGATGAGAATCATTGATCGGCTGCCTCCTGCATGCCCCCTACTGGGGATTGAGCCCCAAACCCAGGCACTGCCCTGACCATGACCTCCTGGTTCATGGGTCGATGTCAAGCACTGAGCCACACCGGCTGGGCCCCAAAAAATTATTTTGAAGGGTTACCTCAGAACACTTGTACTCTAGCAAACATGCTGGTACAGTTAGTTATTAATGCCTTGTAGAGTTAGTTTTACTGGTTTTCCAGTTCTCTGATCCCATTCAGTTATATTACTTTAAATAGTTTAAAATAAGAATAGGATAATCAGTAATTCAAGAATTGTGCACTCCATTCACTCATTCATTCAATTACCTTTGGGGTACCAAGTACCAGAGGGTCCAGAGATAAATATTTCTCTCCATAGTTTAATTTTAGAAGAGAGAGAGAATCTTAGCACATTGAGGTATCTGACTGTTGCAGTGTGTTTACATGATAGGAAGTAAGACCAAATGGGCATTAGTCCAAGAGAAAAGACAAAAAAAAAAAAACACCTGCAGGGCCAAGACTAGCTCCCTGGGCTCTTGACTCCAGCACTGCTCATTCCAGCAAAGACCAGAAGAGTTCACCTTTTTATTACTGCCCAATAGAGTAGCCCTGTTATGTGACACAGGTGGGCAGCTCCCCACTAATATAAATCAGTCACATTTTACTGGGCACATTAAAATTGCGTATCTGGCCCAGCTGGTGGGGCCCAGTGGTTGTCAACCCATGAACCAGGAGGTCATGGTACATTGTTACCAGGTACATTGTTAGTGTTTGCAGATTAAATTGAATATTAAATAGCAAAATAAAAGTGAATTTTTAATTTCTTAGTAGTATACCTCCTCCGTCTGAAGTTTATAATCCCAGCTACCAAAGGCAAAGAGAAGGGTGATATCGCTTGTGCTTTTCTTTGCTAGACAGGAAAACAATCCCAGGACTAAGAAGTGAGTCCTACTGGCAGGTTGTCGGGACCCCTACAGACATCATTGTCATGTGACTCTAAGGATGGTCCCCTATCCTTGACTGTATTGGTCTTATTGACTAAACTGTGTACTGATGGTATCCCCTGGCCCGTACTGTTTTCTGACTGTGGAGATGACAACGCTCTAACTTACCTGGAGGAAGTGTCGTCAGAAAGTCAAGCAAACCCCTCCTCCTCTGACTGGAAATAGCCTTCTCTACCTGTCAGAGACCTCATTACTCATCTCTTCCGCAAAATTCATTAGGTCAAAGTCATCAGTTCTTTGCCATGTTAATGTACAACAGATGTGACTAATCATATAATGGAGCTCTTCCTCAACCGAAGGGGAAATAACTGAATGTTTTTAATTTTATCAATTGATTTTCTCTCAGATTTTTTGAAAACTTCAGTCTTCTGCTGCTAGAGAGCACTGACAGGCAGTTAGGTACATGAACGAGAGCAAGCGAGTGTTAGTGAAAGCACAGACAGTGCCGACACCAAACGGCTTGCTTTTTTTCAGAAGTATATGTGCTTGTGATTATAATTTTTGATTGCATGAATTTTTTCCTGGAAAAGTTCATCGTTTGCAAGATGGGATTCAATTTAGCAATCACCTGGTATTCTTTAGAGAGAGCCAGGGCTTTCATGTGCTCTGATTGCCAAAGTTGGGAGCTGCAGTTGTAGGTCCTAGGGGACAATGGTAGGGGGCTTTACAAACAGGTCTGGAGACAGCTGAGGGGAGAAGAGAATGGGCTTAAGGATGCAGACGTGGGCAGCACGCTGCCAGCTGGGCACCCCTCAGCTGGGGAGGTTGTGAGCTGGACCCCTGATAAGAGGGATGCCCACATCTGATTTTACAAACTGTCAAGATGGACACTGCAGCCAGTGCATTTTCTTCCATCATAAAATAAAAGTAGAAAAAAATATAGCAAGAAGTGGGGGGGAAAAGCCTTTAAAAAGTTTTATCTATGGAAGCTCTGCCGTTTTCCTTCTTTCCAGTAAATATAAGAGCTAAAACATCCAGACCTTGGCATGAATGGATCTTACATAAAATTCTCGACTTTACATCCAGAGGGAAGAGGTAAGTTAGCTTCTGCACACATATTCATTAGAGCTGTAAGGGGCCTAGAAAAGTCATGTGCCACTGTAATCATATATCCTATACATACATACATACATACTAGTCTCCTGTATTGAGATAAAAGGCAATGTCTCACATAATGGCACTTTGCATACTACTTAACTATGAAGTGGGATTAGAGCACCATCTTGTGGCCAAATCCTATAAAATAAAGAGCTACTATGCTAATTAGACCTGGTGGCAGAATGACCTTCTGACCAGTGGGAGGGGCCTCAAGGCAGCAGGGCTGCAAGGGCCAAGCCCCTTGCATGAATTTCATGCATCGGGTCTCTAGTAAGTACATATATAACATGCTGAACACAATAAACAGCCCCTATTTCACTCTTGGGAGTTTGTTTTTAGTAATATAGTTAGTTCACTTTCTCATGATCACATAAACCATTTTGAGAATAATATTCCCTATTGTATATATATAGATAGTAAGAGCATATGTACTAAAAAGAATAAGGCTTATGTAATTGAGTCTGTAGACATCAATCTTACATTTTTGGCTAAGGAACTTCTTTTAGAGCCATTATATTTTGGGCTTAGGGAGCTGGAGTGGAAAGAGGTGAGAAAGGGTGTCAGAATTTCAAAGTAAATAATTCTAATGTCTTTCTCCTGGGCCAAGTTCAAGTATCAGTACTTTTATATCCCCACCAATTTCCTATGGTCATAGCAACTATCTTCGCAATTCGGATTAGACCAGTGGTTCTCAACCTTCTGGCTCTTTACATACAGTTCCTCATGTTGTGACCCAACTATAAAATTATTTTCGTTGCTACTTCGAAACTGCAATGTTGCTACTGTTATGAATCGTAATGTAAATATCTGATATGCAGGATGGTCTTAGGCGACCCCTGTGAAAGGGTCATTCGACTGCCAAAGGGGTCGCGACCCACAGGTTGAGAACCGCTGGATTAGATAATCAAAAACCTAGTTCTCCAAATGCTCACTGAATGCTCTAGGTTACACACCCATTTTGACATCCTTGTAACCCACACATTCCTCTTGGCCACACATCAAACTCATGCAGGATTTATAATTATTGTCCAGATTGGTTCCAAGTTTCAAGCTATTTCATATAGAACTGCAAAAGTATGTTAATAATTTGTTTTCTACTTTCCAGCCCTTCATATGTTCATGGGTGCTTTTAAAAGGTACAACCTAATTCAGGTTCAAAGGAGACTTTACTTAGAAATATGTTGAGCTCAATCTCCATAAGGAATTTGGATCTCTTTGCTTGCAGAATAATTTTTATGAACCAGAACTAGCTTTGCTCCATATGTAAACTCAGAAGCATTCAAGGTTTCAAAGCTTGAAAGCCTACGGGTGAGGATACGTCCCTCTGGCTTTGTAGGTCAAGGTCCTGCAAACTGCCCTGAACAGAATTTTGGGATCACATTATCAGCACTACTAATTGGGTAATTGGGGGGGGGGGGGGGGGGGGAGGCGCCAGGGGAGATTTACTGAGTTTGCAACTAAATTCTTTTAAGAGCCTTTGAAAAAAATATTCACCTAAAATAAAATTCAAACACTCAACTAGAAAACCGAGTTTTGCATGTGATGGATGAGTAAGTGGTTAGAGGACATGTATCATGTTTTGCTTCCAAGAAACCTTCTGTAATCTCTCTTCTCCTTTGGTGTCAATGAGCTGCTTGTCAAATCATGTTTGCTTATTGTGGGTGACACACTTATGTGCAGCATTTTACTACTGAGTTTGGCCCTCTGTCCCTGGTTCAATTATTAGGAGGTTAACTCTCAAAAGAAAGGTGAAATAATTTACCTTTAACCCACCAGTTCAACCAACTACGCAATTCTCAAACCTTCCACTCCAGTCTGTGTTAGCTGTGATATCTGCAAACCTGCATACATGTGACATTAAGTCCCACTTTCCTAACCAGTCTCAGGAAAGTGTCCGAGGTCCTTCATCTTCCTTTATAAAGAAGATTTCATAGCAACAGTGCTATCCGTTTAAACATTTTACCTTTTCTATTCCCGACTCCCCAGTCCCACTTTTCTTGTTAACCCCTGGGAGTGACTACTGGACAACTGAAACTGAAAATTATTACTGCTGCCAAAAAGTTAAAAAGAAATAAATCAAAGAGAGTTTGCAGATGGATTACAGAACTGAACACAAAGGATTAAAGAGCCAGAGGACACACTTAAGATTTGTCCTCTATCAAATTAAATGTTACAGTAAAATACTTAGAACAGTGCTTGGCACATAGTAACTATGATTATTATTATGAAATATTAAATTGATAAATACATACTTTATTTTTCCATTAGCACTGGCATCAATACTTTAAGCTGCTTTTTGATCTTCGTGTTTTCTTTTAAAAACATAAAATGTATCTTTTCTGCCATTTACATTATAGAAACTAAATAGCTATGAATTACTATACAGATTTTTAAACCTAGAATCTAGAGATCAAGTAAATACCTAATTGCTATAATATGCACCCTACATTTCTAAAGGTTAAGTAATAACATTACTATTTTAGCTAAAATTATATTAGAGAGGGAAAGTTCACTCACCTGGGTATATCAAATTAAACTACAATGAAACAATTAGAGAAAGAGTACCTTTTTTATTGTTATTACAGTGAAGTTCACATAAAACAAAGAAAAAGAAAAAAATACATTCAAATTATACCTCAAAGCTAGAAGGGAATAAAATACCCTAATTGTACAAGTAATATACAATAATAAAACCAAGGACCTAGAAAAAATTTATTGGGAAAACATCAAAAATGATGATGAAACAAAAATTATTTTTTTAAAAAAACAAAACCTGTGCCCTGATGAATACTTGTTTACTTTTAGGAACTCGGTATAAGGAATAAAACATATTTCTTTACAATTTGAAAAATGTAAAGGTTTGGACATCTGACTCTTGTCTCAATGTTTTGCTTACAACTTTCAGGTTCCCACACCTTTGGCTGGCTAGCCGGCAGTGATGGTCTTTTCTGCTCTGAAATTCTTTCTGGGTTTGGAATAGTCCCAAGGCCGTCTGTTCTCAGTGAATCCGTAGAGTTTCCTCAGTGCCACTCTAGCAGCTTCTTCTTCTGCAACCAGGACTGTCTCCCCAGGTCCTTCTGCAAGCAACTTTTTATCACTAGAGTAAAAACAACAGCAGTCCGAAATTACCTGGTGCATCCACACATCAGTTTGCCTTGTAGATCTTATTTTGGCAAAATCATCCACCAGAGGAATAGAAACACTGTACCATTTTTCCTCTCTACCAGCAATAGTGTATAGACTGCTGATAAAGGATGTGTTTAAGGGTTGCCCATCTGAGGAGCAAAGGAGTATCTTACATTTTGCTTTACACTTTAATTAAAACTAAAGGTGAAACTTTATACCACCACCCATTTTCTCCCCGTGATGTCCTCCATTGCTTTTATAGCTAAAAAGCCCTACATCATATACAATTAGAAAAATGTTCACTTACCTTCTTAGTTATCTTAATATTCACTGTTTACATTTAACCCTCAAATCCACCTGAAATCAATTTGGGGTAGGTCACTGTTCCCTAAGAAAACTAAAAAGTTCTGAACATGAGTTGATTTATACATTCCTATGGACAATAAAACCTTTCTTTTTCCAGTTCTTGGCTCAGCTGAAACTGTTACAAGTGTGGCTTACTGTTAAATCTGCAAAACTTGAATCAAAACTTTTACTTTTTTCTACAGAAATATTTAGATTAACATATACTCCATGAAATTTATAGTAATAGTTGGTTATCAAAAGCTACTGTTAGCATGAAAAAGGTGAAGGGATTAAGACGTGCCAACGGGAAGTTACAAAATAGTCACGGGATGTAAAGTACAGCACAGCCCAGGCAGCGTGGCTCAGCAGTTGAGCATCAACCTGTGAACCAGGAGGTCACAGGTGGGCACATGCCTGGGCTGAGGGCTCAATCCCCAGTGTGAGACACGCAGGAGGCGGCCGACCAATGATTCTCTCTCATCATTGATGTTTCTATCTCTCTCCCTGTCTCCTTTCCTCTCTGAAATCAATAAAAATATATTAAAATATTAATAATAAAGTACAGCATAGGGAATATAGTCAGTAATATTGTAATGACTATGCATGGTGCCAGGTGGGTACTGGAAATATAGAAAAATCACTTTGTAAATTATATAACTGTCTAACCACTATGCTGTACACCTGAAAACAGGATACAATATTGTCAATGGTAATTGAAAAATAAAATTAAAATTAGAAAAAGAGCCTGGCCTTTGTGGCTCAGTGTTCAGCAGCAACCTATGAACCAGGAGGTCTAAGTTTGATCCCTGGTTGGGGTAGATGCCCGGGTTGAGGGCTTGATCCCCAGTAAGGGGCATGCAGGAGGCAGTCAATGAATGATTCTCTATCATCATTGATGTTTCTCCCTCTCTCTCTCTCTCTCTCTCTCTCTCTCTCTCTCTCTCTCTCTCTCCTCTCTCTCTCTCTCTCTCTCTCTCTCTCTCTCTCTCTCTCTCTCTCTCCTCTCTCTCTCCCTTCCTCTCTGAAATTAGTAAAAATATATTTTAAAAAAGAGAAAGAAAATCCAGGGTGGAAAGAATGATACATACTATTAGCAATCCACAGATGACTAAGTAGTACATAATCACAGGAATGAGATTTTAAATAGTTTTTAATACTATTAGAGGTCCTACTAAGGAACTGTGAAAGTCATTTTTTAAGGCTTTCAATCAATATAATGAAATTAAGATTAAAATGTTACTAACCAGTATAAGCCAACAAAATACAGAGGCACAGCTGTGGTGCTTCCAGACTGCCTGGTAAGCCTCGGTTCAGGAGCTGAAATATTCCTTTTCTTCAATTCTTCCACCAGTAGCCCCATGGGATTGATGACCTTCCAAATCTCAAAGAGTTCTTTCCCAGTCAGTTGAGTAATTAAGAAGTCCTGCATATAAAAATAAAATTTATACATTTAAATTAGTGTAAAGAAAATAAAGACCATAATTCAAAGTACAATTTTAAAACCTGAATTAAAAACTGAATGGGAAATGAAAAAAAATGTACTATTCCTTTACATTTGCATGTAGTTTTCTCATATAAACTTTATTCCAAAAATCATGGTTGAAGGTAATATCCTGTCTCATAATTTAGAAATATATTATCAATAAGAAAAATATTTTTACAGTTTAATTAATAAACTAATAACTTCTGGCAGAAACTCTTATAAAAAGGCACTAAAGGTCTTCTGGGTAACAGTACTACTTTGTCTAAGTTCATGATTTTAAAAAATAATTGAAATAATGATTTCAGGATTCCGGCAACTGTGAAGCTGGGAGATCACGGCCAGGCTGAGAACATGGGATCTCACTGCCCTCTCAGCCCTCGAACTGCCCCTGAACACCCTCAGTAAAATGCTTTGATTTACGTCCCTCAACATAATAATTTCACATGAACTGCCTTTTAAGTGTTTATGACTTACATACTTTCAGTTTATAAAACTAAAAAAAAACTGAGGAAAAAATTATGATCATTCAAAGCACAAGAGAATTTTTTGGCAATAAATTATATTTTATGGAGTTATAGACATAAATATTAATGTTCACAATACACTGCAATTAACTTGTGTGAACAAACACAGTGTAATAGGAGGGATAAATGGGGGCAAATGGGAGAAATAAGAGAGATTCCTCAGTTCACAAAATAGTCAATTCATTACACTTCCCCAAGTGCCAGACCTCTATTTCAGCTTCATTAATAAAACATATTTCGAAGTCCATTCTCAGTTGGGGATTTTGAATATCTTAATGTACAGAGATGCCTTATAAGACACCAGAGGCTCAGTGCACAAAATTTGTGCACGGGGTGGGGGTGTCCCTCAGCCCAGCCTACACCCTCTCCAATCTGGGACCGCTGGCTCCTAACCACTCACCTGCCTGCCTGCCTGATCACCCCTAACTGTCCTCCCCTGCTGGCCTGATTGCGCCTAACTGCTCTCCCCTGCCCCCACTACCGTGGCTTTGTCCAGAAGGATGTCCAGTCTAATTAGCATATTATCCTTTTATTAGTATAGATACATGGTTATTCACTATATGCCATCAGTAATCTCTCATCATTGATGTTTCTCTTTCTCTCTCTCTGGTCCTCTCTGAAATTAATAATATATATATATATTTTAAAGACACATTTTTTAATAAAAGAAATTTTTCTTTCTATCTCAGGTATGTCCCAGTATGTGCAATTAATAATGACCTACCCTGATGAAAAGTGCAGTCCTCTCAGGTCCGCTGCTCTGTAGCAGGGCTCCAATTACGGCAAAGAAAGTCTGCCGTAATACAGTCGGGGGCACTGGGAATTCTGCACTCAGCGTTAGCTGCTCCACAGCCAAGTTTCTAGCCACGTGACACACGACTTCCTCACCAGTGAGAAAGTCAACAAGACTTTGAACACCTTCAGTGGCCAAGTCTGGGAATGCGTTCTCAAGAAATTGTGTGAGGCAAGCTTTTGAAAAAGATGACCCCTGTTCAAATAGTTCTTGATTATCTTTAATATTCAGAAGAACAGATTCTTTCTCCACTCCAAGTTTCTGGCGTTTGGCCTCCTCACTTTTAATATAGCAGCTATTAACAAATGCAGTTTTGAGAAGATCTAAGGAAAAGGTTTCCTGTAACCGATGTCCAAATGCCTGTATTTCAGCATGGTAATCCCAGTTGGGCTTCTCTGAACTGAAAATGTAAAACAGAAGACAGTAGTAACACATGGTAAAGAAAAGGACAAGATGTTGCTATCATGCAAAAATTTTTCATTGTGTTGCAATTTTGTTAATTATATAAGAAATTTAAAATTTTTTTCATTTTTTTGTCCTAACCGGTTTGGCTCAGTGGATAGAGCGTCGGCCTGTGGACTGAAAGGCTCCCAGGTTCGATTCCGGGCAAGGGCATGTACCTTGGTTTCGGGCACATCCCCAGTAGGGGGGTGTGCAGGAGGCAGCTGATGGATGTTTCTCTCTCATTGACGTTTCTAACTATCCCTCTCCCTTCCTCTCTGTAAAAAATCAATAGAATATATTTTTTTTTTAAAAAAAAGATTTTCATTTTTAATGCCAGACTTTGATTTCCTAAAAGTTAAAATTCAAGCCAGACGATTACTTGTTCTTTGCTAGCTACACTGCTGGATTAATTTTCCCTTTGAGCCAAATGCTATATTAACGTGCTCTAACCATAGAACTATACTTAATGTCTAGGTGGGAAGTACAAATTATAATTTCACATATTCAAGCCATAAACAATAAGTACCTTGTATTTGTCTTATATTTTATTAAGTTTTGAAAACATTCATTTAAATTAGCAATTAAGTAGTATACTACCATTATAAGTAGGTTAAAAGTCCATACCCAAGAATGACTAAAAGATATTTTTTTAAAGACAACGCACCCAAAATAAAACTTTTAAATAAAAGAGGGCAGCAAAATATAAAGACCTGGGTTATAAGTAATAAAATGGATATATAACCTGTAAGTTTCTTCCAACTATAAAAGCCTAAGATAACTACATAATAACAAAGAAATGTGAATTTAAAATAAATGCTACTTTTGCCTATTAGAGAAAGAACTATTTGTGTTCAAAGAGTATAGGAATATGAACATGTCTATTCCTACTGGTAGGCGTATAGACTGGATTAAGTATTTTGGGGGGATGGGAAGGACAATATTGAAGTAGCTATGGAAATTCCGTCTTAAATCCTCAAAGGAGTAATAGTTCAAAGCTATTCATTTGTTAGGTCGGTTGTAATAGCAATAACATGGACCTTAAATACACATAAGTGGAGCCATAAAAGAGTGAAGTGCATCTGTTTGTACCGGCACGACGACGTCAGACACATGATCAAAGAGAAAAAGACGCAGCGTGTGTGGGCAGTCGGATCGGATTCGGACCGACAAGACCTACGTCCCTTCCCACGGACCTTCCAGTTCCGGAGCGAGAGTAATGGGGGAAAACCTAAAGCCAGAAAGTTTCTCTTTTCGCTGGACAGGGGGTGTGGTGGAATACACTTGGTTTTTTCCTCCCTCTGAACCGCATCGCTGTGGAGTGTTGTCTCCCCTCTTGCCCGCACCCACAGACACCTCAGACTTCACAAAGCAGGGGCCCCACACCCGAGGCCACAGGAAGGTCGCCCTGCGCCGGCTCGCGGCCCACAGCTCGCGCCCTGCGTCTCGCGGGGAGTTCCCACGCGCCGGGCGGCTCCACGCGCGGCCGAAACCCGCTTCCTCTGGCTCGGTCCACGCGTCCTCGTCGCAAGCGTGAGTGTCTCCATCGCAAACCTCCCAGGCTCGAACCAGGGGCGCCTCAGCGGCCACCTACCCTCCCCGCCGCGGGGCCGAAGCCCTGTGGGAGGCCCCGGGTCCTCGACCGCCACCCGGACCCTTCCCGAGGCGGCTCCTACCGGCGCACGGGCGGCGGCGGGTTCCGGAGCAGGCGCCACCGCTCCAGCTCCTTTTGGAAGCGGACGGCGGCACGGAAGGTCTTCACTCCCCGAACCGCCGGGGCGAGAGCGGGGGCGGCCGGGGCCAGGAGGCAGCGAGGCCCCCGCAGCAGCAGCCTTCCCAGCCCGGAAGCCATTGCAGGGGCGAGGGCAAGGGTGGGCGGAAGGAAAAGCGGCGGGTCAGTGTCGCGGTAACACAGTCCCCCCGGAATCCGAGCGCTGAGCTGGGCCGGGCCGGGCCGGGACCAACACGCAGTGGGCGGGGCGGCTGTGTTTTCTCAACAAATATCTGCAGGGTGACAAAGAGGGAGGGAGGATCTATAGACAAACAGGGTCTTAGACACAACCAAGTATGGACCTAGTTAGGACCCTGGTTGGAACAAATCAACTGAAAAAAATGAGATGTGGATTATTTGGATACTGAGAAGCTTTTAAATAATATCAGATAATTATTTGGGGGTGGGGGGTGGAGGGTCCTCAATGGCGGTATTTTAGTTTTGTTTTTCTTTAAATCTTTAACTTTTAGAGAGTTACACTGACATATTTACTTGTGAAAAAGAAGGTATCAGATTTTCAAAATAATCAGGGTGGCAGTAGGTGGGGTTATTCTTGAAATAAGCATGACCCTGAGTTGCCGTCAGAACTAAAGCAAAGCCCTCACCAGGTAGCTCAGTGGGTTAGAGCATCGTCCTGATGCACCAAGGCCCTGGTTACATCCCTGGTCACGGCACATGCAAGAAGCAACCAATGAATGCATGAATAAGTGGGCAACATGTGGATGTTTCTTTCTCTCTCTGCCCCCCTTCCTCTCTCTCAAATTAGTAAATAAAAATATAAAAATAAATAAAGCTGTTCCTTAAAAATAAAAAGAAATAAAATAAAATAAAATTGAAGGCAGATTAGGCCAGTCGTCTGCTCAAACCCTCCAGTGGTTTTCCATCTCACTTAAAGTCAAAGTCCTTACCATTCCACAGGGCTCAGCATGGTCTGTCTGTCTGGTGACCCTTCTGTCCTCACCTCCTTCGGCACTCCTCACTCGCTCCGCTCCAGCCGCCCTTGCCAATTCTAGAAAACCCTAGGCATGTTCTCACCCCAGGGCCTTAGCACTTGCTCTTCCCTTTCCAGGACAGCACTTGTCCCATTTTTCCACACAGCTACTCCCTCCTCTCCTGTTTTGCGCAAATGACCCCTTCTCCACGAAGCCTTTCCTGGCCATTTGTCTCAGGTTGCATTCTCTGCAAGCAGATGCTGACACGGAGGTTGGCGCACAAAGTGTTTATTAGGATCCATGGCTGTGAAGGAAGGAGGTGTAACAGGAGTAGGCCTACAAAGTCAGCTGCAGTGCAGGCCTGGCAAAGCCTCATCCAACCCAGGAGAGCGTTCTGGAGCCAGTGTTGCCCATCAGTGGGTCCTGGGTCTGGCTGAAATGGCCAGGCCTTTACATTCATGTCTCATTTAGTTACCAAATTCAGGCTGCCTGTGGAGGACATGGCTGAGCCATAGTGGCTCTCTGAAACTAAGGCAGACTCCGAAAGAGAGGAAAGCTAGGGACTACCTGCTGACCACACTCCTTCCAAGAAGTCACACCTGGGGAGTGTACCTCCGGATCTACCACACTAGCCTATGTAAAATTGCAGCACCTCCTAGAGTTCCTATCACCCTGCCACTTTTATTTTCTCCACAGCATTTGACATCTGTTAATATACTAGGTAACTTACTTATTTTCTTATCTGGTTCTGTCACTGGAATATAAGTTCTAAGGATAAAGCGATTTTTGCCTCACTTAAGCACAGCTGTATTTAGAGTGGAGCCAGGCTCAGAGCCCACATTCAATAATAAATAAATATTTGCTGTTGAAAAGAAAAGTTGTTCATTAGCCTGTTTAGCCATTATACTGTACAAGCCTTACAAGAACCACATCTTTTTCATCTTGTCAGTGCCTGGCACATAGTAGGTATACAATACACTTTTGTTGAATAGATGAATAAATGTATCCATGAATGGATATTAGCTGCATCATAAGTAAGTATCAACACAACACTGTCCAGCAGAAATACTATGTGAGCCACATATATAATTTAAAATTGTTAGCCATATTAAAACATAAGAAGAAACAGGTAAGATTAATTTTAATAATATATAATTTAGTTCAATATATCTAAAATGTATCATTTCAACATGTAATCAATATAAACATTATTAATGAAATATCTTGCATCCCTTTGCTTCTGCACAAAGTCTTTAACATTTTGTACTCATACCACATCTCAGTTGGGACTAGATACATTTCAAGTGCTGGGTACCCAGCTGTGCAGTGCAGTTCTAACACAATTCTGCAGTTCAGGAGTCAACATAATGTAGTGTGTGGGGAGGGCTGGAAAGGGGAGGTCTCTGGAGTCAATGACTTCTTGGGTCCCAATCATGTCTCATTAACTTACTTGCAGTCGATGTTCTCCAGCTAAAAGCCACCAGGAACACATCTGTAGCTGAATAAGTTGGTTTGATTGCCTATTGGAGGGGAGTCAGTGATAAGGAAGGACTTAAAGGATTCACATTTGTGTTAGGAGATGATTTGGGGAGAGTTTACGGAACAGGGGCTTCCCTCTGGACTGCATACTGTCAGGAAGTGGGGTTCATTTTATGATTAGACTAGTGACCCAGTGCACGGATTTGTGCACATTGAAAGAAAATTAATTAGATTTACAGCAGTCGCCAAATCTTGGTCCATGGACCACTGATGGTCCCTGAGGTCTGAAGGGTTGGCGACTACTGAATTAGAAGGTGGCCAACTGGGCGAGATGGGCCGGACACCCCCTGGAGCCAACCTCCTATGGTCCCTCCCCAGCCAGCTGCAACTGGGGTGGCACTGTGGCTCAAAAGGTGTCTGCGGAGTGAGTGGGGCCCCTCCAGCAGCTGGGGTCCTGGAGTGCGTGAGGGCACTCTGCAAAGCTGCTGTCATGCATGGTGTGGAATGCAAACGCAAGTGTGCAGTAAACCACATTCGGGGCCAACAGTGCCCAGCAACAACATAACCCATGGCTGAAGGTGGAATCGCATGCCCCGTGAGGAATCGGGCTCCCTCCACTCTGGTTCTGGGGTATGTCACCCAAGAACCGCCACTGCCAAGTCACAGCAGCTCCTGTGTTGAACATCTGCCCCCTGGTGGTCAGTGAGCATCATAGTGACTAGTCAGATGGAGGGAGGGACACTTAGCATATTAGCCTTTTATACATGGAGATATCTTAATAAATCTTGTCTAGATGTAGCAAGACTAAACTGAGGCTAATGCTATAATTGGTAAAGAACCAGGAGTCACTTGTATTAGCTAGAATTGGGGATTGTTTGGTCACTTTTGTGGCTTGGACAATATTCATGTTCTTGCTGTTTAAATATGCTTATGAAGCCACCTTGTCTGCTGCTATGTTCCATAGGAATAAGCTGTGAGCACCCAGGCAGTTCGTGGCAGCATCAACCCTGGTTGATAGTACCAGGCCAGCGCCTGGAGGTCAGGGCTGCCTTTCTGCTTCTCATAGCGATGTGACCGTAAGCAAGCGATTTAACTTCTCCTTGGTTCAGTGGTCTTCTCTCTAAAATGAGAATGCAAGAGCGACGATCTCTCCACTTCTTAAGGTTGTCTGTCATCAGTATTAAGGGCGATACTCCATGTAAAGAAACTGGGCCAGTGTCTAGTATGTAATCACCATTTAGTGAGTGTCACCTACTATCTGCCGAAGATTCTCAATGGCACTATACTTTTTCACATTAACATCTCTGAAATGAGGGTGCCTTCCAAATAATGGCTTTTTAGAATGAATACAATGTAGTAGTATCATTTTCTGGTTTGGGGGACAAATCCTCTTCCCTGCCAACTGCTCAATCCATTCCTGTATAAAGGACTTCACTTTCTGTGGACAAAAGAAAGGGGCCACGTAATAAACCTGACAAGCTCAGGGGAGGCCTGTATGTCAGGCCTTACAAACTCAGAGATGGAAAGTAACCACATAGGATCCTTGAACATAAAAATTCCTGACTAAAAGTGAGTCATAACAGCAGCGTTAAAGGTAAACTATACTTTCTACCTGAGATGATTGCTACCATACTGCATATGCCTCTCCGTTTTACTTTTTATCTTATCCTAGAGATTTCCCTACAGTGCCTTCTTCTGCCTCCTTACTCTACCACCAATGGATTTCTTGTGACCCTCTTTATGTTTCCTCCTTTTATGCTAACGTATAAAATAAGATGCAAAACTGCCATTCTTTGGAAGATTTTCTCCATCTGTTGAGATTTTGCTTTCCGGAAACTGTCCTCAGTTGGGCGTAAATAACCCCCTATAATCCTTTTCTTTAGACTGGACTTCCTTTCCTCTGCTTTTTCAACCTTGACAACTTTCCCTGCTCCTGGACGGGCGCCCCGCCCCCCCCCCCCCCCCTCCCTTCCTCTCTCTTCCTCTCTCCCGGGCCTGGTAAATGTGGATGCGCTGCTTCCCCAGGAAATACGGCGCCACCGCGCAGCGCTCGGGAGCTTACGGCGCGGCGCCCACGCGGCCCGGAGCCCCAGCGAAACCGGCGGGTCTGGCCGCCCCGCCCGCCGCGGTCAGCTGATGGGCCGCCCTCCCCGAGGCCGCCGCCGCCGCGCGAACATGGCGGCCGAGATCCACTCCAGGCCGCAGAGCAGCCGCCCGGTGCTGCTGAGCAAGATCGAGGGGCACCAGGACGCCGTCACCGCCGCGCTGCTCATCCCCAAGGAGGACGGCGTGATCACCGCCAGCGAGGACAGGTCTGGCGGCGCGGGGCCGAGGGGCGGCGGGGCGGCCCGTTCTCCCGCGGGCGGCGGGGTGCAGGGGCGGTGGGGTCCGCGGGCCCGGCCCTCTGCGCGCGGGGGCGGCCCGGTCCCCAGGACGCGCGGCCCGCCGCGCCCCTGTCCGCCGGGACTCTCGGTTCCCACCCGCCAGCCCTCCAGTTCCCGTCCCCGCCGCGCGGTCCCTTCAGGTCCCTGCCACGCCCCTCCACTCCGGGACCCTGGTTCCCGGCGCCCCTCCCGCCGGGCACCCCCGTTTTCTGTCCCACTGCGCCCTTCCCGCCCGGCACCCCCCGGTCCCGGTCCCACTGCGCCCCTCCAGCCCGGGATCCCGCCGCGCCTCTCCCCGCACCCCGCCCCTCCATCCCGGGACCCCAGTCCCCGCCTCTCCTTTCTGGGATTTTGCCCGACCTCAGGGGGCTTTCCTTGCCCCCCTGGTCAGTTCAAGCCTCCTGCTCCAAGAGCCGGGAGGACGGGCGGCCGGTCCCCGCCCGCGGGCCCTGGTGTCCGGGATTCCCTGAGGGCGCGGAGCCTCCAGGGCTGCCACTCTCTTCCTTCTGCTTCCCTCGGCTTCTCAGGTCCCTCCGCAGCACCCAGGGCCCTAGAGCACTTATTTTTGCACAGCTGCAAGAACCACCTGAACTCTTATTTCCTGAATAGCCTGGGTTTTTTTTTAAAGGGGACTCTTTTTTTTTTTTTTTTAAGTCTTAGATGTTTTTATTTTCAAGGAAATTTTATATTCCTATCATTCCTGGAAAACCAGCATCCCTTGTCGTAAAGAATGAAACTAATGGCTAAAACATGTTAATCTGTGTGCTGCACCTTAAGTCAGTTCTCTCTTGTATTAAGATGTCCTGCATTGAATGCCCACTGTTCTTTGGGAAACACTGATCCATCCGACCAGATGTTCTCATTTTACCCAAAAAGAAACTGAGGCCGGTGAAGAGTCACCGAAATATTGAGATATTGGTGAAGCCAGAAATGCCACCCAGCACTCCCCACTCCATCTCTCTGGGCTTCCCAGGTCTGTGTGATTGATTGGAGAAATATATGTTAGAACCTGAGCTTTTAAAAACCCTCAACATTTGAAGGGTTACTGCTTAACTGTGGGAATTTGGAGGAAATGACTTATGTTTATTGCGTTGAACTATGCCCCTGGTACAATGAGTGGTCTTAAATGGGGATATTCCACAAGTTAAAAGGCTTTCTTTTGGAAGACAGAAGTACTGCTGTTCTCTGAGAGCCGAAGGCACAGTGTCCGGCCTTTTGTAATCGTATGTTTGGAAATAACTAACATTGAGAGCCTGTCCAGAACCGGAAGCTCCCAGCGCCTATTTGACCTCTGTATTTTGCTTTGGAGTGAATTTATTGTGAGCAGGTAGTGGCCTCTTGCCGCCAGCTTGCAAGTTACTGACCCCAAACAAAGTGGGGAGTGATTGGTAGGACCTGGGTGTGGGAGAGAGAGGGGTGCATGAGTCCTAAGGAGAGAAGGGGAATGTAAAAAAAGGTAAAGGGCTGAATGATGTTTGCATGATATGAACATAGGTGGAGGCACTTCATAAAAGTTAGCTGTTTTTTTATTCAGTAAAATATTTTATTTATGACTCATGCAAGTTGGGTAAATTGCTGAATATTTGAGATTATTGGCCAGGAGCAGTGCTGATAAATGTTTTATGGGAAGTGATTACATAGCTGCTCTGGGTCAGAAATGTTCTGGGGGATCCTTAGATCAGCTCATGTTTCCACTCGGGCACTGGAGGGCCCTGCCCTGGTAGATGACTGGACCAGGTGCGGGCTGGCACCTTGGGATTCTGATTTGTGTTTCAGGCCTATGGAACTTCCTTGGAGGTGGGACAGCCTTTTAAGCCAATGCCACATTTTGTGAGATTTAATGAAAGGACATGCTATGGGTTTGTGTTTTGTTGTTGTTGGTCGTGGTGGTTTGTTTTTACATTGTCATAAATATGTATCATACTCTTCAATCATTCATATATTTAGAAAAGCTGTGCTTATTGAGTACCAGGCCACGGGGACACAACAGGGATCAAAAACCTGCCCTCGCCCTAACCGGATTGGCTCAGTGGATAGAGCGTTGGCCTGCGGACTCAAGGATCCCGGGTTCGATTCCGGTCATGGGCATGTACCTTGGTTGCGGGCACATACCCAGTAGGGAGTGTGCAGGAGGCAGCTGATCGATGTTTCTCTCTCTCATCGATGTTTCTAACTCTCTATCCCTCTCCCTTCCTCTCTGTAAAAAATCAATTAAAAACAAAAACAAAAAACCTGCCCTCACGTAACCTCTGATTGATTGATTTTTATGGCCCCTGACCTGATGGAACCAACATATTGAGGAAATGGAGTGCTGACCGCCCTTATTCATCCAATAAGCATTTATTGAACACTTACTGTGTACGGACCTGTGGGATAAAAGACACCTGACTCCAAAATTGCTGTTTCCAAAGGGCTGGGCAGTGTGGTAAAGTGATGGCCCTGTGCTCTCAGCATCCAGGGTGCTGGGAAGACGGAGGAAGGAGTGTCATTAGTGAGGGCCAGGGTTCAAGGAGAGCCTTCTAGGAGAGGTGTCATTGGATGGAGGAGTGGTCAGTGTGAAGGAAGGAGGTTGCACATCTATCTTCCAGGCAGAGGGAACGAACAGGAGGGAATAAAGAACCAGTTATTTCTACGTGACCAAAGCAAAAGGTATATTGGTGGCCATGGCAGGGAGAGTAATGTCAGCTGGAACGTCCTGTGTCTAGTTTTGGAAGGGACTTACTTCGTTGTGGGCCACTCCTCAGAATTTGGACTTTATTTTGTAGGTAGTGAAGAACCATCAGAGTTCAAAGCAAGCAGATGACATGGTAGAATTTGTAGTTTTGAAATAACAATAGCTAGCTAACCTTTTAAAAGTCCCTTCTCTGTGTCAGTACAGAATTGGACCTTATGTAGGTTACCACATCCAATCCTCACACCTCCCCAGGAGGCGGGAGCAGTCACCTTCCCCCTTACCAGCACTTCCAAAATCCAGTACATTCTTAAAAGGTAAAAGTGTGGGTTTTTTGGTTTTTGTTTTTTTTTTTTTGTAAGTTAGGCCTGAAAACTCATTGGTGCTAAAACTTGACCTGAATAGGTGAGATTATTTGTAATCTTTATCCCATGCAATGTGGATTTATGTTTTACTGCAGAAATAGCAATGCATTTAATTGCAGGGTCTGTCCCAGCCTCCCCTCCCCCCCCCCCCCCCCGGAGTGTTATTGGATATACATCCTATTGCAATGGACATTTGACAGTTTAGAAACTTAGGTACAAGAGACATTGAAATAACTGCCTATGATCACATAGCTAGTAAATAATAGGACTGAGATTTGAAACTAGTTCTGACTTTGAGGCTCTAATTCTTTCTGCTATGCATCCAGTTTTTCTACGAATTTGGAGAAATTGAGTCCAGGCAATATCAGTCAGTGATTGACTATTCTGGCAGGAAGTATAAAATATTAGGATTGTACCTTTTGCTATGAATCAATTATCCTTCCTTTATACTAGTTTTCGGGGTTTAAAAAGATTGGCTCACACCTTTTGTCTACAACTTCTACTTTAATGCTCAGAAAAGTAGCATAACTTTTAGCCATAGAAGTAGGGCCAGCTGAAGTTAATTCATTTATAAAGTTAAAAGCAGTGAGGCCCAGCTGGCATGGCTCAGTTGTTGAGTGTCGACCTATGAACCAGGAGGTCACAGTTTGATTCCTGGCCAGGGCACATGCTCGGGTTGTGGACTTGATCCCTGGTGTAGGGCGTGCAGAAGGTAGCTGATCAATGGTTCTCTCTCATCATTGATGTTTCTATCTCTCCCTCTCCCTTCCTCTCTGAAATCAATGTGTGTGTGTGTGTGTGTGTGTGTGTGTGTGTATATATATATATATTTTTTTTTTTTTTTTTAAGAAAAGCAGTGAGAATGGCTGATAGCATTTGGAGAGGAAAAGTGGAAGATGTAAGGGTTGTCCTTAATTTAGTGTCCATTTCTCTAAAGTCTAGGCCAGTGATTCTCAGCCAGAAGTGATTTTGCCCCCCAGGGGACATCTGGCAATATCTGGAGACATTTGGGTTGTCACCACTGGAGGAGGTGGCACCTAGTAGGTAGAGGGTAGGGATGCTGCTCAGCATCCTCTAATGCACAGGACAGTCCTTCATAAAAGGAATGATACATCCCCAAATGTCATTAGTGCCAAGGCTGAGAAACTGGTCTAGGCTTAATTCATGTACATGCTTATCTGGTCTCTCAAACTTGAGCGAGCATCAGATTCACTTGGAGGGCTTGATAACACACAGATGGCTGGGCCCTACCCCAGAGATTGATTCAGTAAGTCTGGGGTGGAACCTAAGAGTTTGCACGTCTGCCACGTTCCCAGTGATGTTGACGTTGATACTGCTGAACCTGGAACCATTGTGAGAGAACCACGAGAAAGACGTGTGAATGGCCACTGTGCTTGCCTGCACCAGACCCACAGGGAGGCAAAGATGTACACTTTATTTTTTTGTCAGCTTCTGGGATATATTTCCCTTGAGTCATTCACATGTACCCACCTATTTCCCAGTAAAACCAAACTATACATGACAGAGCTAAATACAAATAATTCCCCCAAAATGTATTCAACCAGTGCAGAATATTAAGCCTAATTCCATCATAGCTGCAGTCACTGGTCAAGGTTTGAGCAGTGAGCCCAAAGATCTTGTATCATAGAAATCTACACCTGAAACCCATATGATCCTATTAACCAATGTCACCCCAATAAACTTAATTTAAAAATTAATTAATTTAAAAAAGAAATGTTGGAAGGGTTCACTGAGAATGGCTTTGTTCTCTCTCTTGTATGCGCTTAATTCTATTTTGTTGGGGTTATGAATGTCCTAAGCTCTTTTGTTTGAACTTCATTCTCCAGCTACACCTAAATTAGTATTTTAAACTTTAGTTTTAAGTTGTATGCACTTTGGAACTAGATTAATTGAGCATGCATACTTTTCAAAGTATAAAAATGATACATTTGTAGAGTTTAAACAGATTCTTGAGCCAGTAAAGTCTGACTATTTTTCTAGTCAGGAAACTGTAAAAATAAAATAGCTGCAGCATTAAATTGAAGAATTTCAACTGTAGCTGTCATTTTCCTGGTGGGGAAACAGACAACGAGACTCTGCTTTCAGAACAGAAACGAATGTGGTGAGGCAGCAGGAACCGACTCCCTCGACAGAGGCTCATTTGCCTTTTGAACTTATTTCCTGCGGAATGCACCAAAAATTTAGACATCGGTTGGTTGAAGGATAGAATTTTTTAAAGGTAAAGCTTTATTATAAAGCAGCATAGGTAAGGCTGTAGACTGGCTGTCTTCATGTTTGAAAATAGAGTTTGGATATGAGTGTCCTTTGGGGACAAGACTGATTTGCAAAAATCTTGCAGAAGAAACTGAGTTTTTCCTGGCCTAAGTCAAACATAGACAGACCTTGTGTTTGTTAAAATATTTTAGGATCTTGCACTTAGACTGATAAACAAGATTACAGAAAACCAATTTTTAAAACTATCCAGGTAGCATCTTTTCTGTTGTTATGCCAGCGATTTAACTTAAGCGACTTACCCCTTAGACTAGTGGCTCTCAACCTTCCTAATGCCGTGACCTTTAATACAGTTCCTCATGTTGTGGTAACCTGCAATTTCATTGTTACAAATTGAACATAATTAAAGCATAGTGATTAATCACAAAAACAATATGTAATTATATGTGTTTTCCGATGGTGTTAGGCGACCCCTGTGAAAGGGTCGTTCGACCCCCAAAGGGGTTGCGACGCACAGGTTGAGAACCGCTGCCTTAGACGGTTTGAGGGGAAAGTTGTATATTTACTAACTGTTCATATGGAAACAATCTTAAATAAACAGCTTGATGGTTAAGTGTTATGCTCAGAAGGAAGCCTGGGGGGCTAGGAGTTGCTAGTTTGTACAAAAAAAACAGGCTGCTAAGTGCTGTATTTATGTCATCTCCAGTGTGGAAAAGTAGACCCCTTAATTTGTGTTGTAAAGTAAAGTGAAAAAGCGAGAAGTCAGGCAGCCTGGGTGGGAATGCCCTTATTCCTCTGCTGTGAGAGTGGCCCCTCATTGTTCCATTCATTTTCTTTTTA
Organism: Myotis nattereri; assembly: GCF_964212035.1. Taxonomy (NCBI): domain Eukaryota; kingdom Metazoa; phylum Chordata; class Mammalia; order Chiroptera; family Vespertilionidae; genus Myotis; species Myotis nattereri. Next base: position 25,981,156 of record NC_138082.1, on the reverse strand, counting down.
TGGCATGGTTACAAAAAGATTCTGCATCCAGGTTGCCCGAGTTTGAATCCCATGAGACACTGGGCTGGTTACTTATAGTTTTCTCATTTGCAAAATGGAGATAATAATAGGACCTACTCATAGGGTTTTGATATACTATGTAAAGCACATGGAACAGTGCCTAGCACAGAGAAAGCACTGATGTTTTGACTATTATTATTTTCATTGCCACCTACCTTACTACTGGAGTTTCATCACAAATAAAAATTTCCCTTCTGAATAGGACAGTACATTTTGGGGGTCACTTACAGACCTGAGTTATAACTGAGGCACGCCTTTTCATCATTTCCATGTTTGTTCACTTACACGTCACCCAGTCATACTTTCCCTTGTAAAATCTTTGCCCTGATGCACTAGGGGATCCAAGACCACCACCATATGCTGGTCCTTATGGTCATGATTCATTACAGCAAAAGGACATAAAACCAAATCAGCGAGGGGAGGTATGGGTAAAGTCCAGAGGAAAACAGGTAGGAGCTTCCTCAGTCCTCACCCCTGCAGTCACACGGGAGGGGCTGCTTTCCTCCAGGATCGAGTTCTGACCGCATGGGTGGAACACTATCCCAGGAAGCTCATGAGATTCTCAGGATCCAGGGTTTAGTCAGGGCTGGTCACGTAGGCACCCTCCACTAGCACCTGCCGGAACTCCAGACTTTACCAGGAAAGCGGTGTTCCGGGGTCTCTCAAATGTTAGGAATAAGGGAGCGTGGAAGGTGGGAGTTAAAACAGGCTACTCTTCCTTTCTGCCTCAAGCGGTGCTCTTTTGGCTGGTTTAACCTTGTGTTTCAAGACTAGTGATAGAGTTGGAACTTTGTTTTTTTTGTTTTGATTGCAAGTTAAGAAACCTTGTTTCCTGGACCCCGCACTGACTCGGTCCTGTCTGGATGGCTCCTGCTTTTCAGATAGGGGCATGGTTTTCAGCCTTCCTGGTGGCAAAGAGCTCACAGGAAATCATTTTGTTGCTAAGAGAGAAGGTAACAGCAGGATTTGTTTCTCGAGTAAAAAGCACATTTGTCTCCAGGTAGATAACCAGCCATCTGGCTTTAGGAGAGGAGTTACTGGCTTAGGTTCTGGTGCAGATGCCACAAAAGTGGTCCCCACCGCCTTCACCCCCATAAACATCTGCGAGCAGGAAATCCACAGAGCGTCCTCATTGCCATGGGCCCTCCAAGCTGCCCGATTCCTTCCCCAGACTGTGGAAGGGATGGGAATTCTAATTTTTCATCGCCAATCTAATTCTCTATAAAAAGGGGCTAGTTTCCCTCTGCCTTTCCATTTAGATAACCGATTCAATAAAAATCTTGTGCTTCCCCTCTTTGCTGCCAAAGGAGAAAGCCTTCTTCCTGCGGCAGGAATGCAGAGGGCAGAGTTCGGGAGACTTGGCTGAAGGAACTTGCTGTTTATTTGATAAAAGCGGACTGTGCTGATGACCCTGTCTGTCCTCTCCCTTTCAGGCTCCCATCCTGATGTTACAGGGTCCGTCCAGGCTGCCAGAATTCTACCTCTTTGTCAGGCTAGGAAAAAAGTGTCCTTTGCAGCAGTAGGTAACAGAAGTGTTTGGAGCTTTATCAAGATACGCAATAGTAGCAGCAGCCCTAAGAGTGACTGGCAAATACATTTTCCTCAAACTTACTATTTTTGTTCAGAGTTTAAAAGAAATCAGGCCTTGGGCTTAATTTGTAATGAATGCTCTACTCTGTATTCTCTTTTTTATTGAATAATCCCTCTATCAGTTTATAATTTAAATATGGTTAAATTGCTTTAATTTAGCTGTTTGGAGGTGATTCAGATTTTTTTGAGAAATTTTAAAAATATCTGATTTTAGAAATGCTGATTCGTCAGGCGTGGTGGAACTTGGCCTTGTGATTTTACAGACAAACTTGTGTACTTATTGGAATCGTCTGTTCAGGTGTCAGCACGATTTTCACCGTAATCATACTGGAAAGTAACACGTACTGAACCCAAATGTGTGTTCTTACGGAGTTATAGGTTTAAAAATGATATTGATCATCACACCCACAGATGCCTCCTGGCTTGAGAGACAGTGCTTTTCAGAAGAAAATTCATCCTTTAAATCTATCATGGCTCCCACTGTGTTTAGCTTAAGTAGATGAGGCTTTATATAGATTTGGTGATTCCCTAAAGTACTGTATTTTTAACTTCCTTTTAGTCAGCTCTTTGAGGGAGTGAAACAAAGGGGCCAGAGGAAATTTAAAGGAGCCTCTCTACCTAGTCTGACCCTCAGGCATATCTCTGAGCAGATCAAAGATTCATCTTCCTGGAATAAATACTTTATTCTTAATCAGAACTGTGGGTTTTAGTCTACTTTTCATGTATCTACTGCAGTGAGGTAAAAGAACATACAGAATTATTATCCTTAATAATAATTAAGGTAGAGAGGGTGAAAAATATTGAACAACATTTGAGTAATAACTTCATTTATGCTTTTACAGAAATTTCTTCCATTTCTTGGGGTTCCAGTTAGCATCTGTGCAAAGTGAGGATCCTGTATTTCAATTAAAAGTGAAAGTGGAGTTGTTTGTTTACTAAGTACTTTGGAATCCTTAGCACTCAGTTAATAGCAAAGGCTATTTCTCATAATGTCAGATTCCCAAGTATTCTTAAAGGTATACTATTTTTTTTTTTTTTTTGGAACAGATGACGTTGTATCAGTTAGCTATTGCTGTGTAACCAACCAGCTCTAAATTCAGTGACTTAAAACAGCAAGTATGCCCTAACTGGTTTGGCTCAGTGGATAGAGCGTCGGCCTGTGGACTGAAGGGTCCTGGGTTCAATTCTGGTCAAGGGCATGCACCTTGGTTGCGGGCACATCCCCAGTAGGGGGTGTGCAGGAGGCAGCTGGTTGATGTTTCTCTCTCATCGATGTTTCTAACTATCCCTCTCCCTTCCTCTCTGTAAAAAATCAATAAAATATATATTTAAAATACCAGCAAGTAAGATCAATGTTCAGGAGCCTGTGGGTCACCCAGAGAGCCCGCCTGGTCACACAGCCAGGCTCACTCATGTGTGTGTCCTTCAATGATGCTCATATGAACTTTGTAAATGTATAGTTCTTTTTCTTCCTATTAAATAATGTCTTCAGACTCACTTGCCAAACCTGGGATGCCTAAATCAATCTATTGTTGTTGTTATTACTGTTACTATTATCATTATTATTATCACTCTCAGGTGGGAAATGTGTTTCTCACTGTATGGAGCAAAATTGAAAAATTCTTGCCTAAGAGTCAGTGCTAATTTACAGTACTGGCCAAAAATTATGAGACCCCCTAGAAATGGCATTTGATATTGTTTACAGCTGTTTCTTTGCTTATTCCTACACAATAATACATTTTTAAAACATTTAAGCCTGAAATATCTAAAATAAAGAACTACAATCTAACTTTGGGATTTCATTTATCTAGAAAATGAGTGGGTTATCTCCCATGCTGAACATCGATAGGCAAGTAAGGGATGGTAGTGGTGTGTGTGCATTGTAGTTATTCTATACTAGAGGCCCGGTGCACAAAAATTTGTACACTCGGAGGGAAGGGGGGGTCCCTCAGCCCGGCCTGTGCCCTCTCGCAGTCTGAGACCCCTCGGGAGATAACGACCTGCTGGCTTAGGCCTGCTCCCAGGTGGCAGAGGGCAGGCCCAATCCCTAGGTGCAGCCCCTGGTCGGGCTCAGAGCAGGGCCAATTGGGGAGTTGGGGCGCCGCCCCCTGTCATACACAGAGCAGGGCGATCGGGAGGTTGTTATTCCACCGTCAGTCACGCTCAGGGTAGGGCCGATTGGGGGGTTGGGGCACCATCCCCTGTCACACTCAAAGCAGGGTCGATGGGGAGGTTGCGGCTCCACCCCCTGTCATGCACAGAGCAGGGCCAATCAGGGGGTTGGGGCATTTCCCCCTGTCACTCACAGAGCAGGGCCCATCAGGGGGGTTGGGGCTCTGTACCCTGTCACGCACAGAGCAGGGCCAATCAGGCTGTTGGGGCATTTCCCTCTGTTACGCGCAGAGCAGGGCCCATCAGGGGGTTGGGGCGCCGCCACTCTCACACTTAGGGCAGGGCCGATGGGGAGGTTATGGCTCTACCCCGTCACACATAGAGCAGGGCCGGGGGGTGGGGGTGGGGTGGGGTTGGGGCGCCACACCCTGTCACACACAGAGCAGGGCCGATCAGGGGGTTGGGGTGCCGCACCCTGTCACACACAGAGCCGCAGGGCGATCAGGGGGTTTGGGCGCTGCCCCCTGTCACGCTGATCCCAGTGCCGGGAGGCCTCGCAGCTCCGCTGATCCCGGTGCTGGGAGGCATATTACCCTTTTACTATATAGGGTAGAGGCCTGGTGCATGGGTGGGTGCCGGCTGGTTTGCCCTGAAGGGTGTCCTGGATCAGGGTGGGGGTCCCCACTGGGGTGCCTGGCCAGCCTGGGTGAGGGGATGATGGCTGTTTGCAGCTGGTCACACACCCTTCAGGGTGGGGGTCCCCACTGGGGTGCCTGGCTAGTCTGGGTGAGGAGCTGAGGGCTGTTTTCAGGCTGGGGGTGACTGAAGCTCCCAACCGCTCCTTTTTGTCTTTTTTTTTTTTTATTCTGGGCTAGTTTAGCTTTGAGGCTTGGCTCCAGCTCTTCGGCCTCCGCTGCTGAAAGTAGGTTTCTGGCCTTTGCTTACAATGTTGCGATCCTGCTGGCTGAAGCCCAGCAGGTTTCTGGGGTTTTGTTTAGTTCCTATGTTTGTTACATAGTTGCTTGCAGCTCAGAGGCCTGCAGCGGCAGGCGGGGAACGCTGGAGTCCTCCATCACTGAAGCAAGCAAGCCTCATGTTAGTTTCAAGCTGCCTGGCTGCCGGCCGCCATCTTGGCTGGCAGTTAATTTGCATACTTCCCTGATTAGCCAATGGGAAGGGTAGTGGTCGTATGCCAATTACCATGTTTCTCTTTTATTAGATAGGATAATAAAAGGCTAATATGCAAATTGACCGAATGGCAGAACGACTGGTCGCTATGATGCACACTGACCACCAGGGGGCAGATGCTCAATGCAGGAGCTGCCCCCTGGTGGTCAGTGCGATCCCACAGGGGGAGCGCCGCTCATCCAGAAGCCGGGCTCACGGCTGGCGAGTGCAGCGGCAGTGGCGGGATATCCCCCAAGGGCTCCTGGACTGCAAGATATCCCCCTCTCTTGCCGAGTGCACAAATTTTCGCGCACTGGGCCTCTAGTGTATACATAATGTTACATAGAGATGCCTTTCCTTGTCTACCCATGAAAGATACTGCAGCTACATGTGAGTCTGTCCTTCTCTGACTAAAGGCAAGGAGGGTGGTGGTAGAGTCCTTCACGGGGATATTAGCAGCAAGGGGAAGTTGGGAAAACATGTCTGTAGGCCCTGAAAGAAATGACACATTTCCTTTCTAAGTGCCTTTTGGAAAAATATCAGACTATTGTTTTAAAATAACTTAAAAATAGAGCTTGGCACAGAATGAAGACATGGTCTTGGAATACTAAAGAAAATCTATCCACTAGAAATATGGATAGAATAAGGAGCAAGAAAAACATAAAATGAGTTTAGGTGAGTGGGTGTAAAGTTGTAAACACATTAAGGAAAAGTGAAGCTGTTTTATCTGAGTAGAGAGAGCGGCTTAGATATTCATCAAGGTGGAATATATTGTGGTTTTTGTAAAAATGAAGCCATCTTATCTTGACACTTTAGTGATTATATGGTTTATTAATATCATCCTAGAGTTTTTAATAGTTTGCTCCTGTACAATGTTACTAGACTGTATTGTGTTACTTTCAATGTTTTGAATAGGAGATTTTGCTTCCAATCTGAATAGTAATTTTTGTGTGTCTGTTGAGTCCTCTGCTGAGCTCCCTGCGTATTCATGATCCACTCTTTTGGGGTTGATTTGAAGGACTTTAGAATGCGCCGGCATTCTGTTCTTTAGACACTTAAATAAATTTGTTAACTTTTTAATGAGCAGCCAAGCCTAAGCCTGTTTTTATACCCATTTATTAAACCAGTGAAACATAGTCTGCAGAAAACACAAAACGAATTCCTGTTTTACTTAGTAGTAATTACACAACTTCAGTAGGTTCTTGGGAGTGCCAGAGTGTTAGGGGTCAAATTTAACATGTTAAATTTAGCATTGTTTTGCTTTAATCTTGAAAGTGGGGGATTTTAATGCATTGTTCAAGGAAGGGAAAGACTATGGCTTGAAAAACTGAAGGAAGGGAATTCCAGGTAGAAGGTGTGAATACAGAGGTAGAGCTGACTGTCAAGGTCGAGTGCCTAGTTTGGAACCTGGTTCCTAAGTAAGGTTGATCTTCTCTCAGCCTGGATGTGATTAACAATCTTTAAATGAAACACCCCAAGAGATAATTTAAGTCTTGCTAATTCCCTAGTGTGTTAGCTGGATACAGACCAAGTTGTGGTACTGATGCTTGTCCCAAGGGAATAATACTGTTTCAAAAATGCTGGGGTCTAGGCAAGTTCCACTTTGACCTTGGACTAGTTTAAATATTCTGACGCTGCATGAAATTAAAATTTGACTTTTCTCGGTTAGATGAGTGGTTGGAGCAGACAACCTTTAAGGTCTCCAGCTCATAGCGGACTCCTGGCTCACAGCGGGCTCCTTTATTGTCTGAATCGGCTCTTCTCTCAAGGGGACACAGGGAAGAGCATGTGCCCTCTATTGAGTCCTCTATCTCTTTGAGTCCTCTGTTGAGCTCCCTGTGAATTCATGATCCACACTTTGGGGTTGATTTGAAGGATTTTACAGTGCGCCAGCATTCTGTTCTGTAGACACTTAAATAAACCTAACAGATAGGTAACTAACAGGCTCACCCCCTTTGTGATCCTGTGTGAGTGAAGGCCAGTGAACTTGATGCAGATGAGGCACTGCATGATGGCTCTGACCTTCAAGTGCCTTGGTTGGCCTCTCCATCTCTGGAAATGGAGCAGAGTTCTTGGTCAGAGTTAATGTTTCGAGGGAAATTGGCCTTTCACTTACTGTAATTCCCTTGGCTTCATCCCCTATGTTGAACGTAAGTAATAAAATGTATCTGTAAGCATCCTATGTGAAGTGACATAGTATATAGTCAACAAAGTGTTAGCTAGTGTTGGTAGTTCAGGCCTAGGGATCATCCTTGTGAGCTTCTACTGCATTATTTTTGACTAGAGGCCCAGTGCACAAAAATTTGTGCACTCGGAGGGAAGGGGGGGTCCCTCAGCCCGGCCTGTGCCCTCTTGCAGTCTGGGACCCCTTGGGAGATAACAACCTGCTGGCTTAGGCCTGCTCCCAGGTGGCAGAGGGCAGGCCCAATCCCTAGGTGCAGCCCTTGGTCGGGCTCAGAGCAGGGCCGATTGGGGGGTTGGGGCACCACCCCCTGTCACACTCAAGGCAGGGTCGATGGGGAGGCTGCGGCGCGACCCCCTGTCATGCACAGAGCAGGGCCAATCCGGGGGTTGGGGCACTGCCCCCTGTCACACACAGAGCAGGGCCCATCAGGGGGTTGAGGAGCTCCCCCCTGTCACTCACAGAGTAGGTCTGACAGGGGAGTTGGGGCACCATCCCCTGTCACACACAGAGCAGGGCAGATCAGTGGGTTGGGGCGCCGCCCTCTATCACCCACAGAGCAGGGCCAATCAGGGGATTGGGGCGCCGCCACTGTCACACTCAGGGCACCGCTGATGGGGAGGTTATGGCTCTACCCCATCACACACAGAGCAGGGCCCGTGGCGGGGGGGGCGGAGGGGGTGTTGGGGCACCGCCCTCTATCACCCACAGAGCAGGGCTGATCAGGGGGTTGGGGCGCCGCCACTCTCACACTCAGGGCAGGGCCGATGGGAAGGTTATGGCTCTACCCCGTCACACACAGAGCAGGGCCCGGGGGGAAGGGGGGGTTTGTGGCCCCGCCCCCTGTCACACACAGAGCAGCGCCGATCAGGGTGTTTGGGCGCTGCCCCCTGTCATGCTGACCCCGGTGCCGGGAGGCCTCGTGGCTCCGCTGATCCCGGTGCTGGGAGGCATATTACCCTTTTACTATATAGGGTAGAGGCCTGGTGCACGGGTGTGGGCCGGCTGGTTTGCTCTGAAGGGTGTCCTGGATCAGGGTGGGGGTCCCCACTGGGGTGCCTGGCCAGTCTGGCTGAGGGGATGATGGCTGTTTGCAGCTGGTCACACACCCTTCAGGGTGGGGGTCCCCACTGGGGTGCCTGGCCAGTCTGGGTGAGGGGCTGAGGGCTGTTTTCAGGCTGGGGGTGACTGAACTCTCAAACGCTCCTTTTTTCCTTTTCTTTTTTTTATTCTGGGCCAGTTTTAGCTTGAGGCTTGGCTCCAGCCCTTAGGCCTCTGCTCCTGAAAGTAGGTTTCTGGCCTTTGGATACAATGTTGCGAATCTGCTGGCTGAAGCCCAGCGGTATTTGTTACAGAGTTTCTTAAACTGCAGGCTCAGAGGCCTGCAACAGCAGGCGGGGAACGTTGGTTTCCTCCGTCACTGAGGCAACCAAGCCTCATGTTAGTTTCAAGCTGCCTGGCTGCCGGCTGCCATCTTGGCTGACAGTTAATTTGCATATCTCGCTGATTAGCCAATGAAAAGGGTAGCGGTCGTTCGCCAATTACCATGTTTCTCTTTTATTAGTGTAGATGAGGGAGTCATACTACAGTAGCACCCATCCTGCGATGTGGAGAGGAAAGTTCTTGGTGGGCAAGGAGGGCTTAGAAATATAACCTGAGCTCCTCCTCTTGGGCCACTTGGGGATCATATCTTCCTGGGATGCAGGGCCTGGGTCCGTTGAACCCCTGATTTGAGGCAACCAACCCCTGATGGGCTCTGAGCACAGGGCAGTGGGATGCACAGCTTCTTGGGAGGGGCAGCTGCTAGTGGACATGCCCAAGGTGGACCAGGCAACCTGAGAGGAAGCTGCACTGTGTTGGGCATGCTGAGAACAAGGGCCAGCGTCTTCTTTAGGAATTATTGCTTCTTAAAAAAACAAACAAGCAAAAATCGGCAACACCATTGTCACACCTAAAGAACAGTACCTTTTAAATAAGGAAATATATAGTCAGTGTTTATATTTTCAATTGTTTCATAGTGACATACGTGTATTTAACAGTTTGATTGACTCAGAATCCAGATAAGTCTGTGCATTGTGGTTGCTTGATATGCCTCTTAAACCTCTTTAATCACAGGCTGGTCTTCCATCTCTTTTTCCTCCCTGGCAAATTATTTGCAGAAAAAAACTGGGTCATTTATCCATAGACTTTCCTGCAATCTCGATTTTTGCTAAATGCACCCCTGTGTTAGTGTTTATTATGTTTCTCTGTATTTCCTATAAAATGGTAGTTGGATCTAGGGGTTTGGTCAGATTGCATTTTAAAATAAAGTTGTTATCATACTGCATTTATCAATTTTCTTTCACTTAACATCGTGTTGTGAATATTTTCCCGTGCCATTAAGAATTTCTCATAACTTGGTTTAAATGGTTCCAAACTGGAAAGAGGCATATTATGGAAAAGTTATAATCTTTGAGGTTTGTGAAAGAAGAAAGCCAAGTAGTCATGAACAGGAACCAAGAACCCACCAGTAACAAGAGTGGTTTAAATGTTACCTCAAAGAGTGATACATTTTGAATGAACATGTTGAATTACAAACTGTAAAAATCAAAGGTCTGTTCATAACATGCTTTAGTCTGATCGCCCTCTCTCTTTTAATTTTGGATGTGAACGTGGACTTTCTAGAACATCCTGTCACAATATGGGTTCCTCAAAAAAAGCCTGCCTGATTATCTTACCTTATTAAATGGTGTTTGAATGAAGAGGCTATATATGGGATTTTTCTTGGTGTCTCATGCAAAGTATATTAGTACATGCAAACAACAGAGCTAATGCAGGCGGGGTTAAGCCACTGTGGGTGTTTCTGGTAAGGAGGTTGGGGGACATAGCTTGGCCTCAGGAGCAGTCAGCGTGATGGATTTTCTACCTCGACTCTTCATCTCTTTCCTGCTTCTCTCTATAAGTCTCTCTCTTTTTTTGATGTACACAATCCCCCAGTCCCAGTTGCAAAACATATGACCACAAACAGCCATTTCAACTACTGGAGACACGCTGATCTATTCTTTTCTCTTCTGGTTTCCGATTTCCCAGGGAAGGAACCGATTTATCCACCTGGGATTAGATGCCCATTTCTGGTCTAGCCCGTTGTGATTAGGGGTGGGATGTAAAGAAAAATTCTGAGCCATTCAGCGTGGCAAAGGTTCTGTTGTGACCAAGGTGTGCTGTACCAATGCCTGCTCCTACAGGAAGGCCAGATCCAGTTCACATACCAAGCAGCGTCATGCCCACCGTGCTGCTGGGTCATCTGATTTATCATCTGATTTATGTTGATGACTGAAGGTCAATATCTAGTCTTTGTTTTCTTTCATTACAACCTAATCCTATGCAGTAGTCTGCACTGCTCCTCAGTGTGGTTGGACAAGTTCTGACAAATGCAGGCACCCATGTAACCATCTCCCCACAGCTTGCCATTCATCATCCTAGCAAGTTCCCTTGTATTCCTTTGCATTCTGTCCTCCCCAGGAGCAAACATTGTATCCTCATGGACCAGTCTTACTTGTCTTGAACTTCAATCCGAATGGACACACACAGTGTCAACTTTATCTTAATGTATTTTAGTTCAAGGTTGTGAACATTGATCCAGTGCTGGCTGGGTGCCGGGATCTGTGTTGCTGTTAAGGATGCAGGGATGATTGTGGCAGCACTGATAGCAAGGGACATAAGACAGGAGTCGTGCAGAGACAGAGCATGGCTGTGCTGGAGGGTGGGGGCAGCGGGAGTCCTCGGGTTCAGGAGAGGAAGAGGCCCAGAGCTGTGAGGCGGTTCTGTGAAGGGACGAGCCAGGGTGCCAGGGTCACAGTATTCCCTGTTCTTGAGGCGATAAGCTGGAATATTTAACTTTGGCGATTTGTCATTTTCCTGCCTTATGCACCGGATTTCCTGGTCTTCCTGTGTGTTCTCTGATGAAAGCGGGGCCCCGAGGCCTGGGGTAGAATGGCTTCCTCCCAGGGATGGAGACTGGGAGTTCCGCTGAGCCAGCCAGGCCTGGCCTCTGCTTTGTACACACATCTCCGGCTTCTCCAGGAATGTCCCCTTCCACACAGATCTACGGCTCCCCTCACTGGCTCAGGTGTCAGGCGACCAAGTTCACACTCAGTTTAATCAAGAAAAGCAAGTGAATGCTTAGTTTTCTTTATATGTTGATCACTATATATCATGAGCATCTTCCGTACGTTAAAGTTATTTCAAACCTGACTCCTAATTACTACATAACTTACCACATATGGTCATACTATATGTAACCATATTTAATATGTATGTATATATATATATATGTATATATGTAGTTATGTACTTTATGTAGAAACGTACTATATACTGGGTGAGTGTGTGTGTGTGTGTACAGGAGTGGGCAAAAGTAGGTTTACAGTTGTTCATATGGAAAAAGACAAGCAGGTTCTGATCAATACAATAACTATTAACTCTGTTTGCATACTTATAATGGTAAACCTACTTTTGCCTACCCCTGTATGTGTTCAAGGTCAGCTGGGACATAGTATTAAAAATAAGTAAGTTTTACAGGAGCATAAAGAAGATAAAATTACTATGTGCTTTTTTTTCCTCCACAGAACCATCCGAGTATGGCTGAAGAGAGACAGCGGCCAGTACTGGCCCAGCATTTACCACACAATGGCCTGTAAGTAGGGAGCTGTTTCACTCAGTGAACATGTCTCTAATGTCTGTGGTGATTTAAATTTCAAAATGTCTATTAAAAAGTGCTGCTAGATTTCGGAACGAGTTTCCCGGTTGCCTAACCCCTCCCACTGGAGGTGCCTAAATGCCGGAAGACTGCTTTTCTTTTGCAGGAAGTTGGGTCTACTGGCTTAACTGAAGCAACCCTGAGCAAAACTGGAGGGGGTGGAGGGAGGACATGCCCCTCCCACCCCACCCCCAGTTTTCCTTAATTTTGCCAACTTAAGCTAGTAGTGACTTAGTACTTAGTAATAGCTGATACTGACGTTCTGTGCCCTCATAACCAGCCTTGTGCCCAACCTTTTCACAAACCTCTGGGTTCCAATGGGAGATTTGGCCCAAAATACTGCACATTCTAAAAAGAAAATTTTCTCAGTAGCTAACTGTGTTCTAAAAATAAATCTAGATCAGTCTTTTGCATTGAGGTTTTTAAGACAGCCCTGAGCTAAAGTGACATAAAGTTACATTTAAGTTCTAGCCCGTCATGCAGATCTGAGCCGCATCACCATCCTCTCCCACTTCCTTTCTCCATCCTTTCTGCAAAAGAGAGCCCTGTGGACGCCTGGACCCCACCAGGCCCAGCTGGGGTGGAGCCCTGCTGTCCCAAATGGCCACACAGAAGCATCCAGAGCTGCTCATTTCCTTGTGGCTTGGTCCTGAATAAGGGATTTTCCTCAGTTAAGTGTTCCCAGATTTAGAGGGCCCCCTGGGAAAAAAAGAAAGGCTGTGGGGCATGCTTAATGGTTTTACTTCTGAAGACCATTATGAAGTTCTCCTAAAAGACCTCTTGCCAGTTGTTCCGGACACTGGTGACAACTTTCTTAAGAGTTGTGACAGAGGCAGTGGAGTTGTACACACAGAGCAGCCAGTTATTCAGCACATTCCCACGGTCTGCGTGAGCCACCCTCCCAGGCACCTGCACTTTTATTCCCGTGAACATGCATTGTCCAGGCCCTGTGGTCAGTTACTACAAAACACGAGTGGTTTGTCAGGATTTTCATTTGTTCTGTCTTCCACTTGCAGCTTGGGCAGCTTCCTCAGCTCCCCTGTCTTGGTAATCATTCAGTGAAAATGAAGTAGACTTCTGGACTACTGCTATGAGATAACTATGTAAAAGGCACCATAAGCTTTATAATACAGAGTGCACTGGAAGAAAACCCGATCATATTGACTGGAGCAGGCAGTAGTATCTCCTGTTTCCGTATGCCGTGGATGCATAACCTTGGTCACTCTTCTGAAATATGAAGGACCAGTGTCTTAATAAAGGTGCTCATGGGGCCATTTGATAAATTTACTTTGGGAGTTTGTTTGGAGCAGGGGTCAAAGGTGGGTGGGACATCCTGGGCCTCTGAGCCCACCGTCTACCCAACCAAAAAGGGTTTCTTTTAGACTTCCAGTGGCAGCAGGAGTGAGTACTCTTCCATGGCTCTTAGGTCCTGGGCACAAGGCTTTGGCCATCCCTTGCCAACTTGGCTTAATGGTACCTTCTGGAAGTAGCTCCCAGAACACTGTGGCTGCAGAGACCAGTAAAAACTGGAGCGAACAGGCCCAGCATCTCTGCTGTTGGTGGCTGATCCCTGCATGTTTATACCTACACATATTTGGCTTGTTGTTTCTGGAAGCTTCTTTATTGCATCCATCTGGAGATGTATCTGCTGATAAAACTGCAGGAACATTGCCAGAAGAAAACAATGAATGAATTATGAGAAATAATTGCTTGTCTATTTTAGGATGACTTTCATTTTAAAAATAAATTCAAAATATGAGAAGAAAAGTGCCATGTTGGCTCTTAAAACTATCTGTAGATTACCCAATTTAGGACATTTTAGTGGTCAGCCACCAATTAAGACTTTTTCCTATGACCTGACTGTGGTCAGCAAGCCGGACCTTAGCATATTGCTCTATGTGGTCCGATTATGTTTCAGAATGTTTCTTCCCATAACAAAGATAACTTTCAGAATCTGCTGAAGAGAAATGGTAACTCTTAGTTCCTGAATCTACTGTGTGCCTCATGCCTTTGTAAAAAATAATGTCACTTTATGAAATCATCACAGCAACTTGGGAAGGTCGATGATATTTTCACCATCAGTAGATGAGGAAACTGAGGCCGGAGGGGTTGCGGGGTTGCTTGTGGTTGGAATTCCAATCCATGCCTGTCTGACTCCAAAACTATGCTCCCACCACAGGTATGGGGTGTGTCCGTGAGCTTTTCCTGAAAGGGCCAGACAGTAAATATTTAGACTTTACGGGCCAAACAGTCTCCATGGCAACTTTTCAACCTTCTGCCCTTGGAACATGAAAGTGGCCATAAACAATGCTAAAAGGAGGAGCCTGGCTGTGTTTCAGAAAAACAAAGAAACAAAAACTTTATTTACAGAACTAGACTTGAAGCATATGATTTGGGATGGCAGTGATGCCTTTTTAAAAGGCCACAGGTATTTTGTTTGTTTATAAAAAGGTATTTTGTTTGTTTATAAAACTATGTCAGTATCCAAAGTTTTTTTAAAAAAAATTGTACTGCTTATCTCACTAGAAGCTTGTCTTCTAGGGTAAAGAGCCAGGACATCTTTATATACAAAACAAATAAACTAGGAAAGCTTTCTGTTTAAACTTAAGAATTCTATAGCCTCATAAAATAACCCAGCCCATTGTAATTTTTGCACAGAGGAGGGTTCTTACATATTTACGAGCAGTTTGTTAGAGGGTTAGACATAAAAAGAATTGAAAGGAAGTTTTAAAGCATTAATATTTAGTACCAACTGAAAAGTAAGTAAAATAATGACAATGAATCTTTGAAATGATCAAAGTATGATTTGATTTGTCTGTGATAATTTTATGCGTGGTTATTAAAGAGCACTGTGTATGAAGATACACATATCTTTGTGGTTACAATTCTTAAACATGATTGTTCTTTGCAGTTTCAACAGCAGCATGGGGCTAAGGGGGTACAGGCTTCTTGCCACTTCTCATTGTTCTGTTTACAGGCAAAGGCAGTACCTGCCTTTCAGCTAGATGGTTCTTTGCTGCTCAAACAGTTTCTTTCTATAAGCTGGTCACGCAGTTAGCTGTGTTCTTGCCTTTGAGTACAATCCAGTACTATATTATAGTTTATTGCCTGCTTTTGGTGGAGAATACCAGCCCATTGTAGAGAGAGAACTTTAAATTAAACAATTTTCAAATGGTGACTTCAAGTATAAGGTTTTTTTCCTTTACTTTTTCATATGAAGTTTTATTTCAAAGCAAACTCAAGTTTGTTGTTTTTTTCCTGGCATGCATTTATTTCCTTGTTGTGGTTCCTTCCTGGGCAATTACATTTCTTAGGATGAAATGAAACCGCACATTTCTTTTTACGAATGCTCCATTTTCTAAATCACATTGATTCTGATTTGTAGCCGAAGGAGACAGGTGGAGTTGCTCCTTTCTGAAACTCATTCTCTGGCCCTTGCTATCTAGAAGGGTAGCCAGAACCTGGAGGGCAGCAGGTGCTACCCAGTCACATGATACTGTTGTGGACAAAGAAAAATATACCCACAACTTCACGGACTACACACTGGGGTTGGATGTCATTGCACAAGGGAACGTTGTTTGGCCAGTGAGGGGGAAAAGCAGTTCCCAAGGGGCTTTTTCAGCCTTCTCACATACGCCTTGGAATGGGAATTCTTGTGCCGGGAACCCCTCTCTCCACAGAGAGCAGCTACTCTTACCTGTGATAGGGAAGGGGGGCGGGGGCAGGATGACCCACTGAGTTTGGGGTGCAGGTCACCCACTGTAAGCGCTGGTCCCCAAACCTTTCCAGAAACTTCAGGCTGGATCACTTGACCCAAAGTTTTAAAACTGATTTTATGTGAGAATTTTAAACTAAAATAACAGAAAGAACTTTATTAGCATTTTCAATTTACGTCATTATTTTTTTACAAAACCTTTTTACCCTCTTTTTTTAACCTCAGTCGTATAGCTCTTTTAATAATGAATTTTGCACAATGACACAGTGCTTAGCTTTGCTATAATGTGGTCTTTGTCTTTCTGGCAGCTCCTTGCTCGGCTATGACTTACCATCATGATAGCAGGCGGATATTTGTGGGCCAGGATAACGGAGCCGTCATGGTAGGTACTTTCCAGAATGTATGTATTATATCGACCTCCCCATGTTCATGTCTGTTGGACAGTTTAAATAAAGTTAGCAATAAATGCCTGATTGGCATTAAATTTTTTGAATTCAGTATAGGTGTTAGACCTAAAAATGGATTAATTTTATTATTTTTTTAAAATATATTTTTATTGATTTCAGAGAGGAAGAGAGGGGGAGAGAGAAACATCAATGATGAGAAAGAATCATTGATCGGCTGCCTCCTGCATTCTCCCAACTGGGGATGGGATCGAGCCTGCAACCTGGGCATGTGCCTTTGACCAGAATTGAACCTAGGACCCTTCAGTCCACAGGCCGACACTCTATCCACTGAGCCAAACCAGCAAAATGGATTAATTTTAATGAGTGCTTAATTTTAAACCAGTTTCGTGGAACTCAGAATGCTGTTTTGATGGATGGTTGGGTGCACAGGCTAGCCCACAGGTGCAGTCTCCATGCAGCCCCTATCCCTGGACCACAGAGAAGACCAGGACAAGGAGGGTGCGGTGGAGAGCCTGTGTGTGCATGTGTGTGTGCGTGTGTGTGTAACAGAGGAAGGGGAAGGAGAACCAAGTTAGGGACTAGCCATTTAACCAACAACTTGTATAGCTCTTTAGGGCAGTGTTTCACAAGTATTTTTAGTGAAGGATCGGGTATTTACATTTTTAATTTATTATAGGTATTTTTGTGGGTCAGGTTGTGTGTGTGTATATGTATATATACATTTTTTCTTAAGGAGACATAATTTATATACCATAAAGTTCACCATCTTAAAGTGTGCAATTCTGTGGTTTTGTGGTATGTTCACAAGATGATGCAACCATTAACACTCTCTAATTCCAGAACATTTTCATCACACCCCCCTCCCCCAAGGAAACCCCAGCCCATTAGCAGTCACTCCCCACTCCCCCCTGGGACTCCCCCCAGCTCCTGGCAATCACTAATCTACTTTCTGAGTCCAGAGATTTGTCTGTTCTGATATTTTATGTGAGTAGAATCATATAATACATGTTGCCTTTTACATCTGGCTTCTTTCACCTAGAGCAGTGATGGTGAACCTATAACACGCGTGTCAGAGGTGACATGTGAACTCATTTTTTTGGTTGACTTTCCTTTGTTAAATGGCATTTAAATATCCTATCTAATAAAAGACAAATAGGGTAATTAACCGTACCTCCGATATGCTTCCCATTGGCTAATCAGAATATGCCAATTAACTGCCAACCAAGATGGCGGCTTGCAGCCACGCAGCTGAAGCGAACATGAGGCTTGGTTGCCCCAGTGATGGAGGAAGCCAAGGTTCCCTGCCTGCCGCAGCTGGGCTCTGAGCTGTACTCTAAGCAAAAATGTTGCAATTATAGAAGCTAAACAAACCCCAGATACCTGCTTTCAGCCAGCTGGGCCTCAGCGAGCAGGACTGCAACAGTGTTTCAATTATAGAAGCTAAACAAACCCCAGATACCTGCTTTCAGCAGCTGAGGTCTCAGAGCTGGAGCAGGGCCTCAGAGCTAAAGCCGGCTCTCAGCTCCAGTGACAGCTGTAGAAGGTAAATAAATCCCAGAATTTAAAAAAAAGGAAAAAAGGAGAGGTTGGGAGCTTCAGTCGCCCACCAGCCTGAAAATGGCCCTCAGCCCCTCACCCAGACTGGCCAGGCACCCCAGTGGGGACCCCCACCCTGAAGGGGGTGTGGCCAGCCTGAAAACAGCCATCATCCCCTCATCCAGGCTGGCCAGGCACCCAAGCGGGACTCCCACCCTGATCCGGGACACCCTTCAGGGCAAACCAGCCGGCCCCCACCCGTGCACCAGGCCTCTATCCTATATAGTAAAAGGGTAATATGCAAATGGAACCTAACAGCAGAAGGACTGGGAATGACTGGTCACTATGACACACACTGACCACCAGGGGGCAGACGCTCAATGCAGGAGCTGCCCTCTGGTGGTCAGGGCGCTTTCACAGGATGAGCTCTGCTCAGCCATAAGCCAGGCTGATGGCTGCCAGTACAGCGGTGGTGGTGGGAGCCTCTCCTGCCTCCTCAGCAGCGCTAAGGATGTCTGACTGCAGCTTAGGTCTGCTCCCTGCTGGCAAGTGGACATCCCCTGAGGGCTGCCAGGCTGCCAGAGGCATGGCTTATTGCCATCTTAGGCCAAATCCCCCTGAGGAGCAGGCCTAAGCCAGCAGGTGGTCATCCCCGGAGGGGTCCCAGACTGCGAGAGGGCACAGGCTGGGCTGAGGGACTCCCCTCCCCCAACCCCCCCCCCAATGCACAAATTTTTGTGCAATGGGCCTCTAGTATAAAATAAATATCAAAAATATAAGTCTTTGTTTTACTATGGTTGCAGATATCAAAAAGTTTCTATATGTGACATGGCACCAGAGTTAAGTTAGGGTTTTTCAAAATGCTGACACACTGAGCTCAAAAGGTTTGCCATCATTGATCTAGAGTAATATATTAAGGTTCTTTGCATCGTAATTTGAATTAGTACTTTTTTTGTTTATTATGTAGATAGACCACAATTTGTTTATCCACTCATCAGTTGATGGACATTTGGTTGTTGAACCTTCGTGTGCTAGTTTGTGTGTGAAACTAAGTTTTTCATTCTATTGGGTATATATACCTAGGAGTGGAATTGCTGGGTCATATGGTAAATCTGTTTTTAACTCATTGAGGAACCCCCAAGCTGTTTTTCAAAGTGGCTGTATCATTGTACATTCCCACCACCAACGTGTAAGGGTTCTAGTTTGTCTCCATCATTGCCAACACTTGTTATTTTCTGTTGTTTTTGTTTGGTTTTTACTATGGCCATCCTAGAGGGTGTGAGATGGTATCTCATTATGATTTTTGTTTGCATTTGCCTAATGACTAGTGATGTCGAGTATTTCAGTTGCTTGTTGATCATTTGTATATCTTCTTTGGAGAAATACCTATTTAAGTCCTTTGCCCATTTTTTATTTTTATTTTTTTAATTGTTGAGTAGTAAGAGACTCAGACTTGCAGCTTGGAAGAAGTTACTAGAGAAACCACCTGATGTCCTGGGTTTTTCATTGTGGAAAGTTTTTGGACTACTGATTTAATCTTTTCACTTGTTACAGATTTTCTATTTCTTCCTCAGTTCATGTTTGTTGTTTATGGTCTTTCTGGGCCAAGAAGGGAAAAACCAGTACAAACACAGGTTCTCAGCCCAAACAGTCCATCCAGCAATGGGCAGGTGGTAAGGACTTGGGGCGACAGAGTTAGGCTTTGATGAGTTCTATGCCCTATTAAGTTGGGGCTGCTGTAAATACATTACGTAGTAGTTAAAGCCAACATTCTCACTCTACTTTTTCTGAAAATATTGTAGGAAAATAATGGTGATGTGCATATACAAATATAACAAGGAGCCGTGAACTGCAAGCCTCAAATACTTTCTCCAGTGGTAGCAGTGGTTGAGCGTTTCTTTTTTTTTAGGGACCCTTCTTGTGGCTCCTGGTTCAAGGATATCAGTAATAGGACAGCCTACAGAACCCTTACAGCTCTCCAGTGGAAAGGGGCAATGGAAATCCAACTTACCATTAGCTAGCTATTGATCTATTGATCCACCCAAAACAGATGAGTATCCTTAAGATGCTGAGACGTACTTGTAGTTTGCAAAACCAGGATGGAGAACAAGGAATTTATATATATTTTTTCAGTCTGAGTAGTCAACAATTTATAAAGTCTATGTTACCTAGAGCCTTAAAAACTTATCAGTTTAGCATTGGTCAATAGAATTTTTTATTAGGACTTTTTTTATAAAGAGGTTCATCTTTTTTATTTTGTGTTGAAGTTCATTTTTTTCATTAAGCGCATACTTTTAACTTTTTTCTAGTTATAAAGTATTACACAGTCTGTAAAAATTTAGAAAATACAAGAATATAAGAAAGAAGAAACCCACCCACAGCCTCTTAATGCTCTTTTTTGTGTATTTGTATATTAAATATGTATACTCCCCCCTTACATTACTTGGAATACCCTATGTTTTATTTTCACTGTAGTTGAAAACTCTGATAGTAATGGGTTTTTATACTTTCACTTTATATATATCATCCTGAGGAATTTTTGATGCAGCCCAAAGAGAAAAAATGAACAAGTTGCCTCCTTTGCAATTGGAAGGAGAGGGACTTCAAAGCTTTCACTGCGGAAGGACTGGATAGAAATGCTGTGCTGGTCAGCGGCTCTGTTCCATCTGGTCCCCAAAACAAAGGGTGCCTGAGGACAGGTCCGCATTATTGTCCTCTAGCTGATCTCAGTCCCAGGTCTGGTGATAGCTATTTTTGGATTTCACTTTGTTTTGAAAGTTAAATTCCTGTTGTTTTTAAAACCATGACTATATTCTTATTGCTTGTGTTTACTTTTAGGAATTTCATGTTTCTGAAGATTTTAATAAAATGAACTTTATCAGGACTTACCCAGGTAATTATAATAAATACACACACACACACACACACACACACAATACATGTAGATCTGCATACACAAAACTAGGACACCATCTCATATGATCAAAAGTAGGTTTGGTGAAGGCCTGGGGAGGGGAGCAGGGATGGGCTAGAAAGGTCAATGCAGGAAGCAGAGGGACATATGTAATACTTTCAGCAATAAAGATTTTAAAAATAAAGTTATAAAAAAAATAAAAATAAAAATGTAGGTTTTCATATTAACTTTTTAGTTTTGTTACCCCAATTAAATAAGAGGCTATTAGTTCTTTGAAGTTACTTACCATTCTTTTCCTGCTTATTAATATTTAAATTTTTGTATACTATTCCATTTGGGTACATGTATCAGATTTAATTTAACCATTGCTTTATTTTTAAACATGAGTACTGCTCCTACTTTTTGATAATGCCCACTCACTAACATATATGGTAGTATATGTATGTGTATATATATCTGTGAGTATATATATTTCATATCTATGTATATACGTGTGTGTGTGTGTGTGTGTGTGTGTGTGTGTCCTTTACTGTTACTCTGACTCTAATTACTTCTATTTAAGACAAATTCATAAAAGTAGAGTAACTGGGTCAAACATTAAAATGTATTTTTAATACTCTAGATTTATTTGCAAACCTCCTCCCAGCAATTGTGCAAATTTTGCAATCCTATGAATGGCGGTTGAGAGTGCCTGCTCTTTCAATGTTTACAACGTTACTCTTTATAAATGCTTTTTGCCAGTTTGATAGTCAAAATAGTTCTCAAGTTAAAAATTATTTAAGCTGTATTTAATGTTAACCCTTTGTCATCTTTTATGCATATCTGGTTCATGCTTTGCCCATATTCCCAGAGTCTTTTCTAATTAATTTATAAGAAAGAGTTCCTCAGTGCTCCTGCAGCAGCCTGTACAGCTGAGAGCAAGTTAGAAGTTTCTCTGTCTAGCCTCAGACTCCATTCATCAGCCTGGGCATTTACCAAGCACCTGCTCTATGCAAGGTGCTGTATCAGACGAAGTAGACAGGACACTGCCCTAGTGGCTTACAATTAACCTGCACACTCAGATATTTCACAGGTTAGGTCACAGATGGAACACTTTCCTCATTCTCAGCTCTTATTTTGGTATTTTGAAATATAGAACTTCACAATATTTTGTCTCTATAAATAGTAAAAAGTTACACACAAATTGCTTACACTACTTTTTAATTACAGAAAAGTATAGTTGCTCTTGTTTATAAAGTCTTTTGTAAAGGGCCAGAACACTGAAGTTATGGACAATAAAAAAATTTTCTCTTTTAAGAAAAGACTCCTGCTTTCCGTGTGGAACTCATTGGTAGGTAGGGCTTTTTAGAGCAAAGTGCAAGTCTGTTCTCTAATCTATGCTCGGAGTCCCTCTTGAGCATTACTCCTTAACGATTGGTAGCTTCTGACTGTCTGCCAGGTAGGCAGGCAGTGGGCAGGGCCCTGGGAAGCCCGTGATAGGGAGTCGGGGTAGGGCAGGTTATCTGACACCCGCTCACAGTCGGGCACTCCCATGATGGGATGTTGTGCAGCCCCAGGCCAGCCTCAGTCCTCACCCCATGAGGCTCGACTCTGAAGGTCCCATTTCTTCCTGAAGGGCGCAGACTTTCCGTTTCTGTTCCTACAGCTCATCAGAACCGGGTGTCTGCAGTTATCTTCAGCTTGGCCACGGAGTGGGTGGTCAGCACCGGTCACGACAAGTGTGTCAGCTGGATGTGCACCCGGACCGGGGACATGCTCGGGAGGCACCTCTTCCCCTCCTGGGCTTCGTGTTTGCAGTATCCTTTGAAGGGCTGGGCCTCCGCCTCCTTGTCTCAATGATCAATTTCTATTCTGATCAGAAATTGTTAATTGACAAAAACATCCAAAAAGTAGAATAAAAAAAATGAAAAACAAAACAGAGAAAAAATGTAAAAAAGACTAAAAAAAGAGAAAAAGAAAGGAAAAAACAAAAAATAAGATGAAAAAAGGAATAAATTGTTATTTGAGACCCAAAGGCTGAGGGATTCCTGATATTTTACATAAATCTGAAATTTGCTTTATTGGTATAAAATTGGTTTATTAAAAATAATTAGGTGACTTACCATTCCCTGCTGGGAAGTGCTGTACTTTTATTTATTTTTTTAATATATTTTATTGATTTTTTAAAATATATTTTATTGATTTTTTACAGAGAGGAAGGGAGAGAGATAGAGAGCTAGAAACATTGATGAGAGAGAAACATCGATCAGCTGCCTCCTGCACACCCCCCACTGGGGATGTGCCTGCAACCCAGGTACATGCCCTTGACCGGAATCGAATCGAACCTGGGACCCTTCAGTCCGCAGGCCGACGCTCTATCCACTGAGCCAAACTGGTTAGGGCAGTGCTGTACTTTTAATACAAAATCTTGGAAAACCTAACCCTCATTATTGCAAACCCCCCTCCCCTCATTCCTTTACATTTCAAAGTGAAAGAAAAGACTTTTTGTATAAAGAAAGAAACAAAAAAGGAATTGATCTTCTAGTAATTGGTTATTTACAGACCCTGCAATAGAATATACTAGTAAATACAGTAAGGCTTACGACTCTGGAGTTCATAAATGGGCTATAAGTTTTATAGTTGTTTTTTTGTGTATAGAGAGGGTTCATAATTCTTACAATACTCTCAAAGGTGCCTCAGCATCCCTGAAATTCCTGCTTTAAAATTTTTTCACTGGTGAATGGAACCTTTCACGTGGAGTTCACCCTTGCTTAAGGCTAGCAGTGGTAGCTGTGTATCTTAGTGCCAGCAAGATCAAGGCTGTCGGCATCAGTAGTTCTCTTTCAGAGCTGGACATCTGGCCTAGTGAAATTCCTTTTTTCCATTGAAAGCCTTCATAAAAAATGTTTGCTACAAATGAACGTACATAGAACATGAGATATGTAAAATAAGCGTATAAATTAGAACTGTACACTTTAGAATCAAACAAAGGAAAATATTCAGATACGTTATGTGCTAATTAAGTGTTTCTGTTCTGAGTTAGGCTTTTCATATGGACTGGTAGAAATGCCACAGAATCACAGTCATGGCCTAGCCCAGTGGTCGGCAAACTGCGGCCCCTTGAGTGTGGCTCTTCCACAAAATACCATGTGCGGGCGCTCACGTACAGTGCGATTGAAACTTCGTGGCCACACTCAAGGGGTCAAAGAGCCGCATGTGGCTCACGAGCTGCAGTTTGCCGACCACTGGCCTAGCCCATGGTTGTCCTTCTGACCTTTAAATAGTAGTATCCTACTGTGTGTCATCTACCAATTTGCCACAAATTTCTATGGCTATGATGTCACTGAGAAAGTAATGAGTAAATATATTTTTAAAACTTAAATTTACCATTGCCCCAAATAACTGTCTTTTGGTTGAATGAACTCTCCACAGCAATTTAAAGTGAACCATCCTCTTTACTTAAAGCTAAATTGTCTAGGGCTCTAGGCCAAAGGAAAGATGGTCATGTCCGTATTATTTCCAGAGATATTTCACGAATAGCCATTTTCCTCCCATTCTTTCTGTTTTTTTCATTATTGAGTATTTCACTTTTTGTGTGTTTTATTTTAATTTGATTAGAACTACTTGCTCTCGTGTCTGTCTTCTCTGTTAGCTGTTATCTTTTTCATTGCCAAGTTCCAAATATTGCTTAGAGGAATGACAGATACTCAATGAATTCTTGTTGAATGATTAAATACTAATTTTCTCCTTGAGTCCAGCTTACAACTGTTTTCTTCAGTGTTTAAATCCTGCGTGATTTTCCGTCGGCTATGTCCTTTCTCAGAATTTGAGCGTGTGCTTATTCTCTTTAAAGAGAACATTTTCTGATTTACAACTGTGAGATGGATTGTGTTGGAGATCTTTGACTGCTTCCCCACAGATACGATTTTGATACCCAGTATGCTTTTGTTGGCGATTATTCTGGACAGATCACCCTGCTGAAGCTGGAACAGGACACCTGCTCAGTTATCACAACCCTCAAAGGACATGAAGGTAGTCTGCGTCTTCACCCACAGCTTTCCCACCTAATTTGAGCATCTGAGTTTAGTTCTCAGCCCTGTGGTTTCATGAATGATCACCTCCCTATGATCTGTCAGATTTCAATTTGATTGGCCGGACAGGGGATTTAGATCTCCAAGAGTGAAGGCCAAGTGAAGGAAGGGTGCTGGGTTGGGTTTTGAATTGTCAAAAATCCCTCCTAGGTTGCTTGTGTGGATCATACTTTCTACTTTGTTTACCATTTTCAATGAAATTATTTTCAGAAGACCTTTTAAAATATTTTGTAAATGGTAAAACCTTTTCAAGAATGTTAGTGTTTTTAAATTGTCAGTTTCTAGGACACTGAACAAGACTAGTGGCTCAGTACAATGAAAAGAAATGTATGGGCTGGGTCATCCTCTACTTGGGAAACCTCCCCTGGGAAGGGACTGAGGAAAAAGAGGTCAGGTGGAATTTCATTATTTCTACAGTGCAGTGAGTTGGCAAGACTCCAAGAAAGTGTTTTAAAACTCACTTGGCTGTATTCGGTAGCAAATTAGAAGCTTCGAGGCCATCTGGTTTAGATTGAAGAATTGGGGGTTGTTAAAAAGAATTAATGATGGACTTTTATGAAAATAGTGTCTTAAGTCTAACAAGTTAAATGTTCTCCACGCTGTCTAAGCAATCTATTTAGGTGAAATCAAGTCTGTCAGACAGGGACCTTGTAGAGGAAAAAGGGGAAAGAACAGTAAATTAGAGTAGACGTGGGCAGGAAAGCACAGCCCCTGTGGACACCCCTTTCCGTTTATGACTTAAGAGTCTCATGACTCCGGGCTCGTAAGTGTTCTCCAGGTTGCTAGGTTAGAGTGGGTTCTGGCAACTGCTTAGTCATGTTTGTATTGAAAGATCATGTTTGCTATTAAGCCTCTAGCTAAAGTGTGTGGGGCATAGGTTTAAACAAGGTCAGGATTTATACAAAATTATGCCTGAAGCCAGTTTTGCAGAATACTTCCCCCCACACACACTTTTGTTAAGTTTCTGTGAGAAACCGCTTGTGTTGTTTGCTTTGAATTATATAAAATATTTTGGGCTCTTGTGACTGGTTCAGTTTTATTAAGTTTATTAATCATTTTCTTCTAGGTAAGCAAGTTACTGGAATAATGAACTCTGTTGAGAGAGAAATCTATAGAAAGAAAGATTTTCTCAAGGGTTATCTAATTTGATAAGTTTAGCCAATTTGGATTTTTTACCTAAATTTCTGAAATACCTGCAAACCTTTCCTTTGAGACACTTAATTTTCTCAAACATAGGCATCCTGGCTGTAAAACTGCCTGCAAGGTCCCAGAGATCTTCAGTAGTCTAGCTTTCTAACTTCTATGAGATGACCACAGTAAACTTAACGGCCTGTTCTCATTAAATGTCAATGGCTATATTTTTCAAAAGCTTTTTATAGTCTTTTCAACAGCTGTTTTATAATTTTGTGGTACGGAACAAGGAACCGTTTATTGGAACTTCTTTGCCCTTTTGTACATCTTTGATGTACAGCTGAAGACTTTAGTCTTACGACCAGGAGAGTGGATGTGCTGTGTCTTCTCATGACTCGTGATGAAGCGTTGAATGGCCCATTGTACAGTGAAGACACATGTTTCCTGAAAGACTCAGCTGTGCTAGTTGGGTCTTCAGCTGTCAGATGTGTGTGCCCTGACATGGAGTTAACTTAACCAATCCTCTCTCCCTGCCCCTCCTCCTCTCTTCCTCCACCCCACCTTCTCTCCCTTCCTCCCTCGCCCCCAGGTAGTATCGCCTGCCTCTGGTGGGACCCCATCCAGCGGTTACTCTTCTCTGGAGCCTCTG
Source organism: Myotis nattereri (assembly GCF_964212035.1). Classification (NCBI taxonomy): domain Eukaryota; kingdom Metazoa; phylum Chordata; class Mammalia; order Chiroptera; family Vespertilionidae; genus Myotis; species Myotis nattereri. The sequence continues at coordinate 25,954,885 of NC_138082.1, read as the reverse complement.
ACAACAGCATCATCATGTGGGACATCGGAGGAAGGAAGGGCCGCACGCTCCTGCTCCAGGGCCACCAGTGCGTGACTGTTCTGGGGGTGGGGAGAGAACCCGAGTTTGGGGAAAACGGAAACTGTGTTTACAAAACGGCCATTTGAGAGGGCTGATGGGGACGACTTTTAACTGCTTTTCTGGTAGTCCTGAGTGTCTGGTGTTCTGTAGCCAAAAGGGAAACGAAGAGCAGAGGGTTTTCTTCCTCCTTGGTCCAAAGGGCACTTCCCACGTGTCTCTCCCAGCGAGTCACCCTGTTGAAATAAGCTGCTCAGGCCTGGAGCCCAGGCGTGGACTTTGACCACGGAAGTGTGTGTAATGTGATACTAAGCCATTCTCCAATCGGATGCCTAACTCATTTTCTTAAATTATAAAATGTATTTCATTAAGAAGGAACATGTGGTTTGATGTAGTCGTCTGGCCATTGCTATGACGGTGTAATACTCAGGCTCTTGCCATCTAGTCTTGAAAGGAAAAGGAACCCTTTCCCCTTTGTTGGCTAGGTTGTCGCCGTCCACCATAACCAGAGTCAAGCCGAAAGGTAGCCACGGAAACATTCTCCATTCAAGCCTACAGGCCAGGAGAGTGTTCCCCAGAGCCTCCACGGTATCTGCCTGTGTACATGTGTGAATGTGTGTATGCACACCTGAGCAAGTGTATGTGCGTGTGTGTGCATGTGTGACCCTGTGTGTGTGCGTATGTGTGCATGTGTGAACATGTGTATGCACTGTGAGCACGTATATGTGTGCACGTGTGAGCATGAGTGTACCAGTAACCTCTGTAGTGTGTGACCACTTGTTATGGTTGGGTTCAGGCAAGGCAGTTACACCTCCTTTGTTCTTTGTTTCTGGACAAGGAAATCATGGTGATTGGTCCAGAAAACTGTAGTCATCGTCTCTGACCTGCAGTTCTTAAAGACTAACTTGAAGGTAGTGTTTGTTTTGTAGAAACTATTATTCTCATAGTAAGTTAGAGCATGCCAGGTAGTTTACACCGGAGTCCATATTCCCGTCCCACAGAGTGAGTGAGACATGCCAAGGGCTGGTTCCAACGGGGAGGGAGTTGCGCCTCCCTGGAGGCTGTCTGTTTCCCACACTGAAGCCAGTGCTGGCGTGTCATCCGCAGTGACCGGGTGCAGGCGCTGTGCTACCTTCAGCTCACGAGGCAGCTCGTCTCCTGTTCCTCGGACGGCGGCATTGCTGTGTGGAACATGGACGTTAGCAGAGAAGAGGTTAGAGGAGGAAGTGGGCAAGGCTGGGGGCGGGGGGTGGAAAATCTGTCTGGCCTGGTGCCCAGCGAGAGGGATTCCCCTGTCAGGTACCTTGTGGTACCACCAGCTGCCCCAAGTGGTTGTTTGCCAGATTCTGTAAAAAGGGGTTTTTGCTCAACTGGTTGAATAATTTCAAACTAATTTGGCATAACAAAAGAAATATACAAGACAACTCTAAGAGTTCAAATGAGAATTGAATAATTTCCTCATATCTCTAGGTTGAAAGTTGAACAATTCTGTAAACATTACTAAAATAATAACGATTACTCAGAACACACACATAGTAGTGAGTATGGCAATAGCTATAAAATACTGAGATGTTGGCTCTCTCTCCTTCCAGGCTCCTCAGTGGTTAGAAAGTGATTCTTGCCAGAAGTGTGAGCAGCCCTTTTTCTGGAACATAAAGCAGATGTGGGACACAAAGACACTGGGGTTGAGACAGGTACGTAACCAACTTTGAGTCACCACCGGGTTAATCGTGTATTCTGTCATTTGTGTAATTCTTATTTTGTTCGGAATCACACTTCTTCTCCAGAAGTGCTGTTAATTCATACTTTTTTTTTATATGACCGTCACTGGTGATAATGAGCAAGACCTTTCCTCGGGCCAGTGAGACTATGCCACAGCTGGTCCCGCACTGGAGACAGTCCCCTAACTGTCCATGGCTGGTCCCGCACTGGAGACAGTCCCCTAACTGTCCCACTCTGGTCCCGCACTGGAGACTGTCCCCTAACTGTCCATGGCTGGTCCCGCACTGGAGACAGTCCGCTAACATTCCATGGCTGGTCCCGCACTGGACACTGTCCCCTAACTGTCCATGGCTGGTCCCGCACTGAACACTGTCCCCTAACTGCCCATGGCTGGTCCCGCACTGGACACTGTCCCCTAACTGTCCATGTCTGGTCCCGCACTGGACACTGTCCCCTAACTGTCCATGGCTGGTCCCGCACTGGACACTGTCCGCTAACTGTCCATGGCTGGTCCCGCACTGGACACTGTCCCCTAACTGTCCATGGCTGGTCCTGCACTGGACACTGTCCCCTAACTGTCCATGGCTGGTCCCGCACTGGACACTGTCCCCTAACTGTCCATGGCTGGTCCCGCACTGGAGACAGTCCCCTAACTGTCCATGGCTGGTCCCGCACTGGACACTGTCCGCTAACTGTCCATGGCTGGTCCCGCACTGGACACTGTCCCCTAACTGTCCATGGATGGTCCCGCACTGGAGGAGGGGGATGCATAGAAAACCCAAGCCTGCTGGTAAATAGATGCAGATCTTTCCCTTTGGGACTGTTGTTAAGGTCACTGTTTCATACTAGCCGAGAACCAAATTAGAATGAATTAGGGCATACAAGCCTCATGCTTTCACAAACTGATAAAAAGTAACAATTTAGCCCTCAGTGGAATACTGTGGCTCTAATAATGTTAGATTATTCCTAAATTGTTCCACATAAATCTACCTGGAATATTTTTAGTAAGCATGTGTAATATTTTTAAGCATCTTTCAAGTACAGTGTTTGTTTTTTAAATTAAAAATAGCCTATAGATTTCAAAGATGTTCTTCTCACTAGGTATGCACATATACTAAAGTTCTACAAATATATATATGGCAGATTTGAAGGTAGCCACTCACTCAGGTTTAATATGAATTTGTGCAAGTAAGTAAAAAGGAATGCTGATTGTACTCATTTTATTACTGGTTACACTGCTATGAAGCATTGGCCTAAAACTTGTGTGTGGCAATAAATTCTCTTGGATTTTACTTACAAAATTGTACTCCTGCAAGGTCTAATATGAGACTGTCAGGCAATGCAGGAATTATTTTAGCACTTAAAACTTTCTAATGCTCTGAAAATGGTACTTGAATTGTTTCGTTAGCTATTTCTAACAATGCGTGTCTGGTGGAAACTAGTGCATGTAGTTGATGGGTGAAGAAGTCCCTACTTCTAAAGGAAACATGAAGAGATTAATTTTACGTTTATGATTAACAACTAATAGCAGAGGAAATAAACAGGTCTTTCAGTATAAAAAAGTATGTCCGAATCAGTAATAATACTGGAACTATTTTGGAATGTTCTTGAAGCTTTATTTCCAGAGTCACAATTGAAAGACTAAAAGAGATAGTAAAACATCTGGTTATGCATGTTGGTTTCTTAATGAGGGCATATTAAATTTAAAACCTTATTTCTTAACTTTCCTTTGACATAGGAATAGATTTCTCCTTCCTGAACTCTCTAATCAGTTGGGCTGCTAAGTGAATTTGAACTTGGTTTTAATATTTCTTGACATCAAGGCACAAGATGAATGAAAAAAAAGCAGTATCTGACCGATGTAGTAAGGTTGTTTGGAAATCCTTGTCAAATAGTGCAATTGCCCACCTTTTGGCTGTTAACTGCTACATTAACTTGGAATGTTTATAAGTCAAGGCAAGACTTCCCCACTCCGATCCATTCCCCTGCTCTGAAGGGAAACCCTGTGCATTAAAGCAAAAGTAAAACTCCTCCTTTCCCTCCCGCAGCACCACTGTAGGAAGTGTGGGCAGGCCGTCTGTGGGAAGTGCAGCAGCAAGCGCTCAAGCTACCCCGTCATGGGCTTCGAGTTCCAGGTCCGCATGTGTGACTCCTGCTATGACTCCATCAAGGATGAGGAGTGAGTGTTTGCGTGTCTCAATCTTACTGTGCGCCTGAAACAGGAAGTGACGTAGATGTACTCCTGCCCACATGTTTGTGTCTCCCAATTTCATAGGCGATGTGTAAAGAGAGGATCCTATTCTAGCTTTACAACATAAGACAGATTTCTCCCCAAAACTGCGAGAAATGATGCTGCTAGGACCAGCCCAGTCTTGAGCCCCAGCGCTCAGGGTGCTGTGCGGGGTCAAGGCCACGTGCACACTGACGCAGTGGCCAGCTGGTTCTCTCCAGAAGCATTGAATGCTCTCAACTTTGCTCACCTGTGCGTGGAAATTTAATTACTGGGAAAATTCTAGAGACCGATGATTTTTTCCCCCCCCACCAAGATCTGACCTAGAAATCAGTTCTTAACTATTTGTGTTCAGACATTTCTGTCCGTTCCCCATTCTGTCCTGACTCAGGCAGTTCCACTAGGGCAGAACCATCATTTTCGTTCCCTTCCTGTTGAGTCATCTTTGAAAGTAGTAGATGGGCAAACCTTGGCAGAGGCCCGAGTGGGAAAGCCAGTGGGCACCATTGGTCGGTGAGTGCTACTCCCTGGCAGCAGAGAGGTCTGGGAGCCTGCAGCTGTCTCGTGCCCACACTGTGTGATCTCATGTGGGCAGTTTCTCTTCTACGTGAAAGGCTCTGTAAGTACAGCTAACCCGTGAACAGTGTGGGGATTTGGGGTGCTGAGCCCCTGGCAATTGAAAATCCACAAATAACTTTTGACTCCCTCAAAAACTTAACTACTGGTAGCTTTCCATTGACCAGAAGCCTTACTAATAACATAAACAGTTGTTTAACACATATTTTGTAAGTTATATGTATTATATACTGTATTCTTACAACAAAGTAAGCTAGAGAAAAGAAAATGCTATTAAGAAAATTGTAGGGAAGAGAAAATACATTATAGTACTGTACGTATTTATTGAAAAAAATTTGCATATTAGTGGACCTGTGCATCACACCCATGTTGTTCAAGAGCAGCTATATTTCCTTTCTGTTGCTAAGAAAACGTGTCCCTCAGCTCTAGGTACAGTCAGGTGACTTCTAAATGGTCCCTTTTCTCTTTGTTAGTCGGACTTCTCTAGCAACCTTTCATGAAGGAAAACATAACATCTCCCACATGTCCATGGATGTTGCCAGGGGACTGATGGTGACCTGTGGGACCGATCGCATTGTAAAGGTAACCTGCATAATTGTCCCAATTAGCATCTCAGCGTAGATTGCTCCCTCGCCATGCTGCGAATGAGCATGACATTTCTAGTCCAGCCTCACTTTCTGATTGGCAAGCTCGTCTTCCCCTTTCATAAGCTACCTACAGCCATCTGAAGATCCACAGTAGCAAACTGCATGCCTGTGAGTTTCCACGCCCTCAGCCTTGGCGCTTCCCAAGGCATTTCCCTCTGCCTGGCACCCCCGTCGCCATCTGGCTGAGCAAGCCCAGGGTTTCCCCTCGCCGCTGATCCCATGGCTGATCCTTTGCTGAAGCCATTCCTTCCTGTGCTAATTTCCTTCCATCCTGGGCGGAAGGCTTCTAGTTGTAAGAAATAGCCACACTTTTTTTTTTCCATTAATTCCCACTAACACAGAAACTGAAAGTAACTATTTTATACTTAGTACCACTCTTGAGTTGTGAAACTGTGACATATATTATTTCATAATAAGGTATAGACTATAGTAGAACATCATTATGATGTAATTTTCAGGTGTCTAGATACTACTGAAAAGCTTTTATCACGTTTAGTGTTTTATCACTGTTGGGGTCAGGAGGCAGTTTTGCACTGAAAGAAGAGAATGAGCTCCTTCGGCCCTTTTCCAGTCCCACGCCTGTTTGTGTCAGTCTTGGCTCTCACGGGCAGGCCAGGTGACCAGTGCTGCCTCCCGGCGCCTTCTCTCTTGCAGATATGGGACATGACGCCCGTGGTGGGCTGCAGCCTGGCGACCGGCTTCTCTCCACACTGACCCGGGAGCCGCGAGGTCTGCACCTTCCCAGCGGCAGCCTGTACAAGTGCCACCCTTCCCTGTGGCACTGCAGTCACTGTCACGTGGACAAACAGGAGCCACTTAAACACAGATCAACACTTTTCAAAGGAAAAAAATGTAAAGATGTGTTTTGGGGCATTTGTGGACCTACCTGTGGTTCCCAAAGAATGGAATCCCTCCAGCAAAACTTCCTCACAAACAGTGAGCTGATGTGGACAAGATTGATCTAGCAAATAGAGTTTTAGAGAAAAAAATATTGAACTAAAGAGTTGATGCCTAAAATGTTCTTATAACAACTGTGAGTACACGCACACATTCCCCTTGACCTGCTGGTCCTCCAAGCCCTGTGGCTGCTGTGGGAGCAGGAGTCAGGCAGGGAGGGCGCCCTCTTGAGGGAACGCAGTAGGAGCTTAAGATCCCAGCGACTCCTCATGTGCTGGCAGGATGTGCACCTGCTTTACACTTAGTTATTGACACTCATTAGAGACATCTGTTCTCTTCAGTGCCATCTGCACCTAGTATTGGGCTCACTTCACTTGTTTGTCCTGCGGGCAGTAAGCCATGGGCGAACCTCATGGTGGTTGTGAGTGAATTGTGAATTCCTCTGTTAACCAAGCAGTCCAAGTTCTTCCTTCCCCTCACACATGCTCTGAGGACAAAATGTTTTTGTGTTGCCACTACCATGGGAGTCACACAGCTGCCTGACTGTTTGTCATTGCAGTTAGTAACGACTGATGGAAAACCCAGCTACCAGCCTGTGTGCGGTGGGAATGATCATTCTGTTCCATGGAACAGCCCAGTCCTCCTAAGAGACACTTTCTATTTCTATTCAGGGTGAGCCCCATGATATTGTGGCAGTTAATATACACCTCAGACAAGAACTCCAAAGCTTTTAAAGCAATGTTGACTTGTAGTCATTGTAACTAATATTCAATATATTAGTTACATAACAACTTGCAAAATCTTTTGTATCAAATGGTGTTTGAAAGGGTTTTGGCCACTTAGTACCAGAAGGGGGAAGAGGCGGGAGAAGGGGCCCTGCTGTTAGTATTCAGATATTTATTGTTTGTTTTTAACAATAATACAGGTATCTATCACTTGACGGCTATGGAAGTGAATGGAGAGAGGCCTACATTTTTTAAGGATAAATTTAAAAATAGCAACAATATTTTTGTTAGTCTGACTGGTGGGTATTGATAGAGGCTCACTACTGTGTGACTCTGTCGGGTTCGTATGAAGACGACATGTTGTTCTGCCCGATACACGTAAGGGACTCACCCTGTGTCTAACAGCAGCTCAGAGGAGCTGTAACGTTTGACAGGCAGTTACACTGAAATGCCAGATGGCGCAGGGACACACATGCTGCGGGAAAGGGACGGGGTCAGGCACACCCTGTTTTAGAGTGATCTGCGGAGAAAGTTGACTTGCCTCAGAAATAAGACCGAAGGGTGTGTTGCTCCTTGTAATTTTTGTATTATATCACCTGAAAAAGATGTTTTCTCTAAAAACTTTCCCTAGGCTTTCTGCAAAATGTACATTACTAATATAACCTGGAACGAAAATCGAGTGATGCTAACTTCTAAATGGCATCATTGACTGTTGACTTGTGTTCAGTTAGGGTTCAGCCCCACTAAGGTGCTATCCTGGGGATTTTATGAAGTCCGGAAAGGAAAATAGAATGTGATCGATTCTTTTCCACAATGAAGAGCACTGAACTGTGGTTCCATTTTTCTTTATTCTGTAAAATGTGACTTTCAATGTCTGTGGTAGACTGAGTAGAACATCACAGCTGCTAAGAATATGCCATAGCTTTCAAACTTCTTTTTATTTTATAAAAACTTTTTAATGAAGAACCCCAATGCTCCATAGAGACTAAGATTGTGAGAGTGCCTCCCAAGGGGTTAAGCTAATAATATAAATCAAGGAGGAAATGCATATTTAAGGAAGAATTAGAGTGTGGTATCGGGAAAGGAAAGGAGATGTTTCCATGTTGCTTTCTCTCCACCTGAGCCTGTTACCGTTTTTCTGTATGAAAACACACATGGCAGCCTTGTCTTGCCTCTGTCACAAACTAAGTAGCAAATGAGGGCATATTTTCTGTAGAGGTGGGCAAAAATTATTTTCTCAATTTTACTGACTTGGGCACATAAAGATAGTACAGCTAGGCTTATAGTTATTGCCTTACTTTGACTATGTTCCTCTTAAACGGGTCACTTTAGATAGTTCTTCAAGTAATGTTTACTGGTTTTTCCATTCCTGGGATACTCACGCTCATTTGTACAAACAGGGCTTAAGAAGTATAGAATGTTAGAGAAGATCCTTATGCTTAGCCCTAGTATGTATAGGACATGAAAATGCCAATTCTTCATTTTAAACATGTTTTTAAATTGCCCTTTATTAGTGCAGGTGATGGAGGTATCTCTATAGCAATAGGTGGAAACATTATTCATTTCATTGTAAATCTCTGTTTGCTATGTCCTAGTCCTGTCCTGCTCCTGGTGGATATAAACAAACATATTGGTCTAGATGGTGTCACTTTGTCCTCTCTGTACAGAATTCAGTTTGTTCATGTCCACATTTTTAAGTTGAAACTGGCCCAAGTATGTAATAAACTTGATAGTGGCTCACACCCAAGGAACTATTTTCTAAGATCAGTTTTTTTAAAAATTAGTTTCTACTTCCATTACTGGATCTGATATCTCTTAAAATGTAAGAAACTCAGTTACTATTAATGATAAACCATCTGCTCATTATAAATGTGAGGCTTAACAAATAAGTAAGACATGCTATATTTATTCATTGTGAGCAGATTACTGAATGCCTACTCTATTTTCTGCAGTTTATTATACAGCAACTCTTTGAGTAAGTTGAAGTTCAATTGTGCGGCAAATTTGCATAAGAATATACCACTTTAAGTGTTTTTCTCTATAGCCTTTTTGACTGGGGAGTCAGGGCAATGTTGAATAGTACATTTTGTCCCTGTACTAGCTATGTTTCTATAAGATACGGTGCCCTACGGATCCCAGAGAGCTAAAAATCTTTGTCCTTTGCTCCTATTTGTGGGTTCTGTTTTTGTGGGGTTTTTCTGAGAAAATGTGTACAATAAAATATTCCTTGCTTGTTACTCTGTTGCTTAATTTAGCTTTTGTTTTTTGATCTGGACACAGGGCAGTAATAGTAGCTGCTGTGTGTTTAGCACCCTCGGTGTGCTGCCTGCTCTGCCGACTTTGTTATTCAGTCCTGGCAACACTTCAGTCATTATTGTCCCCACTCACAGATGAGAAAACCAAGAAGGTCCTGTCTGTCTTTCTGTCTGTCTGACTTGAAGCACACACCTTCTTCATACCACCTGCCTTAATGTGTAGTATGTTATGTGAGGGAGGCAGATGGTGGTGTCTCTTTTGGAGTTCATGAAGCCCTGGGGTCAGGTGGCTCAGCACATCCAGGCTCTCAGCCTGCACTGTGAGCTATGAAGAGACGCCAGATCTGTGGCCCAGTCTCCCCCTCACAGCTGTTTTGTCAATAAACATGGTAGTTCTGACCTAGAAGAAGTGATTCTTGGCCTAACTGGTAAGAGGTTGATTTGGAAACCAGAATGGCTGTTTACTATGCTATTAAAGAGATAAGCTGTATTTTTTTCTCATTCTCAAAATAATATGTTTATTATAATAAAAAGAAACTGAAAATAAATAAAAAATACCAAAAAAGTATAAAAAAGGTTTTTTGAAAACCGGGTGGCACTGATAGGTGGCTTTTGTGATGACGTAACTTCAGTCATTCATTTCCCATGCATTCTGAAGAGCAGTGATCCCTAATCTGTATTTTATGACACTCCACTATTTTAAGTCATTTTATAACTGTTACAAAATTTATTTTAGAAAGTGAATTTTATTTTTATCTGAACTAGATTAACATTAATGTGCAGAAAAGAATATAGAGTCATCCCAAAATCAAGCTAATTATTTGAAATAACTTAAGGAATCACTCTTCTAAAGTATGCCTGTTAAACTAGTAACACTCTTAAGAGACTATTACCTAAATCTAACCTCATAACAGGGATTGTCATCTATTCCTATAATATTAAAGAATAGCCATTAAATAGCCTGTAGACTCCACCATGAAAATCAAATCCAACTAATAAAGTCACAAAACAGTCACATGATTTTAACATTTCAGAATTACAGGTATCATTCCCTTATTAGATAAATGTGACATTAAGTTTTGGTAAGAATAGAAAACAAATCAGATATTTCCATAGCTGTGAATTCTTTCAGTTAATTCTGTGATTACAAGATTTGCCTGATGGCAGCTTGTTGAATTCAAGATACCTTAAGCCACAGACAGGAAAATTACATTTGAACAATTGCAAGTTTATGTAAACCATTCTTCTGGACCCCTCACGTGATTTGACTCATATCATGAGACTTGACAGGTGCATGGTAAGGACCTGCTAACCAGCTCTGGTTCTAGCCTGAAGCTCTGTAAGGCAGGGACGAGCCTCTATGTCTATATCCTCACTGCCCTTTACACAAGACCTGCGCAATCCTTAAAGGCTTTGCTAGCCCTTTGATTCTCTCAATCTTTTCTGTGTTTCATTTATTGATTGAATGGATTAGGGAGCACACCTAGGTATGTTCTTCCCATCCTTTGTCACATAAGGCTGAATATGCAAAAATGCTGTGTTATGTGCACTTCATTGAGCTGTTACCTGGAGTTAGAGGAACTCATTGGGGAGCAACTTCTATAAATAAGTAAGAACATCTGGTTGAATTAACCTCATGCGGTACTAAAAAGAGGAAGAAAGGAAGAGGAAAAAGCATATGGCCAAACCGAAATTTGTTCAGTTCTGGATTTACTTGTGTAAAAATAATTCTTTACATAAGTAATGAGTGGCTTTATTTCCAAGTTATTAATGTACTTTTGCATTTCTTATATTTTAAGGCCAGATATGACTTTTTTTAAAAATATATATTTTATTGACTTTTTACAGAGAGGAAGGGAGAGAGATAGAGAGCTAGAAACATCGATGAGAGAGAAACATCGATCAGCTGCCTCCTGCACATCTCCCACTGGGGATGTGCCCGCAACCCAGGTACATGCCCTTGACCGGAATCGAACCCGGGACCCTTCAGTCCGCAGGCCGACGCTCTATCCACTGAGCCAAACCGGTCTCGACCAGATATGACTTCTTACATCTCTTGCTTCAGGAGTCACATCTGTTAATCTATCAAATGAATCCCAGGTTGCAAGCTGAAAACTTAGGCAAGCTTGCAGACACAAGCCTACCTCCAAATGTATTCCAGAACACTTGTCACCATTCCACTGCTGCTAACCATGGTCCAGTCCTCCCACCGTCAACTGGATTGTTCTAGGAGCCGCCTAACCAGTCTCCCTGAGCCTGCCTCTGCCCTGCCAGCTGGATCTCAACACACAACTCAGATCATGCCATTTCTGTACACAACCCTCACAGCTCCCATCCCAGTGGAAGCCAAGTTCTAGAATGGTGCCTTATCTCCCTGACATCTATGATGCTCTCCTTGCTTACTTCTGTCTAACCACACTCTTGTTTTCCTCCCATAGCAGGCACTAAGTAAATAACGATGCTTGTATGTGTACAGTTTGGCTGCTGTGTGCCTAAATGAAAAGGAATTCGTGAACTTTCTTAGGGAGTGAAACCGTTTGTCGTGACTGTCTCCTCCCCTGTCATTCCTACCCATCTTATTCCACCTGCCAAACTACCGCTACAGTTTCCAGAGACAGGTTATAGAGCATAAGTACACCTGGGACATGATGGGAGGTTTCTTGCTTTTTCTAAAACATCAACTACTAGTTCTGAGTGTCTAATCATCATAAGACAACTTTAAGACAGACAACTCCACTTTAGTGGGTATGTTGGTTTTGAAATGTTTCTGCAAATTCTTATACTGTGTTATTGAGTGTTTTTTTCCCTTGAGTCTGGGCCAATCTTAGTGACTCACTAATGGAATGTAGCAGAGTGAGAAGTGACACTGTGCAACCTTGGAGGTTAAATCAGAAAGAAAATGCAATGCAGCTTCCACCCGGTTGTCCACGGGGAGCCAGCTGCCTCTGAGACCACAGGAGTCCTGACCACAGGTCCGGAGATGGGACCTGCTTTGGAGAAGTGGGTGGGGAAGATGGGAGTGCTGTGTGGACATGCCGCTGAGGCAGAGTCCACTTTTGGGTGGAGAGTTGAGGGGCGTTGTCTAGCCCATCCTGAGTTCCTGGCTCATGGGATAAGAAGAATATAGAGGCTTTCACAAAAGGTTGATACTGGACAGTACCACATAAGGTCCACTGGCCCAGACCCTAGAGCACTTGTTACCAGTTAAAGAAGGAACTGGTAAAGTCTGAATGAGCAGGGTTGAGGTTGTGGGTGAGACTCACTCTTCAAAAGTAGCCAAGAGTGCTCCTTAGACATGGAGGGGAAAAACCCCTAGGGGTCTCCCGTAGAGCTGCTGGCCGAGAATCACTTAGGATTCAGAAAAAAGGGGAAGGTGCTAGAGGAGTCTGGAGCCCAGGGATGTTCCTCAGTGGGGTCTGAAGTGAGTTTTATTTTTACTCATTAAAACATTTATACAACATTGATTCATTCAACATGTATGCTTGGAGCACATACTCTGCGACAGCTGTGGTGTGGGGGGCATTGGAAGGCGGCCGAGAGCCCAGGCTACAGAGCTGGCCACCTGGACTGGCATCCCTCTTGGGAGCTGTGTGGTCTCAGACTAGTTATTTTCCCTGCCTTACAGACACTAATTATAAGGAAATCTAATGCCAGATTTCTCTAAGTGCAAGGTAGGGAGAATGATTACCTCCAGGGAGTGTTGTAATGAAGATTAAACAAGTTAATGCATATGAAGTGTTTTAAACACTGTCAAAAACTTGATGCCCAGTAAATGTGAGCTATTTTGATGTGCCAGAGTGGGCCAGGAGATCAGAAATTCAAAGACTAATAAGTCTCAGGGACTGCAAGGCACTCAGAGGCCCCTCATGCCCCGCAGGTAAAGTCTGAGTACCCTCGTCAAGACCAAGATAGTGTCAGCCGATCCCAGACCTGGTTCCCAGGCCTGCTGGATGAGGTGGTGTCTGAAAGACCAAGTTGCACCCGTGGTTTCATGTCTGAATCTTTCTTCTCTGGTTCCTGATTGGCCTTTGTCACTCATGCCCTTTCTTTGGGGGGCAGAGACCACAGTGCCATGGAAGCTGCGCCAGCCTGAGAGCCACGCATGGGGCTGCCAGCGACTTAGATAAATTGCAATGGTGACTGTCGAGTCTGTGAAGTTGGGTGAAAATTTCGAAAGTTACATGTTTAAAGTAGCTAAAAAGTGACCAAGAGAGCACCGGATCCAATCCTTCACCTCTTCCATGACCTTGAGACCTAGTGAAGGTCAGTGACTGGACCTCCAAAGGCAAGGCAAAGGCAAGACTAGAACCCAGATCTCCAGTTCTCATCACAGGCTCCTGGGATTTTAGAATTGAAAAGAACCCGGGCAGTACACAGTCCAAACTTCTACTTTTGCTGATGAGAACTCTAGGGCTCGGTGGTTGAAAGACAGTTCATTGCCGCCCCTACTGCTTAGGCCCGCTGAACTGAACTGATATCCTTTTTTATTAAGTTGTACTTGGGAAGGTGGAGACCAGTTATAGGAAAAATAAGGTTCCTAAGAATGGGCTGAGTGCATAAAGGATGTTTTCCCACTTAACATCTTTAACTTTCTTTAGGTAGAGGGGAAAGGTTCATACTGGTAGCTGTTACTCAAAACGAACACAGGGTGTCACCATGGTCATGCCTTACTCTGAAATTAGTTCAGCCTTCTGGTCTTTGAAAGCCTTACTACAGACTGGAAAGGCTGTTAGCATCTAGTCCAGGGGTGGACAACCCCTGGCACGCGTGCCAAACATGGCACGCCAGTAACTTTTGCTGGCACATGAAACCCTCTCTTATAATCTTCCATTTACAATTTTTTTCTTAATATCAACTTTTTTATTTTTTAGATAAATTCAGTGTAGGTTCATTTTAGATAAATAATTTTACATAACAAGTTATCTTAGAGACCATGGACATGGATTGACGAGAGAGGGGAAGAGCAATTTCTATGCCTCTGCCTTAACTCTCCCTGCCTTCCCAGATCCGACCAGTGTTTTGGTTTCAGCCTCAGACGCAACGGGTTTTCATTGACAAGACAACTGCCTCACCTACTTATTCAAAATTTCACTCTATAAAAATGAAACCTTCTCTCTCGCTTTGCCCACAAGTATTAATGAAAGGGGAATAAATTTCTATGTTTCTCTCGGCAGCAAAAGTCCCACTGATAATATCAAACAGAGCCATAAAGTTTTCTGTCGGACTATCAGTGTACATGTATACATTAAAAAATAAATGTATTTTTCATCATCATATACTGTGTTTTTGTCGCTTGAATGAATTTTATTATTTCTTCAATACATACGCCTTAAGAGATATCAAGTAGGCGTAACATGTTCTCAAAAAATTAGGGTTGGCACGCAGAAGAATTTTGAGTCAGATTTTGCTGGTTTTGGCACACACTCACAAAAAGGTTGCCCACCCCTGATCTAGTCTGTAAGTCTGGCAAGGAGAGACAAGGTTATTTACTGCTCTGAGAGCTTCATTTTACCAGAAATCAAACTCTAAGCTAACATGCAGGCTCTCATTTTGCCTGGAGGTGTAGATTTGATGCAAGAGAACTAGCTAGGCAAATGTTCAATGGTTACAAAATGGGAAATGAAATGAGAAATGGGGAACATTCCCAATAACCACATCCAAGAAAAATAATTTTCTGTGTTGCACAGAGGGGCTCAGGTAAGTGAATACCTCCACTGCCAAGGCCTGAGATAGGTGATGTCATTTAAAAAAGGATTCAGAGAAGGGAAAGGGGGGTGCGGAACAAGCATTCTGTTCATGATTCTTTAATTGTGGGGCCAGTAGGATGTGGGTGCCATTTTGCATGGAAGACTAAAAGCAGTTCTTTTTAAAAATAAAACCCCAGGTTTTTAGCAGAGCCCACAAAGCCTGCCTCACTTGAGACGAGATCTTGGATTGTTCTTCTCCCTCCTGTGCTCCAGCCCCACGTGCCTTCCCTAGTGCCTCCAAGCACTCTCATCCCCAGCAGGTAAAGTCTTCGTACCCTGTCAAAGCCAAGATAGTGTCAGCCATCCTCTCCCATCCCCCTCACCAGCTGCTTTTCTTTCAGCCTTCAGGTTAGGTGTCCCTTCCTCAGAGTTTCTCCCTATGTTGCCCTTTGGTGTCGCTTCCCATTGTTCTCTATCACTGATCCCTGGTTCAGCCATCATAGAACTCATCACAATTTCCAAGTATACTGCTTTTGTTGATGTACTCATCTACTGTCCACTGAATTATACACTCACGTAGGGCGGGGTACTATGCACCCAGAACAGTGCCCAGCACATAGTAGGTACTTAATACAGAATTGCCAAATATGCGGTACTTGTGAATAAGAAAGTGTCTCTGGAGTCTTCATAAGTTGTGGGTTCTCCAGTCACTTATGTTAAAAACCGGGAGATAGGTGCCCTAGCTTTGAGGTTCTCCAGCTAAATAGCCCTAAGGGGGAGCTTCTTAGTAGGCAACTTTGGGACTGAACCAAATTGAAAATTAACTGACTTTGGGGCCTGTGGGGAGTGCGTGATTGCCAGGGGCAGAGAGGGAGAACTCAGAACTCGAACTCTTCTACTTTTCTTGAGGAGGATGCAGTCCGAACTAGAGCTTTGATTTTGCCCAAGAGGCTCACAAACTGTAGTATTAAAGAATGGTTGACCTCTATTAAGTGCATACTATGTACCAGGAACCATGTGAAATACTTTGCAGGTATTACGATTGCGGTTAATTCTCACAGAAAAACTATGAATTGCATAGCAATATTATCTCCATTTATAAATGAGGAAACGGAGGCACAGAGACATTACACAATCAGTCCAAGATTGCAGAGCTAAGCAGTGGCTAGGCCAGGACAAAAATTGAAGCCTTATTGGGGAATCTGAGCACACAGCTACCTCGCTATAAACCCTTGAGCAGGTCTGAATCAGCATTTCTCTGGGCAGGGTTGGGCTCGGTATCTTGAGCCTGTTCCCTCCACGATTCTGTGCACACCAAAGTCTGAAGTCCATATGGCCTCAGCAGGACTCTCCTTATGGATGTTTGAGTTCTCCCATCCATCAGTGGGGCCCTGACCATGTCCAGGGTGGTGATTCCTCAGGCTAGAGGTGGAAGTATGAACGCTGAGTCCAAGACAAGGAACCTCTCAGACTCTTACTCACAATGCTGAAAGGCTTGGCTAGAATAATACAGCCGAGTGCTTTGGGAATGAAGAGGACAAGAATAAAGGAAAGTTCAAAGTCTAGGTAAAGCACGCTGGTGGCCGAAAGATAACTGTAGTGAAAAGATAATGGACTTCGGAGCCAAGGTCGCCCAAACCGGAATCCCAGCTCTGCATTTTACTGACAAGTTGTTTAACTATTCTGAGCCTCGGTTTCCTCATCTATAACAGAGGGATGATAATTTACAAGAACATCTGGAGCAATCTCAGTGCTTTCTCAAAGGTGGGAGTGGGGAGAAAACAAGTGTGAGGCAAGTGTGGCAGGAGAGGAAACAAGTGACTAGAGAGGGAAAGACGGTGTTTTAAGAAAATAGTCAATTGTAATCATTATGCGTGGTATCAGATACGTACTAAACTTATTGGGGTGATCACTTCAGAAGGTATAAAATATCTAATCATGTTGTTTGATGCCTGAAACTAATATAATATTGTATGTAAACTGTAACTGAACATTTAAAAATTACAAAAATATATACCAAACCACATAATTATAGGGAAAAAAAGAAAAAGAAAAGAAAGTAGACAAAAGAAAGGAGGATGAGCCTGCATAAAAATCCTCTACTGCTACATGAATTCCTGGCAATTTATGGCCTCACCCAACTCTTAAAATACTAGATCAAAAGAGCAGAATGTGCGTTTTAAAGTTAAGATTAGTGGCAAAGGGAGGCCGAACCTCCCCTGAGCCGTTTGTGGAGACTGAGGGGTCTCTAGGGGGTGCGCACCCTGAAAAGTTCCAGGGCCCCAAAGAACTCCCCTTGGGATCCAGCTAGTGGTCAGGGGATGCTGGCTCGTCCCTAAAAAAAAAAATTTCATCGGAGTCACCTGAAATCCTCTAGAGTCCTTGCAGGCTCTGCAGTATGCCCAGAGAGCCACCCATAAGCTTGTTCAAGACGCTCTGCCAGTGCCCACCTCGGACCCTATACATCCTTTCCAGCCTGGGGACTCAGTGTGGGTAAAGAAGTTCAGGACCAAAGGACTCACCCCAACTTGGAAAGGACTATACACTGTCGCCCTGCTGATGGCATTCAGACCTGGCTACACCACTCCCAGCTCCTGCACCAGGAAACGGCCTTGATCCCGGCAGCCAGCGGCCTCACCCATGAGATCCAGGAGGAGGCTCAACGGCCGCAGGAGGGGAACTGGACTTCAGTGAGGACAGTACTGACGGGGACTGTGGCACTAGGGCACTTGGTAACTGTAAGAACATTTTTTACTAGCTAGTGAGAAAGTCCAGGGCCAAGTGGGACTAGATGCACTAGGGGACAGGAGAGCAGGGACAGAATAAAGAATGCCCCTAAAAGAAGTGGGGTGAGTAAATGAAGATTAAATGTGCCAAGCTGGTAGTTTAGAAAAATTAATTTGGTCAAACTACTTGTAGTTAGGGGGCAGTACAATCCCCTAACTAGTAAAGAAGAGTCCGTGATTTGACTCACGTACATAAAACCAGTGGGGAATGAAGTATGGTAGCCACCGTCTCAGGTAGAAACTGTAGTTTAACTCTAATCCTGTTGTTTGTCTTAACAATAGAAAAGTTACTTTGATTTTCTGAATTGTATAAATCATCCCATTCGATTAAATGCCTTATTGATTGTAATGTGAATATCCCATGGGTTGTGGTCATACTGGTCTTAGAAAGCACATTTTCCTTTACCTGGGAAGGACAGCACCGTTATCCCAAGGTCAGAGGGCTCTAGACCCCAAACTGTAATTTAGATAACATGCCTAAGTTTAACCCAGGTTACCCAAGGGCTCTAGACCCAAAACTGTAATTTAGATAACGTGCTTAATTCTGCTTCTGTAAACTGCTTTTCTTTCGAACCAGGTTCCTCATTCCAAACCCTGGGATGTAATCAATACCTTTGTGATTTTTTGCCTATATAACCTTGGAGCTTCGACCATCTTGTTGCTATGAGATTTGGGGAATGGCCCCTCATAGTCCTGGATTGCAATAAATGCGACTCTTTAATTCGAAATAAATAAATAAATAAATAAATAAATAAATAAAGTTAAGATTAGCATCCAGTATTTATCACCTTAACACTTTTTAGAATACTGATCCATTCTAGAAAAAAAGCCAGCATGTAACAGGGTATTTATGATGTCGTAATGTCACAAGGTCAGAAAATATAAGGCAAAGGACCTATTCTCCTTCAACAGAAGAAGGGGAAATATTCACTCACATAAATCTCTGTGTGTAGGGGACTGCTTGCTGACACTTCCCCAGGTGACAATAAATCTTTGTGTGCAGATTACTGTGCTGCTTGTTTCTTTTTATATACATACTTGCAGTGCTGGAGTATAAACTAGAGGCCCAATGCACGGATTTGTGCACATTAAAAGGAAATTAATTAGAAGATGGCCAGTGGTGCGGGACTGGGCAAGAGGGGTCGTACATGCCCTGGAGCCAATCTCCTGCGTTCCCTCCCTGGCCAGCCGCACCTGAGGCGATGCTGGGGCTTGAAGGGCATCTGCGGAGTGAGGGAGTGAGCGGGGTCGCTCCAGCAGGTGGGGTCCCTTGGCCTGGCCTGTAGGGATCCAGCTGAAACCGGCAGTCCGACATCCCCCAAGGGGTCCTGGAGTGCGAGAGGGCACTCTGCAAAGTTGCTGTCGCTTGGCAGATCTTGCATTGAGCATCTGCCCCCTGGTGGTCAGTGTGTGTCATACCTACCAGCTAGTCGGCTGGTTGGCTGGTTGGTCTGTTGCTTAGCCTTTTATATATATAGATATATTTTTATTGATTTCAGAGAGGAAAGGAGAGGGAGAAGGAGAGAGAGATGGAGACATCAATGATGAGAGAATCATTGATTGACTGCCTCCTGCACATCCGGATCAAGCCCACAACCCAGGCATGTGCCCTGACTGGGAATTGAACCATGACCTCCTGGTTCACAGGTTGATGCCCAACGGCTGAGCCATGCCAGCCAGGCAATCTGCTTGTTTCTTGGGCTTCATGTGCGGCTTGCACTGCTGGAGAATAGCTTGCTGGAGCCATGAAGCTACCGTGCCAACCTGCTCAGCTCTCTCCATTGCTTTGAAACAATGCAGGACTTTTTAGAGACACATTTTGACATGTTTTGGAAAAGGTACTTTGGTCAGTGAGTATACAAGGCAGCTTTTTAAAAATTATTATTCATTCAAATATTTATTGAGCAGCGAAGGAGATACAAAGGTGATTAAAACATGGTCCAAGAAATGAGGCAAACACACAGGGAAGTAGAAAACAAAGTTCAGTTCCCTGAGTCACAGCGTCAGAAGAAAGTGCTGTAAGCTTTTTAAAAAAGTTAATACAAGTTAAAATTTATTACTAGTAATAACAGCAATAATTAGTGAATACTGACTTTTTAATCCTGCCAGTGTCTTTAGGACCCATGAATGAAAAAGAGGTTCTATGGAAAGTAGCTTCACAGGATGATATGATCATAAATTCCTAACTGGGCACGTCAGGGTGGGTAGTCACGCCCCAGGCCTATAACTTTTTAGTGGAAGGTTTATATTTGTCTTAAGTAAGTCCTGTCCATTGTTTCTGTGCATCTAGGTTAACAAACCTCTGAAATGCCTCTTTTTCAGACCCTTCCTCTAAAGCAGCAGTTCTCAACCTGTGGGTCACGACCCCTTTGGGGGTCGAACAACCCTTTCACAGGGGTCACCTAAGACCATCAGAAAACACATATATAATTGCATATTGTTTTTGTGATTAATCACTATGCTTTAATTATGTTCAATTTGTAACAATGAAATTGGGGGTCACCACAACATGAGGAACTGTATTAAAGGGTTGCAGCATTAGGAAGGTTGAGAACTACTGCCCTAAAGTATGATCACCCTGAAGAGAACACAGAATCTTAATCCTATCTCTGCCTTGCTCTCTCCCACCTTCACATAATCATTTTTATGTTCCCTCCCTCATTCCAAATGCTTAAAGAAGCTATAAACTGTCTCATTTATCCACTGAGATAAACACCTCTTCCACTGAAAGACAATCCCAGCACTCAGCGCGGGTCCATGGAGCCACGTTACCAGGGCAGGGGTTAGCTCTCAACCCTTCCCCTGCCTCAACTCACTGGAGGGCTAGATGGTTCTGATTGTTCTCCATCACCTTTTAAATAAAGTTTAATAGTTCTCCATCGCCTTTTAAATAAAGTCTCTCAATCTTTATTGAAAATGGAAAAATCATTAAATTTATTATTTTTGGTTTAAGTATAGTTTCTGTACAATATTAGTTATATTAGTTTCAGGTGTACAATATAGTGATTGAACTTTTGTATACCTTACCATGCGATCTGCCCACTAATTCCAGTAATCACCTTTTATTGTATAAACCTATCACAGTAGGCCAACCAGCCCTGTGGTCCCTGTTTCTATGAGTCTGTTTTTGTTTTGTTTGTTTGATTACATAGCAGTAAAAATAAAATAAAAATTAAATCTTGCCATTTGGAACAATATAGATGGACCCAGCGGGTATTATGCTAAGAGACATAAGTCAGACAAAGACAAATACTGTGTGGTTTCACTTATAATATGGAATCTAAAAACCAAAGACTTTCAGTTTTACTCGACACCCATCACACTGACATCTACTGCATTTTTAGTGGTGATTGTAGCTGCCAGATTAACAAGGTGTATCTGCATTCCATTCCCTTTATTTCTTATGGTATAGCAGTGATAACCATCAGCTCACTCTCCTGATGTGTCTTTGTTTAATAAGACTAACAAAATGAGAAACCCAGGAGTTCCTCCTCCCCATTCCATTTATCTTTAGTTAACATTTAACCAGGTTACCATTATGATCGGAAAAAAAGACTTCCTGACAAAACTCCTTTGATGGCCTTTTCTTCCTTTATTGTTTTAAACTCATAGCCTGATCTCTCTTAATTTCTAGAAAATTAACATCATCTAGAATGGCATCATTTGACTGTTATCATGTGCCTAATTTCTTCTTCTCCCGGTGGACTCCAGGGTGGCCTTTACTGCATGTTTTATAACTTCTGTTACCATGCAACTATGGAGTGATTTGAGAAGTGAAACTCATAAATGAAGTTGACCTATAATACCAGGGCATTGTGTTGTGAGTCAGTACACATACACATACACACACACAAGAATTGTGTGCACCGGCTCAGGGATGACCAAATCTGAAATGTACAACACACCGTGCACCCTGGCTTCTGCCAACTGTGAGAAATCACATCAATGGAGCCACTTTAAAATCAAAGCTGCCATCCCAGAGGAACAGCCTTGCACGTCTTACTCCTCAAACCTTTGGAATGTTGAAACTGGGCGAAGCCACCTTCAGAATGGGCCTAAGCAGCACTGTATCCCAAACAACTATTTGTCGTAACTAGAACTGAAAATTAAAGACATTCTTTAGAATGAGCGTCACTATGTCGCCTATCTGCACCTTCTATTTCTTCCTCCTATTCACGTAATTGTTCCCTTCCCTTTTCTCATAACTATCCCTTGCATTCACTTCCTCTTGGGGACACTATTTGGGCTTCTACCTGAATCAGTGCTTCCTGCAAAGCTATTCTTTTGGGTCACAAATAAATGCTCATTGCCTTTCCCTTTGGTCTTGTAGTTTTAGGATAACACGAAGACAACAGATGTTGAATCTGAAGGCCCTGTCAGGCTTAGGCCAGGGAAGCCCTCTTCACAGTGAAATATCTTGAGTTATGGGACCTCTGGGGCCTGATGGGGTTGGCCTCCTTGCTGACCTCATGTAGAGCCTGGAGTTTGAAAGAGAGCAAAGATGAGACAGGGAGTCAAGACTCAAAAATTCAAGTTATCCCACTGAGACAGTGAATGCTCTGAGTAAACATTGCTGACACCACTGCTGCATTCTGAGGGGGTCTGCCAGGAGTGAGGCTCCGGAGGGGATCGGCTTGAGCCCGGGTGACTCAGTGCCAGGCTCAGCCCTGCCTCTGGTCGCTGTCTGTGCCTGCTTTGACCTCACTGCCTCTGAGTCTCAGGCTCTTGTCTGTACAATGTTGAAAACATTAACAAAATAAAAGGCAACCTATAAAATGGGAGAAAGTATCTGCAAACCATGTATTGAATTACAGGTTGTCTTGAAGGCCAGGTAAGATAACTTCTGTGAGGTGTCCAGCCATAAGAGCGATTGGGGTGTTATTTGAGAATCTGGAGGTAAGAACATTTGGGGGAGAAGCCAGGACAGAAGCCCAGGATAGCATCCACGGCCTATCTCAGCAAGGTCATGACGGAAGGCAAGGGATGGCAATAGTTTTTAAGTTAAATTCCCCTCATTCTCTAATCAAACTTTCCCTAACATGAACCATAGAGTCAGGGAACTTTGTCCTGCTTTAATCTTTTACTTAATTATCACTGAGATTTTACCAGCTTTAAGACTCACCTTTAGTCTTCCCATGTCTTTCCACTAGCAATAAACCCTTAAAGCAGAAGCCTGTAGATGTTTTGCATAGATCAATCAGCAAGGTGTGTGCGATAGGGCTGAGCCCCGCTTTAAAATCAGATAGAAAGAGAAGATCCAGGTACCACGAGGCAACAGGTCCATGATGGAGAGAAAACGGACCCTGGCCGGAGAATTAGAAGTGTGGAAAGCAGCTCTCCTGAACTCACAGTAACTGTGGACCATCTGTCAGGAGGCAAACTCACTCCATCAAATGGGGTTTAACTGTTAAATAACCCTCTTTCAGAGCCCTCTGGCGGATGCCACACACCAGGAGTGGAAGCCATCAGGCATGTAGCAACTGAAAGCCGGGGATATGGAGGCACTGAGATTTTTGAGAACTTTGAGGTTGGAGGCTGTTGCGGTCTCGCGGGCTTTTAGTGTCTATGATGCCCTCATGTAGGAAGGACCCAGTGCCTTCTGGCTCCTGCTCACCTCTTGAACCTCCTCCCACTTAACTCCAACCACAGAGGCCTTGTTTGGGGTCGATTGAAAAGGCCAGCGAACTCTTTTCTTCTGCCCAGGTGCATTGGCGGCGCGCAGGTGAGCTGTCACCTGAGGCCGCCAGCGCGGCGCTGGGCGGGGCGAGGGGCGGGGAGGCGGGGGAGAGGGGAGGAGGGGGAACTGGGGGAGCGGCAGGGGAGCCGGCGGGGAGGAGTCTGCAAACTTTCAGTTCGAGGGCATTGTGGGAAGCAGCCCTGGTCCGAGGCAGATGCCTCACCTGTCAGCCGCGCCGGCTCCTGCGCTTGGCTCTCGCCACTCGCCACTCGTCAGGCTGGGGCGGAGGCGGCCGGGTCACCATGGTGAGTGCCCGAGATCGGGGCGGCGCTGGCCGGGGAGTGAGCGCTCTCGCTCTCGAGAGGCACCTGCGGAGCCCGGCCCGCGCGCGCTCCGTGGGGAGCTGCCGGGTCCCGCCGGGGTCCCCCGGCCCGTCCCCGTCCGTGCCTGTGGCCCAGCCGCCGGGACGGGGCGGGCGCGCCGGGGCACCCGGGACCCCAGCCCGGGACTCTCGCGGCCACCTGGCGCCGCTGCTTCATTCATTCAGCCAATGTTAGCTGAGCACTTAGGCTGTGCCAGGCGTGGTGCCAGGCGCTGGGGATATCGCGGAGGATCGGTGGGGACCTAGCTCTCCGGGGCTCAAGTTCTAAGCGGGAGGTGTGGCCGGAGGGAGGCGTGTAATCCACCGGTAACAACGAGAGTAAGCGAGCTGTCTTCGCCAACACCGGGAGATGGAGGGTGGAGAGGCCAGTCTGCGGGGTGGGCGTGCGGGAAAGGCCGCTGTGAGGAGGTGGTGACGTCTGAGGTCCTGGAGGAGCCCTGCGGCGGTGGGAGCAGGCGGAGGAAAGGCCGCAGAGAAGAAACCCTGGCCACATGAGGCCGGGCCTTAGAAGCCGAGTTTGGGTTTTACTCCATCTGAGTGGGGGATCCTTGGGAGCATGTTAGCAGGAAAACGGACCTTATCTCTTCTATATATTTATTTTATATTCTTTTATTTATTGATTAAGGTATTACACATGTGTCCTTATCCCCCCTTGCCGCCCCCCCCCCCCCCCCCCGCTCATGCCCTCACCTCCCCTGGTGTCTGTGTCCATTGGTTAGGCTTATATGCATGCATACAAGTCCTTTGGTTGGTCTCTCCGCCTTACCCCCACCCTCCCCTACCTTCCCTCTGAGGAGGTTTGACGGTCTGATGGATGCTTCTCTGTCTCTGGATCTGTTTTTGTCCATTAGTTTATATTGATCATTATATTCATATTTCTAAACGATCTTTTTGGCGGCTGTTGGAGGTTAGACGTGTGTATGTGTGTATGTATGTGTGTCTATGCATGTGCATGTGTGCATGTGCATGTGTGTGCACATGTATACGTGTCTCTGTGCATGTGTGCATATGTGCATGTGCACATGTATGTGTGTGCGTGTGTATGTATGTATGCATGTGTGTGTGTGTCTGTGTGAGTATCACAGTGGAAACAGGGAGACCAGTTGCAGTGTTGCAGGGGACAGGTCCGTGGATGCACTTGGGTGGAAGCGACAGCTTCAGGCACCTCTTGCTCTTGCCTTCCATCCAGGTAGCATTTTGAGAGCACAGTGGCCTGAGCTGCACCAGACCCGCTTCATCAGGTGACCTCACTCCCCAAATCCCCGGAAAAGTGACCTGCAAGCCCCTGGTGCTCTCTGATCAGGTGGCCCGGACAGGAGGACCATGTGGGTTCAGACAGTTGATGGACAAGGAGAGAAAGGGAGAGCCCAGCCCCTGGACAGCAAGACCCAGGTGCCAGTTCCTAGGAGGAGGGCTTTGGCTGCACGGACTAGAGGCATGTAGAGGCACCGTTGTTTGTTTGCTGAGGGTTCCTGGTAAATACCTGTGATGCAGAAAGGAGGCTGTAAATAATGGAGCAGCTCTCCTGGCTTGCTCAGGTTTCCCAAGGAACAAGGCGACCGTGAGCAGCAGCCCGCCAGCATCATTTGCCTGATGGGGGTGGAATGAGGCCGTGGAGTTGCTGAGCAGCTGAAGACAGCTTCCATCCCAGGGGCTGCAGCAGGGCCCATGCTGTAGCACCTGCTGTGGAGATTTAACTTTCTTGCTGGTGAAAATTGTGGTCAGTTGATCAGAAATGTGCAGTTTCCCTGGTTTTCCACCAGATCTTGCCCAACAGGAAATATTAATGTCTTGAGCACTTGTGATAGGCCAAGTGGCAGGCACAACCCTTGCATTTCTGATCTCGATCCTTGCAACAACCAGAGAGTAACTGTTGTGCTCTTTGCCTTTTACCTGGTTTGACATGTTCTAGCAGTATGTCCTTGGATAAGCCCTTGACCTCTCCATGCTAGTTTGCTCATGGAGACAATATTTGTTCTAAATTTGTAAGGCAGGGGTCCTTACGAGTCCCTAAGACTTTTCAGAGGGCCACAAGGCCAAACTGTTTTCATGATAACACATGATATTATCTGCCCTATTCATGTTCATTCCCATGTGACTGCATGTGGAGTTCTGTTGAAGCAAATACAACAGAATGACCTTGGGTAGTGCATCTATTGAATGCAGAAGCAGTTAGGAGAGTCCAAATGCCTCCTATTGAGCCAGAAATTATGGAGACTTGCTAAAAGATAACAGTGCCACCCTTGTCAATATTTATTTATTTTTTGCTTTGGAAAATATTGTTACTCTTCATAAAAAGTTATCTCTGTTAGTGTGTAATAGCCTTATTATTATTTTTTTTTAAATGAGCCCAGCCGGACTGTGGTGGCTCAGTGGTTGAGTATTGACCTATGAACCAGGAGGTCACAGTTTGATTTCTGGTCAAAGCATATGCCAGAATTGTAGGCTCGATCCACGATTGTGCAGGAGGCAGTTGATCAATGATTCTCTCTCATCTTTGATGTTTCTATCTCTTCCTCTCCCTTCCTTTCTGAAATCAATAAAAATATATATAAAAAATAAATGAACCAGTTAATTTCTAAACTTTTTCTCTATTTAAATGTATAATATATGGCTACAACCTACGTAAACAACAATTTGGGCCCTAGCCGTGGCTCAGTGGATAGAGCGCTGGCCTGCGGACCAAACGGTCCCGGGTTCGATTCCAGTCAAGGGCATATACCTCGGTTGTAGGCTCCTCCCCTGCCCAAGCCCCGGTCAGGGCCTGTGCAGGAGGTAACCAATCGATGTGTTTCTCTCACATTGATGTTCCTCTCTGTCTTTCCCTCTCTCTTCCACTCTCCCTAAAAATCAATGGAAAAATATCCTCGGGTGAGGAGTAACAAAACAAAACAACACAAACAAAAAGCACAACAATTTGGGGGCTGTCTATTTTTAAGAGTGTAAAGCCATCAGAGAGAGGTTGTGTGAGTTAATGCAGATGAAAATGCATAGAGCAGCTTGGCCTACTATAAGTGCTCAGTGACTATGATGTCTCATCTGTTTTTTCTGTCAAATGGTAGGGAATAATCACTGGTCCTCCCTATTGCCCTGCAGCACTAGGCTTTTTTGCGAGGGCCATTTTGTAACCCCTGTCTGTTCCTGCCTCTTGCCAACTCTTACTCTAGGAAAACTGGCCAGTGCTTAGAGCATCCCACCTGGCATGTGCACACCGGAAAAGGTTCTGGATTCCACTCTGCGGGTGACCCAAGTTTCCAGCCCAGAGATTTCAGACCTCACACATCTTGGAGCTGTGTTTGTATTTGAATCATACTGTATGAATCAGCTTTGTACTTCTGCACCCTGCCTTTGTTTTAGAAATCTCTGCCTTGGAAAACAATGCTAGGGTTATTGTGTTTCAGGGGCCGGGAGCCCAGTGCACGTACACATCTTACTGGGAAGAATTTGCTACTGAATGGTTAAAATGTTGATGGAAGGATTTTATTTTTAAATATATTTTTATTGATTTCAGAGAGGAAGGGAGTGGGAGAGATAGAAACATCAATGATGAGAGCGAATCATTGATCAGCTGCCTCCTGCACATCCCACACTGGGAATTGAGCCTGCAACCTGGGCATGTGCCCATGACCTTTTGCTTCATAGGTTGATGCTCAACCACTGAGCCACACCGGCGGGGTGATGGAAGGATTTTTTAGTTTGTTTCTTTATTTTTTAGTTTGTTTCTTTATTTTTCTCCCCTGTAAGAAGATAGCAGTGAAAATTTATAGGGTGAATTTTAAAAGGCTTTGGGGACACCGTAAATAAAAATGCAAGCAGACTTTGCTTTATGCAGGCCACATGCTTCTGAAGAGTTGAAGTGACTTTTAAAACCATGTTGTGAACAAAACGGGAATTACCCATTGAAAGAAACTCCAATGGAAAGCC
The DNA here is from genome assembly GCF_964212035.1 of Myotis nattereri. Taxonomy (NCBI): domain Eukaryota; kingdom Metazoa; phylum Chordata; class Mammalia; order Chiroptera; family Vespertilionidae; genus Myotis; species Myotis nattereri. Next base: position 25,927,320 of record NC_138082.1, on the reverse strand, counting down.
CTTTTGAAATGAGTAATCATCTTCTTGTGTTGCAGATTCAGTTCTCATAATGTATGTTATTTATCTCAACTGAGATAGACGGTTGTTGAAATGTCGAAGATTTCTTGCTGTGATTTTAAGTCTTCTTTAGAGAGACCTTCCCAAGCTGAACTGTGAAGCCATTTCTTTTCCAGAATTCATGTTAGTTTAAAGCAACATGTGTGCACCCTTCTTCTAAATCAGATAATTCTGTTTCCCGTGTTCATTGCTGTTTCCTTATGTTACATAGACATAGGAAAGGTGAAAGGGAATTGGGGAGGGTGAGGGAGGAGAGCCCCAACTATGAACCTGTAAATCCTGCCATGTGCCCCCTCCCCACCCAGTATATTAATTGTATTGTCTGTGGCATAAGTGAACTGTAATCAGGATGTAGTTATTTGGGCAGTTTAAATTCCAGTCTGAGGGTGAAGCAGTCTATTGCTGTAATGAGCTCTTTCCTCCCCTTGAGGCCCAGTCTGGGCTGCTGGCCAGCGGTTGGTGTGGGGGACAGGGGCTTTGGAATAGGGAGGGAAATGACCCTTTGTGGTGTTCAGTTGTCCCAAGAGGGTTCACCCACTTCCCTTCCCACAGATCTCCCAACAACACGAGGGAAACTTGTATTTGCCTCTCGCCAGGACTGTTACTTCTGAGTTCCTATTACTCGTTTTTATGACAAATACTGACAAGAGCTTATGATTTTTATGTGGCATTTTACTAGCAACAGCTGGAAGGGAACGGTCAGCAGACTGCGTGTTTGCCACACTGTATCGTCAATGCTTGTCCCGTTGGGTCCCATGAATTATTTCATTATGGACAGAGAGAGGATAATAAAGTTATCCTTTCCCTTCTCACACACATCAAGAAAATCCCTTTAAGAGTCATGCATTTCTTGACATCTCCGTGAATCATTCCTTCACTTAAAAAAATCATTATAGTTCATTATAGTTGGCGTACAATAGTATACTAGTTTGAGGTGCACAACATGGAGATTTGACATTTATATACCTTATGATGTGATCACCACAGTAGGTCTAGTAACCAGTGTCCCCATACAAAGTTACGATGTTATCGGCTACAGTTCCCATGCTGTACATTCCATCCCCGTGGCTTATTTATTTTATAACTGGAAGTTTGTACCTCTTATTTCCCTTCATCTTTTTCACCCACTCCCCACCCCCCCTTTCTCTGGCAAGCATCTATTTGTTCTCTGTATCTATGAGTTTCAAACAAAACAGAACAGAAACAAACTCCTTCCACTTTTTTGTTGTTACTACATTCAGAGTTTGTCCCAGAGATCTGGGGCCTCTCTGAGGTTACTCCTTCCCTGGGGCCTCTCCTTGCCCCTCACAGAGCCTCTCTTCCTGGTATATCTCAGTCTTCTCTGATGGAATTCTTTGTTTCCCCTGAAGTGTCCTAGTCATTTATTTACCCAGGAGAAACTCCCTAATCACCTTTCGAAGCCCCCAGACCCCAGATGCGATAGAATGTATGCAGAAACCAGAGGCAAATGCCCCTCAAATGCTCTGTGTTGTACTAACCTGTCTTGCCAGCATCCTGACTAGGAAAATGCTTGCTGCATGGCTGCCAATAGCAGAACACAGTAATTTATACGCACATTGTTTAAGTTAGGGATGAAATGCCATTGACCCTTATGAGGCAGGTGGGCTTCAAAAAATCTCCCATAAAGCCCCAAGCCTGAAAACTTTCCCACAGATAGATCTGGGTGTGAGATAGCTCTCTCTAAATAGTTTTTTAAAACTGCCTGGGGAGGAATAATACGATCACTCACTAATTTCTCAGTGCGATGGGGCGTAGACTAAAGTACATTCAGTGAAGAATAAGAGCATCCAGGATTCTATTTTGAATGCCCTTTTTGAGCTTGTTTAGCAGGATTGTGGGGATGATAAGAATTTATGGGTATGGGGTGAGGTCCAGTGGACACTAAAATACTCCTGAGCCTTCCTTCCATCTAGGTCTATGAGGAGGAGGCACTGAGGTCATAGTTTGCAAACTGAGATGCTCATGCCCTTTTTATTCTTATCCTTGCAGAGGGGGGACCTCAGAGGATGAACACTACTCATCCAGATCATTTTTAGATGAAAAAAAATTATTTTTTTGCATTAAAACATGAATATATTTGGGTCCAAGATGTAAAATGCACATAAGCTTTAAAGATAAAAGCCTGATAAATAGCATGTTTATGGCTAGTTGCTCAAGGCTAACCCTCCATGTCTCCCAAGGCTACCTGCCTTTGCTGCTGTTAAAATTATTTGGGTAGAAAAATTTAAGACAGTGTTCTAAGGCGGGGTCAGAAAATTTTTTCTGTCAAGGGTTGGATTGTAAATGTTTTAGATTTTGTGGGCTCTGTAGTTTCTGTCACCATTAACTCTTCTACTGTAGAGTGAAAGAAACCATGGACAAGGTGTGAATGAGTGTGGATACATTTTAATAAAACTTTATTTACCAAAACAAGGGAGGGCCAGAATTGGCCTATAGGCTGTAGTTTGTTGACCCATGTTCTAAGGCAACTTCCATGTATTCACTGGTAAGTGTATTAGACAAGTGCATCAGACACACTGGCAGTGTTCCAGGCACGACTGGTTACATGACTGGGGGAACCCAGTGCAAAATGAAAATGTAGGGGCCCTTGTTCGGAGTTTACTGAGAATTTTCAGGTGATGACAGCAGTAATCTGAAAAAAAATCATTATAGTTAATTATAGTTGGCATGCAATATTTTGCTAGTTTGAGGTGCACAACAAGTGTGGTGCCCTTCGAACCCAGGCATCCGGTGTCCACAGAAACCAGCCCTGCATCGGGGCCCCAGAGATTGTGCTGGATAAGTCAGAAGTTTCCTACTCTCCTGGAACCCCCATTCTCGGTGGGAAGTTCTGTAAACTTTCTAAATATTTTGTATCAAGCACACAGCGAAGGATTATACTAGAAAGCTTGGCTAAGCCCTCATCTTTTTGGAAATTGCTGCCATTTCTGAGATGGGTGGTGTGGGGACCTAGTTGAGGCATATAGATCAGGGAGCAATTCTGGCTAACTCAGGTCCTAACACCTCCAACTCTTCTTGGCCTGAGGATAGGGGTGGGGGGTGGGGGGCAGGGGGCATTGCTCAGCTGGCTCAGCCTTTGCAGGGTCATTTCCTGGACCAGTTCCAACTGAACACAGCGTTCAGGAGCATCTGCCGCAGTTAGTTTCAGATTAATGCTTCTGCCACGGGCATGCCTTTCTCCATGTCCCCATGGAGCCCTGGGCGCAGGACACCATGGCTTCCCAGCCCCTCTCATGTTTGCCCTGTTCATCCAGGTATGGCGTAACTTGTCAGCATAGATCCTGCACATTCTTCCCCCATTTGTGTAAAATAAACATACAGATACCCCTATATATAAACTGAAAGCTTCCAGAAGGATATGCAAGAGACAGTGATTGTCTCTGGAAAGGGCTCTAAGCATTCGCTGTGCAAGATTTTTATTGTCTGTCCTATTATTAGATGCTTCAGTGTTTTCTATTTTAATATAGTACCTTTTTTATTTTTTTATTTTTTTTAAATTAAATCTTTATTGTTCAGATTATTACATTTGTTCCTCTTTTTCCCCCCCACAACTCCCCTCCACCCAGTTCCCACCCCACCCTCCGCCCTTACTCCCCACCTACTGTCCTCATTCATGTGTGCGATTTTTGTTCAGTCTCTTCCCGCACCCCCCTCACCCCTTTCCCCCCCAAGAATAGACAGTCCACTCCCTTTCTATGCCCCTAATTCTATTACAATCACCAGTTTATTCTGTTCATCAGATTATTCACTTGATTTTCAGATTCACTTGTTGATAGATGTGTATTTGTTGTTCATAATTTGTATCTTTACCTTTTTCTTCTTCTTCTTCTTCTTCTTAAAGGATACCTTTCAGCATTTCATATAATACTGGTTTAGTGGTGATGAACTCCTTTAGCTTTTTCTTATCTGTGAAGCTCTTTATCTGACCTTCTATTCTGAATGATAGCTTTGCTGGATAAAGTAATCTTGGTTGTAGGTTCTTGGTATTCATCACTTTGAATATTTCTTGCCACTCCCTTCTGGCCTGCAAAGTTTCTGTTGAGAAATCAGCTGACATTCGTATGGGTACTCCCTTGTAGGTAACTGAGTTTCTTTCTCTTGCTGCTTTTAAGAGTCTCTCTTTGTCTTTTGCTCTTGGCATTTTAATTATGATGTGTCTTGGTGTGGTCCTCTTTGGATTTCTTTTGTTTGGGGTTCTCTGCACTTCCTGGACTTGTAAGTCTATTTCTTTCACCAGGTAGGGTAAGTTTTCTGTCATTATTTCTTCAAATAGGTTTTCAATATCTTGCTCTCTCTCTTCTTCTGGCACCCCTATAATTCTGATGTTGGTACGCTTGAAGCTGTCCCAGAGGCTCCTTACACTATCTTCATATTTTTGGATTCTTTTTTCATTTTGCTTTTCCAGTTGGGTGTTTTTTGCTTCTTCGTATTTCAAGTCTTTGACTTGATTCTTGCGATCCTCTTGTCTGCTTTTGGGAGTCTGTATAATATTCTTTATTTCAGTCAGTGTATGCTTAATTTCTAGTTGGTCCTTTATCACAATATCGAAGGTCTCATTAGATTTCTTGAGGATCTCACTATATTTATCGGCGGTCTCACCAGTCTTTTCGAGGGCCTTACTAAATTTATCGGCGGCTTCTAGACAGTTCTTGAGAGACCTAAAAAGTGTGGTTTTGAACTCTATATCCAGCATTTTGCTTTCCTCCATTTCTGTCATTTGTGTCCTGTTTCTTTGTCTCTGCATTTTTTATGCTTTCTTGGTGCACCCCCTTGTGGTCTTTGTGCACCGTCTTGTTGTAGTTAAGCCTTGATTGTTGTAGGTAACAGTGGGGGGGGATTTGACCTCCAGGCCAATTGGCTGTGAGAATCAGCTGTGTCTGCAGTGGGAGAACTTCTGTCCTGATCTCTAGGGAGGTGCTAAACTAGCCTCTGCCTGAGGCTATCCAGCAAATGCCTCCGTGCAAGGCTTGAGCGGGGCGGGTCCCAGGGGATCAACAGGGCGGGTGGAGCGAGCAGTTATGGCTGCTCTCAGTCCTGCCTTCAGAGGCTCTGCTTCGCAGTGTCCCAGCAATTGCTGCAAGTACCTCAGAGAGAAAGCTGCCCTCGAGTTCCAACCGATGCCAGACAGTCCCGCTTCTCCCGTTTGAGTCTGGGTCCCCAGAGACTCGCCCAGAGCTGGAGCTCAGAGCCTGAGACTCTCTCCTGATTGAAAAAGACAACCACGCCCTCAGCCGCCAGCCTGCTCCACATGCACCTCCACACTTTAGTATTTTACTTCCACACCGCACCCCCTCTGAGTCTCGGTATGCTTTTCTCTTTCCTTCCAGTTGTAGAATTTCCACTCAGCCAGCCTTCCTGTGGTTCTGGGTGATGTCCGTTCTGTCTTTTAGTTGTATTTTTGAAGTGGTTGTGTGAGGCAGGAATCTCCGGTGTTTACCTATGCCGCCATCTTGGTTTCTCCCCATAATATAATACCTTTTTGAAAATTTATTTTTTATTGTTGACAGTATTAAAGATGTCCCCCATTACCCCTCCCTTTGACCCTTTCCACCCAGTCCCCCACCAGGCCTTCACCATACTGTTTGAGTCCATGGGCTATGCATATATGCATATAAATTCTTTGATGAATCTCTTCCCACCCCCTTCACCTACCTTCCCCTGAGATCTGTTAGTCTGTTTCATGAATCCATGTCTTTGGACTTTTTTTCTTCCTCAGTTTATCTTACCTTTTAAATGATATAAAAAAGACTTTATAAATATGTTGTTTTTATTGCTTCTCTAGGAAACTCTGTGTTTTATAACTTCTTAAGCTTGAATGTGTTTGTAATTGGGATGGTAGCAGAAGGAGTCCCCTTAAAATACACACACACACACACAAATTTTTTCCCCTCTTTCTTTCTCACTAACTTGGGCTTGGGCTCTTGGCTAGAGTTCAGAACTTCTAATTGTATTTTACTTTCATATGAGCACTGAGAATAGCTGGGAGGCGGGGATGTGAGCCAACTCACTCACTTCAGTGACTCTGAAACTTTTGGTAACAGGTAAAATAATATTTCTAGTTGCTTCACAGGACTGAGCCATTCAAGTACAGATGTGTTTGTCAGGTCATCCGGGGTGTGCCTCTCCACGTTTAATGGGCAGCTGAACATTCCAGCAAAATTGAGAAGTCACATACTAAAAAAGTCGGGAAGGACCTGGCAAATCTGGTATCAGATCCAGATTATCACTGAATTGTTCTGCCCCCAATTTCAGTGTCTGCTGCTTTTCCTCGTTTTCCTTGAAAAAAAGGGTGGGGGGGGGGGATCAGGTTTCATCCTGCAGCTGAAGCTAGAAGAGGACTGAAAAAAAAATGTTTCTTCAATGAGAAGTGTGAGAATTTCATCAGGTGACAGAACATTCTGTCAGAAGAGGCCTCTCTGTCATGTGACACACGGAGCATTTCACACAGGTTTTCACGAAGCCTTGGCTTGCTCGCATCTAGAAGATGTGGGACCAGGTGTGATGTGGCAGGGAGTGGGGAGGTGGCGAGGTGGACACCCCTGGCCCTGTGTGTAAGCTGCGTGACTTGGACAGGTGGCTCCTCCCTCTCCGAGTCAGGCCTACTTCCTGGGGTTACCTGAGGATTGAATGAGAGAATCCAGTTCAAGCCTTTTGCATGGGGGGCCTGGAATTCATTCCATAAATGATAGCTAGGCTCTATTTTAAAGAAATAGGAAAAAGCTAACAAACCACTTAAAAATTGGTTCATAAGACTTATTTTCTCCCCTGAGGAGTTCATTTGAACAGATAAAATAAAGAAACAAAATATCATAGACTGCAAATATTGGGGAGGTGGGAGAAGGTAAGGGTTATCCTAACGTCCCATTTTTTCTAAATGTGATTCAAAACTCCATGTAGGCATAGAACGTTTTTCTTTTATTCTTTAAACAAGCACGTGCCCTCGGTTTCTTTACTAAGAAGTCAATTCCTCAATTCTAAGTGTGCTGTGTATAAATTCTACCTTTCAGAGTCCATTTGGCCTCATGGTTTTAATACCCGAAGAATTCAAATGATGCAGTCTACATCAGCAAGCTTTGGGAGGCTTGACTCTGTACCAAGGCAGGTCAGATTGAACCTGAACTTAGAAAGAGTACATGGGTGTGCCACCTCCCACCTTTTAACACATTTTGCTCATAGCTGTAGGTATTGCTATCAAGGCACGAAGGCCCTGGCATCTAGTTTTTCTTGAGTGCTGGATTGGCTGCGGTAGGAAGAAAATGAAAGTTCTTAATAAACATTTCAGTGGTCATTACCATGCAGGGTGCTGAGTTCAGCATATTTAAGCATATTTAGCCTATTTAAGCCCAGTCTCTGGAACAATTTTTCCTGATCACACACACACAAAATTCACATTAAGGTCAAATAAGCATCACTGTGGAATATGAATAAGGTCCCAAGTTATTAATGTTTCATTCAACTTCAAAGTCATATTGAAAATTGCCTGGAACTTTTGCCTCCTTTTCCAGTATCTTTAATTTTCTTGAAAGATTTGAAACAGAACCAAAGGCCAGTCTGCCTCTCAAAAGACTCGAGGAGAAAAATCTAATTAAAGGCATATTTTCTATTAGACAAAATTAACCAACTAAGAAGTATCCTTGATATAATCTAAGTTGATTACTCTGTCCAGAGGAAATGATAAGTGGAGGAACAGTGCGTGAATCACTCTTCAGGCTGGGTTTTTTTTCCCCCTCATTTGTTAATCCTCATGTTCTTAACTGTGGAGGTTATCAGAAAAGAAAACCCCACAAGCCTGAGGTCTGTTTCCTGATTACAAGAAATGGTGCTGTTGGGAAGAAATTTCTCACATGCATAGCAAACCTAGCCGGGTGCGGGGGTGGGAATTAAGCTCTGAAGCGTGTTGTTTGGATTATAGAATTGCTGCAGGGACTCTGTGGAGGAGGCCATGGGAGGGCTCTGGAGGGACGGGCATGGTGCTGAGCCCAGAAGGGCAGGCCGCCCTGCCTTCAGCTTTTCAGAAAAGAGTGTGGGTGGGTATGTATGTATGTATGGATATGTGAGGGGGAAGGATTGATACATAGACTATAAAGAAAGGTGATTTCAAGGAAATGAAGATCCTGGAGAAGAGAGCCTGCTGAGTCTACCACAAGGAGCAGGTCACCTTCTCCTCTAACCCTGCCTTCCTGTCAATCCCATTGAGGGATGACTCCTCCAGAATATTCGGGCAATGGCATTTCTCACAGGTGAACTCTAAGAACTAAAAAGAAAAACCTTTAGAAATTTTAGAGTTACAACATAAATATTAATACCATCCTTATGCATTTGGGGAAATGAGTCAAAAGTAGTTGGAGCATTGTCCAAAGTCAGGAGGAGCCTCCCTTCCCTCCACCACAGGGTTTCAGAGGTGACTTGTTTCCTTAGCCACGGGCAGTTTTGCTGAAGTTGCAGGTGTACGTGTGTGTGTGTGTGTGTGTGTGTGTGTGTGTGTGTTTTGTCTCTGAGTGGGTTAGTTCCCTTGTGCTTTTCTGAAAAACCATCTGCTACCCTGTATGTCTGTTTGCCCTGAGCTTTCTTCCTCCAGCACTAACGTCTGTTCTGAGAGGGGAAGCTTCTTTGAATAGCAGCATAAGGCAAACGTCGCTAGAAAGACAGATGAGCACGATGCTTGGAAGGATTGCTGTACTGGAAGGTGAGAGGATCCAGGTCCTTCACCCAGTGATGCTCATAGCTGTGACCTTCACAAGGTCACCCAACATCCTAGAACATGCTCTCAGCTGTCACACTAGGAGAGCTTGGGCCTAAGATATAATCTTAAACATTCTTTCTGGCTCTCATACCCTGTTATCAGCAATAAGAAAATCATATGCCTCTTCAATCCTAATATAGATTAGTATCAGAATGAGAAGCAGGGCTGGCCTGGGGCTGAATGGTTGATCTGCCTGTCCTCGTGTTACTGTTGATCAGGAGCTGGGCTCGTCCTAGATGTAGCTTGCAGGTGGGGCTCTTGTGTCCAAGCTGGCATGAAGGGACAATGGCCACACCAGCAGAGAGCGCATGTAACTATGTATGGATCCTTGCGTTGCTCACCCACCTATTTGTGTCTAGGCATGGACTGGACTGAGTGAAGTTTGACTTCAATCAGGTTCAGTGCAGAGGCAGCACAGCATTATAATTTTGCTGTGGGTACACATTTACTAAATGCCTACTGTGTTCTGCACCCGGAATGGAGATTATTAAGAGACATAGAGGAAACAAAAATGATCATGCTTCTGATCCCACAGGGAGGAAAACTTATATAAATGGAGCAGCTGGCATTCTACCCTCCACTGTGGGTTTCTTTCACGAATGTTGAAAACAAAAATGTGGTCAAGAAGGGTTAGGGTACATGAGGAGTGTGAATTTTGAGAGAGGTTCTCAAAATGTTACAGACTTGGTTTGGTGAGGAGCCTGTTTCACACATGGGGGAGGAAGAAGGGGCTGGGAAGTGAGATGGGTCTGCAAGCGGATTAACATGGCTGCATATGGGACTGAATTTGGAAAACTCTCTCTCTCTCTCTCTCTCTCTCTCTCTCTCTCTCTCTCTCACACACACACACACACACACACACACACACACACACACTCCCCATCAGGAAAGTCTGGTATTTTTGTTTTCTGTTCAGAGTCATCATTTCATAGATACCGACTATGAGCATTGTGGCAGACCTACTGGGACAAACATCTAAAATAAAACTCTATTTTGTTGTTTTTTTTTCCAGATAATAGGAGCACAATGCACATGTATAGATTGGACTGACTTGAAGTTTCAAAGTGAAATTTACAGTTTTATGTTAATTTTTTATTATATCAGATTAGTTGAAAAATCACACTCATATCTCAGAAAAACTTGAACCTATCATTGCTTATGGTCATTTTTTTATACTTCTTTAATTGAGATGAGCCTATTGATCCTGAGCTTAGAAGCTGGGACAATATCAAATTGCTGTAAAATGTTCTTCTTTTTTTTTGAGATGTAATTGACATATAACAATATATTACTTTCAGATATACAGCATAATGATTCAATATATGGGTATATATGGTGACATGAGCACCACAGTAAGTCTAGTTAACATCCATGGTCATTTTCTAAGAAAAGTCAGGCAATAAATATTTATTTGTTAAGCAGCTTAACATCATTGCCTATGTTAACGCAAGAAAAAAACACATTCAAACCTGTAAAGATTTTTTGTGAGTTTATATAAACCAAACTGTTGATAATTATCTCAACATATTGGGATAATGCTCCAGAGAATGGCAGTTTTTTACCTTGTTTTATACATTACAATCAAAGGAGGCGACGTAAGTGGGTTGCATGAAATTTATTGGTGATAGATTAGGGAGGTGGGAGAAATCAAAGTAGGGAAACCTCTGGGATTGGAAAAAAAGTAAAATGTAGACACATACTTCTTTTACTTAGGTAGGTACAGGGTAGTTAATAGTCAACAATTAAACATAACAATAACAATGGTCTCCACAGAGTGGTGCCTCTGCTTTGAGGGGTCTAGAAAAAGGAAAATTACTTTAACATTCCAATGATATGTTATTGTAGATGCAAAAAGACAATAGGCTCAGTTAAGGTAAAGACTGACCTTTGTCAGGGAGGATACCTGCTTAAGAGTGACTACTCACCATAAACTGCTTTGAGTTAAAGTTTTAATTTCAGACCATCTTCTGTGGTTATTTTAGGTCTTTGAGTTTACAAAACCGCCATGCAGGCCTTCCCTGACCTAGTCAGGTTAGCATGTGGTCTTTTTTTCCATCCACAGCCGTTAAAATTCAAACCATTACACTTATTTAAGAACCAAACATTTTAAAACTTAATGGACAGAATGCAAAAACTTCAACCAAGACTTCTATGTAAAGCATAAGGAAAAGGCATTTATCCTGTCTCAATTGCAAGGCAAGTAATTTTCAATCTGAGAAAAAAACAACAATCACCTTTCTAAAAGTGACTTTCTTTGAAATCATGGGCTTGTCTGATTAACTGATGTGTATCCATATTTATTAGTAAAATCAATATCAAAAGTGCCTCACATCATAATAGAAAGTAATTTTTGGAGCAGAGCAACTAGCTTAGCAAACATGTGCTGATAAAATTTGCATTGTTGCAATCTCTGCTCCCCATAAGTCAGCAGCAGGGCCAACTCATCGATACTTTAAAGACCACATTAAATCTTTCTAACAAAATTACGTTAAGACTTAAAAAAAAAACCCCAACACCTTCTAAACCCCATTTTCCTGAGTTCCTTTTTAGAAGTAGTGAATATAATTGTATTTTATCAGTAAGAGTTCAAAGGACAGAATATTTAAGATAACTACCTTTGCACAATCATTATATTTTTAGAAAGTATTTACAACATGAGTGCTCTATAATATACTTCCAATTTACAGTTATATTCTGTACTAGAATCTTGACTGTGGAAGCTAAAAATTTTGGACTTTGATCAAAAGTGATAAAAAAAGAACACACAACATTCTTTTTTTTTTTTTTTTTTTTTTTGTTAACTGTGAAATAAGATAATCACAGAGTAGGACTTCCTTTTCTTTACAAAGCGTCTTTTTTTATTTCCTAGTTTTGTTGAGAAATCATTAACCAGAACATCTTGGGGTGGTGTTTTTTTTTTGTAGCATCTTCAAAAGATGTATAATTAAATATCAGGATTACTGCCAACTGCCATAAGTGTTTATGGGTGCCAAAGGCTGTAGTTTATTCTGTAGTTACACATTGCTACAATTAGGTTAGATTTCTGAATTTTTAAAATAACAATTTAAAATGTTGGGCATGGGCTTTTCTTGTATTGCCTGTTTTTCTGTGGGGTGATGCAAAGAATGGTTATTTCCAGCAAAAGTGACCCCAAACTGTCTGTTCCATTCTCCCTTACAAAATTCATACTATTTTCCAGATCTAATGAAAGAAGAAACAAATGTTCAAAATTGAAGATATTAAGTTCATCTTCAGCCCCGTCTGCATGTGGCTGATTTCTCTGTACTGGGTGTGGTTTGGGGCTGGCTCCCTGTGTGACTTCTGTATAGGGAGCTGGAGGCCATCAGGTAAAGAACAGATGCCCTCTTGCCAATGCATGTTTATTTTACTGCCCACCCTTACTCCCATCACATTTTAACTGTAGAAAAAGGCCCTCAATGGAATCATATAATGAGATTTGCAGGAGGCCAGGTTCCCTATCAAGTATTTAGCCCTGGAGTTACTTTAATGGAAATTAGATTAGTATTAAACTATTTTTCCGTAACTGAAGCTTAAATCCATGACAGTTAAATAATGTCACCTCCAAAGAAGCAGATGATTCTTACAGTTTTCTGGGATATAAAACCCCTTTGGGAATCTGCTAAATGTTCTGGATCTTCTCCTTAAAGCAATGCTCATGAATCCGAATTTTGGCATATACTTTCTGGAAGTCTACTGACATCCCCTTTCCCTTCCAGATTATCCTAGACTTGAGCATTTCTTGTAAAGCTGTAAAATCCTACCTGAATTCAATACCTACCCCTGCCACCTATAGCTTGCTAACACTGGGAAAGTCTTCTAAATGTCAACAACATTTTTTTTTTTATTCAGTATCAGTACATCACCTAGGTATGTGGAGTAAACAATATAATGCATGTAAATGTGCTCAACATTGTGCCTGTCATGCAGAAGGTCATTTTTATTTATTTTTTATTTTTTACTTATTTTTTTAATTAAATCTTTATTGTTCAGATTATTACATTTGTTCCTCTTTTTTCCCCCCATAACTCCCCTCCTCCCAGTTCCCGCCCCACCCTCCGCCCTCACTCCCCACCCACTGTCCTCATCCATAGGTGCACGATATTTGTCCAGTCTCTTCCCGCATCTCCCACACCCCTTTTCCCCCCAAGAATAGTCAGTCCATTCCCTTTCTATGTCCCTGATTCTATTATGATCACCAGATTATTTATTCACTTGATTCTTATATTCACTTGTTGATAGATGCATGTTTGTTGTTCATAATTTGTATCTTTACCTTTTTCTTCTTCTTCCTCTTCTTAAAGGATACCTTTCAGCATTTCATATAATACTGGTTTGGTGGTGATGAACTCCTTTAGCTTTTCCTTATCTGTGAAGCTCTTTATCTGACCTTCACTTCTGAATGATAGCTTTGCTGGATAAAGTAATCTTGGTTGTAGGTTCTTGCTACTCATCACTTTGAATATTTCTTGCCATTCCCTTCTGGCCTGCAAAGTTTCTGTTGAGAAATCAGCTGACAGTCGTATGGGTACTCCCTTGTAGGTAACTGAGTTTCTTTCTCTTGCTGCTTTTAAGATTCTCTCTTTGTCTTTTGCTCTTGGCATTTTAATTATGCTGTGTCTTGGTGTGGTCCTCTTTGGGTTCCTTTTGTTTGGGGTTCTCTGCGCTTCCTGGACCTGTAAGTCTATTTCTTTCACCAGGTGAGGGAGGTTTTCTGTCATTATTTCTTCAAATAGGTTTTCAATATCTTGCTCTCTCTCATCTTCTGGCATCCCTATAATTCTGATGTTGGTACGCTTGAAGCTGTCCCAGAGGCTTCTTACACTATCTTCGTATTTTCAGATTCTTTTTTCATTTTGCTTTTCTGGTTGGGTGTTTTTAGCTTCTTCGCATTTCAAATCTTTGCCTTGATTCTTGCTGTCCTGTGGTCTGCTGTTGGGAGTCTGTATAGTGTTCGTTATTTCAGTCCGTGTATGCTTAATTTCTAGTTGGTTCTTTATCATAACATCGAGGGTCTCATTAGATTTCTTGAGGATCTCACTACATTTATCGACGGCTTCTAGACAGTTCTTAAGAGACCTTAAAAGTGTGGTTCTGAACTCAATATCCTCCATTGACAGTTTTGTCCTGTTTCTTTGTCTCCGCATTTTTTATGCTTTCTTGGTGCACCCCCTAGTGGTCTTTGTGCGCAGTCTTGTTGTAGTTAAGCCTTGATTGTTGTCGGCAATACCGGGGGTGATTTGACCTCCAGGCTAACTGGCTATGAGAGTCTGCTGTGTTTGCAGTGGGAGAGCTTCTGTGCTGGATCTCTAGGGCGGTGCTAATCTAGCCTTTGCCTGAGGCTATCGGGCAAATGGCTCTGCGCAGGGCTTGGGAGGGGTGGGCCCCCAGGGATCTACAGGGCGGACCGGAGCGAGCAGTTATGGCTGCTCTCAGTTCCGTCCCTAGGGGCTCTGCCTCACAGAGTCCCAGCAACCGCTGCAAATCTCGGAGAGAAAGCGGCCTTCGAGTTCCCACCGAAGCCAGACAGTCCCGCTTCTCCCGTTTGAGTCTGGGTCCCTAGAGACTCGCCCGCATCTGGAGCTCAGAGTCTGAAACTCCCTCCCGATTGAAAACAACAACCGCGCCCTCCGCCTCCAGCCCGCTCCATGTGCACTCCGCACCTTAGTATTTCGCTTCAGCACTGTGCCTCCTCTGAGTCTGGGTATGATATTCTCTTTCCTCCTAGTTGTAGAATTTCCACTCAGCCAGCCTTCCTGTGGTTCTGGATGATGTCCGTTCTGTCTTTTAGTTGTTTTTTGAAGTGGTTGTTCGAGGCAGCAATCTCCGGCGTTAACCTATGCCGCCATCTTGATTTCTCCATTTTTATTGATAAATATAATTGTCATGTGGAATATCATGTTCAGATTAGTTGAGCAGCAGATTCGAGCCTTCCTGGAGGAAAGTCTCCCTGAGAGGTTAGGTGATGATCAGAAGATTTCTTGGGAGAGCTTAGGACCAGAGTTAGTGAGAGTTAGTGGGCCAACGATAGTGCCTTTACAGTTTGCTAACTCATTGCTGTTGCATCTACCTCCACGTCAGGTAAACAGTTAACAGTAGATACTCTTAGAAAGCAGGTAAGACACCTTTTCACTCTAGAGATGTGTTCACAAATTCTTTCAATTTGTCTTTTATTTTCAAGGACCCTAAACAACCACTTTTGTTAATAGCAATTTCCTTAGACAGGCCACTGTAGGGTAGATCCTGGAACCATTTTCTGGTTGTCATTGTAGCCATATCATACTGTGACCATGCCATGGTTATGTTGATTCGACCACATCTTCTACAGAGGGCTAATGTCACTGCCTATGGGCTTTTTAAATTCCCAAGGTATAGGGATTACCTGTAGTCTTTTATGAGCAATCAATAGTATTGTTGACTCTATGTGTCTATTTATCACAGATTTAAAAGGTTTGAGTAGTGTAACCAGCAGTTACACTGTGTGCATATGAAGACTGCCTTTGATTGGTGGGAAGGACTGATGCATGGATGTTGGGAAGACCTCAGGCTGTAGAGTCAAACAGATCTGTGTTGGAATCCCTCTCAGCCATTTCCTAGCCTTTGAGCTCAGTCACTGTCATGGGTGTTCTGGGACATCTTCATGGCCTCATATGAACATCCACTGTCTGTTCCTTGCCGTTGGTTATTATGATTATGATGCTTCTTTTAGCAATATTGTGTCTTCATGACCTGGAACACTGGCTTTGCTCAAAAAGGGCCATCTGATCTCTTGGTTTGTTTTTGATAAGTGACCAGCTGAAGTAGTTTTTTTCAAATGTGTGGGAATGGAAGGAAAAATCACCCACTATTTTTCATAGATGTTTATCGTTGAATATATTATATTACATTGCATTCCTAATTTAACCAATGAACCTAACTGATGTCAAAATTCATTCTGGTAGTTATATGTGTTCTATAGAATGTGGAGTAATGTATACAGAAGAATGATTTATGTGCTTGGATTATGCTGTGGAATTTAAAGCATTAGTTTTCTTAGGAAACTAGGACCCATTGCCTTAGTTCTTCTTACAAGGTTCACATGTTAGGTTGGTTTTAAACATTATGCATCGTGCATTTTAGGTTGGTTAGTACCACAGTCCACAGGCATCTAAGGTTGTTTTATATACTTTGGAGGGACAATGATTATTATCTGAGAGTTGGGTCAGATCCTAAGGAATCATTACTTGGGTCTGTAAAGAATTAATTAACACAGTCTCTCTGCTTTCCTTGGATTGCATCCAAAATCAACCCTGGGTGGTAATTCTCAGAATTAGCTCCTCCAGACTCTTCCTCCCAAAGGAAATGTGTCACAGACACTGCGCCCATGACTAAAACTTACCAAGCAAGAAGAACCAATGGCAGTCCTTAGTTTCATAGTTAAAGATACTGTAAGGTTTTCCAGTGAGGTTTGTAGAACATTGATATTTACTTTTAGAATCAATGGTATTGTTTTACTAACTCTGTCCACCCTAAAACTAAAGTAAAAAACTAAATCTCATTTATTTAAAGTCAAGATTGGGTTTTTGTTATTACTGTCAGCCTGAGATCTCCTGTACAGTCTTGGAATGCTTGCATTTTGCTTTGGTCAAAAGACAAGCATATTTGAGATCCAGATCTCCTCCTGACTCAGCAGCTTACCAGCCATGCATCTGTGGGCAGTGCCTGTTCCTCTAGAACTGACTTTTCATTAAATCATATCATATCCACAATTCTCTTCAGCTTTAGCATTCGGCAAAGTGTCTTGTCTATTATATTGGTAATTTCAAGGTACACACATATTTAAAACATAGCTCTCCACTTTAGATCCATATAGCTCTTTTCCAAATTCTAAACCAAAAAACACCCATGACTGATTTTCAGTGATATACAGGAAACCCAGTGGACTAGTTAATAGCCCAGACTTGGGAAGAGTCCTGGTCAAAGATGTAAAGGCATCTTGATGTTAGAAGGTGTTCTATTACATCATTCTTAGTATTGTTTAGAGAAGCATTATTGTGAAAAGTTCTGTTAAGCCCTTGGTGCCGATGGGACCAGTTATTAACTCATTCTGGAGTTCTGCAGCTGGTGGACACTACCGCTGTCCTGCCACTTGAATGGCACCTGGAAAAATCATGAAGACAACATCAAGAGACGGATGGTGACAAAGGCTTGGGTTCTCATTCTGAACCTATTGGTTTAAAAATGAAAATAAGTTTTTCCAAGAAAAAAATAGTGACATGGCGAACCTTAATGGATGGCGTTAAGGAAAATCTTAAATTTTGTACTTACCTAAAGTTTCAGGTGTCCTTAGAAACTTGTTTTCTGCTTATGATTCCATGATAATTCTCCTAATTCAAGTGCATACTAGACCCACAGCCCAGTCTCCTTGGTTGTCAAAATTATTCCCTTAGATTGTTATATTATTTATTATTTATTGTCTCGATCTCATTTTTTGGGAGGAGATAATGTTGAATGCATTGGAATAACAGATATTTGGTAGCTAGTTGAAAAGTTAAATGTTTAGTGCTTGTGGCAATTACGTCATGATTGTTAGTCTTATCAGTAAATGGGCTCAGGGAGATTTTCGTTGACTATGCTATGATGATGGGTCATTGCATTTCTTTTACTATAACATTTATAGAAAAAATTCATTGTGTTCTCATATTGCTTTTAGTGTGTTGTTTTAGACTTATCCACCCAAAATTGACACCAAATATACTTGTATGCTGAGAGTATATCAACAATTCCCAGAAGAGATTAATTTATCTTCTCTTCTGCATGCAAAGTTCTGCCATTAAAATGTGAGGCAATGATGGATTTAGACATAATTTGAAACCATAACATTATTCTAAACATTAATCTTCTCGATTCTCACAGTTCTATTGTGAGTTAACTAAATAATTACATTTTACACATTACATTTTCTTTTTTTAATATACTTTTTATTGATTAAGATATTACATATGTGCTTCTCGGCCTTTTGGCTAAGATCAAGTGAAGATATTACATATGTGTCCTTATCCCCACATTACCCCCTACCCCCCCCCCCCCGCTCATGCCCTCACCCCCCCGCCCCCCCCCCCCCGTTGTCCGTGTCCATTGGTTAGGCCTATATGCTTGCATATAAGTCCTTTGGTTGATCTTTCCTCCTTACCCCCACCCACCCCTACCTTCCCTCCAAGGCCCGACAGTCCAATCAATGCCTCTCCGTCTCTGGATCACTCCTTGTTCATCAGTTTATGTTGTTCATTATATTCCACAAATGAGTGAGATCATGTGGTATTTATCCGCTCTCCAGTTCCATCCATGCAGTGGCAAATGGTAAGAGTTCCTTTTTTTTCTTCCTCTTCTTAAAGAATACCTTTCAGCATTTCATATAATACTGGTTTGGTGGTGATGAACTCCTTTAGCTTTTCCTTATCTGTGAAGCTCTTTATCTGACCTTCACTTCTGAATGATACTTTTGCTGGATAAAGTAATCTTGGTTGTAGGTTCTTGCTATTCATCACTTTGAATATTTCTTGCCACTCTCTTCTGGCCTGCATGGTATCTGTTGAGAAATCAGCTGACAGTCGTATGGGTACTCCCTTGTAGGTGACTGAATGTCTTTCTCTTGCTGCTTTTAAGAGTCTCTCTTTGTCTTTTGCTCTTGGCATTTTAATTATGCTGTGTCTTGGTGTGGTCCTCTTTGGGTTCCTTTTGTTTGGGGTTCTCTGTGCTTCCTGGACTTGTAAGTCTATTTCTTTCACCAGGTGGGGGAAGTTTTCTGTCATTATTTCTTCAAATAGGTTTTCAATATCTTGCCCTCTCTCTTCTTCTGGTATCCCTATAATTCTGATGTTGGTACGCTTGAAGCTGTCCCAGAGGCTCCTTACACTATCTTCATATTTTTGGAATCTTTTTTTTCTTTTCTTTTTCGGTTGGGTATTTTTTGTTTCTTTGTATTTCAAATATTTGACTTGATTCTTGGGATCCTCTTGTCTGCTGTTGGATCTCTGTATATTATTCTTTATTTCAGTCAGTGTATGTTTAATTTCTAGTTGGTCCTTTTTCATATCCTTGAGGGTCTCACTAGATTTCTTGAGGGTCTCACTACATTTATCGGCGGGTTCCATAAAATTCTTGAAAAACCTTATAAACGTGGTTTTGAACTCTATATCCAGTCGTTTGCTTTCCTCCATTTCTGCCAATTGTGACCTGTTTCTTTGTCTCCGCATTTTTTATGCTTCCCTGTGTTGGTAGAGTGGTTTTGTGTGCTAGGTGTCCTGTAGGGCCCAGTGGCTCAGCCTCCCCTGTTACCTGAGGTGGACACTCTTGGTGCACCCCCTTGTGGGCTTTGTGCACAGTCTTGTTGTAGTTATGCCTTGATTGTTGTAGGATCACTGGGAGGAATTGACCTCCAGGCCAATTGGCAGTGAGAATCGGCTGTGTCTGCAGTGGGAGAACTTCTGTGCTGAAGACACCCTTCTGGGGCAAGACTTGCTTCAGTGGGGCTTTGGTGCTCACTGAGTCTTCCCCCTGGGTGTGTCCCTTATGGATCTGAGGAGTTGTAATCCAGATGGTCCCCCTCTGACCACTGGGTACACTGGCTCTTGGAGGTTACCCAGCAGGAGCTATGGAGAGAACTGCAGATTCCCCGTCCTTTTTTGGAGTTTGGAGGTGCCCTGATGAGGCCCAGCTGTGAAGCAATGCAAGCTGCTTGGGGCCTTGGGCCTTCTCTTGGAAGTTCTGGGTCTGTGGCCCCGCTGAAGTTTGTTAGGTAATTTTCAGGTTGCAAAGGGCCAGGGCATTCATATGCAAAAGCCTCTGCCACAGCCTGGGTGGGGCGGGGTCTCAGGGAATCAAAGGGCGGAGCAAGGAACTATGGCGGATTCTCAGCC
The DNA here is from genome assembly GCF_964212035.1 of Myotis nattereri. Lineage (NCBI taxonomy): Eukaryota > Metazoa > Chordata > Mammalia > Chiroptera > Vespertilionidae > Myotis > Myotis nattereri. The sequence continues at coordinate 25,907,583 of NC_138082.1, read as the reverse complement.
CTGCCGTAAGGGACAGCGCGTGTCTCAGTGTCCCGACAATCCAATTGCTGCAAGCACCTCTGAGGGAAAGCTGCCCTTGAGTTCCGAGTTCTGCCCACTGCCAGACAGTCCAGTTTCTCTCCGTATGAGTCCTGGGTCCCCAGAGACTTCCCGGAACCGGAGTTCAGAGCAGTCAGGAGCCTGTGACTCCCCCCCCGATTCAAAAAGACAGCCGCGTCCTCAGGTACTGGCCCCTTTCCTGCACTCTTGAGCCTCCGTACCTTTGCACTTTACTTCCGCAGCTCCTGACCCTCAATGTGCCTTTCTCTTTCCTTCTAGTTGTAGAATTTCCACTCCGCCAGCCTTCCTGCAAGTTTTGGATGATGTCCGTTTTGTCTTTTTATTGCGTTTTGAAGTTGTTGTAGGAGGCAGCAATTTCGTTGTTTCCCTATGCCGCCATCTTAGTTTCTCTCTACATTTTCTTTTTTGTATTATGAAACTGCCATGGAGTAAATGACTGCTTCATCTTCTTTACACAAGTGCTGATTTTCCATAGTAATTCATTCACTCATTTGCCATGAATTGAGTGAGGGCCTCCTATATGTCAGGTGGTGTTCTGGAAGCTTGGGATACATCAATGAACAGAAGGGAAAATCACTGCCCTAGGAACCATACATTGTAGAATGTGGAATAATGACAATAAAGTAAAAAATTCATAAAACAGTAAGTCATAAATACTGTGAAAGATAATAGAGTGGGTCAGAGGATGAGGAGTGTTGGGGAAGGGTGGTGATGGTGGTCCATGTTGTATATGGTGGTCACGGTAGGCCTTACTGGGAGGTAGATTTGTGAACAGACTTGATGAAGGTGAGGGAGGAAACCATGCAGGTATCTTGGGAAGAGAGTGCTGAGTGGAGGGCAAATGCCCTGGGGTGGTGTGTGCCAATGGGCCGGGGATAGGGAGAGTGAGGGGAAGAATAGATGATGATGTCAGAGTTAGGGAGGAGTACTTTGAGTGGGGCCTTGTAGGTCATGGTAAGGACTTGACTCTTCCTTGGGGAGAAGGTTTGAGCAGGGAGTGACCTGCTCTGACATACAGTAAATCTGATTGCCTTATTAAGAAAATGCTAATAGAGCAATGGATGAAGTAATTGTTATGGTTTTCCTAATGCGTTCTCCTAAAACTTCACCAACCTGTCAAAAAACTTTTTTAAAATATATTTTTATTGATTTCAGAGAGGAAGGGATGGAGAGAGAGAGAAAGAAACATCAATGATGAGATAGAATTATTGATCGGCTGCCTCCTGCACACCCCCTACTAGTGTTGGGGCATGTGCCCTTGACCAGAATCAAACTTGGGACCCTTTAGTCTGCAGGCTGATGCTCTATCTACTGGGCCAAACCAGCTAGGGCCACCTGTCAAAATGTAAGGAAAATGAAATGAAATGAAATTTCTAAGGAGATTTATTTGCATTGTTTTCTAGTGCACTAGTCTAGTACGTTCAGGTTGATTTGCCATCACAGTATCAAAATGTAGGGGTTGTTTAGGTTTGCCTTAATGAAAAGATGAATCATTTAAAGTTAGAAATTCTATCTTTTTCAGCTTTTTGATGTAACATAATAATTAATAATCCCCCCTTCTGTGTAGCATTAGATTAAATTCCTGTTACTTAGAAGGGGGCTACACAGGGCAGAGCAGAGGCAGTACTTCCATCCAGGCTCCCAGGCCCTCAGGGGTAGTGCTGGCTCCCAGCTGCCAGGGACACCATCAGAGTGAGCTGGGTTCTCAGAATCCTTGCAGTTCAGTCCAGCTGTGTCTCCTCCTGCGTTCTGGGGTCTTACTTTGCCATTTGGAAGAATTTATGTTAACTATTTTTCACTTCTGATTAAGAAAATGCTTACAAATACTGGGCTATTTCTTGAACTAATCCCAATATCAATAAAGCTGCATTTTTTGGGGCGGGGTGAGTTGGGATATGGGGAGGGGGTGTTTGGCAGAGTCCCTGTTCCAGCATCCCTAGTAATGGCTCTGCCTCTAGCTGTCCAGCATAAGTTCATTATAACTCAATCATGTATACTACCTTGGTAACCAGAAAGCCCAGTTTTTCCCTTCCTGTGTTAGAATGTTCTCTATTGCCTTAGCAATCTTTACAATTTATAAAATTATAATAATACATAATTATTATAGAAAATTTGGGGGAAAAACAGAAATGTAAATAAAGAGAAAAATAAGTCTCCTGAAGCCATGCCTTGAGAGAACCATTGCAGTGTTGTTTATACTATTACTTTTTTCTTCTAATATTATAAAAAAGTGAACATGAGCAATATCTCAAATGATCGGGGCTCAAAAAAGAATGTTTACAATCTTTTTTAAAAAATATATATTTTATTGATTTTTTACAGAGAGGAAGGGAAAGGGATAGAGAGCGAGAAACAACGATCAGCTGCCTCCTGCACGCCCCCTACTGGGCATGTGACCAAAGCCAAGGTACATGCCCTTGACTGGAATCGAACCTGGGACCCTTGAGTCTGCAGGCCGGCGCTCTATCCACTGAGCCAAACCGGTTACGGCAAGAATGTTTACAATCTTAATCACGTACATATAAAGAATTTACATATATTCCTGCTTTGGCTGATGTGTTCAGTGGTTAGAGTGTAGGCCCAAGCACTGAAGGTCATAGGTTTGATTCCCAGTAAAGGGAACATACCTGGGTTTCGGTTTGCTCCCCACCCCTAGTCTGGGTGAGTGCCAGAGGCAACCAGTTGATGTCTCTCTCTCACCTCTCTCTCTCTCTCTCTCTCCCTCTCTCGCTCTCTCTGTCCCTGTCCACTTTCTCTGAAAAAGACAATGGGGAAAAAATATCCTCAGTTGAGGATTAACACACAAAAAGAATTACATATATTCTAAATATAAATTCTTAAAGTATAAAGTTACCTTCTAAAAGTAAGAAGAATAAAAGGGAGAATCTAAAATTATATAAAATTTTATATAGCAAAAATGATATAAAGCAGAGCTAAATGACATAAAATAATTTCAAAATAATCAGGTAAATAATATAAAAGATATAACTGAAATGATATAAAAATAATCTTTTCTTCATATCGAACACTGAGATGTGACCATGAATTTCACAAGGCATGCATTTCACGTTTACTGGCGTGAATACCGGGAGGGGTTTGGCAGTAACAATAATGAAAGCCTGTGGTCATTTGCTCAGTTGGAACCTGTCTGGTTTCTTTTTAACTTGGCAGGCATGCTGCTCCAGAGTTATGCAGTTTTTCTAATGTTTGTGTTTAAGTCTGTCCTTATTTTTGTTTTTCTAAAAGTTGAAAGTTTCACATTCTATCTCTCTCTCTCCTCTTTGTAATTTGGAAAACTTTTTCTTAGTACAGTTCCAACTTTTCTGTAACATTTGTGATTCTGCACTTGAGCAATAAATGTTAGAAATAGAGGTTTCTGGTATAGTTAGACTAGTGAAGGCCCAGAAAGTATTCAAGTTTAACCTCAAAATCATTATTTGCAAAAGCCCTGACAAAAATTATAACTAAATTATGTATACTACTTGGGTAAAATGAATAAACCAGAAGGCGGGGAGTGGGGTGTGAAACCTCAACTCACTGAAACCTCAAAGCAAAACAGTTGCAGATCAGCCTGTGGGAAACCAAAACACATTTTTGCAGAAGTATAAGAAGTTAGATATAGTTCTGAACCACAATGAGGCATTAGCATATGTCTGTTCATTTAGAATGGTATTGGATACACATCTGAAGTATCTGATTAATCATTTACCTTGCAGAATACATTCCGAGACTAAATTATTTTGTTTTGACATCAGAAGTTTAGCATGGTAAAGACTTTCTGCTACAATCTTCAGAAATATCTCTGGAAGTTGTCCATAAATACATATTAAAGAAGTAGCAGTCGCTGTTTCCTTCCTAAACCCACGGACAGGTTTCCAAGGCCCCTATTCCACACTGGCCTTTCTTTCTTTTTTTTAAAAAAATATATTTTATTGTTTTTTTTACAGAGAGTTAGAAACATCGATCAGCTGCCTTCTGCACACTCCCTACTGGGTATGTGACCGCATCCAAGGTATATGCCTTTGACCGGAATCGAACCTGGGACCCTTGAGTCCACAGGCCAACTCTCTATCCATTGAGCCAAACCGGTTAGGGCCCACACTGGCCTTTCTGGGTTGAGCCATTCAGGGGCAGGTTCTTTCTGAACTTGTTTCTCTCTGAATGTTTTCTCACAGGTTCTTTCCACTTGACTAAAAGTATTTACAGATGAGTCTCAAGCAATATAATTTCAGCAGATAGTTTAAGGTGGATTTCAACTAATTAGAACTGAGCTGCTCATTTCATACAGCACTGTTGCAAAGTTAAGTCTTTTCTCAAGATTTCATATTCAAAATGGGCATACCAACACAATATGCAGATTCACCATTAATATCCTTACTCTCAAAACTCCCCTTCCTCTCATTTGATTTAGGAGATCTTGGTCTTTTTTATTCTCCCATAATCAGTGACCTGGAAAACTGGAAGACAGAAAATGATGGCCTTGGCAGAGCTGGCCTGTCCCCTTGAAGGTGCATTGTGAGGTTAATTAGCTGTTACACTGCCACATTGGCAGCGTGGCTCTGCAGGAGGGTCTGTGATGTGTGCCCAGCCACTACTGATGGCTGTCCTGTCATGTCAGAGCCATGGGAGGGACTTAAATTTAAGAGTGTGAACCCAGGCATCAATAGGGAAGTTCTCCATGTTTAGCTCTACCTGACTGTGATCACAACTTATTATTATCCTATATAATAAAAGAGAAACATGGTAATTAGTGGTACCCTTCCCATTGGCTAATCAGGGCAATATGCAAATTAACTGCCAGCCAAGATGGCGGCCGGCAGCCAGGCAGCTTGAAACTAACATGAGGCTTGCTTGCTTCAGTGACGGAGGACTCCAACGTTCCCCGCCTGCCTTGCCGGCCTCTGAGCCTGCAGTTTGAAACATAGTTACAAATATAGAAGCTAAACAAAACCCCAGAAACCTGCTTTCAGTGAGCCGGAATCTCAGAGCTGGAGTTGATACAGTGTTTCGATAATAGAACCCAAACAAACCAGATACCTGCTTTCAGCAGCAGAGGCCTCAGAGCTGGAGCCAGAGCTAAAGCTGGCCAGAATAAAAAAAAAAAAAAAAAAAAAAAAAAAAAAAAAAAAAAAAAAAAAAGGAGCAGTTGGGAGCTTCAGTCACCCGCCAGCTTGAAAAAAGCCCTCAGCCCCTCACCCAGGCTGGCCAGGCACCCCAGTGGGGACCCCCACCCTGATCCGGGACACCCTTCAGGGCAAACCAGCCGGCCCCCACCCGTGCACCAGGCCTCTATCCTATGTAGTAAAAGGGTAATATGCCTCCCAGCACCGGGATCAGCGGAGCCGCGAGGCCTCCCGGCACCGGGATCAGTGTGACTGAGGGCAGCGCCCAAACCCCCTGATCACCCTGCGGCTCTGTGTGTGACAGGGGGCGGGGCCACAACCTTCCTATCCACCCTGCTCTGTTTGTGACAGGGGAAGGCGCCCCAACCCCTTTATCAGCCCTGCTCTGTGCCTGATAGGGGGGACCTCCCCAAACCCCTGATCGCCCTGCGGCTCTGTGTGTGACAGGTGCCGCACCCCAACCCCCTGATTGGCCCTGCTCTGTGTGTGACAGGGTGCGGCGCCCCAACCCCCCGCCATGGGCCCTGCTCTCTGTGTGATGGGTAGAGCCATAACCTCCCCATCGGCCCTGCCCTGAGTGTGACAGTGGCGGCGCCCCAACCCCCTGATCGGCCCTGCTCTGTGGGTGATAGAGGGCGGTGCCCCAACCCTCTGATCCACCCTGCTCTGCGCATGACAGGGGGTGGCGCCGCAACCTCCCCATCAACTCTGCCTTGAGTGTGACAGGGGGTGGTGCCCCAACCCCCCAATCGGCCCTACCCTGAGCGTGACTGAGGGTGGCATTGCAACCTCCTGATCCGCCCTGCTCTGTGCATGACAGGGGGCGGCGCCCCAACTCCCCAATCGGCCCTGCTCTGAGCCTGACCAGGGGCTGCACCTAGGGATTGGGCCTGCCCTCTGCCACCCGGGAGCAGGCCTAAGCCAGCAGGTCGTTATCTCCCGAGGGGTCTCAGACTGGGAGAGGGCACAGGCCTGGCTGAGGGACCACCCTCCCCCCCCAGTGCACAAATTTTTGTGCACCGGGCCTCTAGTCCTATATAATAAAAGCCTAATATGCTAAGTGTCTGGTCAACCAGTTGGTCATTCAACCAATCAAAGCGTAATATGCTAATGATATGCTAAGGCTGCTCAACCACTTGCTATGATGTGCATTGACCACCAGGGGGAAGACATTCTGATTGGTAGGTTAGCTTGCTGCTGGTGTCCAGCCGATGGGAACTGGGCAAGATGGGTCAGACACGCCCCCCTCCCGCAGTCCCTCCTTGGCTGGCTAACCTCCCGAGTCCCTCCACGGCCTGATCATGCACCGGTAGGGTCCCTTGGCCTGGCTTGTGCCCTTTTGCAATCCAGAACCCCTTGGGGGATGTTGGAGAGCCGGTTTTGGCCTGATCCTGCAGGCCAGGCCGAGGGACCCCACTGGTGCACGAATTCATGCACCGGGCCTCTAGTTATTATTAAAGGACCATTGTTCATCCTTTGGGAAAGAGAGATGCAGTGTAGGGTGGATCATAATTCAATGTTCTACTGAAGTTCGAATAAAGACATCCTTGCACCCCACATTTGTGCTCTTTACTCTGCCTTGCACAGGTCAGGGAAATTGTACTCATTCTCTTTTGGAGCTGATGCTTCCCTCTTCCTGGTTCTTCTCTCTTATAGTTACCTCAGATTTCCCACATGGTCTTCTAGAGTCAGACATGCAGAGGAAACAAGTGAACTGCCATCCTGAGACTTTTAAGAGCACTTATCTTTGAGAACACACCATGGCCCGACCCATCGCCTTTACCCTGGTGCTGGGTGCCATGCTATTAGGGTAAGACCACGTAATTGTTGCAGGAAGTGAAAAGCACTTACATATGGAATCCTGAGCACTAACATTGACAAACACTGAAATTGTGAAATCGGGGCATTATAAACCTTGTTAACTGCATCCAGTTTTCCCTTTCCATTTTGGCTGACTTTGACTCCTTTTGGATATAAATTTAAAAGTTAACTGGCTGCATTTGCCTTTCAGTAAAGCCTTAACTTTTAGAAAGAGGAAGACCTATAAATGAACTTCTCCCCAGTGTGAGGATATATCTTGGAGTTCGGGTGGATTGTCTTCTCTGAGTACTGATGATTTATAAGAAGAAAAATAAATATTTGCACTTGATTGATAGATGTGTTTGCTCACATTTGATAACATTGCAGTTTAAAGTGCTTTAAACAGGGTTCACGCAGTCACAGAAAAAGGTTGTTCTCAACCAGTACAGAAGTTCTGATTGATGGGCATGTTCATATTTAACACAGTTACATAGACGGTAGTAATGGGAAAACCATCCTACTGTGGCTCTAACACATTCTGGTTTATATACCCAAACATGTACATGCTTATTTACTGCACTTTTTTTTTTTTAATCCTCACCCGAGGATATTTTTTGATTGATTTTAAAGAGAGTGGAAGAGAGAGGGAAAGACAGAGAAAAACACATCAATTGGTTTCCTCCTGCATGTGCCCTGACTAGGACCCGGGCTGGAGAGGAGCCTACAACTGAGGTATGTGCCCTTGACTGGAATTGAACCCAGGATCTTTTGGTCCACAGGCCAACACTCTATCCACTGAGTCAAACCTGCTAGGGTTTTACTGCACTTTCATCCACATATTGGTTGTTCAAGAATATTCCTGAACTATATGTTTGCAGAAAGATCCTTTTTGGGGGGAGAGAAATGTCGATAGTGGAGTGGAATCAAAACTTCAGGAAAAATGCTGCTTATTGAAACCATTGATGAAACTTTTAATAATTTACTTCAGACTGAGGTTGGACACATATCAGAGTAAATGCAGGAAAAATACCTCATTAAAATGGTTTGCCTTTGCTCATTTGGGATTGGTGAGGTTATTTGTTAAAGTTGTTTAAGAACTACTATGTCTTTAATACAGTCCACACATTGCCCAAGAATATAATTTCTAATTATGGCATTATTTTTTAAAGGTAGGATTCATAACTAGGAATCAAAAAGGCAATAGACCGTTAATAATTTTACATTACATTCTATGAGAAAATACGTTTAGATGTCCTTACGTTGAAAAACTGTCAAGTGTTTAAAACGACCTCGCAAATAATCACTATTAATTTTTTTTACACTGTTAAACTAACATTAACTGGGACCTTTTATATAAGCATCGCTGATTACAGGGTTCAGTATTGGAAAATGGTTCATTATTAGAAAATACTGAGATTCCCCCTAGTCTACACAGTATTATGTATTTTTCCTGGGATATTTTGAAATGCTCTCTTTTCATTAATTCAGAACTTAAAAAGAATTGACAAGCAACCCAGGACTAACTAACCTTTCTCACCGAGTTGGACAAATTTGCTTTAGGGAGGTAATGGGGAGGGATAAAATGTTTGTTCTTCACGAGAAGCACTGTAGGGCCTGAGTCCTACACCCAATTTTACTCACTTCCTTTGTGGTCTTAATGCGTCGTTTCCTGTCTTGGTGCTTCAGTGTTCCCATTTAAGAATATGGGATTGGAACCAATAATTTAGGATGTTCCTCCAGCTTCACTCCATTCTAAGCCTTTGTTGGAGGGCAGACTCTACATTTCAGAGAACTCTAAACTTGATCTGATAAGTATTCAAACCTGTTGCCACCACCATGACTGCTCTCTTTCCTTTCATTTACCTTCTAGTCCTCCTGGGGTCTTTGACTCAGAAAATTTGCCACCACACTTGGGCATTATTCTTGACTCTTCTTTCCTTCTCACACCCACAGCTCACCAAGTCCCATTGGCTCTACTGGAATAGCTTAGAATCCCTCCACTTCTCTCAGTCCTCACTGCTACCTGCGGATGGAAGCCACTGCGGTCATCACTTACATGTATCACCCCCTTCTTATGCTTCTTCATTCCCATCACCCTTAGCCCAAAGTTCAAACTCATTCCCATCACCCTTAGCCCAAAGTCCTAACTCCTTGCTGTAGCTTGTAAGACCATCCTATATTTGCATCTGCCATTTCTCCTCACTCTTCCTCTCCAGTCAACCAGCCATATGTGCTTTTCTCATTTCTTTGAAGACACTGCATCCTTTCTCTCCTGACTTTCTTATCTACAGTTTCCTTGGCCTGATCATTCTTTTTTTTAAAAACACAAATTTTTATTTTTACTTTATTATTATTTTTTTATATTTTTATTGATTTCAGAGGGGAAGGGAGAGGGAAAGAGAGATAGAAACATCAATGATGAGAGAGAATCATTGATCAACTTCCTCCTGCACATCCCCTACTGGGATTGAGCCCAAAACCCAAACCTGTGCCCTTGACCGGAATTGAACCCGGGACAGCGGTTCTCCACCTGTGGGTTGCCAACAATGAAAATACATCCTGCATATCAGATATTTACATTACGATTCATAACAGTAGCAAAATTACAGTTATGAAGTAGCAACAAAAATAATTTTATGGTTGGGGGTCACCACAACATGAGGAACTGTATTAAAGTGTCGCGGCATCAGGAAGATTGAGAACCACTGACCCGGGACCTTTCAATTCGCAGGCCAATGCCCCATCCACTGAGCCAAACCAGCCAGTGCTGGCCTGATCATTCTTATTTAGCCCTACCTTCCCTTTTCTCTATTAATTTCCATTTGGCTAATCCTCTTGATCTTTCAAATCTTATCTTGAAAGTTACTTCCTTGATAAGTTTAGACAAGATTATTTAATTTTCCCATAGCTGCTTGTGCTCCTTCTGCTTTAACACATCATACTTGGATGTAATTCTACATTTAATTGCCCATCTTCCTCTGCTAGGATGTGTGTTCCATGAGGATAGGAACTTGCCTGTCCTGTTCTTGGTGGTGTCCTCACCTCTTGGCATAGTGCCTGGTACATGGTAGACATTCAAATACTGGCTAAATGAATACATGAAATAAATAAGGAAAGACAGGAAGAAAGGTAAAACTGAATACATTTTCAGTAAGAAAGAAAGCGTAGCAGGCAGCAACTATACCTTCTTCCTCTCTTTTCCTGCCATACTTCTCCTTACCTCCCACCCCAGGGACTCTCCTACCAATACAGGGCCTGTTGAAGTTATTTTATAATTTCAAAGGAAGTAATGGCTCTTCCTCTCCATAGCATTATACACCCTTGGTAGAGATATCCAATCCATTTTTTTCTAAGTTCAAGTTCCTTATTGCACTTATTTGTATAAGAAGAGACAAGGGCCCACATTTGATCTAGTTCAACTACATAGAAGGCTTCAGATTATTTTTTACTGCTAGCAAAAAATTGCCAGTCCAGTAAACTTTACTTAAAGCTTTTTTCACCCATCTTATTGTCACTGCTATTATATATTTAATAGTAGTGACCCAGACTGATTCAGTGCTAATGTCATTACCTTTAGTTGAATATTTCTTCTATCTTAATCTCTGTAAGCACAGGCCTTTTGTTCCTTTTTGCTCATTTAAAAAATTGGCACAGAAACTCCTAGTATTCGATAGGGTAGGGAGATCTTCCAGGAATACTCTCTAGCCACTATGGAAAACAATATGATGGCTTCTCAAAAAATTAAGAATAGAGTCACCATATGATCCAGCAACCCTTCTTCTGGATATCTATCCGAATAATTTGAAAACATGTATTCACAAAGATATATGCACTTCTATGTTCATTGCAGCATTATTCACAGTGGGCAAAACTTGGAGACAACCAACGCGTCCTTTGCTAGATGGTTGGATAAAGAAGATGTGGCATGTGCACACACACACACACACAATGGAATACTACTCAGCCATAAGAAAAGATGAAATACTGCCATTTGCAACAACATGGATGGATCCACTGAATAAAGCTCATGCTAATAAGTCAGATGGAAAAAGTCAAGAACCATATGATTTCACTCATATATGGGATATAAGATTGAAAGCAACAAATGAAAAGACAAGAAAAACAAACAAAAACTCAGGCACAGACAGCAGTATGGTGATTATTAGAGGGAAGAGGGGCAGAGGGGTAGTAAAGAACTTCAAATATATGGTGACAGAAGATTTGATTTCAGACGGTGGACCCACAATGCAATACACAGATGATGTATCACGGAAGTATGTACTTGAAATTTATATAATCTTAATAACCAATGTCACTCCAATTTAACCAGTTAACTGCCACGATATTTTGAATGTAATTTAAAAAGGTTCTCCGCTTGCATCTATAGACGCTTATGGAAGTTAATTGGCTAAATAAAAAATAATACCTTCTAGTTGTAAAGAAGGTTCAATATCATATTGACGTTAAAGGTGGGTGAAGCCAGTCTAGTTGGTGCCCAAGTCTGTCTTTTCTCCTCCTTAAAGAGGCAACGTAGCATAGTCAGTTAAAGAGCAGGCTCTAGAACCAAAGCCCGTATCTGGAACCTTCTAGATGATTGACCCGGAGCAAAGTACTTAACTGTCTTTGACTCCAGTTTTCTTATCAATCAAATGGGGGTAATAGTATTACCTACCTCTTACCTATTTTAATGAAGATTAAATGGGGTGCCTGTAAAGTGGAACACTCTCAACACATGTCAACCATTATATAAGTAGGTCTCTGGTGTTAGCATAAGACTTGCCTGGTTATAATTATTTGCATACATGGGAAAAAATGAATAAAAGTGGTAGTTTTAGCTTTGCCAGAAGACAAAAAGTGGCTTAAGGTGCCAAGTACAAAGAGCCTTGGGCTGGCAGCCAGGAGATCATGTTAAGTCTGCTGCTTGCTCACTACACGACCGTGGGCCCAGCCACCAGCTCTCTGAGTCTGCATGTCCTTATCTTAAGAGGAGGCAGTTTGCACCCAATCAGCTCTGTTGTCCTTTCTAATGCTAGCATTTTATGAGTCCAGGTATGAGGGATTATTTCATTTCATTTTTCATTTTTCAATATATCTTCATTGATTTCAGAGAGTAAGGGAGAGGGAGAGAGAGATAGAAACATCAATGATGAGAGATAATCATTGATCAGATGCGTCTTGCACAACCGCCACTGGGAATCGAGCCTGCAACCCAGGCTCATTCCTTGACTGGGAATCGAATTGTGACCTCCTGGTTCATAGATCGATGCTTGACCACTGAGCAACACTGGCTGGGTGGATTATTTCATTTTAAATACCTCACTGTGCTAGACGCTGAATAAATATTTGCTAACTTGAATGGAATCTGCTGACTTTATCTCTGGAATGTGGAGGACTTGGTTTTATGATTTTGAATTGTAAACATAGAAAACAATGATGACGATGTTTGCAATTAAAAAAAAAAAAGACATAAAATTCAGTGCCAGAGACCGGTTGTGCATTAGGGCTGCTGTAATAAAATGCCAGGAACTGAGTGACTTAACCAACCGAAGTTTTCCTTTCACAGTGCTGGAGGCTGGAAGTCCAACGTCCAGGTTTCAGCAGAGCTGCGTCCTTCCCGGGCCTCTGAGAATCTGCCCCTTGCTTTTCTCCCAGCTCTGGGGCTTTGCTGGCCACCTTGGGCATTCCTCAGCTGTGCCCTCATCTTTACAGGGTGCTGTCGATGTGAGCATGTCTGTGTTCAAATTCCCCCTTTTTTTTAATGATACCTGCCCTGTTGGATTAGGGGCCTAGCCTACTCTAGTTTGACTTCATACTAACCTGTAATGATGAAGGTCATAGTCTAAGATACTGGGGGGCAGGGGTTGGTTAGGACTTCAACACATAAATTTTAGGTGATGCAGTTCACCCCCCAACAAGCTGCTGATCCCGTTTTATCAGTATAACTACCCATCTATCCACCCTTCCTTCAGTAACCCTGTGGTGCATACAGGTGGAAGGATAACAGACGATGTTACGTGGAATTTTCTTTACAGGAGGCTCTTTAATGTTTTTCATAAATGGCCACTAGCTAATTCTCAAGTTGATTTGTGAATTGTTCATAACTAACGTTTCCACCTCATTCCTCTTTTTCACTTTACTGTCCCTCTTTTTCTAGTCTTCCCAGCTCTTTCCTCCTCATCCAATTCACCTGATTTTCCTTCTTCACTGAGCATTTCGCTTGTTATAAGCAGATAGTTCTGCCACCAGATGGTGTGCAAGGATTGGCAAAAGAATTGAAATATGTTGGCCAATGTGTCTGCTTTTCAACATTTTATTTCAGGAAAAAGGTTGATATTAACAAGCCAGACAGGAGAGTCTGGGATTGTCTAGATTTTAATTATCTCTATAAATGTCCTCTCCCTTTATTGTGGAAACAGGAACCTGAGCGGGAAATCTTGAGGAAAAAAGAAACCTATAAAGTTTGATGAATAAGGATTACTAGGAGATTCTGATCTCAACATTAGGCTGAGAGGTGGGAGCAATATTCTTGGGCCAGAGGGCCACTTCCTCAAACAGAAACTACAGCAAGGGGAAAGCCATGGAGTGCAGTAAAGCTGTAGAATGACGTTTGTGAAATAGGGACTTTGGCTGTCATCTAACTCAGGAGTTTCCAATGAGACCTGAGCCCAAAAGCAGAGCGCAGACCACCACCAACTTACAATTGGCTTTGTTTGCTTGAACATTGTTGTGTTATTATTACTGAGGCCCAGTGCATGAATTTGTGCACAGATGGAGTCCCTCAGCCTGGCAGGCAATTAGGGCTGATCGGGCCATCTCACCCAGTCCCAATTGGGGTCTATGAGGGCCTGCCAGCCGGAAAGGGACCACAGGAGGGCTTCAGGGTGTGTCTGGTCCTCTCGCTCAGTCCCAATCACCAGACCTCAGCAGCAAGCTAACCTACCGGTCAGAGCATCTGCCCCCTGGTGGTCAGTGTGCATCATAGCAACTGGTCGAGTAGTCAACCAAATGGTCGACTGATCGGTCGGACACTTAGCATATTATGCTTTTATTATATAGGATTATTGATTCCCAGCATTTAAACAATTCCAGTGTTTTACATAACCATTCAGATTTCAGGCTTCTTTTGGGAATAAAAAATTGGAAGACCTGGCCATACTGGCTGATATTTTTCTCTTGGCAACACCGTATTATGGCTGAATTATGGCTATTTCTTTAGTTGGAACATGTGATTTACAGTTTGACTCTCTCTTCCAACCCTATTGTATTACACTGAACCTTTACCCTTATTTAAAATGTTATCTACCTCTGCCTCACCCATGAAAAGTATTTGATATGTGACCTTGCTGTCTCATTTCACAGATACAAAACCCAGAGAGGGAAGCAGACAGCTGGTTCAGTGCCACACCCGCCCTGTAATTCCCACTGGGCCACCTGCTCATGAATAGAACCCGGTGGGGGAAGAGAGAGAAAGGTCCCCACGGAGGAGTGATGCAGTTCAAGCAGAGTTCAGAGGGGGAGGTGAACAGTGAAAATGAAAACAGTAACTGCTGCCACCCAATTATAGATAAATTAGAACTGTGCACGCCCATGAATGAAAAATGGGGAACCTTAAAGTAAACACCTTACAGGGAACTTAGAATGAATAAATCCTTGATTAGAAGACCATTGGTTAGCAATCAAAAGAAAGAAAGGAACTTCAAAGACTTCCCTGCAAGTTTGGGTTGTCTGTAAACTCATTCTTTAAGCATTGGAAATGTGATTGATGAGGCCAGGTGATTAAGGAGACAAGGTAGCAAAACAGCTAGAAATTGAATGGTTTATTACCCAAAGAAATCAGCAGAATGCTTTTCTGGGTACCTATGAAATGGCTGTCAGGGACACTTCCTATCAGAACATGGAACTATTTGGTGAAAGGTGATGGAGGAGGAGTGGAGTGATTCACAAGGAGGAAGCAACGTGTTTTTTTCTTATCCCAATGAAGATAAATGGGAGTATGAATGGTGGGACAGTCTTCTGGATGATATATTAGCGATAGCAAGCATTTATTTTGAGCTCACTCTGTGCTGGATATGCACTCAGAAGTTGACACGTACATTACATCCTTCAGCATTACTGACATCATTACTATTGTCATCCCCATTTTACAGGTGAGGAAACTGAGGTCCGGAAAGATCAGGTAATTTTCCAGGTCTATTTAGCTCATAAACAACAGAGCCAGGATTCAAATGCAAGCTCTCAAACTGCCTGTTAGCACAATCTTTCCACTTAACCACCAAGTTGCTCCACTACCCTCTACCCCCAGACCTAGATGTGGGTTGGCCTCATGATGGATGCCTGGCATGCCTTGGGCTAATCTGAAACAGGGGTTCATATACACCATTTTGGCTGGATGGCATGTAAGAAATTTGAAATAGCTGACATTTTAATTTCTGGCAGGTAACAATCTTGTTTCAGAGAGTTACTAAACTTGAGGACTGGCAGGTTGTCAATGAACCTTCATGCTAAGAACATATATAAATGACTTCAGGGACACCTGTAGTCTGGCAGCTCAGATTTCCATCATGGGAATGCTGGTACAGTCTGTAATAGAATAGATTCCTGAAGGCTTAAGCAAATGACTTTCTCCCCTTCTCCCTCCCCCTCCTCCTCTTGTTCCTCTTCTGCCTCCTCCTCCTCCTTCTTCTCCTCCTCCTTTTAGCCACAACAAACCACAAAAACAAAAATGCATTTTACACCACTACCCAGTAGAAGTACATGCAACTGAAACAAAAGTTTCTTGAAACACATACCCTTAATATATGTGATTATTCTGAAATTAGAGATTGTTTGGAAATTAGAGAAAAATGATTACTAGGGCTCCCCCGATAGAACACAGCAACGATGATAGTTTTTATCATTCCTTACCTGCTCTCTATGCTTCTGCCTACCTCCATCATCATGTGTCCAGGAGATAGGCTGTGAACAGACTGCAGTCTGTCTGGTTACAGAACCACAGGATCTCCTGAGTAGAGAGCAGTTTCCTTGAGGTATAAATTTATTTGTTCAAAGCACTTGGACATTTACATAGTACTTGGCCTTCAGATAGAATGTTGACTGATTTTTACTGAACTTGCTATTATTTTCATTAAGCATTTTTCCTTATTAAAGAATCACACATATGAATTTTGGAAAATCCAGGCAAGTACAAAGAAGAAAATGACATTTATAATTCAACTATTCCAAGATAAACATAATGAACAATTCAGTGTACTTCCTTTATATAATTTCTATGCAAGTATAGTTTTACAATGTTGCTATAATATTCTGTGTACTATTTTATTTATTTATTTATTTTAATATATGTATTTTTATTGATTTCAGAGAGGAAGGGAGAGGGAGAGATAGAAACATCCAATGATGAAAGAGAATCATTGCTTGGCTACCTCCTGCACGCCCCCAACCCCCTTTGGGGATGGAGCCTGCAACTTGGGCATGCACCCTGACTAGGAATCAAACTGTGACCTCCTGGTTCATAGGTTGATGCTCAACCACTGAGCGACACTGGCCAGGCCTGTGTACTATTTTAGATTCTGGTGTTTTTTTTAAGTTAACCTTATACCATAGGCATTATCACTTATTAAAATCCTTTAACAAATACCATTTAAATTTGTTTTGCTATTGGCAATTTGGGCAGTTTCCAGTTTTATATATTTAGTGTGTATTACTATAAAGACCTCCAGTAAACATCTAATCCTATCTAATAAAAGAGAAACATGGTAATTAGTGTACGACCGCTACCCTTCCCATTGGCTAATCAGGGTGATATGCAAATTAACTGCCAGCCAAGATGGTGGCCGGCAGCCAGGCAGCTTGAAACTAACATGAGGCTTGCTTGCTTCAGTGACCGAGGAAACCAACATTCCCCGCCTGCCTTGCCGGCCTCTGAGCCTGCAGATTGAAACATTGTAACAAATATAAAAGCTTAAACAAAACCCCAGAAACCTGCTTTCAGCGAGCCGGGATCTCAGAGCTGGAGTTATACATTGTTTCGATTATAGAACCGAAACAAACCAAATACCTGCTTTCAGCAGCGGAGGCCTAAGAGCTGGAGCCAGACTAAAGCTGGCCCAGAATAAAAAAAAAAGAAAAAAAGGAGCAGTTGGGAGCTTCCGTCACCCACCAGCCTGAAAACAGCCCTCAGCCCCTCACCCAGACTGGCCAGGCACCCCAGTGGGGACCCCCACCCTGAAGGGTGTGTGACCAGCTGCAAACAGCCATCATCCCCTCACCCAGGCTGGCCAGGCACCCAAGTGGGACTCCCACCCTGATCCAGGACACCCTTCAGGGCAAACCAGCCGGCCCCCACCTGTGCACCAGGCTTCTATCCTATATAGTAAAAGGGTAATATGCCTCCCAGTACCGGGATCAGCGTGACAGGGGGCAGCGCCCAAACCCCCTGATCGCCCTGCGGCTCTGTGTGTGACAGGGGGCGGGGTCACAACCTCCCTATCCGCCCTGTTCTGTTCGTGACGGGGGAGCTCCTCAACCCCCTGATCTGCCCTGCTCTGTGCGTGACAGGGGGAGCTCCCCAACCCCCTGATCGCCCTGCGGCTCTGTGTGTGACAGGGTGCGGCACCCCAACCCCCCCCCCGCCCCCATCCGCCCTGCCCTGAGTGTGACAGTGGCAGCACCCCAACCCCCTGATCAGCCATGTTCTGTGTGTGACAGGGGGCGGTGCCCCAACTCCCCTATCGGCCCTGCTCTGTGAGTGATGGGGGGAGTTCCTCAACCCCATGATCGGCCCTGCTCTGTGCGTGACAGGGGGGAGCTCCCCAACCCCCTGATGGGCCCTGCTCTATGCGTGACAGGGGGGAGCTCCTCAACCCACTGATTGGCCCTGCTCTTTGCTTGACGGAGTATGGAGCCCCAACCCCCCTGATGGGCCCTGCTCTGTGCGTGACAGGGGGTGGCGCCGCAACCTCCCTATCGACCCTGCCTTGAAGTTACAGGGTGCAGTGCCCCAACCCCCCAATCGGCCCTACCCTGAGCGTGACTGAGGGTGGCATTGCAACCTCCTGATCCGCCCTGCTCTGTGCATGACAGGGGGCGGCGCCCCAACTCCCCAATCGGCCCTGCTCTGAGCCTGACCAGGGGCTGCACCTAGGGATTGGGCTTGCCCTCTGCCACCCGGGAGCAGGCCTAAGCCTGCAGGTCGTTATCTCCCGAGGGGTCCCAGACTGCAAGAGGGCACAGGCCGGGCTGAGGGACCCCCTCTCCCCCGCAAGTGCACAAATTTTTGTGCACCTGGCCTCTAGTGCTCAAATATGTACCTTCATATTAAGGCACATCCTTACGAAATATTTTAAAAGTAGACATACTGGGTGTATAGGCAGGGGCACATTTGGACACTTGAGACTGACCGCTGAGTCACCTTTGGGGAAGGTTGGAATTCTAGAGAAGGGCATTGATTTCAAGATGAGAGGGAGTTAGTTATTCAACATCTACATGTGAGGAGTCTCAAAAGAGAGGGGCCGAGACCCGCAGTGTCAGACTGAGAATCTGTGTTCCTGAAGAGGTAGGTGAGAGTTGAAAGCCAGGGCAGGAGATGATGTGCTCCCTGACAGAGGAAGAAAATCAATCAGCTGAGGGTGGGTGTGACCAAGTTTGTGCATATGGGTGTCCAGGTGTGGGAGGAGCTGGGAAATCCCACAGAATGGTGTTCGTCCTCTTGGCTTTTTTTGAGAGTTAGGGCGTGAGGATGGAAATGGGGAATATGAGGGATTGGGGTGATGACCTGGAATAACCTGTGTAGGAAATAAAAGGGGGTTTTGCTTAGTAACCTTTACATGAAAAGATATCTGGAAAGGTTCTAAGTAACACTGGTGATTCAACTGAGCTGGGCCAGCATAGATTTATGGTTGTACCGATCTGCAAAGTGCCTGCTGTCTCAATAGAGAAGCAAAGATAAGAGTGGAGGGGCTTGTCTGGGCTGGGAATTTGCAGCGGTGGCAGAAGTTGGAAAAGGGGCAAAGTTGGTAAGGACCCTAGCAATAGGGTCCTTTAAGTGATGTATCATGGGGTCCGACCAGTAGAGGAAGGGCCTGTCAGGTTGATGGGATTGGAGGGAAGGGACATAGTCTGTGTATTTATATTTGCAGCTCGGATCCTGAAATATAAGCTAGTTCTGAAAAGGGGGTGTTCATGGTGTGACAGTGTTGGGACAGGAAAGAGTCCTGGATACCCCTCTTCTTGGAAGCTGGTTGTGGGTCCACTTCATGGATTCAGGTCAGGAGCAGGGAGATTTTCAAACATTAAGAGCCAAAGCTGCTATTGGAGGCATTCGTTGCTTATTTTCAACTGGAAGGAAGATGCTAGTTGGTGGGAATGCAGATTGGTGCAGCCACTATGAAAAATAGTATGGAATTTACTCAGAAAATTAAAAGTGGATCTGCCTTATGACCCAGTGATTTCACGTTTGGGGGTTTATCCAAAGAAATCCAAAATACTAATTTCAAAAGATATAGGACTCCCTATATTCATTGCAGTGTTTTTTATAATAGCCAAAACACGGAAGCAACCTAAGTGTCCATCAACAGACCAGTGGATAAAAATGCTGTGGTACATTTACACAATTGAATGTTACTCGTCCATAAAAAAGAATGAAATCTTACCATTTGTGACAGCATGAATAGACCTAGAGGGTATTATGCTCAGTCAAATAAGTGAGTCAGGGAAAGACGAATACCATGATTTCATTTATATGTGGAATCCAAAGAACAAAATACATGAACAAACAAAATGGCAACAGACTCATAGATACAGAGAGCAAACTGGTGGTTGCCAGAGGGAAGGGGTTTAGGGGGTGGGTGAAAGAGGTGAAGGGATTAAGAAGTACTAATTGATAATTACAGAGTAGTCACAGGGTTATAAAGTATAGCATAGAGAATATAGTCAATAATATTGTAATAACTGTGTTTGGTGCCAGGTGGGGTACTGGAACTATCCAGGGAACGCTATGTAAAATTTATGATTGTCTAACCACAAGGTGTACACCTGAAACCAATACAAAATAAAATTGAGAGAAAAAAATAAACTTAAAAAAAATAGAAGGAAGATGCTAATTAATACTGGCTCAGAGCAGCAGCCCAAATACATAGGTACTGGTCTGCTTCGTGCTCCCTTCAAAGGCTTAATGGCACCTCCCTAGACATGCTTCAGAAATATATGGTGAAGAAAACAGCCAGTTTCTGCTCTGGATCAAGGTGAGAATTTTGGGCTGTGCCCAGTAAGGTCAAGCATTGTTGTAGGGGGTACTCTGAGGACAAGGAGTGCTTGGATTAACTTTACATGTTTGGATTTGAGGGATCATGTGGGGCAGAACCAGACCCCTCAAAAGGGCTGCTGACATATGTGGTTCCCTCTGGGACAGGGATGGGAGAAATTGGTGCAGCAGGGCACCCAGTTGAGGCCAAAGCATTTTGGCCAAATGTAGGAAGTCAAGCTGGCTCAATCAACTTCATTGGATTTTCTGGTTATTTCTGGAGTTGGTGTTTGCAAGTATTACCAGTCTCTCCATTACCCCTTTCTTCTCAGCAACATTATTGAAAGGAAATGTCCGGTGGTTGTTTTCTGAAGTCAGATGAAGTTTGTTGATGACGTCAACTCGAATTTAACCTGGCTCTTTGTAATTATTGAAGAAAACCACCCAGTTGCCTTTTTTCCTGCTCTCAAGCTAATGCTAATCAAAAATGGCATTTGATTAACCTCTTGAAACATCTGCCTTGAAGGACTAAATTGATAAATTGGATGAAATCAATTGCTGGAGGTGATGACTCTTGTGAATCACTGGGATTCATTCTGCCGAGTCCCTCGAGCTGTTAAATCTGGGGGAGATGTAACAGACACCATGCACCAGAGCAGGACCTGAGAGATCCAAGCCTTTCAACACTGTCTTATGCTGGATAAACTTGAACCTATTTGTTGCTTCTTTTGAATATGGAATGCATTTTTATATTTTGTATGGGCTCACGGACACATGTATTATGTCCCTGATTATCCTTTCCCTTTGAATTTGTTGTTAGAATGAAAAAAACATGCTCCTTGTTTATTGTTCTCCATTGTTGATCCATGTTTAAAAAGATAGGCACCTGTTCTTGAGTGAAGATTGCAAATAGAGGAACTAGAAAGTGTTCTACAATTCAACTCAGAAATAGTTATAGCCTCTCGCTGGGACTTTGGCATTGGTCTGAGTGCCCCAAATTAAAAGGAACATAAAGCCTGTGGAGAAATATGGAAGAATTGCAACCGTGATGACTTTGACATCTGAAAATAGAACCAAGAAGGAGAAGACATGAAACCAGGGTTTTTTCTCTGGAAGGAAAAGATTCAGGCTATACTTAAAGGCTGTCTTCAAATTTGCCAAGTTAGCTGTTATTCGAAGGATAGTGATATGTCTCTTTATACACTTTCTGGATAAAATCAGGGAAAATCCATTTAATTTTAGCTGATTTAGATTACACTGATTTTGAAGAGATTAGATTAAATGGGAAGAAGAAAACTTTCTGTCAGGAAATGGAAAGTGAACATTAAGAAAATGTGTGGATTTCATTTCTCTAACAAAAATCTGCTTATTCACCAAACATCAGACGGAATACTCTTATCCATTGGTGATTATCCAAAAAGGGGCTTGTTTTTAAGATTCTGAGGTTTTATTCTATCACCATTCTGCTGTGTACTTTTAGAATGCCACTTTTATGATTATACTAGAGGCCCAGTGCACAAATTTGTGCATGGGTGGGGTCCCTCGGCCTGGCTGGAGATTGGGGTCGATGGGGGTCATCTAGCTCAGCCCTGATCAGGCTGGCCTGCCTGGGGGAGGGATCATAAGAGGTTGACTGGCCACCAGGGGGCAGCTCCTGCATTGAGCGTCTGTCCCCTGATGGTCAGTGAACATCATAGCGACTAGCTGGTCATACCTTTGTCCGGTCGTAATGGTCGCTTACGCTTTTATATATATAGATATCCTTAGAAGCAAAAACACCTTTCTTAATATGATTCTTAGAAAATAGTAATTGTGTTGCATTATTGGGTTACCTATACCTGCTCTGATTGTGAAATTGGTATTTAAGAAAATACTGTGTTCTAAGTAAATATTTAAATTCCAGACTGAGGGTAATTTTTCTTAAAGCTAGTAGGCATATAGAGCTCTGTAACTTGCTTTCTCTTCATTTGCCATGTCTTGGTCTTCAAGACCTTGTTAAAACATATGTTTCCTTTCTAAGGCAGAGATAGTTTATTAAGAAGATCTCAAATTCTACAGGTTGGGGGTAGGGGAAGCTCTGAGGAAAGCCTGGTTTCTTTTGGCCCTCAGACATTACCACCTATTGAGTTTGTATGACTTATGCCATGATGTTCAGATCCAAACCTTTTCAATAAAAGGAGTTAAATATTGTATTTGTAAAAAGTTTAAAAAATTAATTATTTTAGTTCTCAGTATACAGGGTGTCCCCCCAAAAATGTATACACTATTAAAATATGATAACTCAGTTCATATTTCTTTCTTTTCAGATTTAACCCATTGGAATTAATAATTGTTCAAAGTGTGTATACATTTTTTGGGACACTCTGTATTGAATACTGGAGTGTCTAAGAGAGTATATTTCAGTGCTTTCATTACACACACAAAAATGGTAACTATGTGAGTTGATAATGTTAATTAGCTTGACTGTAGTAATCACTTCACTACGCACATGTATTAATCATGTTGTACACCTTAAGTATGCACAACTTTTATTTAAAATGACAGTATATGGCCCAGTTGGTGTAGCTCAGTGGTTGAGCATCGACCCAGGAATCAAGAGGCCACCAGTTCAATTCCTGATCAGGGCAGATGCCTGGGTTGTGGGCTTAATCCCCTGTGGGGGGCATGCAGGAGGCAGCCAATCAATCATGTTTCTCTGTCATTAACGTTTCTATCTCTCTATCCCTCTCCCTTCCTCTCTGTCTAAAAAATCAATTACATTTGTAATACCTTAACCAATAAAGAAATTAAAGATTAAAAAAATCAATTAAAAAACCATAAAAATATTTTAATGACAAAATATGGTCGGTCCCCTTCTCACTTTCACGCCTTGCTTCATCCTCATTTCTTTCCCTTCTTTATTTCTCTATCATTGTGTGTCTATAGTAGTGATATGGAACTAGGATATAACTTTTAAAGTAAACTCTTCCACTGTTCTTAACATTTCCTTTTTGCTTGTGAAGGACAAATTTAATGTGTTCTTAAAAGAATTATGTACTTCCTTGATATATATTTCTCCCTATCCTGCATTTGTGACTCATAAGAGGAATTTTAAAAAGAACTTATCTTCCCCTATAATATAAATAAACTTTGTGGTGTCTACATTTCTTTGTTTCTCTGATGGGCTAAAGGTAATTTCAGAGAGGGGATTGTTTTCAGGCTAGGAAGCCTTTTTTCATTGGTTCAGAATTATAATCCTTTGTACACCCGGCCACTGAACATTTGTGTCTACATAGAATGATTTGGTTGACCAAGTTCTGTTTTTTTCTCTGTCCCTTCTTTGTTATAGATACATTTCATATTGCTTTTCAGTCGACAAGGGAAATTACGGCTGCAGAAATGGTACACAACTCTCTCTGACAAGGAAAGGAAGAAGATCACCCGGGA
The DNA here is from genome assembly GCF_964212035.1 of Myotis nattereri. Lineage (NCBI taxonomy): Eukaryota > Metazoa > Chordata > Mammalia > Chiroptera > Vespertilionidae > Myotis > Myotis nattereri. Next base: position 25,883,934 of record NC_138082.1, on the reverse strand, counting down.
GATTGTTCAGATTGTGCTCTCTCGTGGTCAGAGGATGAGCAGTTTTATCGACTGGAAGGAACTAAAACTTGTTTATAAAAGGTGTGAGTAACTTTATGAGAACTGAATTTATTTCTTGTTACTGCTTTGGTTTGTTTAATCCTGAGCATTTTAGGTTGCAACACCAATTTCATCATTTACTGAAATCTTTAAAGACTGGAGCCCAAATAACTGTACCCACAGACTAACTGGGAAAGAATGCTCATTTATTGAAAGGCCTTTGATGTGCCAGGGGAGAGTCTAGGTACTTAATCTCAGGTTGATAATGCCTGCTGGCATTCAAGACATGCCTTATGAGCACCTACTGTATTCCCAACACTGTCCTAGTGGTTGCGGATACAGTAGTAAATGGGACACAGGACATTCCTGCTCTCATGGCACTTACTCATTTTTTAAGTAATCAAAAATTTTTCAGTTAGTAATAAGTATTATGGGGAAATGCAGATTAGTGTGCTGCAGAGATGGAAAATTCTCTTTATTGTTATTATTGCTCATATTTGCAGATGAAGAAACTAAAGCCACCGAGAGCTTATGTAATTAGTCCCCGCTCACAGTAATTGAGTGGTAATAGGCAGAGCCATAATTCAAGTTCAGATCTTTCTGGCTTTAAATCCTATGTATTCTCTCTTTATTGCACCTGCTTGTGTAGGAAGACCATACTCAGAAGAAACCTCAATTTATAGATGAGGAAACTGAGACCCCAAGAGAATGAGTAATTTTGCCCATTTAGACCTAGATAACTGATACCAAGCCAGGATCAGAACACAGCCAACCCGACCTGCACCCAGCATCTTCATGCAACTTCCAGAAGGAACACACGTTCGAAAGGCTCTTGCTAGGAGTGTTTATAAGACCTGAAGGGGAAAGGTAGAGTAACCGCTGCAGACTGCATTTAATGGATTAAATTACCAGAAAGTGGGATCCGTGGTCAACATTTTTAGTATTTGCTGACAAGAAGCTTGTCTGTATTCTCCACCTGCTGGTTTTCTAAAATTTTTGGTTCAGTTGTATTTTAAATCTTTATATAAAGAATAGGCTTCAGTGGTTCTCTCGACTGATATTACAAGCACTGGGTTACAACAGTGAACAAGGCAGACCCTGCCTTTGGGAACCACTGATCTGGTGGGAGAGACAGGCTATGAAATGGACAATGAAGAGGCCTGATGCTCTGAAAGGGGAGGCACAGGGATGCATAGCAGGGGCGTCCAATCCAGTCAGAGATGACAGGAATGACAATCTTGGCAGAAATGACACCCAAGCTCAGAGCAACAGGACAAGGAAGAGTTAGCCACACAAATGGGGTAGGGAAGAGTATTTTGAGTAGAAGATACACACAGGAGAAACCCATAGGAGAAACACACAGGACTATGATTTTGAGATATGGAATGTGATGAATAATGATTTCATTCTTGGATGGGAAGCAGGAGGTAACTGCATCTTCACTGGGGAAAATCCACCTTCAGGTTGTTTAATGGGTCATCATATTTTACTTTTTTTTTCCTTTCAAGGTATGCTAGCTTATACTTTTGCTGTGCAGTAGAAAGTCAGGACAATGAGCTCTTGACACTAGAGATTGTGCATCGTTATGTGGAGTTGCTGGACAAGTACTTTGGAAATGTAAGTTGTTCTGGTCTATTAGAATCAGTAGGTCTCCATCTCAGCTCTTACTTCAGTCTGTCTTGCGTCACATTCCTTCTCTCTCTCAAGTGTAAAATATGAATTGCATTTGTATCAAGGATCAGAGCAAAAGGCTTCCCCCACTTCCTGTAATTATTAAATGGCAGATTTCAAGGCAGGTGGTGTCCCTGTCTTCAGACCACAACACATGAGACCTTGTTTAATGCACAAGAGTGTAATTGTGAAGGATTCCTTCTTTGTCATGGACTGTCATCTCTTTTCTCGTTTGCTCTTTTAGTTCCTCTCTGGCTTCTTCTACTAAGTCACATATGTTCTTTAATATTATTTATACATGAGAATGAAAACAACAACAATAATACCCTTTCATTTCACGTTGCTGTTTTATCTCCTTCCCCCCACCAGTAATGTCTTACATGAGGTGTCCCAACCCGCTGAACTCATTCACTCCACAGCAGCTCACAGCTTGGGTTCCACCTCTGCGGCTCCAAGGAAATCAGTTACCCGCCCCCCCCCCCCCCCCCCCCCCGCCAATGGCCGACACCAGTGACTCTTCTTAAATCTTCACTTGCTTAACCTCCTGCAGCACTGAGCCCTTGCTCACCACGATTCTTTCTTTAAATTTGCTCCTTTTTATTTTGCCAGGACACTGAATTCTGCTTATGGCCCCTTCTGGCTTCTTCCATTGAGATCCCTCCCTCCACCTGCTCCCTAAATGCCCTGCTGCTCTTCCTCCTCTCTGGTGTGTCTGCCTGATTTTCTCTCCTGGAAACCTGTTATCACGTGACTGTTTCTTGCTTTGCTGAAGATGCTCTTCCTGGGCTTCTCAATCATCTTAGTCTTCAACGTAGCAAGAACCAAACTCATCTTCTGTTCTGTATCGTGATTGAATTTATTGTGTCTCAGGATCCTTTCAGCTTTCTCCAACCTTTATACTGTGGGGCCTTGACTTATGAGTTTAATTCGTTCTGTGACGGAGCTCGTAACTCAAATTACTCGTATGTCAAATCAAAAAGTGAACGAGTGAGACACATGATACTGGGCTGAGGTGGCGTTCACTGTGACGTTTGCTGCGCCAACTAGCGGTGCGGTATCTGAAGCTGTCTCGTAACCCGAATTTTAGCTCGCAACTCAAAGCAAAATTCGGCCGAGAGACGGCTCATATCTCGAAAAACTTGTTAGTCGAGACACTCATAAGTCAAGGCATCACTGTACTACAATCTGCCTCTGTCTATTAAAACTAGGCTAAAATCCCTCTCCTTCATTCCTGTTACTAGTCTAGGCTTTTTTGGGATCATACTTTTGCTTCTCTTTGAAACCTCATCTCTGGCTCTCACCTGGCCTATTGGTTACCATCTTCCTTACAAAGCACAGATTCAGGGTGACATTCCTCCTCAGTCACTCTCCATCTAAAATTCAAACTTCTTAGCCTGCTATTGAAGCTTTGTAAACCTTGGTCCCAGGCCACTCTCCCACTCTCTCACTTTTCTCTCTTTACATCCCTGACACACCCAGTGCTCCAGCCACATGGGCCAGCCCGGTCTTATCCTTCACTTGCACGGGCTTTGCTTGGCCATTGAACTGCAAGTCTTTCACGATCATGACCTAGGACTGACTTTGTTTTTTCAACACTTGTAACCAGCTCTGGACCATATTTTAGCAACCGTTTCAGAAACAAAGTAGTTCACACTCCGAGTAGTCATTGGATTTGGAAAATGATTTGGGAAATGATTTCTTGCTCACTGAAGATTTTTATTTTGTGTTATTAGGAGCACTTACTTCCACAAGAGTTTTTTGTATGCCATTTAATGGAATGGGCAACATTTACAGTATTGGGTGGGTTTTTATCAGATTTGTTGCAACTCTTTTTATAGGCTGAGTACTTGAAAGGTCTCGGAAAGAATTTTCCTGCTGTCTCTCCTTCCCTCCCTGTTATTCCCCCCTGTTTTCCTTTGTGAATTATGAAAAGACCTAAGTGTTGCTTCAGGGACTTCAGGTTGTTGGTCAGTAGAGAGGAAACGAGATAGCTAGATCACTTTTCTTTCTCTTTCTCCTGGTTCCCTAAGATTTTTTTTTTTTCATTTTTAAAAGAGAGATCTACAAAGACATAATAGCATATTTTTATATTTGAGATTATTTGATGTTATGCTTTCTGTCATTCAGATGAATTCTGACATTTTGGTACTTCCTTTTCAAATAACCTCCAGGCTCGGCCTTTTGCAGAGGCCTGCAGGAGTTCCCCAGGACTCGCCTTGTCCCTCTCATTTCTGCACTCTGGCCTGACCTGTTGTGTTTTTCTGGATTAATCCAGCTATGACAATGTGAACTGGGGCTGAATGTGGGTCTGGATCTTATCTGGCCAAATTGAGGGCGCTTCAGAACACGTGGCTTTCTCAAGAGACGTAGACTCCCTTTCACTCACACGAGGCTCATTAAAGTACAGGGAGAGTCAGAATGAATTCCTGTTTCTCTAGCATCAGTCCTTCATCCTGTTTGGGCAGACCTTTGGGAGGATCCAAAATTTAATTCACTAAAAAATTCAATGAATCTTTCATTAAGCTAAGAGCAGCTAAGAGCAGTTCAAGGCTATCTGCCCAGTAGGTGTTCAATCCTTATTAATTAACAGTGATGAGCAAAGCGTACTGACTCTCACTGACATCGTCTCAGGAACATTGCTTTTTGGTTTACTTTCTCTCTTGTGTTATTCTGAAGGTTTCCTTGAATTTTGTCCTTCTGTTATCTAAAACTTTGTACTGAGCTCCTCTTATATATAGCACTGGAAAAATATTACCTTCTGATGACAGATAAATCAAAATCTCTGCTACTGATTTAAGTCATGTATTTTTTTTAGCACTTTTCAATTCCAAGGAGATTTACAAGGATTAACTAGTTAATCTTTCGATTTGCAGTAAGTAGCATTAACCCCAGTTTATAGAGGCTATGAAGCTCCGGGTCTCACGATAGATAAGGGTCTGCTCCGGGATTTCCAGGCCTGCCTATTTCCCCATCTCAGACTCTGGGCCAGTTTTCACTGATGTCCTCAGAAGGTGTGGGTATTGCTGTCTTGGAGCACTTGGATCTCCATGGAGGGGATTTTCTTATAGGAAGAGGTTAATAGAAATATTTACTTTGCTAACCCCATAGGGCTATTGTGAGGATCAAAGGAACAGTGCAGTTAACAATACTTTCTAAATTGTCCATTGCTATTTAGCTATACCTTGCATTAGGGTTATCTTATATATAATTTTATATATATAGTTGATTTTTTACAGAGAGGAAGGGAGAGGGTTAGAAGTTAGAAACATCAATGAGTGAGAAACATCGATCAGCTGTCCCCTGCACACCCCCTACTGGGGATGTGCCTGCAGCCAAGGTACATGCCCTTGACCAGATTCGAACCTGGTACCCTTCAGTCTGCAGGCCTACGCTCTATCCACTGAGCCAAACCGGTTAAGGCTATAGTTTTATACATTTATTGTATATAACTTGATATTTTTTGTATTTACTTTAGAAGAGAATTCAGTAAGGGAACGTCCTTCTTAGACTCTATCCAAAAGGATTTAGTTATTGAAATACCAGAAATATTCTTGCTACATCACATATTCTGCTCTAAGAGAAGACCCTTACTCCAAATTATAGTAAAGCATAAGGCTTGAAGATCAAATGTAAAGTTAAATTATCACTGTTTCTGCCTTTTATAAGCTTCCTGCCAGATATAGATGCACGAGAAAATGATTTTTAAAAAAGAGGCTTGTGTGCTGATTAACACAAAAGCCCTGTGTTTTTGCATAATTTGGTGGAATGAAATTGTTTGAGCATCTGGTGTACTGGGGCAGGGTGCTTAAGGTGGAATTGGAAGTATCTGAAAGAAAACAAAAAGCAAGTATTTGAGTAATCAGGCAATAGCTGAAGAACCTGCATTTAGGCTAAGGTTCCCCTGAAATGTTTTCTCTTCTTACTCTGTGATACATAGCCCTTGGGGTTAGACTCAAGAAATAGCCACAAAGTCGAATTTTGGAGTTGCTGTATGTGAGTAGCTGCTCATGGGTAATGTTCTCTATCGTGCCAATAGAACTTGTGCATCCATTTCCCTATGACCTAGCAATAGTACCTGTATATCCAAGTTGTGCGTGTATGTGCATGCCTAGTGTGCCTGTGTGTTTTGTGTGTATTTGGCTTTGTACACCACTTCACCTTACCCCTATCCCTTGAACTGAGGTGCAATAAATTAATTGCCACCTGGCTGCTGGGGAGCCCCACAGGCACGGGGAGGGGCAGCTGCTCTGAGAGTGGGGTATGAGAAGTTCTCAGAGAACTTGCATTAGTATCAGGTTCACTTTGCAGAGCTCTGGCTGCTGGTTTCTCCTAATGAAGCTGCTGCCTATCTTGGATTCCTGGTCTATGCCTGCCTTGAAGTCTGAGGCTACTGTAACTCCCAACTTCCTGCTTCTTCCAACTTCTGGTAACTGCTTACTTCTCCTACCTTCTTTCATGTGCATGGTGTCTGATCTGCTGTGCTTTCTTTTTATCTACACTGTTTAAAATTGCAAAGTACTGCATATTTTTTTACCTATCCTTCTAGACATAAACTTTTAAAAATAAAATGGATTTGCATTATGGAATTGCATTATGCCCATTATTTTGCAACTTTCTTTTTCCTCTTACAACCTTCTTTTTCCTCTTGCCTGATATGTCCCAAGCACTCCATAAATACTTCTTTTTTAAAAAAGAAATTAATTTATTTTCCAATTACAGTTAACATACACTATGATAGTAGTTTCAGGTGTACAACATAGTGATTAGGCATTTATATCCCTTATGATGTGATCTCCCCGATAAGTGTAGTACCCATGTGAAATACCTCTTAAACAAATGTAGATGGATGGGGACAGGGGAGACAAACCATCCAAGGAGCTTGAAAAGGAATCATCAGAGATGGAGGAAGACAACAGGCCTTGAATGGGACCGCCACAGTCAGGGAACAGGAGAGAGGAAATTTTCAGGGACGAGATTGGTGAAGAAGTTTCCAAAGCTCCAGTCTGCTGAGAGGTAGGGGTCAGGGAGGACTGAAATCTTGCCATTCTCAGACCTTCAGGAGGGTGTGGGAATGGAGAGTTAGGTGTCAGTGAGTTGAAGGAAACAGCAAGGAGAGTCCCTGAGTGGCTGTTGGGTTGAATAATTGGAAATGAGCTTTATTTGAAATATGGGGAGTAGTCTTACCACTGCTTCACTTGACCAAATCTATCAGCCTGTTCTGGTCTATGGCAGTGTCATTGGTTCCCCACATGTCCAGCATCATTAGCATCGCCTGGGACCCCATTAGAGGTTCAAACTCTCGGGCTTAGCCAGGCACACTGCACTAGAAACTCCAGCAGTGATGTTTTAATGCAGCTTCTGAGTGGTTTAGACATATTCTGAAGGTTGAGAGCCACTGGCCTGTGACATAATTTTGAGAAAAATTAGCACAATTGAGGTCTGAAGTGTGACCTTCTGAGGGTCCTAAAACTAGGAGCTCCGACTCACAGAGCAGAGAGCAGGAGAAAGGAAGCACGGCCCCCGAGCCTGAAATGTAGTGGGGCTCAGCTTTCATCTGAGCAGATCGAAATATGAGCTGGGCAGCCTCATTCCTCCACCGAGTCTCAAATCTTTTGTTGTGACATTAAACATTACCTAGGGACATGCTCTGCTTTAATGGAATGTGATTTTACTACTTTTATTAAAGGCCTGCAATTCCCTAGTTCAACTTTTCTGTCCTTAACATGCTACCTGATATTTTTATCCTTGGTATGCCACATGGGTGTTGCTTGAAAAGCTCGAGACAGTAGTATATGTTTCCCTTGATATCACTGCAGGTTTATCAAAACATTTGTTGTTGTTGTTTTGTCCTACCAGGTCTGTGAGCTGGATATTATCTTTAACTTTGAAAAGGCTTATTTTATCCTGGATGAATTTATAATAGGTGGAGAAATTCAGGAAACGTCCAAGAAATCTGCTGTCAAAGCCATTGAAGATTCTGATATGTTACAGGAGGTCAGTACTCAGTTTCTCATGCGGTGGGAAAAGAGGATGATGATTATAATGGTGGTGGTAGTGATGGCGATGATGGCAGTGATGTTGGTGGTGATGGTAGTGGTTGTGGTGATATTGGTGGTGGTAGTGGCAGTGGTGGTGGTGGTAGAGACGATAGTGATGGTGGTAGTGGTGGTAGTAGGGGTTGTGGTGGTGGTGGTAGTGGTGACGGTGATGGTAGTTATGATTGTGATGGTGGTAGTAGTGGTGGTGGTGGTGGTGGTAATTAAATATTAGCCAACACTTATTAAGTTCTTACTCTGTACTGAGTACAGTTTCCAAGCAACTTACATGTGTTAATTTATTTAATTATCACAGCAACTCTAAGAGGTAGGTAGTATTATTAGCCTCATTTGAAAGGTGAGTAAACTGGGGCACAGAGAGGGTAAGTGACCTGCTGAGCGTCACTCAGCTACTGAGTGTGGAATAGAGAGTTGAGCCTAGGCACTTGGGCTCCAGAACCTTCACTCTTCATGTTTGAGCTTTTCAGTGAGGTTACCTCCCTATCAAAAAGCTATCACATACTTGGTGATATTCTTTATAAGAATAATTTTATGAGGGGTATAAAAATTTTCGTTAAAGTATCTATGCTGCCCCAGAAAGGAAACTAGCAGCACATCTTTATTTCATTTGCCAGGGCTATTAGAGCTTTATTCTTGAAGAGCGCATTTATCATTTTAATTAAAATTTCTTACACCTCCTCAGAAGGCTGTGTGTGGGCTCCTATTTGCATAAATTAGTTGGGAATACCTAGGCTCGCTTGCCAAGGTATAAAAGGGCCCTGAAGCATCCATTTGTTTGTGCTCCTGACTCTGTGGTGCTCATATAAAGTAGAGTGGGGCTTTGCTTTTAGTTGTAGTCCAGATTGGCATAAAGGAACTTACCGCCATGGGTCCCTTCAGTTTTCCCAGGTACACTGTGAAAAATAGTGCATCACTCCACTGGCCTTTGACCTCCTAAATGAGATAATCCAACCCAGCTCTGCCCCCTCTGGGTACTTCTTCCCACAGCATTTATGGGTCTTTCCATCTTTCTATTTTCATAACAGCAGGTCAAGAGATTCCAGAGTGTTACAAAGTACCTTTGAAAAATTAGCATTAAAGCCGTTCTTCCTACTGTTTTAAAAGAATAAACTGATTAAATTAATAAAACAACGTGCGGAATGATTTCCCAGCAACTGTGTTTGCACGTCTTTGAGCTGATTATTTGTTCCTGCCTATCTAGGGCACCAGTTCTTGGATACTGAGAAAGACGTCTGTTTGAGTTTGTCTGTGCCAGCTAAAAGGCCGATGTATTTATTGCTAGAGGTGTTCTCACCACAAAAAATGCACATAAACTTTCTGCTGTTTACTTGACTCTCTCCAAATGCTATGGGAAGGGAATTTTACAAGATACTTGAGAAATCAGTGGTTTGGAAATTCCACAGAACAGCCTTTCTTTCACTATGCCAGGAGGTTGTTTATAATTCTATCCCAGGGCTCTTACTGTGAAGTCTCCTTGTAGGAGAAACAAACTTGCCTGGCCAGTGTGGCTCAATGGTTGAGCATCCACCCATGAACCAGGAGGTCAGGGTTTGATACCCTGTCAGGGCACATCCCTGGGTTGTGGGCTCGATTTCCAGTAGGGGGCATGCAGGAGGGAGCAGATCTTTCTCATCATGGATGTTTCTCTCTCCTCCTCTCCCTTCTTCTCTCTGAAATTAATAAAAATATTTTTTAAAATATAGGAGAAACAGACTTTAAACAGGGTCTTTTGGCACTTAAATTAAAATTTTTTGAATTGGTGTCAAGACACACCTGTGTTATTTTGAACACCCCTTCCCCCGCCCCCAGGAAAACATTTTAAAGAGCTTGCAGTGTATCTAGTACTTCTAGTTCCATTTAAATCTGGAAGCAGGTATTTCAAGAGAGAGCCCTTTCACAATTTTAAACACTAATTGGTAGTTCATGTCCCCTGTGATTGAGTGGAAGGTCCTGATGAGTAGGTCTCGGGGGGTCCTCCAGTTAGCCTCTGTGTCCCCATAGTGAGCTGGCAATGCCACGACTGCCCTATTAATCTCGTTGATTCAACAGCACCTGCCAAATCGAAACAGCATTATCGGCATTCTGATACAGGCTAAGTCAATGAACATGTGGGGAGCTGGCTAAAAAATTGACTTTGTGAATGAATTCCCTGATGTAGAATGGACTGTGTGTTTTGGATTGGTAAACAGTACACCTGTGACCATCATTTGAACAGACTTCACTTGTCGTCTCTGCACAGTGTGCCGTGATGGATGGTGTGGTCCAGCAGCTACAGAGCTGGGTGCGAGGGAAGTCTGTGCCACAGAAGGACTTACAAAGCCGAACTTGATCATTATGTGTCATTTTCTTTTTCTTTTTTTTTTAATATATTTTTTATTGATTTTTCACAGAGAGGAAGGGAGAGAGATAGAAAGTTAGAAACATCGATGAGAGAGAAACATCGATCAGCTGCCTCCTGCACATCTCCCACTGGGGATGTGCCCGCAACCCAGGTACATGCCCTTGACCGGAATCGAACCCGGGACCTTTCAGTCCGCAGGCCGACGCTCTATCCACTGAGCCAAACTGGTTTCGGCTATGTGTCATTTTCTAATACAAGATGTTCAGTGTGTCTTTAGATTACATTTATATCGTGGATTAAAATTTATAGTGAAAAAAAATTGACTTTGTATATTTGGTTTGCTTTGTAAGTTCAGTCAGAGAAGTTTAAATGAATGCACACAAGTAATATAATCATATAAAGAAAAAAATTACTGCTTTCTTTATTTTCTGTCCTTGGGACCTAAACACATATTTGTAGTTACTAAAGGTTAAGGGAATAACCTTAAGATTAAAATAATAACGTTGTTTCATTTTTAACCCAACTGAAAACCTGCACATAGCCCCTGGGACTTTCTCTAGACCCCTTAATAAAATACTGTCTCCCCATATATACAGTCTTAAATCTCCAAGTGGTGAAAGCTTATTCTGAGTATACTAGGGCAAGATGTTGATAATGTGGAAGTAAATGAACAGTTTGATTGGTTGAGGATAGCTTTAGGCAGTATCTTACTTTGAAGGTAACAGCTAAGAATTGCAGATGACAGGTGCAAAGTAATTAGAAGGAAAAAGAAGATAGTGATCTTGAATTGCAGAGGTTGCAATTCCTGAGATTACTAATGGGGTTGACAAACAGAGGTTTTGACCACAGAGTAACAAAGCAAGTTTAGCTGTTCCTACAAGCTCAAGACAGTACCAACCTCATACATTATTGGCTCATGCAATTTGAGTAGATGGCTCAGGAAGGGCAGCCACGGAGTCTTCAGCAGACTGAATGCACCAGTGCCGTTCAGTAGGGGCCAATGAATTGTGGAGTCAGTGAGGTGACAGCTCCAGGGTATCTTAATTGCAAAGAAGAAGTAGCCAGACAATAAATATATTGTAGAGGGTGTCAGCCACTTAATGATTGGTAACCATATGCTCTTGTTCTGGATTTTGCGATAGTTGTCATCTTTTAAAAATAAGCCAGTTAGTGAAAGAAAAATACCACATGATCTCACTCATTTGTGGAATATAAAGAACATTATAAACTGATGAACAAAAATAAATACAGAGTCAAAGAAGCATTGAACAGACTGTCAAACTACAGTGGGAAGGCTAGGGAGTGTTGTTGGGGGGGAGGTAAGGGATCAACCGAAGGACTTGTATGCATGCATATAAGCATAGCCAATGGACGAAAGACACTGGGGGGAAGGGGGGAAGGGCATATGCTGGGGGGTAGGGAAGGCCAGGGGAAGGTCAATAGGGAAAAAAGGAAAAGGAGACATATGTACTACTATTTGTAATACTTTAAACAAGAAAATAAAATTAAAAAAAAATTCGCAATCTCCTGTCATTCCCCCGCCCCCCTCATTTTCAAAAACTTTATGCCCAATTTTGTATTTGTAACTTTATATTCCTTTTTAAGTGGTGCCACAAAACAGGCATGGGCCCCTGGCCAATGTGACACCCTTGCTAACTGTGAAGACATGGGCGGCATCTGTAAAAGGTGGTAGAGGGCAGAGGTCTTGGGGTGTCAGCTCTTATTGGCCAATGTTCATCTTCAAGGTGTAAGCACCTAATAGGGAAGTGTGGATGGCTGACCACAGTATTTTCAGCAGAGGAGCACTGGCACTCTAAATAGAGCTGGTGAAAACCAGTTAGAACACACCTGATTTGTAACCCTAGTATCTTCTGAACAATCTGGCTTGGCCTTGGCCTTCACCTGTTTGGCCCATGCTGGTTGATTGTCTTCCTGGCAGGGGCAAGTGAACCACGTGTCCTGGGGTTCAGGCTTAAGAATGCATTGAGCGTCACAGATGGAGCTGTCAAAGGCAGCGGTGTTACCTAAGTCTCACCCCTTGATCTATCTTATTGATTTAACCCAGAACCCAGTGTGTTGCACACACAGATATTATAGGAAAGAGTGCAAGAGAAAAGTCCATCCATTGTGCATGGTATGGACTTGCAACATCACCGTAGCTTTGAACTCTGCCTGTCACTGTGAAGCCACTCAAACATTTAAAAAGTCTGGACAAAAGCCATGGCCTTGTGGCATGTCACAAACCTGGTCACTGTTGAGGAAGATGAAGAAACATAATTGTATACTTTGGAGGAAAGCTTCCTCAAGATACAAGGCAGGAAATCTTAAGACTTATGGTTGTTTTTTTGATATATCTTGGCAACAAGTGTAAGGAAGATGTTCTGTACAAAATCTGTAACGCTAAATGTGTTCCACAAATAGAATTCGATTTCTCTCATACATGTGCCTGGCATAGTCCTCATGATCATGTTAGCAGGCGCACTTCTCTGAAGTCAGCAGTGATATCTTGCAGCTGTTGCTTTAGCGTTGCTCTTGCTGCACATTCATTTTTGTGAGCCAGCATAGTTTCTCCTCAAGCTGATCATTAGTTAGTTTGAGCCCTATGGGTGCGTATACGAATGGTACTCAAACTTGGAACCACCCTTCTTGATCAGAATGCAGAGATTTATGTCCACACGAACTTTCCAACACTGCCTTTCAGTAATGGCAAAGGAATGCAGAACAGACTTCAGTTTGCTACAGGATGTGGCTTGAGGGAAGCTGTTCTAAGTTGCTGTTCTCTTGCAGACCCTGGAAGAGTACATGAACAAGCCGACGTTCTGATTGCACCTTCTTGAAGTCTCTGACTGCTGCGTGCTCTGGCCTTGCAAAGAAGCAGCGCCCCGCCTCCAGTCATTGGACAGAGCCTCCAGCACCATGCCAAAAATAACTTAAAAGGGATTTTTTTGTTAACTAGCAAAATTGAAAGTTGTTTAACATATTTATCATTATTACGTGCCTGTATTATACTGTATATGACTTATTGTAGCTCTGAATGTTCACATAACAGCCTCATGATTCAGTAGATTTGAACATTTGTTTGCAATGTGTTAACTCCATGTAATTTTCTAAGCTAATTTAAATACATTTATTGTAGTACGTTTTTTGCTGCATTTGGTCCTCTACTGACAGGCTGAGAACTGTATTATAATAACCCGTGCTTTAGAATGTAAAGTAGCAATACTTTTTCTAAAGGTTTAGCTTTTAAAATTATCTGATTGATCATTCAAAATTATGTTAATAGTTCAGAGTTCATATGTAACGCTAGACATTTTTTAAAAATATATGATTTTATTGATTTTAGAGAGAGAAGAAGGGAGAGGGGGAGAGAGAGAGAGAAACATTGATTGACTGCCTCCTGCATGGCCCCCACAGGGGATCGAGTCCCCAACCCAGGCACTGAGCCTCCAACTGGGGCATGTGATCTGACTGGGAATAAAAATGGCAACCTTTTGGAGCACGGGATGATGCTCAACAAACTGAACCATACCGGCCATGCTGGACATTTTAAATACACTTGATAATAATGAAATTTCAGTCCAGATACAATGTATCTGATCTTAATGTCATGAATTTATTTATTTTTCAGGGTTGGAATGAAGGAAAAGAACCAAAGATAGTTGTGTTTTTGAGGCCTTGGAAGCTGCTCTCTTGGCTGACATTTTAATTTTACCTTTTAATTTAACATAAGGGACAGTATAATGAGGTCATGTTTTCTACACTCTATATATTGATTAAGGTTTTAGACATCTGGAGATATAGTGTCTATAACTTATTTCCCTTATTATAAAAATAGTATAACAGAGGTAAATAACAAGAGTAATAATTGTTATTATTACTATTTTAATAATCTTTATGTTACAAAGCACTCTTAGTTGCTGGAGAGATTTTGTTTTAACTATGTTTTAAGGTGTTTTTAAGATATTTGAAGACTTACTGTTTATTAGGCTTACTTAGGGCATTTAATACAGGGCGGGAAAAGTAGGTTTACAGTTGTTCATATGGAAAATGATACGATTATAATAATAAAAGCGTAATATGCTAATTAGACCTGATGGACAAACAGCGGAATGACCATCCAGACAACCTTCCAGAGGAAGCCTGGGGTTGCGAGGGCGGAGCCCCTTGAATTTTGTGCATCTGGCCTCTAGTTAATAAATGATAATAAAGTAATAAACTCACAACTGTAACCCTACTTTTGCCCCACCCTGTATTATTGCTGTATGGTAGATGCCTTTTCTCCTCTTTTCTTTCCTCACCCCTGAAGAAAATATTTGCTGCTGACCATTATTATTGTGAATATGTCACATCCATGCTTCCTGGAATGAAAGTTCTATATAACCAGGTAGTGAATGTGATCAGACCTTGTATGGAAATAGCTCGCAATGCTTTTATCTTAGTGCCCACTTCTGATGTCTTACCTGTGCATTTTCAATGTTAGTGCTAAGGTATGGTATCATTCACACTAGAGTGGGTAGGGAGTGCTTTTTCTAAGAGTGTGCCTGCAATTGGATCCTCCAGGAGATCCCATAGGGTAGACCTTTAGAGACCGTGAGGGAAAAATGTTCTCATTGAGTAATCTTGGCAGAGATATTTAGGGAAGAATGGCAAGGCAGCAGTACAGAAGGAAAAATGGACCAGTTCCTCAATATAACTATCATTAAATGGAAATAACTCAGATTAGCGTACAAAGTAATTATTGGACTTTCAATATCTAACATTTCCTCAATTAATCATGTAATTATAATGATGGCATCAGATTGAAGTTTAACTATCATTTGTGATCACTTTGTTTACCTAAGTTCTTCAGTTTGTGGTTTAGCTTTCGTTGTTATTATTTGGTGGAACCCTATTTTTTAAAAAAAGTCTTGTAAAGATGGACTCTGAACCTCATTTTTACATACATGGACAAAGTCCCATATCATCTTCAGTAAGGCCACTGCCCAGAATTTCTGTTCCATAAAATACAGATTAGAGACCACCTAGCTATAGACGGGGCTCCTCAGGCTTCATGTCAGCATCACACCTAGAAAATGAACAACAATATGGCACGCTGGGGTAACTTTGAGGGACTTTGGAGACATCTTACATGAGCCTTGGTGAAAATAATCGTTATGCTTTCTTTGTATTGTATAATTATAATAAAACTACCAAGTGAAAGAAAAGATAATAAATACTAAATTTTATAAAATGTCCAAATAAAATGTTTTTTAAAATTTTAAGTGAGGAACATGAGTGTGCTTTTAGGAGTAAATTTTTTAGAAAAATCAGATTTCATGCTTGACATGAAAATTCCTGGTCAAGTCCTTTTAATTTTCTTGGTGCTTATCATCAAGGAGAAACCCCACAAGTAGGTGACAGCAAATGAGGGAAGAGTATTTACTGCTTTGTTCCTGTTGACTTCTTTCTTACCATTACCCACATGTTGATAATCTAATCTCTTTACCCATAGTTAATGAAGCAGATCGTTCTTTAAAACTAGTAACCCCTTTTATTTTATTAACTTATGTAAGGTTGGAATTTATTGTGATAAAGCAAATTAACTTTTAATTTATTCAAACTATTTTTTTCCATACCAAATTTCCTAAAATAATGATACAACTTTTCTTCAAACATACATAGATGTTCTTCTGAACCTATAATTCTTCTTTAGAATTCACATGATAATTCCCATGAAACATCACTGGTGAACTGTGTTTAACTTTACTTTTTGGGAAATGCTAATACATTTTTTTCACATGGTTCCCACAATTTTGGATTAAATTCAATCAGATGCTCTGGAATGTAAGTAAAGCAAGCCAATGACTATTTATCAGTAACTTGCAAAACGAGGGTCATTAATTTTTTTCTTCAATTTTTATTTAATTCTTGACCAACTTGAAAAACTCTATCCATAGGCAATGTACTTTGGTATTAAACAATGATAATCTATTTTGTCAAGTAAAGCAAAAAACAGGACTGTAACAGTAGGGCTGTATTCGATTCACCTTTTGGTAATACTACTGTTATCAGTGGAAGTGGAATTCTTGGGGTGCCATAAGGAAAAAAATTTCCTGAGGCACCCACAGAAGAATGGGGTTTTGTGGAAAGCTTTATTGATGATGTAATATTAAGGGGAACTCCAAGGTCCCATCTCTGTCCACCTCGCCATGGACAAAGTCTAAACTTGTCTTCAGTAGGGCCAGAATTAAGGCCATTGCCCAGAATTTCTGTTCCATATTAGAATTCAGTCCAGTCCAGTCCAGCATCCTGTGTGTGGAGTCAGCGTGGCCATCGGCCATGCGGCTACTAAGGACACATGGCTATGAAGAGAGAACAGGCAAGTACATGGGTGAGTATGGGTTGTGGAGCAAGAGAAAGCAAGAGCAAACAAGAGGAAAGAGAGCATGAAAACTCAGTCTGGGGATTTTAACCCGGAAATTTCTTCAAACTAACCAATTAACTCAAGATTTTGCGTACTTTTGATGGGGTCCACTCCCTAGCCAATCCATTGTTCCCTAGGCTAAACTGACAGGCAAGCACCTTCTGTGTGTCACCTGGACTTCACCCATCTCCCCCCTTTGTTCAGTCCCTCCCCCCAGTGGTCTGCAGGGAATGCATCCATGGTTCCTTAAGGAGTGTGAAGCTGTGCTTCCTGGTGAAGCTGCCCGGATGACCATGCTTATAATGTCTGGCCTCTCCTTTGCTCTCTTTCCTTTATTAATATTAACTAGCTAATTTCAAGGAAACATTATTTAATATAGAACTTAGGCCTACAGATGAACTTTTATTTTTGTTAAATTCTTTGTGAGTAAACTCAGATATTAACTAAATCTCAAGGTTTCCACCTTGCATTTCTGCTATCAGTACTAACTTACATAGTGTTTCCATCATAACTTAATCGTTTCAAAGTGTTCATTTGCTATTTTGTCAACCAGCTTGTTTTGCTACTTTACAGAATAGATAAGGTTTTAAACATTTCTCCTTAGCATAGTTCCTAACAAGGGTAGATTAATCAGAGATGATACAGTTATGATTTAACTGTCCTCTAGATTAGAATTATCTTCATGTTATTGACATGACCCCTATCTGTTTACTAATAATATTATTCCAAAGTGGCGCCTTTTCTCTTTCCTTTGGAAATGTTGAGAGTGTCCATGGAGGCTGGTAAAATGAGCAACTCCAATTGTGTGACTTATGGGGCCTTTGCTTTATTAGCAGGACCTCAGGAGCTACATCTACTAGGTTTATGAGCTACACCCGACATGGTTGTATAACTAACTTATAAGAGAACTTTGATTCATATATTATACTTGCAGATGTTTGAAATGTTCATTAATCCTGTGTGTAAAATGGATGTTTAGTAGAAAGATGTCAGCATAATTTACCTGATAATATTTTGAAGTAAATAAAACGTTTAGGCTGGGGGAAAGAAAGAATTATGAGAACACTTGGTTCCAAATGTGAGATAACCCTCATACGGTTTCAATGGTGACTTAAACTTTAAGAAAAATATTTTTTGGAGGGGAAGAAATCTTTTGAATTTTTGAAGCCTCCAGTTTTAATAAAATGTTTCTATTATGGTGGGAAAATATCTGTAAAATTTAAGATTACATAAATGTGAAGAATAAAGAACTAATATGGTTGTAAAAAGGGGCTTGTGGATAAAAATTGTTTCAAAAATAATTTGGGTCATTTGGAATTTTTAGAATGTTACAAAAGTAAATTTAAAAATTAAGTATAGTGAAGAATAATTTTGAAAATAATGCAGTCAAAATTTGAAAGTATTAAAATACATATTTTTATTACTAAAACAAACTTTTAAAAAGTCAAACTATAAGTATTAATTTCACTTATGTAGAATTAAATAACTTTGGGGAATCTAATGAACTGGGTAAATTATATTTTTCTGTTTTTATAAATAAGTATCTTTTAAATTCTAGAAACAAATTTTTATAATATTTTATCAAGAGTTTGACTTTGGCTAATTGTAACATTAAAGGCTAAACTGAAATGGTGGATGGATGAATAAATAAATCAAGGAACGTAGATTTTTAAAAGTGAATAAAATCAATTATGTTCTACTTGCAATACCTAACCTCATGGGATATAATAGTCATAGTTGTAAAGAAAACTATTTGTACATACTTTATTAGTTGAAAACTTAATTTAAGATATAAGAGAATAGAACAAGTCAATATGAAAGAAAATTTAAATCTTATGCATACTATAAAGAATGTCAAGTATGATGAATCATAAAGCAAAAATCAGAATAACTCATTATTTTAGGAAGTGTTACATTTGTAGATATTTTTATTCCAAGTCCTCTCTGCTCTTGCATTTTATATTCAAAATATTATGAGATAAAATAAATAATCAATACATTTAGATACTTTTCTGAGACAGCCATCCAAATACTATTCAAATATAAATTGAACTCGTGAACTTTTGAGTCGATGGGAAATAGTGGCTTAATTTTTTTTCTCTAAATATATATGATTTTTAGCCATCAGTCTCTCAGAGCAAGCAAGTGGGCCATAACTCACTGGTTGGGATATTCTGAGCCAAACGACTAAATATCATATTTATGATTGAAGCATTAAAATGAACTAGGAATTGGGGACTTCATGCTGGTCCTGGATGTCCCACCAACAACGTTCATGAACTTGCTCTTCGGAATGAATAGAATGTCAGAGTCAGATGGGAACATGGAAGTGAGCTAGTCTGAACCACTCCTTAAACACGAGAGGGAAGAATAATCAGCACATTAACATTTATGCTTTGATCAGGTCCCAGTGCTAACCATTTGTTTAATTAAACCTTGTCTTGATCAAAGTGTTCCCTCATGAAAGTATTTGATGAGCCTGTATACTGGTATAAAATACAAGCCTAATGACATTCAAGCCTGTTTTTCACCCTTTTAAATGATCAAGTGAAGTACATTGAGTGCACTTTAAATGAAGGGTACCATTTAGGAGGAGACAGAAGTGCTACTCCTGGAATGTAGATAAAGGGTGAATTACCAAGTTTGTGTTTAATTTTGGAGGTGGAATTTCTTACATGTTTCATATTTTCCAGTGTTGAATAAAAGGGACTGATAATCTTGGGGGAGGGGGGCAGGGGAAATCGTTGATTCTGTGACTATTTTCTGCATTTAGCTAAGGCTTCCATTTCGACCTTGTTTGAATCTACCTATGAAATAGCACCTTCACGTTTGAGCCAGTGCTGAATGAAAAATGAGGCAAATACCAGCTGTTTATTTATCCAATCATTTGCTGTTTCCTCCAGGGCATAGAGCTAGACTTCATTTCCCAGACTCGTTGTAAGTTTGGTTTCTCTATGGGGGAATTATGGCCAGTGGAATGTGGGTTGAAATAACATATGCCCAACTGCAGGCCTGACTCATAGACATCCTCCCACATATCACCCTCCATTCTTTCTCTTTTCCTGTTTGCAGCTGAAGGAAAAGTACTCCAGGATCCAGAGAAGGCAGAGCCATGAGATGGCAGAAACCTAAAAAAGGTCATCAAGAAAGCCAACCCAGTAGGAAGAGCCACACTGGATTGAAATGTGTGTCAGAAATAAGCTTATGTTGTGCTAAGCCACTGAATTCCTGGGGTTTGTTACAGCAGTGAGCCTGCCCTAATGCATGAAACAATTATGGGCTACTATCAACAGGATCCGGATACATGTAATCAAGTGTATTTTCAGAGAATGAAAAAAATATAGCACCTTCTAGAGTTAATACAAGTAACTAATACCAGTATCAGACACACAGTAAAATATCAAAAAATATTTGCTATGTAAGTTGGAAAATGAAAGGCTAAATTCAACATGGCACTTAAATGGCTGCAGGTGCTCCTATGATGTCAGTAATGTGATCAAAATTAAAACTGAGCACCTACTAGTGGTACCATAAAGATTTGTGTTGTTTCTTGTGGAAAAAACAACAATGATGAGAAAACAAGTGGGTTGGGACTAAAAGTTGATCTATCACATTTCCAGGCCAGCCTGAATTTAATATATTTATGTGAGTTGACACTAAGATTTTATGCCAAAGCCATTCATCTGGGTGGCAAATAATATTGTTGGTAGAGCCATTTGAGGAGATACGTCATTTTCTCTGATTAAAATGTGTACAGGAAAGTGTTAACTCATCAGGTCTGGTTGCTCAAACCCAGCATAGTCCAAATAAAACCTGCCCCCAGAGCAGACTGCCTCTAGGGAGATAAACTCTAAGCCTTTGGAATGATTTGCCAGATAAGAGTGTTTCTGCATGCCTGAGGGCTTGGGCCAGGCTGTACAATTATTATCCTAACAATGTGATTTATGGTTTTTGCTCTGGGTTTGGGGCTAGAGACAGTAGCTGAGATCAGTCACATGAACCTCACATGCCTACATGACTAACCCGCCGCCCCCAAAAATCCCTTGATGAGCTTCCCTGACTGGCAGCACTTTGTATGCATTGCACTTGGCTGCTGAGAGAATTCAGCATATCCCTGTGTGACAGCACCGAGAAGGAACCCTGGAAGCTTGTGTTTCCTGGACCTGTCCCATGTGCCTTCTCCCTTTGCTGATTCTATTCCATATCCATTTACTGAAATAAACAATACTTGTAACTATAGCAGCTTCTGAACCCTGCGAATCCCAATGAATCATCAAGCCTGAAGGTGGTCTTAGGACCCCCTCCCCCCATTCAGATGCTATGATCAGTTGTATGGTATGTGAATACCAATACTTATGGAGACCAGGAAGGGGAGAATCTGGGAAGGTGTTTTGGGGGTGAAGTGCAGTGGGTTCTTTGAGAAGGTTGCATCTTTCCACTTTATCAGGATTGTGTGGTTAGAAGCAGAACTGACATGGCTGGGGGCAGAAAGCCTTGCTTCTTCTGATACAAAAGGGAAGGGGGTGAAGTAAACAAAGAGTATATATATATATACATATATATATAACTGGCAACTTTGCAGATTTGGGGACTCTAACTTTGCTCAGGGCAGCTTGCCCATCAGCCTTGCCAGGTTGGTCCCTCTGGGTAGCAGGAAAGGTAGACCTGCATGGGAGCAAGTGGAGAGGTGGCCTTTGTCAACCTTGCTGGCTCTCCTCTAAGACCAGGAGAATCTCTTTACGTATCCCATTTGATCAACTCTTGCAGTCAGCACTTAGAATCTCTGAGTTGATTAATAAGGTGAGTTTTGGACCTGGAATTTCAGGGTTCATATCCTGAGGCTGCTACTTGCCTGAGGTGACTTTGGGCAGGTACTTCTGCCTGCCTCAGTTTCCTCATCTGTATCTGGACAGGGTCTGGAACTTAGTACATGCTCAATAAATGCCAGCTGCTGGTATTGCTTTCTATTCTGGGTCCATCGATAAGCAGCAGAAGAGCTATCCTAACTCTATCATTGGGAAGAAGAGTTAAGTTGCCAAAAATAGCTTCATGGAGCTGAAACAAAGAAAAAGGATGGAACTGGGTCAGCATTTTATAAGTGGATGACAGAAATTGCACTTAAATACCATTTCTTACCTTTCTATTCAAGGAAGAGGATTTCTTTATAGCTAATAGGTTGGGGTGTGTCCCCTGGAGGTTTTTCCTCTCCTCCCTCCTACCTCCCCCTGCACTCCTCTCCTGACTCCTGCCAGGCTGGGATGAGCTGGCTAGGACGAATTTCTTGCTTCATTGGACAAAGCAAGCGTGAGGCTAATATCTCCCCTGAGGCCAACAGGGCAAATCTGACAAAATAGAAACTTTAATCGTGGGCAAACTCTAGTTTCAAAATAGTTTCTTCCTTTGACATATTCAGGATAATCCCCAAATGATAAAGCTTATTGTCACACAGATTTGAAAGGCCATGGGCAGGTCATGTTCCCCAGAAACTTAATGTCTTCAGTGCACTGAGGGGCCTTATATGACACAATGATGTTGCCCCTCCACAGTGCAGAAAAAAAAAAAGCATATGAGGCATTTCATTTTTCTGGGGTAATGGGCTCTATTTCTAACCTCAACCATTTTAGCAAGATTGAAATGTTTTTTAAAAAGTGAATAAGAATTCCTAGCAAAATTTCTTTGTCTTTAACAAAAATTCAAATTATATTTAACACAAAATGAAAGCTAAAAAATAACACCCAACGTTGGATGACACAGGCAAACAGCATACCTTTTGTTAGTGAGTATAAATGACATTACAGT
Organism: Myotis nattereri; assembly: GCF_964212035.1. Classification (NCBI taxonomy): domain Eukaryota; kingdom Metazoa; phylum Chordata; class Mammalia; order Chiroptera; family Vespertilionidae; genus Myotis; species Myotis nattereri. The sequence goes on along the minus strand of NC_138082.1, from coordinate 25,861,625 downwards.
GCTCATAGCCTTTGACCCAGGAATTCTGAGACTGGCCCATGGGCCGAGTCCAACCCTTGGCTTGATTTTGTATGGCCCTCAAAGTAAGGAAGGTCTGTATAGTTTTAAAGGGTTTGTTACAAGAGGAAAAGGAAGAGGAGGAGGAGGTGAGGAGGGCAGAGGAAGAGCACAGGAAGGAGGGGGAGGAATGGAAGGAAGAGGAGACACACTGCTCTACAAAGCCTAAACTTTTACTATCTGGCCCTCTCCACAAGTTTGCCTACTCCTGATCTTATCTATATATATAAAAGCCTAAGCGACCATTACGACTGGACAACCAGATGACCAGCCAGTTGCTATGACGTGCACTGAACACTAGGGGGCAGACAATCAATGCAGGAGCTGCTCCCTGGTGGTCAGTGCTCTCCCACAGCCGGCTAACCTCCTGCGGTCTCTTCCCCTGGCAGGCCGGCCTGATCCGGACTGGGCTAGACTGCCCTGATTGGCCCCAATCACCAGCCAGGCTGAGGGACTCCACCTGTGCATGAATTTGTGCACCAGGCCTCTAGTCTAAGAATAATCCAAAACATGAAAAGTCTACATGAATAAGGATGATCTTCAACAGTAGTTTTCTAGTAGTTCAAAAGATTGGGAACAATCTAAGTGCCCAGGATAGAAGAGTGGTTAGGTAACTATTCAGTAACTCATAGAAGAGGATATTTACCACAAGTCAAGGGATGGCTAGTGAGGGTCATGGGTCTATGACAGGGGTGGGCAAACTTTTTGACTCGAGGGCCACAATGGGTTCTTAAACTGGACCGGAGGGCCGGAACAAAAGCATGGATGGAGTGTTTGTGTGAACTAATATAAATTCAAAGTAAACATCATTACATAAAAGGGTACGGTCTTTTTTTTCAATAGTTTTATTCATTTCAAACAGGCTGGATCCGGCCCGCGGGCCGTAGTTCGCCCACGGCTGGTCTATGACCATGAGTTTTGCCCACCTTAGGGACACTTTACCGACTACCATGGCTCACAGACATTTTCTTACTTTTTAGTGTTCAATGCAGTTGCTGGATAAGCTGCACATTTAAAAATTTGATGATATTCTGCCTCAAACACGAAGATCTTGATTTAAGAAACAGGCCCTGATAGTGCCTGATACCTGTGCCCTTGGTTTTAGGACTTTCATACCAGGGAGGTGACGCCCAGCATCACAGTCTACTTGAGAGGCTACTCTTTTCTCTCCTGCTGGCAGCCAGCAGGCTCCTTCCTCCACATTCTGCAGAGACTGCTGTGGGTGGGGTTGGGTGGGATACTTATGTTCTTTAATTGATTTATACATCTTTCCCAAACTGGACACAATAAGGCACATTACATTATCTCCCTACATGGGACTCTTGTCATAATTTCTATAAAAGTCAAGCTTCAGAACCATGACCAGGAATATTAACTGGGTCACATTTTTGTTTTATTGAAGAACATCAGATATAGTTTACATTGTTTGCCCTTTTCAGAGAAAGAGACAAGGTCTGTTGGTTTAGTCTTTCCAATAAAGAATTTGAGAAAAATCTCCTAATCCAGACTTTGTGCAGTGATTTCTCAGTGACTGAGCAAAGCACAGTGAGTCCAGATCAGATCTCTCCCCTGTTACTATAAACCCTGTCGTCATCTCACGGTGCTCATATGATAATATCTAAGCTCCTTGGTGTGGAACCAGGTCTCGTCATGGTCTCTCCAGCCTCACTGATCACAGGACCCTTCATTCAACTGTGCTGCCAACATGCGACCCACTCTTGCTTTCTTCTGCATGTTCAGAACTTACAATTTATATATCACCTTCTCAGAGAGCCCTTTGATGATAGTTCCAGAAAAGCAGAATGTCAAGTTCATTCCCATGATCCTGTTTTATTTTCTTTATAACACATTATTTGAAATTATCCTACTGGTTTGTTTGGTTGTTAGCCTCTTTATTCACCTGTGTGCGCATGTCTTTATGTATTTATCCTCCCCTTTTTCTTCCTCACTAGGGTGAATGATTTTTGAGGGCAGGGACCCAAATCCCCAGCACCTAGAACACTGCTTAGAAGAGAGCCTGGCATGCATTAGGTTCCCCAAATCTTTTTCCATCATGTGGCAGAAGACACCTTCTTCAGGACCCAAAGGTCACCCTCCGAGACCTCCTCAGGTAGAGGAGCACATCTCCTCCTCTGTTCTGACAACACAGCTCTTATGTAGCTTCTATGATCAAGACATGCATCAAACCCTCCACTAGCCTGTGAAGAGCCTGAGGAGGCAAGGACTGGTCTCCCTGCATCCACAGCTCACAGTCTGGCTTCTAGTAAGGGCAGATTTTTGTTGCCTGAATGAACAAAATAATAACTCCAAAGTAGTTTCTCAATGAATACTCCTTGTGTTGAGTTGACTCAAGTCTGTAATTTCTCAATTCCTTTTCCTTAAAGAGAAAGAAACAAAACAACACACATTGCTATATCCATTACCTGAAAATTATGCTATATTTATTAACTCAATATTAATTGTACTCAAGTTTAAAAATATGTGAGTTTAAGAAGAGGAGTAGTTTGACTCATATTTGGTTTAGCCTTTTTCTTTCTTATTTCTCTGTTTTAACTTGATACACAAACAAAAACTGTAGAAATTGTGAATGCATAGTACCTCTGGCTGTTATTCTGCTGCTAGTCACCTCTTTCCCTCATTAAAGTTATTTACAGTGCAATGGAAAATGGAGTTCTTGAAATAGCTTCAAAAAGTTCATTTCATGTTTCCATTGGATGAGTTTGTATTCAGGCAAGACACCTCACATACAAAGAAACAGAAGTTAATCAGAATCGGCTACACAATGGTTGTCATAAGATAAGGTTAAGGTAGACATTGTTCACAGGCTCAGGGATTAAGATACAGGGAAGATGGGGAGATTGCTCACTCATTCAATGCTTTGTTCATTCATCCATGTGCCCATTCATATATCCCTTATTTAATAATACCTCCATTGAATAAAAAAAGAACTTGGAGTGAATTATGCTCATGAACAAGCATCAATGAGTTTTAAATAGAGCAACTAGCTTGAGAGGGGTGAGGTTAACAAGGGGCTCAATTTCAGATGGGAGCTGATCTCAAAGAAACAACCACATTTAAGGCTGTGGAGTTGGACCCAGGTTTGGATACCAGCTCTGCCATTTATTCTCTGTGGAACTTTGGGTTTTGCCCAACTTCTCAATTTTCATCAGTAAAACTAGGGGGTGGTGGGAGGAATCCCCCTTTTTTTGTTGTGGGAATTAAGTAAAGTAAAACTTGTAAGAGATTGGTTCAATGCCTGGCAATTAGAAAATGTTTAATAAATGTCAGCTAAACCCAGTTATGGGTACTTGAATGAGTAGAATTTAGCTGCTGTGGTGACAGTCAGCTATTTTTCTGAAACATCCATACCTCAGTCAGAAAATAAGTTGATTTGGAACTCACTAAATAGTAGCTCTAATAAGAAGAAAATAATAGCAACTAGCATCTATTGAGCACTCACTGTGCACTATGCTAACCATTTCAGTAGATTATGTCGTCTATGTTCCCCAGCCAGTAGTAACTAATGAGGATGAAATTTTAATTTCAACTACTCTAGTTATTCATTCTCACAGTCTTACATTAGAAAAGTGGCAAGTGTGCACAGGTATGAATAATTCATCAGTCCATTAGTTACTCATGTCTACAATTATTTTGGGTTCTTCTACTTAGAAAACAATGGCCTAAATGACATTTTCACATTATGATCTTGGACCTTTTCCAAAAACTGGACTTTAGACTCCAAGGCCACACCGCCTCGTTTTTACCATTTGCCCTTTGGAATAGGAACTGACTTCAGCATTGCCCTCAGATAGCAATCTCACTGTTAAGTGATATAATTACTGATTAAGTCTTATTTCCACTCATTTAATGAGGCTTCAGTCAAAGAAAGAGATGGAGGAGGAGGAGGAGGAGGAGGAGGAAGAAAAGGAGGAAAGGAAGGAAGGAAGGAAGGAAGGAAGGAAGGAAGGAAGGAAGGAAGAAAGGAAGGAAGGAAAGTAACAAACACCAAAAGCCCCAAACCCTGCTTTGAGTATGTTCTGCACTGTAAGTCACAGGTGGGGGTGCTTTTCAACCTTAAATAAGGATATAGTTAATAAAATGTCCTTTCCTCCTTACTGGTTTATCCAGATAAAACGATATAAGCCAATACAAGAGGGACAGGTTCAAATGGGTGCTTGATGGAAAACATGAGATAAACTTTTGGCCAAGGCTCTTATAAATTGCCTGGGGCTCTTGATGCTATATTTAGTCTTCTGATTTCAAGTCCACATCATAAATACAATAACCTAGAGGAGGCTGATGTAACTGATATACAAGCTACTGAATGTCCTTGAGGGGTATAAGTCACATATCAACAACAGCTATTCTTGTTTTTCTGCGTCATTCCCTCCTCAGGGAGAATTTTAAATCATCTGTGGGTAGGCAGTTCAGCCAACTAAGTATAAAATCTTTAACTTCATAAAATAGATTCTGTGCAACTAAAGTAAAAGAGCATAGGAATCTCATTCTCCTTTTTGAGTATTTTTCTCTCTATTTTCTTTCCCTTAACATAATAACCAAAGTCATTCATCCCAGAATAGACTTACTATATGCTTAATATATACTCATACCTTCAGAAAATATTCAGCAATCATTGTCATGTACCACATCTTTATGCTAAACACTAGGGATAAAACAATGACCAATACAGAGCCCCTGGTCTCCAGGAACTTATAGTCTAGAGAGGAATACTGATAAGTAGGCAAGCAGTATGAAAGTGCTAAGACAGGGAAGTACTAGAGCAGTGGTTCTCAACCTTCTGGCCCTTTAAATATAGTTCCTCATGTTGTGACCCAACCATAAAATTATTTTCGTTGCTACTTCATAACTGTAATGTTGCTACTGTTATGAATTGTAATGTAAATATCTGATATGCAGGATGGTCTTAGGTGACCCCTATGAAAGGGTCATTCAACTGCCAAAGGAGTCGTGACCCACAGGTTGAGAAACACTGTACTAGAGAGACCAGAAGTACCAAGCCTGAGTATATCTCTATTGAGTGGGGGTATGCAGGTATCAGACAAGGATTCCTAAGGGTGACATAAAAACAATTTAATATCAGTCATTTATTAAAAAAATATTTATTGAGTGTGCCATGCCAGCATGGCCAAGGGAACCTGAGGAGAGGTGGTGAAGGATTAAGAAGACAGACAAAGAGAATACAGCTAGGGTTCGGTGGATCTCCCATGCCTGGATGAGGACACAGAAAGATCCAGCCTGTAAGCTGAGGCTTTATTTTATAGTCAGATCAAAACAAGGGTGTGGTCAACATGTTTACAATGTTCTTGTGAGTTTCACCTTGTTTTGGCAGCACTTGCTGCACCTCCCACAGCCCATTAGCTACCTAGGTCTTCCTAGGGAGGGCTCTAAGGTTAAGCTTAATTATGTTAAGAGGGCTCTGCCCTCCAAGCTGGGACTTGTTTGTGGCCCTGCCACAGGTCAGTCCAAGGCTTAACCCTATAGCCATTCCCTACAATTGAGCCCCTTATCTTTAAAAGAATTCTCATAGACCCTGGAAATATAGTAATGAGTAAGACAAAAATCCCTGCCTCCCAGTAATTTATTGAGAGAGTGTGACAATAAATAAGTAGAAAATAAGTATTCACTGTCATTTTAAGTAGTGATGACTGTGAAAAGAAACCAATGAAAAGTAAAGAAATTGAAATAAACTATTCCTAAAGAAATAGAAATAGATCTTCCTATTACACCTGAATCAAATTCAAATGTTTTACTGTCATCTACTTGAATCTGGCTCCTGCCAATGTCTCTATCTTCAGGTTGCTCTCCCAGTTGTCTATTTTACTGTGGCCAAGTTGGCATTCACTCCTGGTTTCTTAGTGAGCCAAGCCAACATCAGCAGAACCACCTAACTAAAGCTCCTAGACACAAGGGCCGCACAAGCTCAGAGTTGTATTCACAGAGGTTTTGTGATTGTTTACTATAGGCATAAATTGGCAATAAAGAGCCTATTGGCTGGCTTCCTTTACTCATTTATTTTTGTATGCCTCCTATTCAAAAGGGTGATTTCTGACTGTTCCATCTCTTTCTATTTCTTTATTTATTTTTATGATTTATAATTTTTCTAGTATCAATTACTGTGTCAGTTAGGGCCCAGTCACAAAACAGCTTTTAGCCATTTGAGCAGAGGGCACTTATTATAAAGAATTGTGTAGCCGGAACCGGTTTGGCTCAGTGGATAGAGCGTCGGCCTGCGGACTGAAAGGTCCCGGGTTCGATTCCGGTCAAGGGCATGTACCTGGGTTGCGGGCACATCCCCAGTAGGAGATGTGCAGGAGGCAGCTGATCGATGTTTCTCTCTCATCGATGTTTCTAACTCTCTATCTCTCTCCCTTCCTCTCTGTAAAAAATCAATAAAATATATTTTAAAAAAAAAAGAATTGTGTAGACAGTATGGTGGGTTGAAAAAGTTGAAATGGAATCCTGATGTATCACAGAGGTGGTGACTGCAGTTACCGCTTTAAGGAGCAAAGAAAAGAGATTCAAGTAATTAGAACCCAGAATCTCAGAGGGGGGAATCCCCCAGAGCCGGGCCTGGGCCTCTGAGGAGTTTCAGAACTTGGAGGAGGACCCTGAAGTTATTGACATTCAGACCTCTGCTGAGGAAGAACGAGGGAAAGAACAGTAGGGACTATTTTGGGCAAATTGTGGGGCTAAGAACTGAAGGTTCATTCAAGGCTGTAGGCACATCACTTTATACTTACTATGCTGGGAAATTTATTTGACTGGTTTATTTCAGGAATGGGGTAAGGAAGTAACATATAAGATAACACTCAAGAAAATTTAGGATAAATTTCATGCAGGTATCTCTCACTTTTATTATTTCACTTTAAAACCAGTGTTGACACAGATGAACTGCCTACTGAACACAAATAGAAATTCAATGGAAATACAATGGCTGATTCCTGGAGCTGAGAGCCCATGACCCTTGAGCCCAGCACATGGTAAGAAGTGCAGAGAATGTCTGAACCAGACAGAACTTAATTTAAATCTCAGCGTTATCACAAGTTGCGACATTACTCAAGTTACTTAATTTCTCTATACTTCAGGATTTTCATAATTAGGATTATTACCACCATTGGACATGGACTATTATAGAGTTAAAATCAAAGTGCCATCATGCCTGCTACACCTATCAATGCTTCATGTTAGCCTCTCTCCTCCCCTAAAGCTCTGTATTATGATAATCGAGCATCACCTGCCTGTTTATGATTTCTACTGATTATTTATGATGCTTCTCTTTTCCTCCAACAGATGCATATAGTTTGGATCCGTTTGGGGTGAACTCATGGGATAGTCTCATTATCTGTCATACACCCATTTTTGGGAAATTCCAGATTGAATATTAGAAGGGTTAGAGGCTGGCAGACACATGTCTTCCAGGAGGACAATAGAGTCTCAATGAGAGTGATAATAAAACCATCCAGTATAGAAATGACCCCCTAATGACAAAGGGAAAGTGGGGAGCTTTGCAAATAAGATGAATATATACAATTCAGAAGATGCACATTTGCATAAACTTTAGAAAAGAGAGTTGGAGAATAAGCGTTTTTGTCATGATGATTTTTGGCATTTCCCAGAGGATTGGGGTTCCAACTCCATATGACAAAAATTGTACTCTTCTGCAAAAATGAAGGGCCTTTCACGAGATTTCCGAAGCCTATTGAAAAGATCTCTATTTTGACTCTTATCCAATATTTATCAGGCATCTACTTTTCATTCTAGTGTGTTTTCCTTAGCAGACTTGCATGTTAGAGAGGACATGCCCTCGGCTAGTGTCATGGTTCATAGGCCAGGTCCTTCTCTCATTATAATTTATGAATTAATAATTGGTTTTCTATTATCAGCTGGTCCTGTGTAAATTTGGGTGATAATGTTATACAGAAGCCTACCCTGGGGCATCAAACTAATGAGGGCTAGTTTTCCATATCAACAGCACATACGAGAATATGTTAAGGGATTCTGAAAGTCCTTCTCATCCAAAATTATCTTTCCCACCTATCTGCTATAATATCTGAAATGCTACGATTAGGTTTATGCAATTGGACTGTTGTTCCTGAAGTCACCATCATGTAAATTCAATTCAACCTCACAAACTCTTATTGGGTTGACCTTTAAAACCATTGTGATAGGTGTTCTGAATAAAAGAACAAATGAAAATTAAGATGATGATAAAGTAATTTTACTCCAATTAAGAGCCGCAAAACAAATAGTAAGATACAATAAAAATTCAATATATCCAATACTCAAAGGAATAATAAAAGACTCTTATATAATAAAAATTCCAAGAGCTAAGTGATCAGTGGGTGCTAGAGTGACCAGACATATGACTTAAATTGGGATTTCAGAGGAGGACCAAGTAACCCATTAATAGTCATCAATGATTTAGGATTAATCTGCTAATTAGATATCCAGTCACCTTGGGAAGAAGAGAAAGATTTAGAATGGAATTGATGCATTGCCCATGAAGCATCCATCTTATATAAAAACTGCTGTTTGAAATTTTAACCCTGCTATTCTGGCTTCTGTCTTAAATAATAAGGAAAAAAAGACTACTCCCATTCCAGAGAGGCCGTAAACTATGCCCCAGGCAGAGTTGTCAGTGCTGACACCAGGCCAGGCCTTGAGATATGGTCTCATGGCCCCAGCCCAGCACGCAGGCCTTCTTTCGCAGAAGGCCCAGAAGTCTCATTCCAAATTTGGGAGACAAAGGACTGGAAAAAGTATAAATAAAGAAAGTTTCCTCCATGTTTTGGGCCCAGCATTTGAAAGACACATTTTTCTCTGGGCCTGCACAGAATTTAATAATAAAATGTAACTCCCTTTCTCTAAGCGAGGCTTGTTTTTTCTCCGGTCTTCTGCAACACCCAGAGCACTAAACAAAGAGAGTAGTAGCCTAGACAGGAGGCCCCAGGACAAATACCTTGGAGGCTGAATTCTGACATAACCCGGGAGTTTTCAAGGGCACATTTGTTGAATGATTTGCACAGAGATGTCAGAATTTTGTTGAATTGTGACATTGGAGTTACTTGGTGCACTTGAGCCTCTGAATAAGTATCAGAATGAGTAGGGGAATGGCTGGTGCATAACCTGCTAAAGTCCTTAGAAATCATGAAGTAAAAGGCAAACTGGAAATAGTCACTAGTAAAATGTTGGTAAGCAAATTGTTATGTATGGCATGTTTTTGTCCCCTGCCCCCCAAATTCATATGTTGATACCCAACCCTATGTGATGATATTTGGAGGTGGAAGGTTTGGAAGGTAATTAGGGTTAAATGAAGTTACGATGGTAGAGCCCCCATAATGAAATTAGTTTCATTGTAAGAAGACAAAGAAACCAGAGCCCCCTCTTTCTCTGCACCTTGTTGCAGATGCAGCAAGAAGTTCGCCATCTGCAAACCCAGAAGAGGGCCCTTAACAGACACCAAATCTGTTGGCACCTTGATCTTGGACTTCCCAGCCTCCAGAACTGGGAGAAATAAATGTTTGTTGTTTAAGCCGTCCAGTCTATGGTATTTGTTACAGCAACCTGAACTGAGACACAAATCAATACAAAACACACTGTGAAAGGAATTTCATTCCTTCAACATTTTCCAAAGGAGAACTCACAACAGAGACTTGGTATTGCTTGACAGGAAGAGAGAAACTCTTGTTTTTAGTTTTCTAGTCAACTTAACTATGAGATTTTAGTTTTCACAGTTTAAACTTTCTTTGGGTTGAAATCATCATTATCAGTCAGGGGAGGAGGAAGCTGTTATGATCCATGAGGGACTCAGGAGGGCATCTGGGTCATTCTACCCTGGCATTGCCATTCTCTTCCTGCTGCTCTGAGAGGAAGGAGGCTTTGACGTCAGGTGTGGATGAGTCATCTTTCCTCTCAGGGCCTCTGGCTGAAATTTGCAAGCTACCTTTGCAGCTGCTATTCTGTTAGTCATTCATTAAAAAAAAAAAAAAAAAAGCATATTGCAAAAGCTAAAGGGAAATGTTTGGATGAACAAGTGATTACATTTCTATTTTTGTGGCAGAGAACTTGCTTGCTTGCTCACAAAAGCAGCCTCATCTGGTACCAGGGACCCTAAGGGCTCTCAGTAAATTCTTGTTGATTGACAAAAGGATCTGCTGGATCCTTGTAAATCTTGGTGTTGAAGCTGAATGTTCAGATATGGTTATGTGGTTGGTATACAGAAGTTTGTGCTTACTTGTTCCTCTGTAGTGTGGGATGTCAACTCAGATTCCTTGAATTTACATAAAGAAGTTAGGAACATCGCTGGCCCCACTCTCATGAACATTCTGAAAGGAAAATAAATAAGGCCCTTTCTGGAGCTTTATCTGCTTGGGCACAAATGGGATTCAATGGAAGGAAAGTTGAATAAGGATCTAAGAATTGTTCTTTGTTTTGCTCCAGGAAGCCATAACCAAGCTTTCAACCCATTTGACAATCTTCTGGGGAAAAAATTTCCTTACTTGCCAGCAATGTAGAGGAACCCTCAAGAATGAAGGAAAAGAGGGTGATAAGTTTAGATTCCTCCAGCCTGAGTCAGGATATATCATTATTGCTTTTCTTACATTTAACTGATAGGGAATCTAAGACCCAGAGAAAGATGGTGATGTCTAGAAACTACGGCCTACACCTCTTTTCTTTCCCCTTTTAGTGAACTCCATGACTTTATCTATCATCGATGACACTTATATTTTACGTCTAGCCTTAAGCTCCAACTACATGGGTGCAACTTTGTACTTTATACTTTCACATGAAGGTCCAATAAGAAGTCAAACTTCAGGTGCAAATTGGAACTCATGACTTTTCCTCAAAACTTGCTTCTCCTTTGTCTCCCTTAGGAGGGACCAGCATTTATAGTTATCTAAGACAAAACATCTAGGAGTCATCCTTGATTCCTCTGTTCTCACTCCCTACATCCAGGTCTTTACATTTCTCTCTCTATACCCTAGTATAAACCATAATCATGTTTTTCTCAGTTGTCACCAGTAACTCTAAACTGGTCTTCTTTCTTTAACTCTTGACTTCTGTAATCTAGTCTCCCATATGAAAGTTAATATTCTAAAAATATTAATCAGATCTTTTTTCACGTCAGTTCTTGCTATAAAATATACACTGGCTTCCCATGGTCTTTGGGATGACATTGAAACCTACTATGGTGGCAGCAGGTTTTACATGGTCTGGTTTATCTCTTTACACTTTCCCTCCATGTTCTGGTCTCTCTCAATGTCCCCTATACATTAGTCTGATCCTACTTAAAGACCTTTGCTTTTTCTATTTCCTTTGCTGGAAATTCTTTCCTACCTTTTCATACTGCTGTTTCTTTTCTATCTTTTAGATCTCAGTTCTAAGGACCCTTGCTCAAAAATCTATTTCTGAATACTTTTTCTAAATCATTGTTTCCTGCCACAACCTAACCCCTATGCATCCCATCACTCAGTTTAACTCCCTTGTAAAATTAATCACAAATGGCCATTGTGCAGCTTATTTATTTACATTTTTATTGAATTTACACCATCTTCCTGCCTATTTCCAAGTAGGTTGGAAGCACCACATGAACAAGAGCCTTGTGTGCCTTTAAAGAGGTAGTTTGGAGCAGTGGTTAGGCTCTCACACTCAAGATAGACTTCTTGAATTTAAAGCACAGCTTTGCCACTTATTAGACATATGCTCCTAGAAAATTGTTTGACCTCCTGTACCCATTGGTAAAATGAAGGCAGTAAAAGACCCTGATGCATAAAATTGCGGTTAAGAGATCACTACCCATATGACATCCCTGGCACAATGGTACATACTCAGTAAGTCTTAGCTGTCACTATTGTTAACCACATATCAGCTTAACACACATTTGCTGAATGACCAATACATTAATTTTATGTATTCAAGGAAGGCTTCTGCTAGGTCACAGAACAGACTTAGAATATACATTGAAAAGGGTTTTTGCCTGGGGGCTGAAAAGTTGGGTTCTTAGAAACTGTTCGGAAGATGGCTGAGAGAGCTTCAGATGAGGAGGGAGGAGGGGCGCAGCATTTTGAAAAGGAAAACGGTAGCTATAGAAGCCCAAGTTCATTTAGTACTTATTCTGTGTGAAGTACTGTGACCCATTTTTCTATTCCCCCCCCCCTCAAAATTACTGCTGCATTACTCTGAAGTTATACTATGAAGTAGTTCTTAGGGTTCCTTGATACACCAACAAGCTAAGTACAGTGTTCTCCACTGCCCAAATAATCTTATCATCATCTACCCCCATGCCGAGTTACCACTTACCCATCTTCAGCTCTCAACCACAATGCCATTTCCTTGAGAAGCTTCATCTGACCTTGGTGGAACATTCTGGGGATTCCTGTATAATGTGTTCATCATGCCACCTACCTTTCTTGTCTTGTATGTACCATAGCTTACATTAATTTACATGTTTATTTTAGTCTGTTCCCCTGACTAGATTCTATACTTTGTGGGGCCAGGTTTCAGTCTTGTTTTTCTCACCAATGTATCTCTAGAGCTCAAAACACTGCTCCCCAATGGTTGGCACACAGGAAATACTTACTGAATAAATAAGTGGGCATTAATACTTCAGCAGAATGAATCTGTCCCCAAACCTGTGACTCTTCTTTGAAGATTGAAAAATGCAAAAGCCAGTTTTATTTGAATTGACTTTTTGTGCTTATCAACTCCCATGCTTCTTCCTTCCTTCCCAACTGAATGTAACCCAAGATAATGATGAAAACAAAATTTATATTAAGCTCTAGAAGAGAAGTTACAGAAAGAAGGAAATTGAAGAGAGATAGCAATGGGACTGGAAGATAAAGTCAGAATACTTTCTAGAATTTAAACTTTTATTCTATTGACAGTTTTTAATAAAAAAAATCATAAATAATAAATAATCGTATTTTTCTCTTTGAAACTAAACAGACACAGTCTCATCTGACTCTTGTACAGAGTTATCTGTACTTTAACTACAACTCCACTGAAAGTTTGATATTTTTCTTTTAAATTTTAAATGGCAGTAAAGACAAATTCTACTGATAGCATCATACTTATAAAGGAAAAAAAATAGTTCTGGTCTGATTAACATTATTTCTTAAAAGTCAGGCTCAACAAAACCCAAGAAAATTCAAGAGAAAAGAATCACAAAATAGTAAATTTTAATCATGACTTGCTGTCAAGGTAATTCTTATCAAAATAAGAATGACTTTAATTCATCATGAACAATACACATGGTTTGCAACTTTTGATTATTCATGCCAATGATTTCCATTAGGGCTTATTATGAAACTAGCTGGAAGGCTGATGAAATTCAGAGAGAGAAAAAACACACAACAGATTCACAATGATGAGAGTATCACCAGAGATGTCAAAAGTGGCAGAAATACCAAAATAAGCTATTGTTTTCCCACTCAATTGATGGCTTATGAAAAGAAAAATGCTTCTGGGGGGGAGATATCAGAAGGAAACATGACAAGTGTGAATTCAAAGACAATTTGTAAGACATTATCAAGTCTGATTGTGAAAAGACCTATTTCACATGTAAAAATCAAATCTCTTGTCTGGAATTTGACTTCTTCCTAGCTGCTAGCAAATAAATATTTTAGTCAGGGATACAATTTTTCAGAAGGGCATATGAAAGGTATATTTACCATTTGGATTGGATGTAAGAACAAGAAACTGAAATTACATTATTGATGAAGTTACTGAAGACCTTTATAATGAAGCTCTAGAACTTGGAGATGCTAATTCACACAGCCATGTTAACCCCCCAGGAAAACTCTGAAGGGCAAAGGAAAGAAAATAATATAAAAGTTGGGATCTGCAAGGAAACCAGACTGAAAGGTCACTCCAACTAGAAATCAAGGATTACTTGCCTGTCACAGCATCATAATGAAGTGACTGAAAAATCTGGAATTTAAAGTAATCTATCCACTGAAACATGTTTAAAGTATGTTTTATTTTGCTGACTTTTTGCGTACTTATTTCTACATAATGGACTTTAAAAAATTGACACATAAATCATAATAAACTATATTAAAATGCACTACACCCTTTTCTGCATCTATTCTTTTCTCTGTGTTCTTCCCACTGATTGGCGAACCCCTCCGCCATCCTGTGAAACTCCTACTTTTTATTCAAAACTAAGCGCTGAGGGCAATTCATTTGGGATTTTTTCCATGAGCACCCCCACCAAGGCTAGGTCAGGTACTCAGCTCTTTCGCACAACATTAGAAACTTCCCAATAAATCTTGCAATTGATTACATTACAGATTCATTTCTCACAAGTTTATAGGCAGGTTTGCATAGTGGTTATGTCAGTGCTTTGATATCAGAGTTTTAGAACTAAAATCCTGGTTCAACTATTTCTCATTGTGTGGCCTTGGACAATTTCTGAACTCTGACCCCATTTCTTTATTGGCAATATGGAGAATTTTAATAGCACTAACCTCCTGATAAAAACAGGTGTCATGATAACACAAGGTAATACCCTTAGTAAATTGTTCCCCACTTATTCAGCACCCTCTAAATATTAACTACCATTCTTAGCAATAGTAATAGTGTGTCTCATGCTGAAATCTTTGTCTTTTCTTAAGTCTGATCGACATTGGAAACCTCAAACCAATAAGTACAAGAACTTTCTAATATGTTTAGAGTTCTGTGTACTTAGAAATAAGTACACAGAAAGAAGGAAGTCAAGATATGTATAATGATATAGGGGAGAAGGCAGTGAACTCAACGTATGATACAATTTCAAAAATAGGTTAGAACTTATAAAGAAAGTGCGTTATAAGTCTTATTTTAATAGTGGAGAGATCAGTCTGGCCAGAAGAGATATTTTAATCAACCCTGGAATAATATAGATTAGAACTTTACAAAAAGAGCTCTTTTGAGTTATCTTTCAAGGTGACTTTGAATTAGATTTTATTGAGATCTATTTTAAGGGACTAAAACTAGAAAAAATTATTATTTTATTTTATAAACAAAATTACAGACATTATATAGTACATGAATTTTATGTTTCAACAGCAACAAGAAAACGTAAGGTAATTCACCTCTTCTGATGAGTTATCTTTCTCCCTATGTCAAGCATTTATGAAATAAAATGGTTAGATGGGATAATAACTAAGGCAGATTATATCTTTTAAGATTGCCTCTACCTCTGACATTCTGACACTTTAAGAAATTCTATTTTCCTAAGAAGATTTCTAAGGTAGAGAAGGAATAGTAATATAGCAACATCCTTTTTAGTGAGCTTTCCTCAATGGAAGGTCATTTAGAGTTTAATGGGATTAATTTGGCTGACACGTTCCATTTTAAAAGGAATCTCTGTTCCTGTGCCAACCAGCAATGGATTTTGATGGGCAAAAGGCTCAGATCCTGCCAATTCCACCCGGTGTACACCCCCTTAGCCCATGACTCTGGCTGAAAGCCGCTCCGCTAGCAGACACTGGCTGCTGAGATGATGAACAGACAGTTGGACGAAATGTTCCTGGGCTCCCATGGAGCAAATCCCTTGTCCTCCAGGCGACTCCAGCCCTGTCTCTAGGACCCTCTTCCCAATCTGTGCTAAAGGGCAATCAGATTAGAGGGGACCAGCGTCCCTCTACCTCAGGCTTCATGCACAATTGAAGATGCATTTTGTACTAAGAAGGCTCATTCCAAAAAGGCAAAGCAAAAACACTTCCTTTCACCGAGGCAACATTGGCAGCCACGTATATTCCCTTCTCCCTCTTCGACTTTTCCCTTTCTGTATCTTCAGAATCTCCAAGGAGTGGCTTTCAGTTTGTGGTACCAGCATTTTTCAACAGCAACTGCTCTTTTGTCTTTCTCCAATGCTGGCAGGGCCATTTCTTCTAAACTCTAGCTCCTTAAAATTTTTTTATTTTATTTTACGTTTCTTCCTATGGATAGGGATGGCATTGGTGACTGAGGGCAGAAAAGTTATAAATTCTTAGGACAAATCCAGCAGAAGCTGAACCCACTGGGATTCCAAATAGATTTTCCCTTCACACAAATACCACCAATTAGCTAGATAGATTCCATTTTTATCTTTCTTCTAAAGCTGTGGGTGAAGGAGATCATACCAGAATAGACAGACATCGATTGATGAAACACATTTCTGTGACCACTATATTTTTGCACATTGAACTTAATTGATTTGAGAAAACTTGCCCTGGAGGAAATGCATGGAGATGCCATCAAACTACCTCATGGCCTTAGAATCTGGCCCTGAAAGGCAGTACCTGTACTGATGAAGATTTATACTTTGGCCCTAACTGATTTGGCTCAGTGGATAGAGCGCCGGCCTGCGGACTGAAGGGTCCCACGTTAGATTCCAGTCAAGGGCATGTACCTTGGTTGCCGGCATATCCCCAGAGGGGGTGTGCAAGAGGCCGCTGATGGATGTTTCTCTCTCACTGATGTTTCTCCCATCCAAGTACTAACCAGGCCCGACCCTGCTTAGCTTCTGAGGTCAGACGAGATCGGGCGCGTTCAGGGTGGTGTGGCCGTAGACTCATTGATGTTTCTAACTCTATCCCTCTCCCTTGCTCTCTGTAAAAATATCAAGAAAAATTTTTTAAAAAAGATTTATACTTTGGACTCAAACAGACTTGGCTTCAGCCTAAGACCCACTCATTAAGGTACATATATGTGGTAACTGGGCAAGTTACTTGATATCTTTTTATATAATCTTCCCCTCTCTATGCTAGGATAATAATAATGTCTGTATTATTATAGAACTACTAGAGGCCCAGTGCACGAAATTTGTGCACTGGGGGTGGGGGGTAGGCTTCCTCAGCTTGGTCTCTGCCCTCTTGCAGTCCAGGACCCCTCACTCCTTACTGCCTGACTGCTTGCTGCTCCCTACAGCTTGGCTTGCTGCTCCTCAGTGCTGCCGCAGAGGCTCCTGCCACCACCACTGTGCTCGCCAGCCGTGAGCCCGGCTTCTGGCTGAGCGGTGCTCCCCCTGTGGGAGCACAGTGACCACCAGGGGGGCAGCTCCTACATTGAGTGTCTGCCTCCTGGTGGTCAGTTCATAATGACCAGTCATTCCACTGTTTGGTAAATTTGCATATTAGGGTTTTATTATATAGGATAGTAATATTAGGTGAATTAATTTAAATGAGCTGTAGTAAGATTAGATGAATTAACTTAAATACTTAATAAACACCAGATAGCATGAAGGCTTGCACAGCATTTTCTTTACCTCTGTATGCTTTAACCCTGAATCCAGGATTCTTGGCCTCAAGTGAAGTATTTTATAGCCTGAATTACACTGGAGGTAGAGGCAAGGAAAAGAAAAGGTTAGTTTACAGAGACTTAGCAATAAAAAAAAATAGGACAAGGTCAATCCTTTTATGAGAGATAAAAGTGAAACCAAGAATAAATGTTATATTTGGAACTTCAGAGACAAAGAAGATGGTGATACCAAGGAATGGGAAGTTAGGAAAAAAAATGTTTTGAGGCAGAAGATGAAAAGTTTAATTGCTGATAAATAGATGTTGAGACATTGATAGAGTATCCAGGAGAAATGTCCAGCAGGCAAACACAAGACTTGGGAAAATAATTTTGTTGAATATTTTTAGAAATTATGAAAAGATTCTGAATATAGTATGATTCTGATAACTTTATTTTGGATATTTTGGCTCAATATTTTTAATAGTACACAATTACCTTCTTCTGTTTACCAGCATTTGGATGCATTTTTAACTTAATTTTTAAATACGATTTTCTCTTTGGAGGAACTTTACATTATAATGTGTGTGTGTGTGTGTGTGTGTGTGTGTATGAATGGGGAGTAGATTCTATTTTATTAAAAAATAATTTTACCATTATCTGAAAATATCTTGCTCTTTATTCTAACTTAAATGTCTGCAGAGTTAATGAACTAAGTATACGTCCTAGAACCTAGGGGTTCTAACTACACAGGAGTTGTTCATTACTTACTGCTTCATTAATTAGCAAATCAGAAATCTCTCAGAATAAAACTCCATTAGGAAAGTGTCTCCTTTTTAAAAAAGAGGTTCTGAGAATAATCCTATTAGGCTAGAAGCTTGCTAAGCTTATCAACTCTGGACACATTTCTTTACTAAGGGGAGAAAAAGATCCAACTAGAATGAATGTGACAAGTAAATGTTGATAGAAAAAAATTTAACTCCAGAAAATAAAAATCATATTATCTCCAAATGTCAGTTTCATGCCAGAATAAATTTGGTGACCTTTTAAGATCTAAGCTTGATAACATTTAGATACAAAGTGAAAAATTCAGTCTATCTTCAAATATTTGGGTCAATGTAATTCTTTAAATAGGCATATGTATTTTTAAAAATTAAGAGAAAAATTAGCCTTTTGCATATTTACACATATATCATTCTAATGCTCTTTATTATTTCCTGAAAATTTATGTTTTTACCCCGTTCAGCCTAAAGAACCTCCTGAAGTCCAGGTCTGAAGGTTATGAACTTTTAGCTTTCTCTTATCCGAACCTGCCTTTATTTGATCTTGAATTTTGAAGGGTAGTTTTGCTGAAGATTAAACTATACATTCACTATTTTAAAATTATTTTAGCACTTTAAAGATTATTGTTCTGATGAGAGGAAGTCAATGATTCTTGTTTCTTTGTGTGCAATGTGTTATTTTTCTTTGTCTACTCATAAGTTTTTTTCCTTTGGTTTTTAATAGGTTGACTATGTTAATTTATTACTTTAACCAAATTTGGAAAAAATTTAGCCATTATTTTTAAAAAATTGTTTTTCTACCCCATACTTTCTCTGCTCTCATTCTGGGACCCCTATTACACATAGCGTAGACCTTTCAATATTGCCCTACACATCTCTGAAGCTCTGTTCCTTTTTTTATTTTCAATCGTTTCTATTCTTTAGATTAAATCATTTCTATTGATCTATTTTCAAGTTGGCTGATCTCTTTTTTGTCTTTTCTACTCTGACCCACTAAACCCATCCAGTAACATTTTAATTTCATATATAGCATTTTCTAGGTATAAAACTTATATTTGATTCCTTTTATAGTTTGTTTTTCTGATGATATAGCCTAATTTTAACATACTATGATAATAATGGTAATAGCTGCTTTAAAATCCTAGTCAGATAATGTCAACATCTGAGTCATCTCTGGATTGGTCTATATTGTCTATTAACTGGAGATTGGGCCATGTTTTCCTGTTTATTTTTATGTTGAGCAATCTTGTATTGCATCTTGGACATTGAGAAGAATGTTATAAAAACTCTTGATTCTATTATGGTTCTTTGAACAATATTGATTTTAAAAAAATCAGGCTGGTAATTTGGTTAAACTGAAATTTAAAAAACTTTGTCTCTCCAGCAGTAGGTGGCAAGCAGCTCAAATTTCAATGCAGCTCTTTTATCCTTTTTAGCTCTATCAAAAGCTATAAAAAATGGAATTGTACCCAGTGCCACTCTCTTTTTACAAATATTGACTCTATTCCATTTTTTCACCCTCAAATACCTTCAGAGTTTGCTTTTTATACCTGTTCAGAGTTTGTAGTTGTTATTTACTAGAGGGTTGGTCTGATATGAGTCTCTCAAGCACCCTGGAAGGTGAACTACATAAATCTTCCCCACTGCCCAGAAAATGGAATGGCTGTTTGCACTAAGTTCATTCTTGAGCATTCTCTTGGTCTTTTCTCATCTACTGTTCTTTTTTCCTTTCTCCAACGTCTTCCTGAAAAATAGATAGTGGACTTTTATAAGTGAAAATTAAAATGCTTGAGCAGATGACAAAAGCTATCTCCTCTTAATCCTAGTTCTGTTCACATTAATAAAGTGCAGGGAACTTGCCTATTCTTCTGGGCAGATGGTTTCTCAAGAGGAAGAACAACCTGGCTGGTATGGTTCAGTGGTTCAGTGTTGACCTATGAACCAGGAGGTCACTGTTGGATTCCCAGTCAGAGCACATGCCCAGGTTGCCGGCTTGATCCCCGGTGGGGAGTGTGCAGGAGGCAGCCAATCAATGATTCTCTCTTTATCATTGATGTTTCTATCTCTCTCTCCCTCTCCCTTCCTCTCTGAAATCAATAAAAATACTTTTTTAAAGAGAAAGAACAATAAGTATATTATGTAGATAGAAATAAAATGCAGCATGAATCTGAATTGCAGAGATTATTTGAAATCTGCTGCTTTTCTACATAATGGGGAGGCTAATATTAACTCTTTGACTAGTGAACCATAGGTACTGAGTATAAGAAGATGAATTTATAAAAATTCTAAATTATATATAGTACATTAATCATTATTAACTTGTATAGAGTTTCCTATAATTTGTTGAGATGAACCTGTACCCTAACATATTTCCTGGACAAAGGGCTATCTTATTTGAAAAATTTGAAAATAACTATGGGAAATAGGAATATGATTTATTACCTCCCATAAGTTACAGACTTGCCAAGATTGGGAGTTTTGGGAGTGCAATAAAATCCTCTTCGCATTGGTTAACTGTGCTGACCATGATTAGTGTTTTCTTGGATGATTCAGAAAGTACACTGAGATCTCTCCTTGCCTTGCTTTCTCTTTCTACCATCTCTGTCTAGGTAACTTCATCCTTTTTCATAGCTTTAACTGCCATCTTGAGCTGTTGGCTCCCAAATTTATCTTTTTAGTCAAAACCTCTTCTCTGAATACATTCATTAGCCTATCTGGCAGCTTTTCTTTGATGTTTCACAGACATTTCAAAATTAGCATTTCAATCCCCAAATATATTCCTACTTAGTATTTTCATTTCAATAAGTGGCATCACTATATTCTCATGCTAAAAAGTTTGGAGTCATTATTGATTCTTCTCTTAAATTCAGTTCATTAGTGAGTCCGGTTTGTTGTTGGTTCTGCTCAAAAATGTATCTTGAGCCCATTAAATAGTCCAAGGTTTACTATCAGTTAAATATGGAGGTAAAAGAATATTTATCATGTTATTTTCTGAGAAATTAAAATCCTATGGATTATTTTCATGCCTAACATGTATTGTTTCATGTTTTTAATTTCCTCATTATTACCTGATTAAAGAAGAGCAGGAAATGTAAGAGTCCCTGAGATAATTTAGATCATGGTTTGGTCAGAAAACTATGGCTATAGGCCATAACTTGTCTGCCTCATGTTTTTGTAAATAAAGTTTTATTGGCAAAGTCCATTCTTTTAAATATGCTATGTGGTTGCTTTTGTGTTACAATAACTGAGTTGCATAGTTGTGACAGAGGCTGGGTGACCCATTGGACCTAAGATATTTACTATCTGACCTCCTACAGAAAAAGCCTGATTTAAATAAATGCCAGAATACTTTAAAGATAGTGACTTTTTAGTTTCAAAATTAGTGAATATTTGGGAACTTATCTTATTTTTTTCTACACAAGTGCAGGTTACACTTCTTAGGGAGTGTCAAGGCATAAAAATTATGAATGAAAACTAAAAATATCAAGCATCTAATTTTCTATCAAAGTAATTTGCATATCCTGTCAATACCTTAAAATGATAATTGATCAGACATTTTAAATAAATGTGAATATAATCAATGTTTGATGTTGTGTATTGAAGAAGCCAAGAAAACAAATAACAAGACAAAATTGATAACAAGATGGCTGCAGTAAGTCCTTATCTATCAATAATCACTTTACATATAAATGGATTATTTACCCAATAAAAAAACATAGAATGACTAAATAGACTAAAAAACAAAACAAAACACAGTAATGATATACAGTTTACAAGAGACTCACTTCACCTATAAGGGGACACACAGGTTAAAAGTAAAGTAATAGAAAAATATATTCCATGTAAATGGAAACTAGAAGAGAGAAGGGATAGCTATACTTATCTAATAAAAATATACTTTAAGTCAAAATTGTAACAAAAGACAGAGAAGGTCATTTTATAATACTAAGAGAGTCAATTTATCAATAAAATATAGAAATTATAAATATATATGCACCCAACATCAGAATACCCGAATATATTAGGCAAATACTAACAGACATCAAAGGAAAAATAAACATCTATGCAATAATATTAGGGATTTTAATACCCCACTGTCAACAATGAAAAGAAAATCAGCCGAAACCGGTTTGGCTCAGTGGATAGAGCGTCAGCCTGCGGACTGAAAGGTCCCAGGTTCGATTCCGGTCAAGGGTATGTACCTGGGTTGCAGGCACATCCCCAGTAGGGATGTGCAGGAGGCAGCTGATCGATATTTCTCTCTCATCGATGTTTCTGACTATCTCTCTCCCTTCCTTTCTGTAAAAAATCAATAAAATATATTTTAAAATAAAAATAAAAAGGAAAATCAATAAGGAAACACTGGTCTCAAGTTATATTTTAGACCAAAGGAACTTAGCAAATATTACAGAACATTTCATCCAAACAGCAGAATATGCATTCTTCTTGAGTGTACATGGAACATTCTCCAGAATACATTATATGTTAGGTCACAAAACAAGTCTTAGCAAATTTAAGAAGATTAAAATATCAAGTTTTTTTTCTGATCACAATGGTATGAAACTAGAAATCAATAAACAGGAGGAAAATTGGAAAATTCACAAAAATGTGGAAACTAAACAACACACTGTTGAACAATCAAAGAAAAATATCAAAGTTAAATTAGAAAGTATTTTGAAACAACAATAAAAGGAAAATAACATACCAAAACTTGAGGTGCAACAAAAGCATTTCTAAGAAGGAAGTTTTTAGTGATAAATGCTTCCAGTAAGAAAAAATAAAGATCTCAAATAAACAAACTAAGGTTATACCTAGTGGAACTAGAATAAAAAGAACAGATAAGCCCAAAGTTAGCAGAAGAAAGAAATAATAGAGATCAGAGCTGAAATAAATGAAGTAGAGACTAGAAAAAAAATAGAAGCAATCAGCAAAACTAAAAGCTATCTTCTTGAAAAAAATTAACAAAGTTGACAAATTTGTAGCTAGACTGACTAAAAACAAGGAGGGAAGACTCAAACAAATAATATCACAATTAAATAAATATCACAATTCCTCAACTTGTACACTTTAAATATATACAATTTTATTTGTTAATTATTCCTCAGTAACACTGGAAAAATGTTATCTTCAAAAAGTTTGGATGAATATAAGAGAACCAAATGCAACAGAAATTTAAAACCATGTTTTCTTCTAACATGGAAAGTTTGATATTTTGTATTTCATTGGATAAATTAGTCAACATTTGCTAAACCCTGAGGGTGTATATTTCATAATGTGGCTGATATATAGTTGCCATGATTGGCTTTCTGAAATAGTTAATTTAGCTTCTTTTTAATACATATGAATTTATATTCCCCACAGGGAGAGAGCATAAATTATTTCATTGCATTTATGAGTTTCCTGTAATAATAAGTTCTATGACTAATGTAGATATTCACTTGGGAAAAATAATCAAAATTTATTGGCTTTTGAGAGTGAAATTCTTTTATAAGATTGATCCAAAATTATGGGATTAAAAATGTATTTTATCTTGGAAAATAAATGTACTAGCAATAAAAATCGTATTTAGTATGTTTACTTCTCAACTTTCAAACTGTATGTCAGATTGGCTGAGTGTGATGCTGAAACTCAACTAAATCACTGTCTTATGACACATTTCCTCTAGTTAGTCACTGAGTCACAACTCATCTTTTTTCATCTCATCTACGCAAGAGGTTTCAAGATAAACACTAAAGTACTTTATGTTCTTTTCGACTAGGTGTGGAAGCATCTAAGCACATCCTCATTTCCCTTGATGGGCAGCTACATGAGCTATCATTAAACACTGTCTAGAATGGCTCAGGCTCCTTCTCTTCATTTTCCTATCTTGCAAACGTTTTCTCCTTTAAACTCTCTCCAGCCTTCATGGAACCCTTTATTTGTAAAAATATATATGTTTTTATTGATTTCAGAGCAGAAGGGCGAGGGAGAGAGAGATAGAAACATCAATGATGCGAGAGAATCATTGATCGGCTGCCTCCTACACAACCCCCTACTGAGGATCGAGCCCATAACTCAGGCATGTGCCCTTGACCAGAATCAAACCCAGGACCCTTCATCGTGCAGGCTGATGCTCTTTCCACTGAGCCAAACCGGCTAGGGCCACCCTTTCTGCCTCTAACACGATTCAAGTAAACTAACCTTGTTGATTGGAACTGACTTGAAATTTGCCCATTAAAATCCATGAATGAGAACCAGAAGCATTGCTAGGGCAAGATCAGATAAACAGTCTCCTTGAACACATTCTGCAAATGTGGCTCCTTTTCAACAACATTTGTATAAAGAGTAATATGTTGCCTCAAGTTAACAATGCTGTATTGTGCACTTAAATATTGTTAAGAGGGTAGGTGTCACAGTGTTCATATTTTATACACAAAAATAACAACAAAGGAAAAAACACAGGAGCAAAAGGAAACTTTTGGAGGCAATGGATATGTTTGTTATCTTGATTGTGGTGATGGTTTCATGGGTATATGCACATGTTCTAACTCATCAAATTGAGGACATTAAATATATGCAGTTTCTTGCCTATGAAATACACCTCAATAAAACTGTTAAAAAAGAGTGATGTGTTAACAGGGATGGTTATCCTGAAAACATGTTAGAAAAAGCAAGACTGAAATAGGGAAAAGGTATTTAAGGACACAGATACCCTGCCCCTCACCTCCACCCAGTCCCAAGTATTGGCCCCCTTTAAGTTAGAATTGTTGCGCCTTGCATGACATGGTGAGTGCAAAAGGTAATGGGTGACCTACTGCCTGTAACCGAGAACAGTGTGGATGTGGACTCTCCAGTGTGGGTGGTGAAACTGTTCTTGGCCTTCCTCTCAGGACTGACCTTGGAGGCTGCTGTGTCAGAGAATTACTCTCCCGGCCTGCAGGCCCAGGTGGATGTTGTGCCATACACTTTAGCAGACAAATTCTATCGTCTTGCTGTAGATATATATATTTTGCCTTTCTAAAATGCACTTTTTTTTTCTTTTTCAAAGCTTAGTAAAACCAGTCTCTCAGCTTCTCCAAGGTTATTCTAACATTAATGAGAAAAAAGTTTGTTTATTTTGAAACCCAGGAGCCAGATCACAGTGTTCCCTAGCCTGAGTCATAAAAGGGAAGCTAAGCACATTACCTGTTCCCTAATGAAAAGCACGGATGCGAGATCTCCCTGAAGTTCATGTGATTCACAAGAAATAAATGAAAAGGACAGCCTTATAGAACAGTATCGATTGATCTTTCCTTCTCCTGGTAATTACAAGGCTTCCATTTCACTTGGATTCAGCATGTTTAATGAAGGAAGATCCGTTTCTAAGGAGAATCACTTCGCTTCAATAGACACAAAACACCTTTTAGCTATGGAAGTCAGACTTTTCATTTAGTAATTTTAAAAAACACGTGACAGTCTCCAAAGTATTCAGTGTCTCAAAGTGCTGATGAGATTGATACCTACGATGGATGCTCACCCTTATTTTAGAGCTTGAAAGCCTAAGAGAAAGAAATGTTGGAAAAACATTCCAAAAGAAATGTTGGAAAAATGACCAAGATGTCCAGCAAACCAGGAGAAGTGGGAGAGAGAGGAGGGAGGCGAGGAGGGGGGCAGGGAACAGATTCTCCCTCACAGCCCTCAGGAGGAACCAATCCTGCAAACCCTTCATCTTGGACTTCCAGCTTACAAACAGTGAGACAAATTTCTGTTGTTTAAGCCACCCAGTTGTGGTGCTTTGCAATGGCCAGCAAACTGATATACATGATATTGTTTTGAAAGACAACGATTAGGAAAAAGGTGCATCTGGTAGAGGAAACAACATGAACAAAGACACGGAGATAAAGGCATGTTGTGGTAGCAGAGGTGTGAGGTAGCTATAACATAGAGTCAGTATGTGTACATGGGGGAAGGTAAAGAGTGGCTTTAAATTTTTTTTTTTTTTTTGACAGAAAGGGTATGCGTGGGAAGATTGTGAAGAATCTGAATTCCTCATTAAGGGTTATAGACATTTTCTTTGGGTATTGAGGAGCTATGGAAGGTTTCTAGTGGGGGAAGGTGAGATATTTAGAGAGATCTAAATTATTTTTATCTACACGAGACACGTTTGGAGGAGAATATGGGAGGGAATACTCATGTAACCCAGTGTAAGGAAACTGAAAAATCCCCTTTAGCCTATAAATGCTGGAGCCTTATTTCTGTACAATTCTATCGCATACTCACATGCTGCTGCCCTAGGAGGCGTTTCCTAACAGACCCACTGTCCCTTGATTGTACCAGAAATTGATCACACAGACATTTCAGACTCCTAGCTTCCTGAATGTAGTTGGCAGATGTACAAAACAATTGCTCATCACTGAAGGTTTTTTTTTTTTAATTGATTAAGATATTACATATGTGTACCCTCAACCCCCCCCCTCCCCCCCCCCCCGCTCATCCCCTCACCCCCCCGTTGTCCGTGTCCATTGGTTAGGCCTATATGCTTGCATATAAGTCCTTTGGTTGATCCTTCCCCCTTGCCCCCACCCTCCCCTACCTTCCCTCCAAGGCCCGACAGTCCAATCAAAGCCTCTCCGTCTCTGGATCAGTCCTTGTTCATCAGTTTATGTTGTTCATTATATTCCACAAATAAGTGAGATCTTATGGTATTTATCAGCTCTCCAGTTCCATCGATGCTGTGGCAAATGGTAAGAGTTCCTTTTTCTTCTTCCTCTTCTTAAAGAATACCTTTCAGCATTTCATATAATGCTGGTTTGGTGGTGATGAACTCCTTTAGCTTTTTCTTATCCGTGAAGCTCTTTATCTGACCTTACATTCTGAATGATAGCTTTGCTGGATAAAGTAATCTTGGTTGCAGGTTCTTGCTATTCATCTCTTTGAATATTTCTTGCCACTCTCTTCTGGCCTGCATGGTTTCTGTTGAGAAATCAGCTGACAGTCGGATGGGTACTCCCTTGTAGGTAACTGACTGTCTTTCTCTTGCTGCTTTTAAGATTCTCTCTTTATCTTTGGCTCTTGGCATTTTAATTATGATGTGTCTTGGTGTGGTCCTCTTTGGATTCCTTTTGTTTGGGGTTCTCTGCGCTTCCTGGACTTGTAGGTCCATTTCTTTCACCAGGTGGGGGAAGTTTTCTGTCATTATTTCTTCAAAAAGGTTTTCAATATCTTGCCCTCTCTCTCCTTCTGGTACCCCTATAATTCTGATGTTGGTACGCTTGAAGTTGTCCCAGAGGTTCCTTACACTATCTTCATATTTTTTGAATCTCTTTTTTTTTTTCTTTTTCGGTTGGGTATTTTTTGTTTCTTTGTATTTCAAATCTTTGACTTGATTCTTGGGATCCTCTTGTCTGCTGTTGGATCTCTGTAAATTATTCTTTATTTCAGTCAGTGTATGCTTAATTTCTAGTTGATCCTTTTTCATGTCCTCCATGGTCTCACTATACTCCTTGAGGGATTCATTAAATTTATCGGCGGTTTCCATAAAATTCTTGACAAACCTTATAAACGTGGCCTTGAATTCTATATCCAGTCGTCTGCCCTCCTCCGTTTCTGCCATTTGTGACCTGTTTCTTTGTCTCCGCATTTTGGCTGCTTCCCTGTGTTGATAGAGTGGCCCTGCGCGCCAGGTGTCCTGTAGGGCCCAGTAGCTCAGCCTCCCCAGTTACCTGGGGTGGACACTCTTGGTGCACTCTTGGTGCCTTGGTTGATATAGGATCACTGGGAGGAATTGACCTCCAGGCCAATTGGCTGTGGGAAGCAGCTGTGTCTGAAGTGGGAGAATGGTCCCCCTCTGACCACTGGGTACAGTGGCTCCTGGATCTAAGGAGGTGCTAATTCAGCCCCTGCCTGAGGCCTCACAACCGGGGCCATGAAGAGGCTCAGCTGTGAAGCAATGCAAGCTGCGGGGCCTTGGGCCTTCTCTTGGAAGTTCCGGGTCTGCTTGGCTGGGCTATAATTAGGTACATTCACATGCAAAAGCCTCTGCTGCAGCCTGGGTGGGGCGGGTCTCAGGGAGTCAAAGGGCGGAGAAAGAAACAATGGCTGATTCTCCGCGCCCAGAGTCGCGCGTCTCAGTGTCCCGGTAACGGCTGCAAGCACCTCTGAGGGAAATCCGCCCTCCAGTTCGCCCGCTGCCGCCTGACAGAGCAGCCTCTCCCCGTATGAGACCTGGGTCCCCAGAGACTTCCCGGAACCGGAGATCAGAGCAGTTGGGAGCTTGTGATTCGGGAGCCGCGTCCTCAGGTGCCACCCCCTTTCCCCGCGCGCGAGCTGCCGCCGTACCTCTGCACTCAGCCTCCGAGGCTCCTCTAGCTCTCAGCGTGCTTTTCTTTTCTTCTAGTTGTAGAAATTACACTCAGCCAGCCGTTCTGTTTTTCTGGACGATGTTTGCTCCGTCCTTTGGGATAATTTTCAATTGCTGTGGGAGGCGACTATTTCCCGGTGTTTATCTATGCCGCCATCTTAGTTTCTCCATCACTGGAGTTTTAAAAGGAGAGGAATTGTTGGATAAACTAAAAGGAACATTTTTATTTATGGTACACCTCATTTCCCCCCAGGCCCCCAATTTAGAAAAACCGGGTAATGATACAGTAGAATTGACCTCATGTATTTGTTGTGAACATTCAATGAGAAGATGCATGTAAGGTGCTTAGAGATTGCTAAAAGAAATGTTAAGTATGATTATCACTGGTAGGACTGAAGGAGCTGGGATTCAAATCCCTGTTTTTTGACTCCGAATTCTGTCTTCTTTCTACCCCCATGCTTGGCTTTCCTATGTGGTGTTGATCTCTAATAATTATAAGCTTTGTCTTTCCCTCCTGGTGGTTTCTTATCATTACTTTTTTCTCCTGACACATGTTCCGGCAGCGTCTTTCCATACAAAGTCCTCATCCATGACAGATGTTGACAAGACTCTAGGGGTCATCCAAGGCCTCAGAGAGGAGGGGTTGGGAGCTGCCAGTGCCATAGGTGAACAGTGGGCAGTGGGCTGCTGGCGTTGCCCGCAGTCACAGCACTGGTGGATCTCAGCTGATCAGACTTGCTCTACAAGAAGATGGGGGTGGAGGGGTGGTGGTGGTTGGAGAAGCGGCAAACTCTTGCACGCAGTCAGGAGACTGCACATTAGTGCAGACAGAGGATCCTTGAAAGTCGCTGAGAAAGGCTTTCTCTTCTGATGTCTCAAGATCTCATTCCCATGAGTGCTAGTAACTAATTACAGCAGGAAAATAAAAACAACTGGGCATCTGGTTAAACATGAAACTGAACATCTGGCATGAAGTGTATTCTGCCAGGGGCTTTTCATGTTTGCCTCTGCAGGAATATTTATACATGGATCTGCTCTCGGCATTCTGGCAGATGATCCATTGCTTGAAAAATCTGATCTCCATGGTGACCACGGTTCATAGGGAAGGTTGCACCTGGTAATTACTTTATTTTGAAGCAAAACATTCTACCATCAACTGACCAAGAGAGCTAGATTATGTAGCAGTAACAAAGATTCCCAAAATATTAGTGGCTATGGCAGCACAGCTTTATTTATCACTCTTACTTGGAAAAAAATCCAGCAAGTTTATAGCTCCTCTAACATCTTTTTTTTTAATTGAGTATCTACAATGTGGCAATCATGAGACTAGTGCTTTGCATAAAATACCTGCTTTAATCTCACATAACATCATGAGGTTGTTGTTAAATCTCTTCTCTTTGCAGGTATGAAACTGATACACAAGTTCAGTGATGAGTAAGTGGTATAATGGGTTTTAGATTCAAATTTTCCTAATGCTTAACCTGTTAATTTCAACTGCTACTTTTAAAAAACATAACCCTTAAGTTTTAAATTTTAAATGTAAATTCAGTAATGTTATCTTTCCAATATTCCTAGGGAAAAGGAAGATTCAGATATTATTATTATACTAGATTGGCAAACCAAAGCATGAATGATCATGTACTTTATCCTGACTAATACATTTAGTAACAGAGTTAGAATCATCCTGTCTGGCTTATGAAAATGTAGGTTCCAGTTCTACTCCCCTGTTCCCCAGTCATCTTGGGATGATTCTCATTCCAATGGTAAAATACCTAGGTCTTCAACTCTCCCAGGACTATTGGCATTAGGCCGTATGGTTAGTGAAAGTTGAAAACTGTTGGGAGGACACAGTTGAAACTCTGCTACCTTGCTACTGCTTTTGCCCAGAAAGAGGGCCTGAACTTGAAGGTTGACTTTTAGAACAGATTAAATTCCAACCTTAGCATTAGCTATGCGAGAATATATTGTCAATGTCTACAGTATATTCAAATCTAGAAATCTGAGAAGGTAATTAGTAATTAATGAGTAATGCCAATCTTTGTGATATTATTATAGACTAGAGGGCTGGTGCACGAAATTTGTGCATGGGCGGGGGTCCCCTTAGCTCAGCCTCCACCCTCTCCAATCCAGGACCCCTCAGGGGATGTCCGACTGTCGGTTTAGGCCCGATCCTGGGAATCAGGCCTAAACCGGCAGTAGGACATCCCTCTCACAATCCATCCCTCTCACAATTCGGGACTGCTGGCTCCTAACTGCTTACCTGCCTGCTGGCCTGGTCTCCCCCAACTTCCCCCCACTGCCAACCTGGTTGCCCCCAACTGCCCCCCTCCCCCCGCCAGCCTGGTCACCCCTCACTGCCCCCCTCTGCTGGCCTGGTCGCTCCACACAGCCTGGGGCTCAGTCGTTTGGTCGTCCCTCACTAACCCCCTGCCAGCCTTGTTGCCCCACTCAGCCTGTTCAGTTGTCCATTTGCTTGTTTCAGTTGTGATGGCCCCTGGCTCTTTATATATATGGATTCCACAATACCTATTTACTTCTGTCATTCAATTTTATATGTCATTTGAAATTGATATGGAAGTGGTGTGTTTATAAGTTAAAAGAATTGCTCAATTAGGTGGGGTAGGAGACTGAACAAAATATCAGATTGGCAATTCAAAGGCAAAAATGTCTGCTGGATTATTTAATTCTCTCCCATGTCAAATATGGCTTTTTCAGCATTGTGGCAAGATTGCTTAAATGTAAAGATTACATACTTTGATTTTTTTGCGGCAATGTCATTGGAGGTGGTAGATTAGTTTACCAAAAGTTGATTTGTCATTTTTACTTCTTAAGTCAATTTTTCCAAATTGACGTTCCATCAATTGTTAAGAGCTGGGGCACTTTAAAACATGCCAATTCCTGGGCCCCCTGTGAGTCTGTATTTTAATCTACTACTTTTTTATGCAAGCAAATTTGCCTTCATCCTCAGGCTACCCTCTACCTATAAATTAATGACTCCCCAGATGTTGACACTTTTAGGTCTTGGAATGTTTGCCTGTAGGTTAGCCAGATTTTTTCTAGTTTCACACTAACTCTCCATCAGAGCAAAGGTGCCAGCTATTCATTCATTTATTTATTTGACATTCCTAAAACTCTAATTTTAATTTTCTAGTAGCAGTGACCCGTTGAGATCTAACATGAACAACCCAGCAGTTCTTCTGAATTTAATCAAGATCATACATTTCTGTTCACAGCACACTAAATAGATTAAAGAAGGAAAACTTTGGGACATGGGAGATGAAACTTTCATCCAAATGATAGTGAATGGAGTGGGACTTCGGACGAGTGGCCATAATTTATCCAGCAATTTGGCCTTGTCCTTTTAATTAAGACTTATTAGCAAAATCACTGCTTTCTGCCTTTTTGATATTTTCTCATATTAGGGAGATGAAACATACATAATTCATCAGGGGAAATAAAAAACTGTTCACACCCATAACTTCCTTGATTCTTTCAAGGATAGCGAAGGGGACCCTTCAATTACTGATTTAGTATTTTAGAATCACAGTAAGTCACTTCCTCAAACCTGACTCGATTTATATGACTTAATTTTCTTAAAAACTCTACAATACCAAAATAATTAAATGCTTGTTAAAACTTTTTATATTGACAACCTAGAGATTATATATGTAATGTGATATATAATCAAATATAAAATTTTAATATAAAATAACACCGTATGTAGTTACAGATGCATAGATATATTGCTGTTTTCTGATGTTATGGAAGGTATCTAACTCCAAGGTTAGCTCATAAAGCAATGGTTCTTTGTTTCTGAAATAGTTTATCCTGGGCAACAACGTTTTCCCACTATTTTTCATTGCTACCACTTAGCAGAACAGTTACGCTACAAGCTAAATATGTTTTGATGGTCTCAGTGAGATACACAACTAATTGTTACGACACGGTGATAATGAAAACTGTTCTATAGTGACAAGGAGACGTAGTGGCTTGGGAACTGTTTCTTCCTCTGGAGGAGAAATGGCAGACGTCTGGCTCTTGGACTAAGGAAGCCCTTTGTGGCATGGCCCCATCATCTATGCAGATATTTAAAAACCCTGTTTTTATAAAAAATGGAGACTCTGCTTTCATAGGAATGAGAATAAAAATGACATAAAAACAAGAATAACACTTACAATGTGTTTATTATATTCAGGCACTGTGTTAAGGCAAAATATTTTGTATCACCAATCACAATGCCTTTAAGAGAAAACTGAGCCTGGGGGAGATTGAGTGAATTAACATTCAAGTGAGTGAAGGTCAAGAGCAAAGCCAGGACTTCATCAGCCTGCCTCAATCAAAAAGCATGTTGCTGCCTGGTTGGCGTGGCTCAGTGGTTGAGCATTGACCTATGAACCTGGAGGTCACAGTTTGATTCCCGGTCAAGGGCACATGCCTGGGTTGTGGGATCCATCCCTAGTGTAGGGCATGCAGGAGGCAACTGAGCAATGATTCTCTCTCATCATTGATGTTTCTATCTCTCCCTCTCTCTTCCTCTCTGAAATCTATCTATCTATCTATCTATCTATCTATCTATCTATCTATCTATTTAAAAAAATGTTGCTTCTCTAGTGTGCCCTAATAACTGCTTATATTTCTATTTAAGAAAAAATGTGCAAGTTATCAATTTTGTACAAAAATGGTAAATAAAATCAGTATATAGGGAAAAATCACTCATAATCTTACCCTAGATTATTATTATTCCCTTTCTACATTGAGAAGCCCGAGGCTTAGTGATTGAGTTCCTAGACTGACATTTGGACTACATCTCTGCCAATTTTTAGCTATGACATTTTTTAACCTTTGGGAGCCTTTGATTTCTCATCTGGAAGATGAGACAAACAAACTCAATTGGGCTGTAGGAAACTTTAAATGAGGCAACACCTGTAAAATACTTAGCATAGTGCCTGCCATTTAGGAAACATATGTGTTTGTGGTTACAACTGATATAATTATCACTGTTATTAAACATGACATTTTATGTATGTATAAGTATATACATGCCCACACACACTCAGAACATTATCTCATGGCCCAAGGGAACAAGCAAATAAACCATAATGTGGCCCAACAGTAAGGTAAGTCAACTTAACTAGATATGTAGCCTACAAGGTTGTTGGTTTAGCTAGGATGTTTTGAAGTGGACAGCTATACCTTGCATTTTATTAATTTTCAGAGGCAAGAGCCTATAGGACTTATAGTATAGGTGCCTATCAAATAGCAAGCTCCTAAAACTATATTTATTTAAATATTAGATCTCCAGAAAAAACCTCCTCATATATTGTTTTTCTTAGGAAGCCCTGAAATGTTGCCTATTAACAATCAGATCTGAAAACTCCACTCTGACATGGCTGAATGGCTGATTGGTCATTTGAAATGATGGTTTTGGATTAATTAGAAATTAAAGCAGCTGGCTGTGCTCTCTCTATACCTCCTCCCCTGATAATTAAAATGTGATCTGTGATCCCAGGTGACTGAATCTTGTTTGTTTGTTTTGGTCATAGATGTTACCTCCGGAAGTTTTTCTTCAGTGTCAATTATTACTTAAAAATTGTTTAGTTTTATATTATAGCCATTTAACAAAAGAAGGGAAATAAACAGCAATACTCTTGTTTTGTGGATAAAATAAATTATCTTTAAAACTATGAAGAATTGTTTGGGCTCTTTAGGAGAAAACTAGGTAATATACACACTTCCCTAAAGGTCTAGAGTTTTTAGATAAAATAAAAATAAGAAACTTTTTTGAAAACATCTATATAAATAAAAGGCTAATATGCTAAGTGTCCATCCAGGTAATGACATCATGTAGCAATGCCTGGCTTCCTCTCCCTACTGACTAGCCTCCTGGCAGTTTCTTCAGCCCAGGAACATGACTTGCTTTATAGCCAGGTGGAAACATTTCACACTGTGAAGCCTTTTCCTGTGCCTCATCTCATTTGATCCTCACAGAAGTCCTGGAGTAGGTAGATAAAAGACTCGGTGGAATCCTATTTTCTTTTCATTAGCCAGAAAACAGAGATTTAGAAAGCTTAGAAACTTGACCTGACTGAAAAGTAAGAAATGGTGGACCTAGAAAATGACTTCAGGTTTTCTCACTGTGCAGAATATAGTCAAACACTGCTGCAGTTAAATTTTTTACCTTTTGTTCTCCCTGCATGATCTACAATAATAATCTGCTTCATGTTGATATTTACTTCTGTGTTGCTGACAATTACCTGAAAGAGAAGTTGGGGTGCTTCACTGGGCTGGAAAAAGTTTAGCTACATCAGAAAGCAGATCTAATTAAGCAAGTTTATTCTATATAAATAAAAGGCTAAGTTGACTCACACATGCACGATACATATAAAGCTCTTGCTGGTGCCAATTGCACGTGTGTTATTGTCGATTGTGAATTTGGTTGACACTTCTATTATAGAGAAAGGGCGAATAGCAATATTAAAGTATTTCTTCTAATTAATTTCCTTTCAATGTGCATGAATTCATGTACTAGGCCACTAGTAAACTATATTAGTCAGAGTTCTCTAGGGAAACAACCCACAGGATGTGTGTGTGTGTGTGCGTGTGTGTGTGTGTTAAGAAATTGGGTCAGGTAATGGGTAGGCTGGCAAGCACAAAATCTGGCAGGCTAGAGACTAGGGAGGAGTTGATGTTGCAGGTCAAATCTTAAGGCAACTTGCTGGCAGAATTACTTCTTTCTTGGGGAAGTCAGTCTTTCTCTTAAGGCCTTCAACTGACTGGGTGAGGCTCAACCACATTGTGGGGAGTAATCTGCTTTTCTTAAAGTCCACTGATTTAAATGTTAACCTCATCTAAAAACTACCTTCACAGTAGACATCTAAACTGCTGTTTGACCAAATATCCTGGTACCATGGGCTAGCCAAGTTGACCCATAAAATTAACATCACAATGGCTAATTTCAGGGAAATAAAAGGAGTGGTGGAAATGTCTATGTACTAGAATTATAGAGAATGCTGATAGCCACACCATAGGAGCTGCCTGGTGGACATGGGCTGTGCAAGGACAGAAAACTGTTTTTGTTGTTGTTGTTGTTGTGGTTATTATTTTTGTCTTGTTACAATCACCTTTAAACCCATTTTCATTCAATATTTTTACAGCTTTATTTATATACTAGTGGCCTGGTGCACGGATTCGTGCACATTGAAAGGAAATTAATTACCGCAGCTCAGCAGTAAACCAGATTTGGGGCCAACAGTGCCCCAGCAATAACATAACCCACGGCTGAAGGTGGTATCATGCAACCTCGTGAGGAATCAGGATCCTTCCTCTCTGGTTCTGGGGTGCATCACCTGAGAAGCGCTGCTGCCAAGTCACCGCAGTTCAGCATCTCCTGCATTGAGCATCTGCCCCCTGGTGGTCAATGCACGTCATATGTACTGGCCATTTGGATGGTCAGACTTCGCACACTGCTACATTCCTTGGGGGATGTTGGACTGCCAGTTTCGGCCCAATCCCCAAAACCAGCAGTCTGACATCCCCCAAGGGGTCCTGTATTGCAAAAAGGTACAGGCCA
Source organism: Myotis nattereri (assembly GCF_964212035.1). Classification (NCBI taxonomy): domain Eukaryota; kingdom Metazoa; phylum Chordata; class Mammalia; order Chiroptera; family Vespertilionidae; genus Myotis; species Myotis nattereri. Next base: position 25,825,678 of record NC_138082.1, on the reverse strand, counting down.
GGCTGAGGGACCCATCCGTGCACCAGGCCTTTAGTATATAGATAAAACTGCATATATTTAATGTACACAATTTGATTAGTTTGAACAAATGCATACACCCAAAACCATCACCACATCATGGTAATAAACATATCTATCACCTTTGAAAGTTTTCCCATGCCCACCCATATTTTGTGATAAAAACACCTCACATGAGATCAACCTTGTTAATAATTTATTGTAAGTGTGCAATACACTATGGTTAACTGTAGACACTAGGTTTTATAGCAGATCTCTAGAACTTACTCATCTTGCATAACTGGAACTTTATACCCATTTTCACCTACTCACACCCAGCCCCTAGCAACCACGGTTCTACTCTCTGCTTGTATGGGTAGACTAGTTTAGATTCCTTGTGTAAGTGAAACCATGCAACATTTATTTTTCTGTGACTGGCTTATTTTGCTCAGCATAATGTCCTTCAAGTTCATCCCTGCTGTTGAAAATGGTAGGATTTACTTCTTTTTAAAAAGCTGAATAATATTCCATTGTACGTATATACCACATTTTCTTTACTCATTCATCCACTGATGAACACGTAGGTTGTTTCCATTCATTATTCATCTTTTTTTATAATGAATAATGCTGCAATGAACATGAGGATGACACAGCTCTTCCAGATCTTATTAATAATTCTTTGTGGATATATATCCAGAAGTGGGATTGCTGAATCATATGGCAATTCTATTTTTAATTTTTTGAGGAGCCTCAATTCCATTAGTAGCTGTTCCATTCTAAATTACCATAATGCTGTACAAATGTTCCAATTTTTCCACATCCTCAACAAAACTTGTTACTTTTTTTTTTTTATAATAGCCATTCTAACAGGTGTGAGATGATTGATATTTCATTGTGGTTTTGAGGTGAATTCCCCTGATGATTAGTGATGTCGAGTACCTTTTTATATACCATTTGTATGTCTTCTTTGGAGAAATGTCTATCCAGGTACTTTGCCCACTTTAAGATTAGGTTAATAGGCTTTTTTTCCATACTATTGAGTTGTAGGAGTTGCTTGTATGTTTTGGGTATTAACCACTTATCAGATATATGGTTTGCAAATACTTTCTCCCATTTTGTGGGTTGCCTTTGTACTTTGTTAAAAGTCCCCTTTGCTTTGCAGAGCTTTAAGTTTGATGTAGTCCCACTTGTCCATTTTTGCTTTTGTTGCCTGTGCTTTTGGGATTATACCCAACAAGTAATTGCCAAGGTTAACATCAAGGAGCATTTCCTCTATGGTTTCTTTCCTAGGAATTACTGTTTCAGGTCTTCGGTCTAAAATTTTCACTCATTTTGAGTTCATTTTTGTATATGATGTGAGATAAGAGTCCAAAGGCTTCCGGATCCATCTGGATAACTAGTTTTCCCCACACCATTTGTTGAAAAGATGATCCTTCCCCACTGTATATTCTTGGCACCCTCATTGAAGATTAGTTGACTGTTTATGTGTGGGTTTATTTCTGGGCCTACTATTCTGTTCTGTTCTATTTGTCTATGTCCATCTTTATGCCAGTACCATACAGTTTTAATTACTCCACAGATTCAGTGCAATCCCTATCAAAATCCCAACGAATTTTGTTTCTTATTAAAGCTTATGGAGTCGCTTATTAAAGCTAATGGAGTCGCTGTGGCCTGCTGCATGCCCCAGTTGGCTGCTAGACCTGCATGGTTGTATGTGCCCTGGCAAGCGAAAGTGCAAATGAGGGGCCAGTGCATCACTAGCTGGGCAAGAGAGAGCTTCTTCGTTAAGCCGGGTTTTTATCATCTTAGGCTTGGGAAGAAGCAGTTTTTACAAAATAATCAATCAACCCCCCAAGCTTATGGGCCTCTGATAGGTCCACCCCTGACCAGTAATCCCTTTTACAGATTAGACTGAAAGCCCTCTATGGTCAAGCACTTCCCCCTGTGCCATTTTGGCTTCTATTGTGCATGTACTTACCTCCCCTTGTTGCCCCAGAGTCCCGTGGTCAGCAAACTGCGGCTCGAGAGCCACATGCGGCTCTTTGGCCCCTTGAGTGTGGCTCTTCCACAAAATACCACGCGGGCACGCACATACAGTGAGATTGAAACTTCGTGGCCCATGCGCAGAAGTTGGTTTTCGGCCTGGGCGAGTCTATTTTGAAGAAGCACTGTTGATATTTGGCTCTGTTGACTAATGAGTTTGCCGACCACTGCAGACAATCCAGTGGTGGAGGGCAGGCAGTGCTCCTGGAGAGATTTCCTGTCCCTCCAAGATTAAACCTCTTCGGTGGCAGTCCCCAGGAGTGTGTGGATGAGTCTGCAGCTTCCTGGTGAAGCAAACAGACTCAGTGTCCATTCCCTTTGCCTCCTTCCCTTTAGTAATAACTAGCTAACTATGGTAACAATTGGTCCATTCTACCACCTTCAGAATGGCAGCTTGCCCTCAGGCTGACCCACCTCAGGGCTGAAGGATGGCTGTACAGTTCCATGGCTGCATCAGATTCTGACAAACAACTTGTAATAAAAGAAGAGGTATTGCCTTGATTGTATGCCCACCCTTAAAGTAATCACTGACAAAGGGAACAGGATTACCATAAAAGGCTAAGTTTGATTCAGATTCACCCTGGGACTGAGTCTTCAGCCATCATCTTTGAACATATTATATGGAAGAGGTTGTGCACTCAGCAAGAAAGAATTAGGTGACAGATGTTGGAGGCTTAACCAACAATGTTTCTACAAGTACCTTAATATTATATTGGTTTGAGTGAAATGATTATGTTTTCCTTTTATTAAAAAAAGAGTTATGATCTCCTTTTAGTATTCCTTGCTAACAGTTCTGCACTTTGCAAATTTATTTTTCCTAATTATTATTTTTCTGATGCATTTACCTGTTAGTTTGAATGTATTTAAGAAATATTATTCTGACCTTAAATGAAGAGTTATGGTAAAAGTAATCAGTAGTTTTGGATGTAACCAACATTATTCTTTTAAATTTTGTTTTATTGCTTAAAATATTCCAAAGAGTAGTACATATGTCTCCTTTTTTTCCCCCTTGACCTTCCCCCTGCCTCCCTACCCCCCAGTGTCTTGTGTCCCAACATTATTTTTATTTTGGGAAAATTTTCAAGTAATTCTGATGTAGTTTAATTGTGATTTGTAACTTTTATCAACATAAATGAACATGTCCAAGCTACTGTAATAAAAATATATAATGATCTTAAAATATTTTTAATATTCAGGAGAGTAAAAATAAAACTTATTATTTCCTATAAAATTATCATGAATGATGAAGAAATATCTGCATTCCAGATTGAAAACCCCTATTCACTAAGAATTACAGGTGGAAGGGTCAAGTCTATTTTTACATTCATTGTCAACTAAAGTTTCTGTCAATTGTCTAATTCAGTAGTTCTCAACCTTCCTAATGCTGCGACCCTTTAATACAGTTCCTCATGTTGTGGTGACCCCCAACCATAAAATTACTTTCGTTACTACTTCATAACTGTAATTTTGCCACTGTTATGAATCGTAATGTAAATATCTGATATGCAGGATGTATTTTCATTGTTACAAATTGAACATAATTACAGCATAGTGATTAATCACAAAAACAATATGTAATTATATATGTGTTTTCTGATGATCTTAGGCGACCCCTGTGAAAGGGTCATTCAACCCCAAAGAGGTCGCGACCCACAGGTTGAGAACCGCTGGTCTAATTTTTAATTTTTATTTATACTTAAAAAACTTTAATATATATTCCCTTTGTTGGGCATTGAGAATGCTGAATGAATTTAACATTAGTGATTTTTTCTTTGCCTTGATCAAAGACAGAGCAGCAATTAAGGGCTGTTTCAAACTCTTGGAAACAGATTAGGAGCATTTTAACAATTAGTATTACAAACTCTCTTACATTTGAGACCCCCTGCAGCAAAGAGTTAATGTTTAAACTATTAAGTTTCAATGGTGGTTAATAAAGCAGTTTTAAGACTCTTTCTCATTTCATGACCACATCAGATTTTTTTCTGATGAGATTTTTCAATTATTCCAGCTACATTTAAAGAATTGGATTTATCTTCACTGCCATTTCAGGTGAGTGTTTTTAGCATGTTAACTCAGTTTTTGCTGCCGGAAGCCGGTCCATCCTTGCTGCTTGACACAGTCGCTGCAGGAAAGAAACATCTGCACAGCATATGTTTCAAGGGACCTGGCGTATATAGCATACTGTTCTTAATATGTTTGCTCCCCTTAGCGCTGTGTGTTTTAACCAAGGTCACCTCTCCTAGAAAGGTTGTTTCCCCAGGTAGGAATTTTTCCCTGAAGTCAGGGAGGGGATGAAACTCCTTAACTAAGTGCCAGGCGGGTAGTTAATCACTACAAACAATCATGCTTAAGCTACATAATCTTTACTCCCTGGAATGGAGATAAGAAACGCCCTAACCTTTGTAATAGAAATTTACAGGATTAAAATCAACTGGTATAAATATGGATGTAACAAGACAATAAACGGCAGAACCTCTCTGGAGATCGAGACCAGAACTTGGCTGGAGATCCTTGCTAGGCTGCTGATCAACTGAATGCTGTCTCCGTGTCATTCCTTCTTCGCCGACTCCGTCTACGCCTTTGGGAACCCCTGGATCTGCTGGGGTTGGGCCCTGGCATTTTGCAATTATGCTATAAGCTACCTTTGGATACTGTCACATTTTCAAATTAAAAGTTTAGAAGCAGAAACCCTAAATTTCCTTTGTATCTTCAGAAAACCAAATTCCCCAGGCCTCTTTTGAGACCCTTCTGTAAATCATGAGGAAAATATGGACTCTCTAATTTCATTCACTTCTTGTAATAAATGTTGTATTCTTTTTTTAAATATATATTTTATTGATTTTTTACAGATAGGAAAGGAGAGGGATAGAGAGTTAGAAACATCGATGAGAGAGAAATATTGATCAGCTGCCCCCTGCACACTCCCTACTGGGAATGTGCCCGCAACCAAGGTACATGCCCTTGACTGGAATCGAACCTGTAACCTTTCAGTCCGCAGGCCGATGCTCTATCCACTGAGCCAAACCTGTTAGGGCTAAATGTTGTATTCTTGATACAACTTGCCATCATAATCCACAAACAGTGGTTGACCTCATACTGTGTGAGAAGCAATACGTATGACATGAATGTATTGAGAATGCAAACATTTCTAGGGCAAGTCTTGGCTCTGAAGGACCTCCCAGTCAATTGGGGAAGATAGCCACCCAAACAAACAATACAAGTGAAATTAATAATAGAGGAACCAAAGACTTAGGTATATGCCCTTAGCCTGGAAGGGGAGTGCCAGGCAAAGTTTGTGTTGGAGGAGGTCACTGAGAGGACACTACTGTCTGTTGACTGGAGCTGGCTGGGCAATTGGAGGCTTGCCCCAGTCCCACCCCCATCTTTGGAATGTACACTCTGCCCACAATTTCCACAGTAGGAACCATTTCAAGGATGTAGCCTTGAGAGAGTAAGGTGCTGTCGTGACTAAACCCCATTAAGGCCTCTATATAAACTTTTACGATTCTGGTGGGTCAGTGTGGAAATCTACTTGTCTTGTGGCTGCCCAGACCAAGTTTCCTGTGTAAGTTCCCTTGCTTATCACACCTGCCACTTACCAACCTGGAGTGGTCTGTCTCTTTCTTCTGTCTCCCTTGCCCTCCCTGTGTGTGGGGGTGAGGTAGGTGGTGCAATTTGAATTCACCTGGGGAACTCTCAAGGTGGAAACCAATTTGCTAAGGAAATAGAGTTAAGTCTTGAAGAAAATGAAAGAGTTTGTCAAGTAAAAGGAGATCAAGAGCAAACAAACCCTAAAAACATTGTACCGAGTAACACATTGGACAGATAGTGGCACAGAAGGTACTGAGGATATTGGCGGATCCTGCTTGAGGCGATGAACCCTGCAGACTCGGGTGGAAAGGGAAGGAAATGATGACAGGAGAAGGCTGGTTTAGAAAAAAGTAGAGAGCTCTTAGCCTGGAAATCAGAAAGAAGTTAAAAAAAAACACAACATTTTAGGAATAGTTGAGTGAGAGATATGGAGAAACAGGAGAGAGGAGAAAAAACTGAACTTATTCCAGTTCTTTGGTGTTTTCTTAATATTGCCCTCTTGAGGATTTGTTTCTTGCTATTTCAGTAACTGTGAGCATTCCTACAAAGGCATTAATATACAGTCCTGGCAGCGGAAGTGAAAAAGGCTAGAGTACTTTGTCATCTTGCATATGTTTTGGAAATAAAGAAGAAAATGGTATACTTCAGTGAACAATTGGGGGAGATTTGCTTCCAATACAGAGCTGCAAATTGTATCTTTTCTACCCAGGCTCCACGCCAATGAAGATCATAATTAGTAAGGCACACTGTTGTTCACTTTTACACATTTAATAGCCCAAGATTGATTCATAGATGCTACAAAACAGAGCCGTTACGGTAAAGCAGAGCATTTTTGTGTTGGACATATTTACTTTTAATGAAAATATTTGTGCTGTGGCACACATAGTGTAACTGCCTGGCTGTTCCTGCTATCCCCATTTCTTTCACTGATGCCGTTTTCATAATAGGTTATTCTGCTGGGAATAGTGCCCAATGTTTTATTCATACTTTATGTGAAACAAAAAGAGCTGAGCTCAGTTGCAGCTGAGTTGTGTTGTGTTTTTGACGAGGGCCCTGTAACTCGTACCTTGTGACACATAGCAAGCATTTCCCTGTAACCACTGCTATTTGGCTGCCTATTCTAATTGGCACTTCTCCCACCCTGTATTTCCTCCAGATTTTGTTCTGATTTGTAGGGTGGATAAATAGGATAATTTCCCTTAGATAAAATCATTCACTGCACTTTTTGGACAGCCTTGAAGACTGAGTAACATGGGGAGGACATGTTGGCTTTCTTCCTTTTTAGTCGCCGTTCACTTTTTATTTACAGAAGAGTCATGCCTTACTGCCCAAAACTGTCCACTGTGGCAATATACCCAATGTCCTCACCTGTCGCCTTGTCCTTCAAGAGTTCAGCGATTTATCAATAAAGGAGCCCAGTCTTCCTGTTAAGCTACTTCTGATGAAAAATTTCTGAGTTATCCTCCTTGGGGGTGTGACCATTTACTTAGTAAGAGAATGTATGGAGATAGAAATAAAATGATCAACAATCTATAATAATAAAAGCATAATATGCTAATTAGACCTGATGTCCTTCTGAACATCCTTCCAGACAAACTTCTGGACGAAGCCGGGCTGCGAGGGAAGCCCGGGTCTCGGGTGTTAGAGGGAAGCTGGTGCTGGCAGCTGGGGGAAGACAGGCCTACTCTTGCACGAGTTTCATGCATCGGGCCTCTAGTTGAAAATAAAGCAGTATAGTGAGGGTTTGATCTAGGGAGATATTTTAGTTCTCATTGATCCCACAAGGTAGGTGAACACAGACATGGTTTAATTTACTGTATGTACAGTCTAATTCTATGTAAAAGCTGATGTTATTTAAATTTTTAAAAGTTTCTTTTTTTCTTTTTGTTATTTAGAAGCTATATCAGGCAGGATAGGCTAAGCTATGCTACAGTAACAAATAATCCCAAATATCATAGTTTTATTTCTCAATCAATCAATTTCCATTGAGTAGGAAATCTGCTAATCATACTCACTCAATGGCCTTGGCTGAGAGAAACACTACATCAACATCATGTACTGCCAGGATTACCTGAGCGAGGGGAGAGAATGAGCTACATCACGGCCTGGCTTTTTAAAAAGCATGTATATGCTTAACTTCCAAGGAGATAAAGGAATTCAATTCTCTATGGGCTTGAAATGCAAAGAGCAAGAAATATTTATCAAACAGAACTAATAACTTCCATAAAAGAAATGCATACTCACTGAAGAAAATTTAAGAAGACAAAAAAAAAAAAAAAGAAATAGGTAAGAGCAAATTATTTTACTCTGCTCAGGCTGCAATAACAAAATGCCCTAGACTAGGTGGCTTAAACTATAAAAATTTATTTTATTCTCTCACAATTCTGGAGTCTGGGAAGTCCAAGATCAAGGTGATTTGACTCGGTTCCTGGTGAAAACTCTCTTCCTGATTTGCAGATGGCCACGTTCTTACTATGTCCTCACTGCAATTATAAAGACAGTATTTATTAAAATACATTTTATTTTCAAAGTTAAGCTATCAGCTGTTAAAGTGTGTATACATTTTTCTGAGACACCCTCTATATCCCCATGCCCTGATCATGCCATGCAGCCAAAGACAGGCTCTCCAGAGCTAGGGAAGCAGATTGGTATAGAGGCTCCAACCTTGGAATTTTTTGGCTCAGGTCTGATCTCCATCAGCCACTATCTATAGAGCCCAGGATTTGTTACCAGCCTCTCTCGGCCTCAGATTTCTCAACTGTGTAAAGGGGATGATATTAATATTTACCATAAAGGGTAGTTGTGAGGACTGAGTGAGGCAATCAAATAAAGGGTTTAACATAGCACCTGGCATATGTTAAGAGCTCAAGAAATATTAGTTGTGAATCAGGGCTTATATTTGAAATGTTTAAGTGGTAAGTCATGAATAGAGACCAATCTAAATTGTCACTGCCTGAAGATGTTATACCTTTAAGTAACTAGATGGTGGGCAGGCTAAAGGGTGCTGGGGGGTGTGGGAGACTTGAGACAGGAAAATATTTTAATATTTTAATAACTTTCATGACCATACTCCTGAGCAGCAGGCCTGGTTGTTATTCTGATGATTATTCTGTAGAAGAGTTATTCTAGAGGCATGAATTTGCTTATCACATTAAATAACTTATTTATGCTGATGATTCACAGATTTACATCTCCACCTCTCTTCTGCTCTGCTGCCTACTTGACATCTCTACTTGGATGTCTTCAGGCATAGCAGACTTAACATTTCCAAAGCAGAATTCTTGATCCATCCTCCCTACCCTCTCTCCCCCCGCAGTAGGTTCTGCTCCTCTCCTTGTCTTTTCTACCTCAATTAATGGTGCCAGGGATCTGGTGTGTCTTGGATGTCATGATTTATCCACATATAAGAGGCTCCGTAAGAGAATAAATGGATGTGTGCTGCCTCACCATGAATACAGCACTCACAGATGAAGCATGGATTTGGGGGCTGTTTTCAGAGTGAATTGAGTGCAGTGGAGCCAGACATTGATACGCATTCTAAGAGCACTTGTAATGGTCAAGATCCTTTCCGAAGGGTATTTACCCTTCTAATTTGTAGTTTAGTGTCTTTCATGTACCTTTTAGCCATTCTAGAGATTCTCTTACAAGTAGCGGAAAATGAAAATCTGGGACATTAAGGCATTCTCTCCAATAGGCAATAATGTGGAGCAGTTGCTTCTTGACATTTGAAAAATAACCTTTTCACCAGTTGTTGTCTTTCTTTATACGGCAAATGAGGTATTTCAGATTGAGTGTACTGAAATAGTACATTCTACTCATTGTCAACCTGCTAAAATATCTAAAATAGATAAAATGTCACTCAAGTAAGTTGTAGCTATTACAATTTTCATTTCTCTAGTCCCACAAATTAATGGAAACAAATAAAATGTCAGTCACGCGTCAGGTACCTTATTCCACCCCAGTCAAACTCTCAGGTTAAACTGCAGAGACAGATAGTGCTTGGTGACATGGTAAATTGTGATGATTTTAGGGTTTTTCCCTCCTGGTTTTTTCTATGTGTCAGGAAAGAAAAAAAATTGTGAAGTTAAGGTGGAACAGTCAATTCCTTAATGCTAAATTTCAAGTCTAGGTTTTTAGAAGTCTCTGGAATTAAAGTATTAGAGAGGATGATTTATTAATCCTGTGTAAATAGTTCTCTTTTCTTTGCATTAATCTAACTGTAGTGACTTTCGTGATTAATGCTAAGTTGGCTTCTCTCACATTTAGGCTATTTGGCACCAGCACACAGACATCCTAATTGCCCATGACCAGCAGCATTACAGGTAGTCATACACTTTCAGTTAAGAATAGCAGAAGCAATGGAAATGCATTCCCTGCAATATTGTTCCCTATGTAATTTTAGACATAATTTTCGTCTTGGTCGAGGTAACCTTCTAGAAAAGAACATAGTAATGAAACAAATAATTAAAACTGTAACAAATGCTATAGACCAGTTGTCCAGAGGGCTAAGGAGCATGACCTGTTTACTTGAGCTCAGAGTTTCTTTCTGTTATAATCTTGTTTTAAAATCTTTTTTCTTTCACTCAGCTACTGACTCTGATTAATCACTATTTACCTAATGTGTACTGCATGCCTGGCCTTGGGCTGACTGGGAATTATGAATGCCCTGCCTGACCTTTGATGAAAGATAAAAGAGAAACAAAGGCCATCAACACCTAAGGATGCTTCCACCAGGGGAAAAGACAAACAATTGGGACACAATGATTTACTAGGTAATTACTAATTAGGGAAGAGAACGCCATCAATTCCATGTGTTATTGGCAGCTGAGAAAGGGAGGGACTACTGTGTACTGATATGATGTGAGTTGTGGGAGAGGTATGGCATGAGCCAGGCAAAGAACGATGAGATACATGTGCAGAAGAAAGGAGCAGAAAAGAGCTTTCCTATTGTCTCCTTTAATTGAGAGATTGCAAATCAAAGTCAGGGAGAATACAAAGATATTTGCAGTTGTGAAATGTACCTGGGGAGTGACACCAGGTCTCCTCTGTATTGCTATGTCCAAAATCAACACACGACAGGGGAAAGGCTGTCTCTGAGGAGCAGTAAATCTATTTTGGATTTGCTTTGAGGGTAGAGACTCAAGATGTTGAGGTAAATGGTTTCAGGGCCTTTTTCAAACCCACTGCAAGTCAAATTGTTAGAGAGTGTTGAACTGCTGCTATCATTATTCTGATTAACAATTCAAAACATGATTTTGAATTATTCAAGTTGTTTAAATAAGTTATCAGCATGAACAAAAGTGATGTGAGACTGTTGCAATTAGAAAAAGCTTACTTAAAGCTTGTAGACAAATATCCTTAATTAAGTATTATTGCCTACTGGAGATGGAGTTTCCAGAACCAAAGAGTAATTGGGAAAATAGGAAGTCCAAAATGGCCAAGAAAAAAAAAAGTGGGGGGAAGGACACGTTAGAGTAAGCTCATATTTTAGAATCCTTAAGGAGGCAATATGTAGGAGCCTTAACAGGTTTATGACTGCCTCAGGAGAGTCTAGTTATGTCGTTAAAAAATTTAGAATGTGATACATTCATCTTTCAGTTACTTGCTGGAAGACTGACAGGAATGGTGATGCTGATATATAAATAATCAAAAGTAGCATAAAAAGTGCTCACCTAGAGCAGTGGTTCTCAACCTTCCTAATGCCGCGACCCTTTAATAAAGTTCCTCATGTTGTGGTGACCCCCAATTTTATTGTTACAAATTGAACGTAATTAAAGCATAGTGATTAATCACAAAAACAATATGTAATTATATATGTGTTTTCCGATGGTCTTAGGCGACCCCTGTGAAAGAGCCTTTCAACCTCTAAGGGGTCGCGACCCACAGGTTGAGAACCGCTGATCTAGAGGCAAAACGAAAAAGGCTAAGGATAGGTAGGACTGGAATCTCAAGCTAGCCCAAGAGGGAGGCATTTGAACACCTAGAGAAATCAAGAAGATTCCTGGTTATATTTCATCTGTTGTTCCTACAATTCCTCTGAGAACCATTTACAGTGGGGCCTTGACTTACGAGTTTAATTCGTTCTGTGACGGAGCTTGTAACTCAAATTATTCATATGTCAAATCAAAAAGTGAACGAGTGAGACACGTGATGCTGGGCTGATGTTGTGGCGTTCACTGTGACGTTCGCTGCGCCAACTAGCGATGGGGTATCTGAAGCTGACTCATAACCCGAATTTTAGCTCGCAACTCAAAGCAAAAAATCAGCCGAGAGATGGCTCGTATCTCGAAAAACTCGTTAGTCGGGACCCTCATAAATCAAGGCCCCACTGTATTCTTAAATCCTCAAAAGTGAGGAAGGAGTTTAGGATAGATGGGAGACTACTCCTTTAATGAACATGTTCCAAAAAAATCTATAATGTGCTACTGGGATAGAATCCGAAGCTCCAACGCCAAATGTCACCTATTTCTTGTCTCTTGGAGAGCTCCTTTCCTGTTAGAATCTTTCCACACTCTTAAGGCCCAAAGTAAGCTCCTGTAGCCTTTCTCGTTGTTAAGTTATTATTGGTTGGCTCTTCCTTTGACTTCTAAATGTCATTCTAAACCTCCAAATGTCTCAGCTGTGTCTAGGCTAAAATTTGTTACTTTTTCTTAGTGCTCCAGATTTGACATCTGCAGAAAGTTGATAGCACATGCACCCCAAATGTACCTGGTAATGCAATAAAATTATAAATCAATAAGAAAAGGATATCTAACAGAAATCCCACATATAATGAGATAATATCTTACTACTAAAAAAACCCAAAAACCTAGAGTCGAGAGGAAGTCATAAAGGAAATGAAGACATATATCTAGGCTTAAATTATAATGAAAGCATTAATGTCAAAACTTGTCAGGCACATCTACAGAAGAACTTTGAGGGAAATATATAGCTTTAAATATACTTATCAGGAAACATCAAAGATTTAAAATATAAACAAGCTAAGCCTATGACATGGGAAAAGAGCAGCAGAGCAAATAAACAAAAAAGAAAAGAAGCAATGAAAATAAATTAGATATCAATGTAATGGGGATAAAGAATAAGAGAAGATTAACAAACTCAAAATTGGTTTTTAAAAGTATTAATTCAAGAGAAACATTTGGCAAGAAGGGTTTAAAAAAGAAGGGAAAATGGGAAAAAAGATAAAATGCAGAAGGGGAAGCAACCACAAATACAACTGAGATTTAAAAATAATCAAAGACTCTTACGATAACTGCATCTAATTTATTTGGTAAACTAGACGGAATAAATGAATTTCTAGAAAAAAAAAACACAAATGTCAAAATTGATATAACAAGAAGTAGAGAAATTAGTGCAGCAATAAGTATTAAAGGAACTCCTCCTATGCACCCACCTATTTGTGTCCCCAACTCAAGTGCAGAAGGCTCCACGGGATCTCCACCAAACTAGCAAGAGCACCAGACTCCCAGGTTATGTAATTTATTCTAGAAAGTAATAAGACAAGAGCAACAGCCAATTTTATGAGACCTGTATGATCTTGATTCCAATGCCATATAAGAAAAAATATAAGACACAGAATTATTTTTGAATAAAATATAATCTAACCAACTCATATTATATTTTAAAATGTTATGACCAAGTTATTTCTCAAAGAATGTAAAGATGATGTAACATACAGAAATCTAACAACAAAACAACCTATACTAATTGACCTGCAGTAATAAGCTAATGAAGAGAAATCTAATGATTATTGAAATCCATGTACATAAAGCATTTATAAGATTTAAGATTAATTTGTGATAAAAGCTCTTCACAAACTAGGAATAAAAAAGAATTTCCTTAATTTGATTAAAGCTTTATTTAAAAAACCTTAAGGCAAATATTATATTTAATAAAAAAATTATAATAATTACATATAAGATCAGTAAAAAAGCAAAGATCCCTTACTTATATTATGTTGTACATCTGAAACTAATATAATATTGTATGTCAAAAATTAATTAATCAAATTTTAAAAATAGACCAAGATCTTATATCAGCACTTCTGTTATCAGAGTCCTGTAGATAAAAGTGATATAAAGATTTAGAAAAAGAAATAAAACTGCTGTTATTTACAGATGATATAATCACTAATCTAAAACAATCAAACAGCATCAACATTCAAACTCTTTGAACTAAGAGATTCAGTAAGTTAGAAGATATGAGATTAAACTTCAAAGAGTAATACAATTTTTCTATATGAAAACTGTAAACTTACTAGTAAAAAATGTAAACTACTTTGTTTTACAGAGATGAGAAAAAAACACACACCTTGAATACCTTAGGATAAAAAAAAGATAACTTTAATGACATCTAAATCCTTCAACAAAGGATACTACAAAGTTAATAGATGGCAGAATGGGATAAGATAGTGGTAATGTAGAAAATTGATGATAAATTGATAACCAGACTCTACAAGACAGCAACCATAAAAGAAAAATAGGCAAAAGATATAGATAGTTTAACAAGAAGAGGAAATCCAAAAGACCACCAAGCATATAGAGGGTCACTCAAACTCATTAATGCAAATTTAATTAATGAAATATCACTTTACACATATGAGTTTGGCAAAAGTGGGAGACTAGAAAATTCCAAAGGCTTAGCCAGGTTGAGAATGCAAGGATAGAGGCGCTCTCCGGAGCCTGTGGAGAGCACTCTGGCCCTAGGTAAGATAAGAATGTGCACAGATGTAAGGGGCAGGCACAGGGCTGTCTTCTGCAATAATGGAGAGTCGGTATTCATCACCAAGTCAGTGGCCAGGTAAGGTGTGGGTATTCATACTGTGCAGATTAGATGAACACCTAGCAACTGAACCACAGAGGGACAGTGATAAGTGTGTGTGTGTGTGGGGGGGGGGGGGCAGTAGTGCATAAAATTATGGAAGGGGACATCTAACACAATACAATTTACATAAATTAAAAATACACGCACAGAGAGCAACAAAGTCCATTTTGCAAGTGCACAAACAAGCAAAAAAGATACACATTAAAAACATTCGAATGCTTGCCTCAGGGGAGGTGACTAGGAATTGGGGAATGGCAATGGAGAATGGGAGTACAGGGGAATTTTTTGAAACTTGCCTTCCGGGAGAAGCAAGCTACTTAATTGGGTTTGGAGGAAGGATCATTTGATGCGAAGCGCTCGGGTTGTCAATTAAGAAACAACAGGCGAAGTGTTTGGATGCGTCACCTCCCCGGGCTCATCATCTCGGCTGGAAATAGCACCGGAGCTCGGAGCCTGCCTCCCACAGATGGGGTCAGGGGTGCTAGCTGCTGGGCTTCTAATTGGACATGCTGTGTCAGAGAACAGAGCTGGCTTTGAGCACGACGCACAGGATGTCCGTTTAGCCTCTGTGACGCATTTTAAACAGCAAGCGAGAAGCAGCAGTGACACTC
This sequence comes from Myotis nattereri, assembly GCF_964212035.1. NCBI lineage: Eukaryota > Metazoa > Chordata > Mammalia > Chiroptera > Vespertilionidae > Myotis > Myotis nattereri. Next base: position 25,810,613 of record NC_138082.1, on the reverse strand, counting down.
TTGCATCCTGTGAATAAGCCCTAGCAGTTGGCTGTCAGTGCTATTTATTATTTTACAGTGTCACCTATGTTAACCATCACTCAGATTGTCTTCCTGAATGCCCTTGGGCATCAATGAATGTATTTTCAGAGACACTCTGCAGTGTCCTAAGGGTGTGCTGAGAACACAGATGGTTTCTTTCAGATAAATATAAAAAAACAAGCTTCTATTACAGTCAACAAGACTGTATTAGATACTTCAAAGTTGCTAAGAGACTAGATCTTAAACATTCTCATCACACACACACACACACACAAAAGAAACGATAACTGTGTGACATGATAGAGGTGTTAGGTATGCTATGTGATAATTATATTGCAATATATAAATGTATCAATCAACATGGTGTACATCTCAAGCACAGTATTATATGTCAAGTATATCACAATAAAAAATAAAATTGTTTCTTAATCCCTTTAATGTATTCTCACTGGGTTGTATACCTAAAACTAATATTATATTGTATATCAACTATAACTGAAAAATGTAAAAATTATTAAAATACAGATAAATAAGTAAATAAAAAAACAAATACATGTGCACATACACAATACAAAGTAAATTCTTGACCACTTATGACTTTCTGGTTAGCAAGGAGGCGCCTCCATTTCCTGCCCTCTCACTGATGTATAGTTTTTGCATCATCATCTTTCTTCGGTGGTTAAGACCCGCAGGTGATGTAAGTGGCCTGTGGAGGCTCACTCGGGGTGGGTAATACTAAAACGCTGATTCACCAGTCAGTTTGACTGTGTCTCTCCAAGCCCCAGACCCTCTCAACAAGCCATTGATGCCTTTAGTCTACATACCAGTGACCCGGTCCTAAGTGGGATTGGGCTTATCTCTTCAGCTAATGGGTTCTGGAGATGGTACTACTGTGATTCACCTGGCATCCTCTCCACCTTAGAGGAGCGCTGGGTACCTACCTAGATTTAGGTGTCCAGTCTGTTTCCATGCTTGGCTGTGTCAACCTGGTCATTATGGCAGGTTTCTGCCTCCCTCTTCCTGTGTAATTCTCTTAGAACTTCTCATGAGATTGGGAATACTTGTTCTTTTTTTTTAGTGTATCTCTTAAGAGCAAGGTACTGTGATAACAAAAGTAAGCGCAGACAGATATGGAACCTTCTCTTAGGGAGCTTACAGTCCAGTGGGGGAGATATAAAACAATCTGTTATAGGAATGATCAAGGGAGGTCCGATGACAGTAAATGTGTTAGAGTATGCTGGGGTTTGTTTGAAGCAGGTATGGTACAAAATCAACAGATGTGGGAAATATTGTCACGAAGGAAGAAGTCCCTCCTCCAGTTTCATTGAGATATAATTGACATACAGTAGTGTATAAGTTTGTCTAAAGCGTAATTTGACTTTAAATGCCATGAATTTATTACCACAATAAGTTTAGTTAACATTCATCATCTCATGTAGATACAAAAAAAGAAAAGAAAGAATATTTTTTATAATTATAAAAAAGTTTGTACTCGGGATCCCTAGAAACAGGAGATACCACCTGCCATGCAGGGCCACACAGGGAAGCACCAGGGTCAGCCAGGAGGCAGAGCAGTGAAAGAACACAGCATGGGTCAGAGCCTCTATTGGGATTTTGGTCAGAAGGTGTTCTGAACAAGTTTAGGGTTGGATAGCTTGGATAATATTGGCAGCCTCTGCACGGTAGGTCCCTAATTATCCACTACCTGGTCCTGGAGTGATTTAATAGTGCAGGGAGAATATTGTCTTAATGTGTAAGAGTTTGATAAAGGAGACAGTGGGATAGTGGGCTCTGAATTGGTTGTTGTTGTTTTTTTAAATATCAAAGCCATGCTTGCAAAGGAAATCTTTTATTATCTCTATGAATTAGCTACCCCTGGGAGGGCAGTCTCTCCAGGACCAAGGTCTCAAATGCCACAGCATAAAGACTACAGAAAATGAAGGCCATCCAATAAGGAATTGGGTTCTTTGAGAGTTTATAAGAATGGAACCTGCTTTAATCTGGGGTGTCAAGGATGGCTTCCATTAGGACAAGATGAGTGAAGGGAAGGCTACAGACTGAATGGCAGTTTATTTGTATGGACTAGGAGCCATGTTCCACATTTAGGAGATGGAATGCACAAAGGCCCTGGGGTGATAGAAAGCTCTGAGTGATTGAGGAACAGAGAGGGAAGACTAGAGTGGAAGAAGGTGAAGTTTGGGGGACAAGCGGAGGCAGCATCTACAGGAACGGGTGAGCAGTGTTAAGGTTTGGGATGTCAATTTGAGAGCAATGGCTAGCCATTGGAGAATCTTGAGTAGGGGGTGATTAAGAGCCCACACCCAACTTGCTTGGTTGGTCTCTTGCATCTGACGTGGGAATGAGCAATGACTCCTCTGGGTAAGTGGGTCCTGCTGCTATCCCTCTGGCTACTGGGATTAGCATCAGTGCTGCTACATTCCTGTTTTGGAGTATTATCGCTCTCCCCTGTCTCACCCAGCAGATGGACCTTCCTCAGACAGACAGCTGCCCAACCAGGCCTGCATCTTCCTCTCATAGATGCCTTTGCAGTATAGTCTCAATAGTTCCTCAACTCCCATCCAACAGCTCTGGTCCTCTTCTCCTAGTCCATGTAGCTGCGGACCCATGAAGGAAGGGACATTCTTCAGGTTTACTTTAGTCAAATGTGCAAAATGTTGAATGACTTGATGAAAAGTGGCTCCTCTGCCAGAAAGCACTCTCTCTTCCAGAGACACTTGAGCTAATAAATGAGAGATTGATATTCAGGGGAGCAGAGAGCTGAAATCAGGCTGCACTTTTCTCATTAAAAAGTGCATGAATAAGTCAGCAAGGCTTTAATGCAATTAGATGCAAAACCTAATTTGTAGCAATTAGGTGTAAGGCAAATAGCTCCATGTGTCCACTTGCGAAGTTGCAGGAGGGGAAGTCCCACAGCAGTCTGGAGATGCATTTCTCATTCTTGGAGTCCTGTGTTTAAAACACAGGAGGAACTTGATTTTCTGCATCTGGCTCAGTTGCCTTCCCAATCTGATTTGTTTTATTTAACTCTTCTCTGGGTACTTCTAGATTACTTGTTTTGGTCTAACCTTTGAAAAACAACAACAACAAGGAGTTGACAATAGTGAGAGGCAGCCAGGCAGTGGACAAGAGCACTTTGAAGTAGCCTGGGAGGTGAGAGGGGAGGATGGGGGAGAAGGGGTGACAAGAGGGGCAGATTACAACCTTCCTTTTTTTAAAAAAATATATTTTATTGATTTTTTACAGAGAGGAAGGGAGAGAGATAGAGAGTCAGAAACATCGATGAGAGAGAAACATCGATCAGCTGCCTCCTGCACATCTCCTACTGGGGATGTGCCCGCAACCCAGGTACATGCCCTTGACCGGAATCGAACCTGGGACCTTTCAGTCTGCAGGCCTACGCTCTATCCACTGAGCCAAACCGGTTTCGGCATTGTATCCTTGATGCCTAATGCAATGCTTGACACAAAGAAAATATCCAGTAGATGTTTACTACTAATAATTGTACTATCGTTATTGAATGTGTATGGTTCTGGATGAAATACACAAAACCCTAGGATGGACCTACTATTATGGTTTATATTTTATGGACAAGGAAGCAGAAGCACAAAGAGAATAAGCTGACCAGGTCTGTGCAGCTAGTAAGTGAAGATGCAAGGTTCAAACTCAGGTAGTCTGGTGCCAGAACTTGCCATTAACTGCCTCTTTCTCCTAATGGATGATTTTGACTTTTGGCTAAGATGAAGAGTAATGGAGCATAGCTCAGAAGGAAGGAATTCACGTTTGTAGGCAACAACAACAACAACAACAACAACATTTTACATCCTCGGCTTTTGATTGCTATTGTTAAAAGACCCCAACTCCTGCATCAGCTAATGGATACTAGTGATACAGACAACAGGCTCATTAGAGATCTCAGAGTTGAGGCCAGGAAATAAATGCCCCCCAAAAAGGAACCTTGAAGAGTCGAATTGGCTCAGAACATTTTAATTGTCTCAGCAGCCAAGGTGGCTGTGAGCCTTGGGGAAAGCAGTCATTCGGGGTGTGCAGCGAGGCCCCACCGCTCGGTGCTCTGAACCGCGGCTGCCGCCTTGTCCGTGTTGTCAGGATCACGTAGTTCGCCCCTCAGGAAAAGACGCCAAAGCGTCTTGACATTTCAGCCTTGTTCCCGAGACTCATTAGGACAGAGGCAGGGATGAATGTAATGAATGGCTGCGCCTCTATGAATGCATAATGTGCAAATTGCTTCCACTGTGCGTGTCCCTTTGTGCAGGGCTGAGCTGAGCGAGTGATGATTAAACCATGAACTTGGCCGTGGGCTGAGGAGGCGGCTGCGCGGGTCTAAAATGAGGTGTTCGCTTTCATTCACATCTGCTGCCGATTCACCAGCACCTCTCAGCCCCCGCGGGGCGTGACCCACGTCTCATTCCCCGTAGCCTGGTGTGTTTTGACTTTAAATTCATCCCTTTGACGCCACGAGAGACTGAAGTCAAGGCAACTGGAGCTAGAAGCCGGCTCCCAGAAGAAACCCCACCTCCTCCTGCTGGAGAGCGGAACTGGCTTCCAGCAGTTACGCAAACACTTGCGTTGTTTCTTCCCTTCTTCATTCTAGTTGAGGGACGCTGCAAATGACTTGCCTTGCATTGACGTCCAGAAATCTAAGGGAAACTCTTTTCTTAGGTTGGTTACAATTAAAAAAAAAAAAAAATAAGGATCACAAACCCGGTTGCCGTGAATACCCAGGGATTGGAAGGTGAATAATAATGAGGCAGTTCTGCAGAATGCCTCAAACTTTCCAGAGCATTTCCACAACTATAGTATAATTGGGTCCTTGCAGCTACTCCCACAGGCTGTTAGCCTAAGTAATATTACCCTCGTTCAGCAAATGAAGAAACTGAGGCCCAAGGAGGTTGCGTAATTTGCCTGAGGCCACACAGCCAGATGGAAGCCCAGGAGCATTCTATCTCCTGCGGTGCATTACTGCTGCCTGTTGAGTTTGTTCTGAGGAAAGTTTTACTGAAGAACTAAAACATTTTTAAATGAAAAATTTTTTTGTCATTGAATATAGCATACTTGGAGATGGGGAAAAGAGGAGGGAGATGTGACTTTACCCAATAGTTTTGATCCAAAAAAATGAGGATTAAGTCTCACTCAAGGTTGAACTACAGTGTAACACAAATTTCCAAAAATGTAGTCATTTGAAGAATTATTTTATCTCAAGCATAAGTACTATTATTTACTTAATATATATTTTCTACATTGAGTCTTTGGTTAAACCTAAGTATAAGGAGGTTTGTATCGCTGCCTCAAATTGAGAAATTGATCACCTACATAAATAGGAGGCAACCCAAATGTAAATTCAATAAAAATACAAGGATATTAATAAATCTCTGGTTAGATCCTGCAACCTGTAGAAAGGTCTGAGTCTAAGGCCAAAAAAGGAAGATGTGTAAGTGTTAGAAAAGTGTTACAGACATACTAGTCCAGAACTGAGCTTTTTGTCTTTTTATAACCAGGAGACTTGTGCAAGGAATGAATTTTAGGCTACATAATTTAATGTCACTTGATGTTATGTCTATGCCTAGCATAATACTACTTCTAATAGCACTGTGAATATGCTTTTCATACTTTGGGAAATATAGATGAATCTGATTGACTCCTTTGAGAACATGTGCTCTCAGGGGAAACTCGGACAAAATACTCATTGTCAACTCATCTCACCATTCTTCTCTGGGTAGGACTATAACTGTAAGGCTAAGGCACTCAAGTTACAATAATATTACAAACCAGTTGATTTTAGTATTTGTATTAGTCAGGATAAGCTAGGTTATATGTGGTAACTAAACAGTCCCCCCAAACCAGTTGCTTATAACAATTGCTCATGCTACATACCCATCAAAGGTCTACAAGGAAACTGCACATTTTAATCACTCACTCAGGAACAAGGCTGTGTGAACAGCTATCATCTTAAGCTTTGCCAGCCGCTATGGTGAGGTAAACTCTGGGATACATTTATTCTAAGTGCATAGGCTAGAATATCACACGACGTCACCCGATTGTAAGAGTCCAAGAAGTATAATTCATATGCCCAGAAGAGGGGAGAATCAGAAATATTTAGTGAATAATGCTAAGAGCTACAACAAAATTTTAAGGTCACACATTCACTTGAGCATCTGATAAAAATGTGACTGATAAAAAGCACATTCTAATATACTAGTACACATTATTATATTATATTTTAGAGGGGCTGGGCAGAGTTAAACTATAAATTAGTCAGTCATGTCACTCTTTCTTGCTTTTGACTTCATTTTTCACCAGACTTTCCCCATTGTCAGTGTTCTCACCTCTATTCTAGGGTCTCTGAGGATTGTCAGGGTGCACCCTATAGCTCTTCTCTCAGGCTTGCCTTCTTATGCTCTAACTCTGTGGTCTTCAAACTAAAATATCCATTAGAATCCCCCATTGCTAGGACCCATAACCAGAGTTTCTGATTCAGGAGATTCAGGTGGGGCCAGAGAATGTGCATTGCTACCAAGTTCCAAGGTGATGCTAATGCTGCTGATTGGGGACCACACTTTGAGAGTCACTGCTTTAACATGCTCTCTACATCACTCACCTGTAAAATATCCTCTTTTTTCAGTGTGAAGGTAATTAGATGATTAGATTTATTTCTGGACTCTACCAAAAATTCCAAGAAAGAAATTGCCTGTGATGTGGAGTACAGATATAGTGGCTGCTAGATTTGAGGGAGAAGGTTTCGGGTTGGGGAGAAATTTTCAGCTCCCCACCTCATATTATATATGCAAGTGCCCTACCTGTAGAAGTGATATACACATTCTACCAAAGTAGCACTCTAAAATCCCTACAAAGTGAACTGTGAAAGTCATCCGGTGAGTCAATGGGAACCCTGGACATAAAATGCTAAACTTAACCACAAAGATGCTTAACTTTGACTTTGAAGATATTCCTGCATCTCCCTGGGCTTCTGATAGAAATAGGGGAAGAAGTACATAGTTGGTTCATTTTCAATAAAAAATACCCTTGTTACATGCAAAATACTGAAAACATTGATTCACAAAACAATTATGCCTGAAGAATCTGAAAGATTGAGACAGTCAATATTGCTTAAGCAAAGTAATTCACTCTTAGTGCATAAACTATTTCCCCCCAAAACCCACGGAGGGAGCAGCTGCTCAAACATACATGATATTAGATTAAAAGACTGGTACTTTCTTTTCCTCCAAGCACCAGATGGTTCCAGAATCCAAAACCAATGGAGAAGATAGCCTATATTTATTTGGTTTAAATGGTTCTCACAGAGTTTATGAGAAAGACCATACTTTAGTACCTAGCAGACAAATGCAAAAATAGCTACACAGCTAACTTATATTTTACATGGCAAAGAGGCACAGTGTTCAAGAATTAGAAGGGGCTTTAAATGTTATCTAGTCTATCTAGGACCACGAGTAATGTGGTACACTGATAGAATAAAAAAAAGGGAGGGATAACAACTTCACAATATGCTCAAAACTCCATGTTTCTTCTGTACCCAGTCACAATTTACCAAAATTTACACTTCACTTCCCAATAAGAGTCGTTGTTGTAAGAAAAAAAATTACAAAGAATAAACAAATACTGGGGGATTCTAAATGGCTCATTTTACTTTGTGTGCATGCAACTTCAAATTTTAACTCAAATACTAGGAAAACGTTTTACAAAATGAGAAAAAAAAAAACTAGAAAAATACAGAATGCTCTGATAGTGAAAGAAAATTTCCTACCCCATCCCTTCTCCCCCCCCCCGCCCCCCCCCCCCCCGCCACCAAAACCTAATTTTCAGTCAGCGCTTAAAGCTCAAATACTTTGCATAAGGATACTTTGAAAGGGTTAAAAAAATCTCAAGATGGAGTGTGTGAAGATTTGACAGTAGGAATGAGAAACTGTTGAATCAATTCAACCCAATTGAATTGATTGTGTTGGCCAATATTTTTGTATTGGCCAAGGTACAGGGCTAGACATGTGGGTACAGTGGTAGAAAACAGAGTTCCTGCCTCCTAGTGCATTTTGTCTGGGAACCTTAGTAGTTAAAGTATTAAATTAAGTGTACCCAGTTTCTGATTTATATGTTCTCTGAACAGCAATTTGGCAGGCTCTGCCTTTGCAAGGAAAGTGGAAAAACATTTCATTCCTCTTTGATAGTGAGTTTAAGAAAAAGTCATCTTATGACATGAACATTTATAATAAAGGAAGTGTGCTATAACTAAAAGAGAGGACTTTTAAGTAAATTTTGGAAGCAATGCACCAGAGAGGTAAAGAATTAACAAGGAATTCAAAGAAGGAAAAGTGAAAAGAAGGAAAGGAAGGCAGACAGGTGAGAGATGAGCAATGAAAAGTAGCCCAGGCCTTGGGGGGCTGGGAAAGGCAGTGCAGACGACCACCCCTATACCTCTACCCCAGGGAATGCTGGAGGACCTCAGGCCATAGGCACTGAGATCAGACTCCTCCATGAGAGTCTTTCCTTCCAAGGAGAGAAGGGTAAGGGAGGGAGTTAGAGACAGAGAAGAAAAAGGTGGGGGAAATAGGAGAAAGAAGACACATTGGCCTTCTAGATCTTAATTGCTTTCATATAAATTGAAACAAAATGAGAAGGGTAATGGAGTGGAAGAGAGATACGTTTCAAATAGAAGGATTACTAAGATAGAAGATTGCTTTTACAAATGACAAAAATAAAATAAAAATCTGGTCTAAATGAAATATGAAACTGTATAAAAAAGAACAAAATGATCAAGATTTAAGGAAATCCAACCATAAAAACAAATTAGTTCATTTTAATTACTTTGATTTAAATTGTTAATGATTAGCTTGCTCTTAACAGCTCCATGGTGGAGATGCAAGCTAATTTAGTAAAAAACCATTATCATACACAGCACATAATCATTCTGAAAATGTCCAAGATATAGAGCTTTGCTTCTTAGAGGCAATGATAGTTTGCAATTTAGACCTAACAGAAAATTAAAATTTTGTAAGGAACATTTAAAATAATCATATCTTAGACTTATTGGTAAAAAGATTTATAGGTTATCTTTAATACATTATCTCTAAAAGATTTCACATCAACAAAAAGTTTCTTTCTCTCTGTATATATTGTATTTTAACTTCTCCAAGTAGGTATCTATTAGAGAAAATAGATCTCTTTAAAACAAATAACTACTGACAAAAATTAATGGCTTCTAGAGATATATTAAGTATAACTCATTGAAAAATCTATAAAACACAGGACACTGGAGAATAGAATTTTCCAAATTCAATAACTACTCTCTTATTTGGATGATATTTTAATATATCCCTTAACATTAAGAAAGTAATTTATTGTTGACTCCTGTTTTCCATTTTGCTGCTCCAGATAGGAGTCTGGGCCTAGGCTATGGGGACAGTGACCAGGAAAAGCAATTGGGACAACCCCTGAGGATTTTTGTCAAAGTGACTACATTCTAGACTTGGATTATTTGATCCATGCTATATTCATTTCTGTATTTCTATCACCTAGCTAAGTACCTGGATCATAATCTTTATTATTGAAATAACTTTGGAAAGAACCAAGCAAATCTACCTCTACCAATTCAATTATAAGCGAGGGAACAGTGGCCCACTTTCTTATTTCTGAGTTTCAGTTTTTCATCTGCAAAACAGACAAAAATAGCTATCCATTATAGTTGTCTTGAGGATTAAATTAGGTTGCTGAAGTTCCAAATACAGTGTGAAACATAATGGAACTCAATGAGTGATAATTATTTACCATAGTATCTTATAGTAGACAGGAATTCAGTTACCTACATATGGTTCATTGATCTACTGACCCCTTTAGCTGATGGAACCAGTCCATATAGCAGCTGTCTCCTGATATCTCAAGTCTATTTGGGGTTTTTGAATTAGATTTTATATGGATTCTGAGAGATTAAAAACATTCCCAAGAAAGAAGTTGACTTTGGAATCTTAGAAGGAATATAGCTTCCAATCCTTGCCAAAAAAGTTCATTCCACATAAGTGAACTAACCAGGTCAAGAGTGACTTTCTTGAGAACTGTTGAGACCTATGCTGAACCAACTCAACCCTTTAAGAGTAACCTTGTGGAATTTTCTGAGGCTGAGTTGATACTGGTTAGCTCAACTGGCCACACAGAACTACTGGAAAACAAATTAAGTCAAATTCACAGTGGCCTTTGCCAAAATTTAAGAAACTGTTATCAAGTGTGTAGAGATAACAAAGATATCAGCAAATGAACTGGTTTCATTGAGATGGTACTTGAGAAATAGGTTTTACTCAGGCCTCTTCAACCTAGAATGTGACCATGCTCTAAAAACCCATTATGAAAAATGAGATTATTGGGTGAATTGGCCATAGGACTCCAGCCTGAGCCTATATGAGTTCCATGTCAATTCATAGACAGTCTCTCAGCCATTTAGGAAAATCAAATATCTTCACCAGGAGAGCATCAAGAGAGAATCAAGGGCCACTTTTCCCAAGATTTTTTCCCCTAAGGTTTTAAACTATTCCTATTTCCTTAAGGAGTTCAAGAGTACTATGGTTTACCTAGCATAGTTAGATATCATTTTAATAAAACATGGTAATGAAATATATCAGTCCAGGCTTCTTTTCCCAGGAGGCTTCCCTCCTCCCTCTAAATTTTACCCCCTGAATGTCTGTCTACTGAACCAAGTGGTCTTCCATAATGTTTCCCAAACACTGCTGGTTAACCTCTTTCTTAGTGCTTTCCAATTTATATCAAAACTGGAGGCCTGGTGCATGAATTCATGCATGCCTGGGGGGAGGGACTATGGGCAGTTAGCTGGCTGGCCCCACCCCCGATTGGGCTGGGGGGTGCTGATCAGGGGTGGAGCTGGCCAAGGGGAGGGGCTGTAGGCAGTTGGCCAGCTGGGAGGAGGGGCCATGGGCAGGGCGGGCTGGCTCCACTCCCAGTCAGGGTGGGGGGAGCTATTGGGAGTGGGTTAGCCAGGGGGAGGGGCTGTAGGTGGTTGGTGGCTGGCCCCACCCCCTGGTCAAACTTCCAGTGGAACTCCTGGTTGAGGGGACAATTTGCATATTAGCCTTTTATTATATAGGATAATGTTTGTCTGTCATCCACACTGAACTAAAGCATCCCCCAAAGTAAAATATATATATATATATATATATATATATATTTATATATACATCTTTATATATCATCTATATGTATCATATATCATTCATCTGGCACTTAGTAGTCATTGCAACTTATTGAATGCATAAATCAGTGGATGATTATTCATTAACAGAGATATAAAGGGATCTCTGATATAATAAGATTCCTTTGCATACTTAAAGTGTATTTTAAATTATATAGTTTTTAGAAACTCATATCTTTAATAAAATAAAATTAAAATTTATACTTATATAAATTATTAAAATATGTAATTAGCAGGAATGCTCATGAATTACAAATCTGAGAAACTGGGAGTTAACTAGTATATTATTCCCTGGATTGGACACATTTTTTGAAGGTATTCAATTCACAGATTCAACAGAAGGAAAATATTTATAGTCCAACTTCCTCTCAACTGTAAATAAATTTTAATAACATTTGTTACTTTTTTTGTAACTGAAAGAATTTATTTTTCTCTTAATAGAAATATTTTCATTAACGCTCAAATTCTGAGCTTCCTTTATTGATATAAAATATTATAAAAGATTACAGCAGGTTCATATAGAATTATCAACTGCTATACCCGTAACCTTAGGGATGCCTAGTTCAAAATTACAAAACTCTAAAGCAAAATTCCAAGTCATTAGAACCTTAAAGTTTAATGTCATTTAAAAAAAGAAAACTTCTTTATTTAAACAAATACCAATTTAAAAGCAGTGCTGCTTGTGGTCATGATATGAAATAAATCTTTTCACATTTATACTAGGGAATGATATGTAATTTCTTTGTGGGAAATGAAGAAGAAAAAATCCTTATCTATAAAACTTTCTTATAAAGATGACAAGAAAAGCATCAACAAGAAAACCTTATCAAAAGATACTAGAACACAGTTGAGATGGTATTGCAATGAGCCATGTCTGTCTGGCAGAATTCTTTCTTTCTAAGGGAAATTGCGCAGAGGATTTTATTTCAAACCTCAAAGATGAAAAGAAAAAAGACAACTGCAATTTTTGCCACAAAAAGACAGGTGGCGTAAGCATGCAGCATTTTTTAAAAATATATATATAAAGTGATTATTTTCTCTCCGGTTCTTTGAAAAAGCTCGCTTGTGCTCGGGTTTGTGGCTTGGCACGGTGACGTCAGTGTGGCAGTGCGGAGTCAGGCGCCGCGGCTCCCTATAAGCCCAGGAGCTGTCCGGGTGCTGAAACGGCCCGACCAGCTCACCAGGCGGACCGGGAGGAGCATGCTGTGGACTTTCTCTGCCATATAAAGAAGAGGTAAGATTGCATTTCTGTTTGGTTTATTGGAAAGTTCTAAATTACTTGTTCTTCCCTTAATTTCTAGCTGAGAAGAAAGATCGTTTGACAAGCTTATATCTATAGATTAAGTGAATAGCAACCTGCTGCTCATCAGCCAATATAAGGACCCTACATGTGTATATATGCGATTGAACCTATGATTTATGCCACCTGCTGTTAGATATTTATCAATAATAATGTTATTTAGTCATAAGAAGCATGAAAAAGTTAAGAATTTTGGTATCAATACACATATTAATGTAACCTTAACCAAGCTTGACATTTTGTTTCTTTCCTTAATTTACTGTTTTTTCCTCTAAGAACCAGATGCAAAACCACAGATATAATTTATATGCTTACTCTTTTTAACAGTAGGTTTTCACTGATTGAAATGTTAAACACATCAGTCATAAATTTTAGCAACCAATTTTGGAACTACTTTTTCTTTGACATTTACCTTGCAAGAGCTCAAAATTAACTATATAAAATTATTTTCTGAATTGGTTTACTCTGAAAGGGCTTACATCACAATTTCCTAATTTTAGTCCTGGGAAAGTAAAATTAGAATGGTCTGGAACACTGGCTTCTTCCTTTATTCAGAGTGAAATATTATCTTGGGTTATAGGTTGAATATGACCATGAATTACAGAGAGATGATAATTTTGAATACACCAGGAAAACATTCATAACTGTATGAACTACTATTATGCTTTGATTGAAAAAGGTTGTACAATATTTTGTTAGACTTTGAATGGGTCAAATGTGTGTTTTTCCCCCTGTATCCAAACTAGTTGAATTGCTTGAATTAGATAACCACCTGTATTTGTCCATGTTTTAGTTGAATTTCAAGAGAAAATACATTTTTATGAGTGGGGCTTTAATTCAATCCCTATATAGGATGTTAGAGCTGTTGAAACCATCTTTGTTACTTAGAAGAGCTGCTACCTGAGAAAGAAATCTCTTGAGTCTTACTCAAAGGCAGTAGCTATGTCATCCAAACTGAACCTAATAAATGACTAAAGGGTAGAGCTTGTTAGGCTATGCTTTAAATAACTGATTGAGTATTCTGCCCCAACTCCACAGCAAAGCCCAGCTTTAAGGAAATGATTTTAAAGACAAGCACATAATTCTTATGTTAAGAATACTTCAGGATAATGGTTTAAAAGAAAATTAGTTTGCTAAATTAAAATTACTGTTTCAAATGATAATGTTGAAAATAGATTACCAAGGCTAAATTAATCCTGAAATAATAGAAAGAACAATGCATACTGTATTTTTATTTAAACATAAGAATTTATGACTAAAATTTATTTCAGTAAACATTGATTCCTAGTAAATATTTTAGGAGCTTTCTCTGACATGCTTTTAGAGATTTTTCTTTCAGTAAATTAAACATACTGGTTAATGAGAATCATTTTAATAAATATATGCATCAGTGCTAAAGAAATTTCTGTAACTACAATCATTTTGAGGCTTTGAAATTACTTAAATACCAATATGATCTAGTAAACAATATTTTCTGCAGCTGCAGTTGATATCTAAGCTAACAGGAACTTGTACCCACACTGTTAATATATCACAAAACCATGATCCAGGTAAGATATCATGAGCAAACTTATAAACTTCCTTTAAATTTATTTTATTTGCAACCAAATTGCAAGTATTAAGATAGTCCTTTAATATTTGCAATGCCAAATATAAAACATATAAGAACTGACATCCTTGTTAATTCATATGTGAGGTAATAAGGAAGTGGAGAAAAATGAATGAAAATTTTTAAGTAGGAAGAATTCAACATATTGTCTGTGTATATCTAAATTGAGAGTTGCATAGTGGTTATTTTAAGATATTTTAACAGTATGAGTCATTTAAGATTTCACAGGTCCAGACAAAAATAGACACAGACATAAGACACGCTGAATCTGAACACTCACAAGTTCAGAAATAGATTGGTTAAGTAAACTTATGTTCTCTCTGTAGCATCTGTTATTATTTACTATACACTGTTGAGGGCTGATGAAAAATATAACCATGATTGCATTTTTTAAAAGAGTTACAATAAAATTATTAGAAGAAATATGGAGCACAGATATTTTAAAACAGTTTAATGTATTATTTTAACCTGTTTACACAAAAAGAAACTTCATTGGGTAGCCTACTAGTTCGGACCTGAGAAAACACATTTTGTGGAGGTTATTAAGGTACACACCTTCCAAAATGGATAGTTAGGTTTGGTGACAGAGTGAGAATAAGTTATTTCTGAAAATGTATGTGAGTGGGACTCATCCACAAGGTAATTCATTATGATTGACATTAACATGCTGTATCAATTTATTATATGTAATAATATTATTGCTACTATATTTCTACAACAAAATTAGGTGGACAATTTATAAACTAAATCACATGTTTTTTGATACAACCTTAAGTAAATTAGTGTGTGTGCTTGTGTGCGTGCGTGTGTGTGTGTGTGTGTGCATGTGTACATGCATGTTTTAAATTAAACCAACTAACCTTTTTTGCCACTGCTTTCAATAGGAATGCTGTACAAGAAAACTAAAACTCATCTTGGAAAGTCTTCATTAAAAAGAAACAATGCATACTTAAAACAAATGACATGTTTCATAATTTAAAAAATAAAATTTGAGAAACATCAAATCATTGTTTCTGTTAGTATTTTAACCAAGTGCATATCATGCAAATTTGATGCAAATGGGCAAAAATTTTGCTAGGTTTCTGTGGTTAGCTTCTGATAATCATAGCGGATATATTTATAGATTTTAAAAACAGTCATTCTAAGTTTAATGTGAAGTAATCTCTACTATGTTTTTCCCTCAATGGTCAATTACATCTTTTGCTATAGTGTCTTCTAGTCTGCTTCATTTGTGTTAACTCATGTTTTCCCTTTTTAAGGAAATCTTTCAAACATGGCAGAAGCTAAGACTCACTGGCTTGGAGCAGCCCTGTCTCTCATCCCTTTAATTTTCCTCATCTCTGGGGCTGAGGCAGCATCATTTCAGCGAAACCAGCTGCTTCAGAAAGAACCAGACCTCAGATTGGAAAACGTCCAAAGGTTTCCCAGTCCTGAAATGATCAGGGCTTTGGAATATATAGAAAAGCTCCGACAACAAGCTCACAAAGAAGAAAGCAGCCCAGACTATAATCCCTACCAAGGTGTCTCTGTTCCCCTTCAGCAAAAAGAAAATGGAGATGAAAGTCACTTCCCAGAAAGTTCAAGAGATTCCCTGAGTGAAGATGAGTGGATGAAAATAATCCTTGAAGCTCTGAGACAGGCTGAAAATGAGCCCCAGTCTGAACCAAATGAAAACAAGCCCTATACCTTGAATTCAGAGAAGAACTTTCCAGTTGACATGCCTGATGATTATGAAACTCAACAGTGGGCAGAGCGAAAGCTCAAACACATGCGATTCCCTCCTATGTATGAGGAGAATTCCAGGGACAACCCCTTTAAGCGCACAAATGAAATAGTGGAGGAGCAATATACTCCTCAAAGTCTTGCTACACTGGAATCTGTGTTCCAAGAGCTGGGGAAACTGACAGGACCAAACAACCAGAAGCGTGAGAGGTCAGATGAGGAGCAAAAACTTTACGCAGATGATGAAGATGATATCTACAAGGCCAATAACATTGCCTATGAAGATGTGGTCGGGGGCGAAGATTGGAATCCAGTAGAGGAAAAAATAGAGAGTCAAACCCAGGAAGAGGTAAAGGACAGCAAAGAGAATATAGAAAGAAATGAACAAATCAATAATGAAATGAAGCGTTCAGAGCAGCTGGGCCTCCAGGATGAAGATCTCCGGAAAGAGAGTAAAGATCAACTCTCAGATGATGTCTCCAAAGTAATTGCCTATCTGAAAAGGTTAGTGGAGGCTGCAGGAGGTGGGAGGTCCCAGAATGGGCAAAATGGGGAGAGGGCAACCAGACTTTTTGAGAAACCACTTGATTCTCAGTCTATTTATCAGCTGATTGAAATTTCAAGGAATTTACAGATACCTCCTGAAGACTTAATTGACATGCTCAAAACAGGAGAGAAGCCAAATGGATCAGTGGAACCAGAGCCGGAACTTGAACTTCCCGTTGACCTAGATGACACCTCAGAGGTTGACTTAGACCGTCCAGATATGTTCCAGAATAAGATGCTCTCCAAAAATGGCTACCCCAAAATACCTGGGCGTACTGTGACAGAGGCCCTACCAGATGGGCTCACTGTTGAGGACATTTTAAATCTTTTAGGGATGGATAGTGCTGCAAATCAAAAGCCTCCATATTTTTCCAGTCAGTATAACAGAGAGAAGGTTATGCCAAGACTTCCCTATGGTCCTGGAAGATCGAGAGCAAACCAGCTGTCCAAAGGTGTCTGGATGCCAGATGCTGAAAACAGACAAATGGCTTACGAAAATCTGAATGACAAGGATCAAGAATTAGGAGAGTACTTGGCCAGGATGCTAGTTAAATACCCTGAGATCATGAATCCAAACCAGATGAAGCGAGCTCCCAGTCAAGTCTCATCTGAAGATGACCTACAGGAAGAGGACCAAATTGAGCAGGCCATCAAAGAACATTTGAATCAAGGCAGCTCTCAGGAGATTGACAAACCAGCCTCTGTAAGCAAACGGCTCCCCATGGGGCCCCCGAAGAATGAGAACACCCCAAACAGGCAGTATTTAGATGAAGATATGTTAATGAAAGTGCTGGAATACCTCAACCAAGAAAAGGCAGAAAAGGGAAGGGAGCATATTGCTAAGAGAGCAATGGAAAATATGTAAAAGGCTTTCACAAAATGCCCTACTTTCACTCCTCTGACCCCAAGAAAACCC
The DNA here is from genome assembly GCF_964212035.1 of Myotis nattereri. Classification (NCBI taxonomy): domain Eukaryota; kingdom Metazoa; phylum Chordata; class Mammalia; order Chiroptera; family Vespertilionidae; genus Myotis; species Myotis nattereri. The sequence goes on along the minus strand of NC_138082.1, from coordinate 25,793,257 downwards.
CAACTTTTCTCTTTAGTGTGTTGACTTCTATCCTGTTAACAATGTAATATCTTTAAATGATGTACAGGCAGATGTCTCCATTTCACTGGGAGTCTGCTTCACTCTCTGAGTTGTTCTCTTGTGTGTTGATATGTGTAAATGTTACGACTTCTGGATAAAAAAGTAATTATATCCCTTAATTAAGAAAGATATCTATGATAGTGTTTAATAGTGTATCTAATGGTCGTGGCCTTGTGGATGCTCACATATGATAAAGAGTGTCTTATAATTCTCTTGAAGGTTTTTAATATTTATTGAATTATTTTGTTATTGTCTGTAGTGTTTTGTGCAGTACTGAAGCAAAAAAATAAATAAAGCATTATAAGTATATAGTTTTATTTATAAGGTCTTTTCAATGTGTGTTTTATTTTTAATTAATAAATGTTATTTCTGGACAACTGTGGACTCTTCATTCTGGAAAACCAGAGAGCAAGCAGTATGGAGTGAAAAGAGAAAATCATCACCTTCCACAGCCCACCCAGGTAAGATATCATGAGTGATACACATATGTTCATGGTATGTGCTTATAGAATGCAACATCCTCTAACAGCGCACTATCTAATGCTTGTCTAAGGTTTCCATTGTCCTGTTTATACTCTTTACCCTTGATTTATATAAATAAAAACATTTAATTCTTCCATACACATAACCAACACTGAGGGGGGGGCAGCGGGGAAGCTGTGTGCAGGGCAATCAGAAATGACTATAGCCCTGGAAGCAATTTATCTATTCCCAGGTCACCCTGGTCCCCAGAATGTAAGGCTTCTGCCTCTTTTGTATGACTCAAGAGGGGTTAAGAGACCCCAAACTGACTGCCAGCTAAGTGAATGGGCACAGTGAGAACACACCAGCTGCCCTCTCTCTTGTCCTAGTGCTAGGGAGAATTCTGAATGGGGTAGGAAGCACATAACTGTTACAATGTGCATCACTTCAGCGGGTGGGGAAGATATCAGCATCCAAACATATCAACAGGAAATCAACAACAGCAGCAAGAAAACATATAAAACAACAAATATGACAATGGTTGTTAAAAAACAACCAAGGAAGTCAATAATCGTCACTATTTATTGAATGTTTATTGAGCACCGGGCACTATACTAAACACTTTACATACTTTGAATTCATTTGGTCTCTACTATACCACTGTCAAAGGTCTTTCATCTCCCTTTTACATCAGGAAAAACAAAACTCAGAAAGGTTATATAACTTTCCCAAAGTCACCCAGCGTGTAAGTGACAAAGCCTGTATTCTTAACCACTGCACTACACTGTCTCTCTGGGAAGTGCCCTTTCCCTGAGACTTGGGACTTTAGAGGTGGGATGGTGAGAAGCTCATGATGTCTTAGTGTGGGTCACTTCCAAGTGAGGGCACAAGTGTGTCTGTGCATATGTGTATGTGTATGTGTGTATGTGTATGTAGGTGTATGTGTATTTCTCAGGGGTGGGGATGGGAGACTATCCTTGAATGACTTGAGAGGAAACACTGAATGTAGGTTTTCCTGCTTCATAATTTTTTCCTCTTTTCTGTCCCAATTGTCATACAAATATATGAAATCCAATAATCTATAAATGGAAGAACCCTTAGAGGTGAATTATCTCTACCGTGCTTCTAGTAAGTGGTCTTTACTCAAATACTTTCAAGGTAGAGTTACTATCACACAAGGCAGTAGTGAGAAAGCCTGGATATTTGTGAAGCTTAAAGTTCAGCTACATATTTAGATGCCAATGTCCATATCCACTTTCTTCCCATTATATATTCTTTTCAATCTTCTGTTTCATGAAGTAAGTCACTCCTAGTACATTAAATCCTCCATGTGACTATTTCATATAAGCCCTTAGCAGACATGATAACTTGGACCATCTACACCCAAAAGAAACTTGCTCTCCTGACAAGTTAGGAAGTGAGAGGAAGTGACAGACACAACACAGCTGATGAGAGTCCAGGCTGGGACTGATACACAAACCAGGAGGATGTTAAACCTTGTACTCATTTTGCTACAACACAAAGTGATGCTTTTTCTTAAAGTCTCAGTTGAAATTCCACCATTCTCTAACGATGACATTTCAGGCATCAGGATTGGCAGTTGGGGAGATATTTAATTTGGGATATATATATTCTCTGCCTGACTTCTCTCAGACAGCAGTCAGCAAACATCTTTGCCTTTTTGCAGTACCACTATATCGCCAGCTATTGAGTCATCAGGCTTATTTATTTCTGATCCAAAGACTTTTTCATAAATATATGGATCACTAGCACAAGAAATAAAGTTATAAGTACTATTCAAGGATGTGGATGACAAATTAGTTAGAATTAGGGCAACAGTATCGCTTTTCCTTCCCAGAAGTCTCTTTCAGCAGAAGTCATGAAGTAGTTAGAGCTCGCCAAGCAGGTGCCCTCTAAAGGCTTCCACTGGAAGGAGAGAGACACTGCCTATACACCAAGACTGCACCTCTTGTAGGAGTCCAGGCGTCCATCAGAAGGAGACACATAAGAGCTTCGCACTCTATATGATCTTGGCCAGACTCTCACCTACCCAGCCATCCCTCCCCTCAATGCTCACAGCCTCTCCTCCTTACCTGCTTTGGGGACATTTAGGACTAAACCAATTGTGCCCTTTAAAACAAGACTTCCAAGTCATCCCTCATTTCCCACACTCAAAGTCCCCCCTAAACTGTATCACCTTTTAAACCCCAGTTCCTACTCTTTTCCATATTCTATAACATTGTTCATTATGGTCTTCAATACCTAAGGTCAGTCATCAACAAAACCCTCTGCATCCTCAACCTCTCCTATGAATGTTCCCTTTCTCTTCTTGCTCTGAGAGGAACGTATCTCTCCACTGATGTTGCTGCTTCCCCTTACACTCTCTTCCTTGCTCCTTTTTGCTGCTTATGGGACATTTTTTTCTTACAACTTTTTTCTGAGGGGAAATGGTATGCTTTATTATTAGTGGGGATTATCTTACATGCAAGTGAAGTAAAACCAAGTCAAATTAGGTGCATCAAAAACATAAATAGAGCTGGGCTGGCGTGACTCAGTGGTTGAGCATTGACCTATGAACCAAGAGGTCAGAGTTTGATTCCCGGTCAGTGCACATACCGAGGTTGCTGGCTCAGATACCCAGTCAGGGACATGCAGGAGGCAGCCAATCAATGATTCTCTCTCATCACTGATGTTTCTCTCTCTCTCTCTCTCTCTTCCTCTCCCTTCCTCTCTGAAATTAATAAAACAACAACAAAAAAACCCATAGAGGTCACAAAACCCAAGTAAAGGTCAAGACAAAATGTTGGACATCCAGAACAGCTGGAATAATGGTGTTTTTTAAAAATTAAAATATATTCAACATGTAACACTATGTAAATTTAAGGCTGACTCTGTATGGATTTGCCACCATATATTTCATGCCATCACCCAGTACCTATTTATTACCCCTCCCTCACTGTCACAGTCATCTATAGCTCCTCATGAATTAAAAACAGTAACTCCTGCTTACGGTCACTTTTTCTAACACTTGTTGATTTCAATATCCATGAAAATGACCTTTCCAACACTTTCCAGCCTCTGTCCTCCATCAACTATGCACTTGCATATTTACCCCTTGATCTTGTCCTTACTAGTAAGCGCAACCTATCCTAAATCATTTCACTTTAACAACCACCTTGTATATTTCCAGTGAATTCCTCTAGTATCTTTGTTCCAATAATTCCCCACACCCACCAAAAATGTAATCCATGGATCTTATCATCTTTCTACTCTCTCACTCTCCCTATAGTTTTCACCACTCACATTGTCAAGCTTAAATTTCATGTTTGTCATTACAGTCACTCCTTTGTAAACATTCTTTTTTTAAAAAATACTAGAGGCCCAGTGCATGACACTCATGCACTCCCGGGGGAGTGGAGGGGGGTAGGACAGGGAGGGGAGGGAAGGGTGTCCCTCAGCCTGGCCTGTGCCCTTTCGCAGTCCGCAGTCCGGGAGCCCTCCGGGGATGTACAACTGTTGCAGAGGCGGGAGAGGTGCCAGACACTGCTGCTGCACTCACCAGCCGTGCAGAGCTCCCCCTGTGGGAGCGCACTGACCACCAGGGGCAGCTCCTGCACAGAGCATCTGCCCCCTGGTGGTCAGTGTGTATCATAGCGACCAGTCGTTCCACCATTTGGTTGATTTGCTTATTATCATTTTATTATATAGGACATTGATTTCTGAGAGGAAGGGAGAGGGAGAGAGAGATAGAAACATCAATGATGAGAGAGAATCTTTGATCGGCTGCTTCCTGTATGCCCCTTACTGAGGATCGAGCCCAAAACCCAGGTATATGCCCTTGACCAGAATGGAACCTGGGACACTTCAGTCCACAGGCTGACACTCTATCCACTGAGCCAAACCAGCTAGGGTCTTTGTAAACATTTTTAACTTCCTTGCGTCTCTCATGTTTCTTTATTTTCCCTTTTAATGAGTTTATTGAGGTGACATTGGTTAACAAATTATACAGGTTTCAGGTGCACAATTCCACAACACATCATCTGTACACTGTATTGTGTGTTCACCAACCCAAGTGAAGTCTCCTTCCATCACCATTTATCCCTCTATCCCCTCTTCTACCTCCTCCTACTGCCACCTCCCCCCAGCAATCACCACACTGTTATCTATGTTCATGAGTTTTTTCTCTTTTTTTTTTTTGCTCAACTCTTCCACCACCCAACTTAGCTCCCCCCCAAACCCCCTCTCCAAGACAGCTGATAGCCTGCTCTCTAAGAGTCTGTCTCTGTTTTGCTTTTTAGTTCATTTTGTTCATTAGATTCCACATATGAGTGAAATCATATGGTACTTGTCTTTCTCTGACTGGCTCATTTCACTTAGCATTGTAATTGCTTTGCTACACAGAATTCTAGTTAAGTCCAATTCTCCACCCACTCTTACCTCTTCTCCTACAACTGAACATAGCAGGAAAACATACCATTGCTGATTGATTTCACTTAATTCATGCTCACTGACTTCAAGTGGCCTATAATACTCTCTTGGAATCCTATACACCCCCAACCCATTCAGTCTCTCTCAATCTTTACATAATATTGTATTTTCCCCTCTGTCAGCAAATATCAAACCCTGACTCCACTGTCCACACTCTCACATGATTATATTGCTTCATGTTTCACTGTGAAAAATAAAGAACCAGAGGAGAGAGTCTTCAGATTCCCATGTTCATTTTTACCCACCTACCTGTATTGAGGTGATACACTCTTTGCTTTCCTTTCCTTGTGGGTAAGAAACTCTTTAAAGGGTTATGTGTACTTACCCAAATTCTCCCCTTACATTCAAAAACCCATTTTGGTCAGGTTTTTACCCCAAGTTCTTCATAGAAATGGCTCTTGTCCAGATCAACAATGACCTCCACATTACTAAATCTGATGGTCAATGCCAAGTTCTTATCTTTTGTGTGTGTGTGTGTGTGTGTGTGTGTGTTTTAATCTTTTTTTTTTATTGCTTAAAGTATTACAAAGGGTATTACATATGTGTCCATTTTATCCCCCCCCCCCCAGACAGTCCCCTAGCCTCCCCTATCCCCCAGTGTCTTATGTCCATTGGTTATGCTTATATGCATGCATACAAGTCCTTTAGTTTATCTCTTACCCCCCTACCTCCTGCCCCCCAACCCTCCCCGGCCTTCCCACTGCAGTTTGACAATCTGTTTGAGGCAGCTCTGCCTCTGTATCTATTATTGTTCAAAAGTTTATAGTGGTCTCTATTATCCATGAATGAGTGAGATCACTGGTGCAGCCACTATGGAAGACAGTATGGAGTTTCCTCAAAAAACTTCAAATGGAACTCCCATTTGACCCTGTGATCCCACTTCTAGGAATATATCCCAAGAAACCAGAAACACCAATCAGAAAGGATATATGCACCCCTATGTTCATAGCAGCACAATTCACCATAGCTAAGATCTGGAAACAGCCTAAGTGTCCATCAGTAGATGAATGGATTAGAAAACTGTGGTACATCTACAGGATGGAATACTATGCTGCTCTAAAAAGGAAGGAACTCTTACCATTTGCAACGTCATGGATGGAACTGGAGAGCATTATGCTAAGTGAAATAAGCCAGTCAATAAAGGAAAAATACCAAGTCCTTATCTTATTTGACTTAGCAGCAGTTGACAATAAAATCTCTTTTTTCCTTGTAAATGACTCTTTGCTTGGTGTACAAGTCATCACACATGCCTGGATCTCCCTCTACCTCACTGGCTACTGTTTCTCAGTACCCTTTGTTGTCTCCTCATCTGCCCAACTTCTGATAATTGGAGATCAGAGATCATACCTGGAAATTCTTCTATACTCATTCATTAGGTGATCCCCTCCAAGCCTCATGGCTTTACCTCCAACTATTGGCCAGCAACTTCCAAATCTATATTTTCAGCTCATACTGAGTTCCTGAATTCCAAACTTATTGATTCAACTGTTTCGATGGCATCCCCACTTGGATGTTCAATAGGTAACTCAAAGGAAACCAGGCCATCAAAGAACTCCTGGTTTCCTACTCCTTGACAAAATTCCAGCTTCTCTTCCAGACTTTTGCATCTCAGTGCTTCAGACCAAAGCCTGTGGTTTTTGTCCCTGACTCCTCGTTATCTTATAACTCATTTATGATTTGGCACCAAATCTTGTTGTTTCAACCTCAAAATACATCCACATTCTACCTTCCCACCACCTCCACTATTACCAGTATACTACGAACCATGATCATCTCTCACCTGGGTTATTGGAATATCCTTCCATTGGTTTTACCTGCCTTCACTCTAATTTCACTACATTTTGAATAGCAACCAGCATAATCGAGTTATAATCTAGATCAGATGATATCATTGAGTGAGGGCCAAAGCTATTGCTATGATATTCAATGCCCTGCATGATTTAATTCTGAACTCTTTCCTAGCACTCTTCCCATTGCTCCCTCCTTTGTACTGACCTCCTCACTATTCCTGGACTATGCCAAGCATACTTCCACCTCAAGACTTGTGCATTTGCCGTTTTCTCTTTCAGAAGTGCTATTTCCCCAAATATCTGCATGGGTTTTTCCCTTATTTCCTTTAAGTCTTTTGTACAAATATTGACTTCTCAATGATACTTTTTCTAAATCTTCAACTCTAGTACACTTTTCTTATGCCCTTCCACTTATTACACCTAACATTTTAATTTATAATTTTATCTTATTTATTGCTTACTCCTCCATCACTAGAATGCAATTTCCTTGACGGTATTGTTTGCTTTATTTATCATTGTACCTATAGCTCCATAGTTCAATAACTGGTACATAGAAAGTTCAGAAGAAACTAGTTATTGACTAAATGAAAAATTTGGGAATGAGGGACAGAAAAGGAAGAGAAAATAAAAACAATGGACATGGACTTTGAACCTGGTGAAACCAGATAAATTCTTGTTGAGAAAATAAACATCAATTTTATTATATTGGTACAGATTTAAGACCCATTTTTAATTTTACAGAATGAAATTAAAGAAAGTTAATGACATTAATAAAATATTAAAATTTTACAGCATGAAATTATAAAATTCCTGATCTAGATTTCAATACCTTTCTATACCAAGCCTTTCATCGTCACCTAAAAGAAGTGCATTGGAGCTCAGTGCCCCCTGTGACATCACAGAAAGGGAGTAGATAGAAGATGTTAGCCTGTGACAAACTGGATCCAGATATTTTTTCAACTTCACTTATGTTTGTTCAGAAGGGCCTATGCCATGGTGAGGCAAGCCTCTAAGATGCTGTAGTTTTCTAACATTGCAAAATTATAGTAATTGTGACATTTTTATTAATATGAGGGATAATTATAGTTATTTTACCCCATAGAACAAAAAGATTACTGTTATTGAAAAGACAATGGAGATTAGTCCTATGCTTATATAAAACATGCCAGACCAGATACGTAGCTACTACAGTTAATGCTATTTATGCTGTGACTATTATTCCTGACTGTTGAAAGTCTGAGAAGCCCTGTGGATTTTGATCAGGGAACTTCTGAGGGGTGAAAAGAACCAGGGACTGAAAAGCCAGTGGAGTTTTCCTGGCAACTTTAAGTCTTTTGATTTGGAAAAATGATGGCAATTTGTTTGCAAGTGTTCAGGCAGTATTTACCTTCCAGAAGGTTTATTATAGCAATCATCAGCAACTTTTTCTAGAGAGCCAAAGCCACATGTGTACTTATAATTAAATTCCATATCATTTGCATATGTTAATTTCCGCTCTGTTTTCTATTCTCAGGATATTTTCAAGTAAGAATGTATTGTTGATATCTTGAGGTTTGTTATTTTATCAGACTCTTTTCCCCCCTCTTGAAACCCCTTCATTAAATCATTATCATTAACTTCTGGACAGCATAGGGGGATAGTGGTGGTATGGTGAAAGGACTGGCTGAAGCATGGCCTGTGATGTCTGTGTTAAATAGGACATAATGATGGAATAGTCCCATTGCTACTTCCTGTTGCTCCAGCACATAATTATATTTTGGTGCTTTTGTTTCCTCAGCCTGAAGGAGTCTTCCAATGTTTTAGTCATTCTTCGAGGCTTAGTGCACATACTGCTACCTCTATTAAGAGTGCACTGATTGCTTTTCCCCCCTGGTTTTCACAGTAATTTTCTTTTATCTACTTTGCAATATTTGTTTCTCTTGGTTTTGCTATATAGCTCTGGCTATTCATGTTGACCTGTCTGCCCCATCTGTTGAATTGTAAGCTCTGAAGTCAGGGACCTGCTCTGAATAACCTCTCAATATCCTCCACTACAATGGCCAACCTATGGCTCTTCCATGTGAGCTGCTCAATGTACATGTGTTGAATAAATAAGCAATGCTATCATGCCTTTCTCTTTGGTGTCTCACACTTTATGGAGTCTGTGCATGTACTTTCTGTAACCTCAGCTCAATTTAATAGAAAAGAATGAAGTACCTACTGTGCATCCCCCATAGTTGTCTGAGAAGCTCTTTGACTTTGGTGTTTTTAGAACATCTGATATCTCAGGATGGTGTCATGGTTTATGCTTTAAAGAGAATCTAACTTAATGTTTGCCTTAATTTGAGTTTGAATCCAACCCTAGATTCCCACATTGGCATTTCTTTTTAACTGGAAATTTTTTTAATCCTGAGATCTAGGAATACTCAAGAACTTGATGTTTTAATTAACAATTAAGTTTTTACTTATGTATTTTAGGGTGAGTTAGGACCACCCCATAATTATTTAGCCTTTCTAATGTTGGCTGGCAATACATTCCTGTATCACAGCTCAAAGAGCATTCAGGTGGCAATTCCAGAAAGTCTTCTGACTTGAGTGAACATTCTCTTGGAGAAGAGGTTTTGGGGCCAATAAAACAAACCACACCAAACAAAACAAAGTAAAATCCTGGCTTTGTTATTTATTAGATCAGGCACTTACTCCAGCTGGATCTGAGGTATTTTTTGTAAGGATTCATCAATAATGTGTGTCAAGTGGTTTTGCAGTGCCCAGAAATAAATACAAGGTAGAATTTCCCAGTTAATTAAACGAGAGCTACTGACCATTTGCAATGTGTATATTCAAGTACTGGACAGCATGTACAGAGAGGAATATAAGAAGTGCATATAATGTATTTACACAAAAATAGACCACATTGTGAAAGCACTTTGGCCTCATTGGCAAACAGAATTATTTCTTATACTGCAGCTATTTTGAGAAAGTGGTTGGGATTGAAGCAATGAATTCTGATTCCATCTGTTATGGGTTCCAACTTAGCTGGGTCCATTTCCCAGGGACTGGAAAGTTCAGAAATCTGTAGGTTGTATGAACCAACACTTCTGATTTATTTTTAAATTTAAAATCCCAATTTATGCTAAAGTGACCCAATATGGGCAGGGAAAACTGACAAGATCAAGTTCCAATGTCATGTGACTGTTCTTTCTACACAGTGTCCAAATCCCATCTTCTAAAAAAATGAATTTGCAATGAGATATTGAACACTTTCATTTTTATTTTATTTGTTGTCTACATTTTAATAATGGTGCAATGACAAATTAACCCTTATAGACATGAATATTTAATAACCGCAGTGTTTTTAAAATTCTACATAGATTTTAAAGGAAATAACAAGAATTTCTTCTGGGTCTTCCCATTCATAGGCATTACACAGTGAACTGAGTAAAACATAAATAAGGCTTAGAAACCTCTCTCCTTTTCCCCGTAGTGATAATCCCACAATTCAATTCATTCCGAATCAACAGGTTGCTATGGTAGCTGGAGAGCCAGGGTTACTGCATTGAACCGTTCTGTAATGTAAAATCAGCACAGAGCAAGAGGGGTTTCAAAATTCATGAGACTGGTGATAGCAATTTTGTGCTTTAACCTTCAGGTTTCCTGCATCTTTAGGAAAATAAAAACAAGAAGGCATCAATGCCAACCTTAGCCTCTTTGATGATTTAACTCCCTTTCCAGAGTGCTGGATGGAATAAGCCAGGATCTGCGCTTTTTGTTTATTGTGCTTAAGATTTGTTCCTCATAAGACTTGTATCATTAAAGAAAAGTTACATGCAACAAAAAAATAAATGAGAATAGTTTCTAATTTTGTGCTTCATATTTGTATTCATTTCCAGTAAGAGCTAGTGTAAGATTTAATTTTAAATATGTCGTATTCGAATATACTACGACTGCATTATAATTGGAACCCTTGAAGCACAGAATTCAATATAATATGAAATGTCACTTTTGATTCTGTCCAATATATAAAGAATGCCTTCTTAACATAATATATGTAAATATGTTATACATGTGAATATAAATTATGCACTTGTACACAACATTTGTGCACTAAAATGGCATTTTTTACATAATGAACAGATTCATGTGATATACTCCACATATATTACTCTTACATGTACAATATCTATAATAATAAAAGCGTAATATGCTAATTATACCAGACAGCTGAAGGACCTTCTGGATGTCATTCCAGACGTCCTTCCAGATGAAGCCACAGTGGCGGGGCTGAGGCAGAGGCGGTTAGGAGTGATCAAGCAGGCAGGCAAGCAATTAGAGGTGATCAGGCAGGCAGGCAGAGTGATTAGGGATGATCAGGCAGACAGGCGAGCAGTTAAGGGTGATCAGGCAGGCAGGCAGGCAGAGTGGTTAGGGGCAATCAGGCAAGCAGGTGAGCAATTAGGGGCGATGAGGCAGGCAGGCAGAGTGGTTAGGGGCAATGAGGCAGAGAGGCAGAGTGGTTACGGGCGATCAGGCAAGCAGTGAGGCAAGCAGTTAGGAGCCAGTAGTCCCAGATTGCGAGAGGGTGCAGGATGAGCTGAGGGACCCTCTTCCCACCCCACCCCCGTTGCACAAATTTTGTGCACTGGGGCCTCTAGTGTAAATATACATAAAAATACTGATCACTTATTCTACATATTTAAAGTCTTAATAAGTTTAATAATTGCTATATCTCCAATATTCCATCCACAGTCTTTCTTCATACAGAATTATCTACTCTTTACTGAGTTGAAATCCTAACCTTTTCTGTGGATGCATCTGTGCCTATAAAAGACAAGAAAAATAGCTATAAAAATATAGGTAAGCTGCCCAGCCAGTGTGGCTCAGTGGTTGAGCATCAACCTATGAACCAGGAGGTTATGGTTTGATTCCCAATAAGGGCACATGCCTGGGTTGCAGGCTTGATTCCCAGTGTGGGGTATGCAGGAGGCAGCCAATCAATAATTCTCTCTCATCATTAATGTTTCTCTCCCTTTCTCTCTGATTATATATTATATTATATATATATAGTAGAGGCCCAGTGCATGAATTCATGCACAAGTGGGGTCTGGTTGGCCTGCCCCAATTGGGGCTGATTGAGCCGGCCAGGGGGAGGGGCCAGGGACAGTTGGTGAGCTGGCCCTGCCCCCTGCTTGAACTCCCTGTTGAACTCCCAGTTGAACTCCTGGTCAAGGGAACAATTTGCATATTAGCCTTTTATTATATATATGATAGGTAAGCCAATGAATCAGCCTGATTATTAGAATGCTTAGAAAGTTATTGCGACCCTCTTGTTTCAGTGGTTTTGATGTTAGAGACTCATGGGGAGACCAAGGGAGGCCTCAACCCAGAGGCAGTGTCCAGGTTCTTGTCACCTTACAAGGAAGACTTTGATGGTGAGACAGAGTCAGCAAAGCATAAAGATTTTACTGAAGTGAAAGTATACACTCAGATAGGGAGTGAAGGCAGACTGGAGAAGTAGTTGTCCTGAAGGGTTTTGGGGGCTAGGCTTATATTTCGGCTAGTGCGGAGGACTTCACAAAGGGGTGGATCTGGGAGGAGCTAAGGTGGGGCAGCTAAGGCATCACCCTTCCAAAGGGAGTGGGAGTTTTTGTCCTCATCTGGTCCTATCCCAAACTGTCATGGCATGATGGGTATTGGTCTATCTGCAATGCAAATAATATTATAATGGCATTATAATTGGCTATCGGTCACCTTTGGGTCAGGATGTCTGGCCCTGCTGGATAAAAATGGATTTTGTTTCTTTCTGTGGTTTTCCTTCATAAGTCTTTTTTCATCTTGCAAGTCTGGAGAGGGTAGAAGGAAGGGCCTAGTGCCTCTCTCTGACTATCCTTCCCCAGTTTTATAATTTATTGCATGTTTCAAGTCAACAGCTGCTTGTTCATGTTTTTTGATAATTTAAAAAAAAATTTCCCCAATAAACCTTTAAAACAAAAGGAGCTAAAGAATGACAATAGTGCATGCTTAATAATAAATTAGGTGCACATTTTCTATTTTTCAAGATAATAAACTTGTAATTTTCTCAGAATGTTGCCCACATTTGTCATCCACCATGGGAATTCTAGTAATAAAACTGACCATAAGAAAACCAGAAAATACACATCTCCTGAAGTAACATCAGCAACGATTTCAAAAGTCAGTAATTATTCTGCAGAAACTATGCCCAAAGGCAGTGGTTTAATGTGTCACTGCAGAAGATTTAGTTACATATTGTGACTGTTCATTTAGATCAAGTTCCTATACCTGTAAATTACTCTAACTCATTTGTAATTGTTGTTAATGTGTTAGCTCTGAAGGAATTGGCAAACAAACTTTGCCAGTTTAATATATTATTATTTTTATAGAAAATTAATTAGTTTAATTACAATATTTTTGTCATTTTTTATGCCTTTGTTCACCTGATGCCTTTTAAAAAACACTTCCTTCACTGTTATTTTAGTGGATTTTTAGAAGAGAACAGACTTAAACACATCAGTTTCCAGAGTCAGGAAGCCTACTTTTGAAAGTGGCACAGTGTCACCTTCACCTCATTCTCCTGGTCAAAGCAAGGCATGGAGCCAGGCCAGATTCAAGGGGTGCAAAGACTCCATATTTTTATTTTTATTTTATTTATTTCTAAAATTTTAAATCCTTTTTCTTTATATTTTTTGTTTGTTAATCCTCACCCAAAGATATTTTTCTGTTGATCTTTTAGAGAGAGTAGAAGAGGAAAAGACAGAGAAACATCATTGTGAGAGAAACACATCAATTGGTTGCCTCCTGTTCGTGCCCTGACCAGGGCCTGGGGCCAGGGAGGAGCCTGCAACCAAGGTACGTGTCCTTGACTGGAATGGAACCAGGGACCCTTTGCTCCACAGGCCAATGCCCTATCCACTGAGCCAAACTGGCTAGGGCGAAAGACTTGATATTTTGATGGAAGGGGCTGCAAATTCACATTGCAAAGGGACTTATATATAAGGAAGGTAGTAAGTGTGGCCATCTTATCAACCTGCCACAACATTTTCTCTTGAAAGTTATACCTGCGAATGCTATAGATTCTGTCATAGATTAGGGAAGCCTGATCATCTCTTACTCTAATAGCTTTTTAGGTATTCTCCTTGCATCCAATTTGACCCAGCTTCAAACTATCCTCTCTAATCTGAAACAACCCAATCTGAAAATGTCACTTCATTGCCTTCAAATTTTTAATAATTCCTCATAACCCATGAGATAGCATCCAGGTTTATCTTGGCATTGACACTGCATCATGGTCTTGTACTTTTCTCTGTTTCCAGACTTGTCTTCTCCCAAATGTTTCTTTGGGCTACAGCTCCTTGCCCTACTTGTACCTCTCCAAGTATGCTATGATTTCTTACTCTATGGAGACTTTACAAACACTATCCTGTTGCCTGGGAAAAAATCCCCCATTAAATTTTCTGTTTGGCAAATACTTCTTAATGGAAATGAGAGGACAGAGAGAGAAGTTCCTCTCTGTGCTTATTTATATCTGTCTCTAAGGGTCATGTTGTCCCAAACTTAATAGTTTAAATGGAATAATAGACACCTTTTCCCTTCCAGCTAGTACATCAGAAGCATTTCCTGTTTATCGCCAAATGAGACAAAACTATTTGGGAAACTAAAGGGTCTAAGCATCTCACATAAGAATGAGCAAAGTAAAGATCTCATGACATCAATCCAGGACACATGGGAGCATGGCCAGGATTTGTTAGGATGTGCATAGGCACCTTTTGGGTTCACATTTGGATGCCAAGGGGCCAACCAGCTGACTTCATGAAACTTAATATTGTTCAGTTCTCATTGCTCTTCCATGTTGAGCAGGACAAACAATCTATTTTCTCCTTTTAGAAACTTGGTTCCCCAGTGCAAAATGATTTTCACTTATCAGCAAACTGAATTAAAATGACATTGGCAAAAAAGTGATGTGTTTTGCTCTACTCCAGATTGTCTACCAGAGAAAAATTAGATTTCTTTGGACTTAGCGAGTGGAAAGAGGGAAAAATACTCTGGCCAATTCATTCAACCTTCCTACTTAATTCTCGGTTTCATTTTTGTAAAATAGAAAGTATGTCCTGGCTATTCCACAGGTATATCGTAGGGACAAACAGAGTTAATAAATATGTAAGTGCTTTGTAAAAGTAAGTTATATAACTATAGTTTATTGTCAGTTATTATTTTCATGATGATAATTCAAATTTCTAAAATCTTTCATAAAACACTGACATTCGAAGGGTATATCAATATTATAAAACATTGATTTGGTCATTTTTAACTTCCATCTGGCAAGGTATGAAAATGCCTCTTCAGCTTTAAGAAGGATTTAACAGTGTTGTTTCTGTTTGTTTATTTGCTTTTTTAGTGCTCCAACTAATCTTTAATTTGCACTTTTACCTTATTTTATTATTTTCTTCCTTCAGTTTTAGTAGTGCACAACACAGTTATCTACCTGCCACATTCTCCTAAATTCAACAGACTTCTGATTTTTAATTTGAGTTTGTGGCATGAGGTAATGGAGAAATAAAGACAACTTCCACAATGAGGACTCCCAGAAGATGCATACCTTCTGAATAAGAAAAAAAATCTATTCACAAAATTCCTATTGATATGAATGTCTGTATTCATCCTTGTAGCTTAGGGTTAAGTGTTTTCCTTTCCATTATTCATCTCTCAGATTTTGAAAATTTAATTGAAATCTTTTAAAGGATGAGTTTGCTTGGATTACTGCCGTCCCTTCAACATGATTTGAATTCTTCAGACATAACTCAAGTGACTTCCAGAATGCCAATAGACGTCGATAATCTCTGCTTAAACAATTTTTCCTGAGGATTTAAGAAAATCAAGGACACTCCAGAAATATTGTTCACAGACCCAATACTCTGGGTGTTTACAGAAGAGCCTCAAGAAGAGAGAACAAGCCCTAGCTGGTTTGACTCAGTGGATAGAGCATCGGCCTGCAGACTGAAAGGTCCTGGGTTCGATTCTGGTCAAGGGCACATGCCTGGGTTGCAGGCTCGATCCCCAGTAAGAGGTGTGCAGGAAGCAGCCAGTCAATGATTCTCTCTCATCATTGATGTTTCTATCTCTCTCTTTCTCTCCCTTCTTCTCTGAAATCAATAATGAGAGAAATAAAGAAAGAAAGAAAGAAAGAAGGAAGGAAGGAAGGAAGGAAGGAAGGAAGGAAGGAAGGAAGGAAAGAAAGAAAGAGAGAAAGAAGAAAAGAAAAAAAGAAAGAAGAAAAGAAAAAAAGAAAGAAGAAAAGAAAAAAAGAAAGAAAGAAAGAAAGGAGAAAACAAAATGGTATTCAGGGTTTCATAGTTCCCTCCACTTTTTGAAATGAAAAAGGAAATAAAGAGACGTACAATTTGTCAGCTAAGTAGAAAAAAAATTAAATTCCTTAAATTGTAATTCAGGCATTGTATATTTACAATGAACACACATGTGAACTTAAAAATAATTTTTAAAAACTGCATTAAATTGGGTTTTAAGCCAAATAAATCATGTAAATCAAGGCCTTGGGTATCAGTTTGGTTAATAATTTTCAAACCAAATTTAAAGTTTGTCTCAATTTGTTTAATTTATCTGTAAGTGAGGACTTTACAAGTGTAGGCTAATTTTATTAGTAAAGTGTTTTCTTGAGCAAGATTTATTTTGTGCATTCATTCAGCACCAAATCCTGCTATTGTATAAAGAACTGTATTCTAATTTTTAGCTTTCAGGACAATCCTCAGGTGGTAACCACAATATGTCAGAATGAACAACTTACCTCCTAAAGCAGAATATCTGAGATGCAAGATGAAATATTTAGAATTCTTCAAGCATAAGACTTTCCTTTTACACAAAATGTATTGGGGTGACATTGGTTCATAAAACTATATAGGTTTCAAGTATAAAATTCCAGAATGCATCATCTGTATATTGCATTGTATGTTTACCACCCGAAGTCAAATCTCCTTCCATCGCCATACATTTGACCTTCTTTATCCTTTACTGTTAGCAGAGATCACTGAGAGTCACCCATCAAGGCCATCAGTTCAATCATTCATTCATGGGTTAAGTCAGCAAAAAATGAAAGGAAGCTGGGTAGTAGCAGAAACATGATTGCAAGAGCTAGAACTGTAACCTGGACACAGCCTTTGCCTTCAGGCATTTGTAAGACCAATTTTGTGGTCTGTTTCAAACAACATGCAATCTGGTAAGTGGTACAACAGTGGTGGGTGCAGGGTATCACAGAAGTGCACTGGAGAGATGTGGACCCCCATCTTGGGTCTCATGATAAGCCTCCTGAAAATGTGATAATAAGGAATATCTAAGTGAAGTCTATAATGGTATAATCTAGGTGATGGGGATGAAGGAAAAATTGTAGCTACATGTGCAAAGTCCTAAAATAAGAGAGAATATGTCACATATTTAGACTTTGAAAGAAATCCAGTATGCTTGGACCATAGTATTGGTGAGGCAAATATTGGCAGTGCTGAGAAAAAAGCTGAAGAGTTGGCAAAATTGGATGAAGGGCCCTTTTTCAGCAGGCTAAGCTTTTTGACTTCTATCCTCCTGAAGGCAACAGGGAAAGAAAAGCACAGAATATTCGTGCTGGCCACCCTTTTTGTGCTCAGCACTGCTGGATAGTCTAATAATGTAGAATATCCATTCTGTGGCCCCTGAAGAGTTTGCAAGTTAGCTGGGATGATAGAAGAAAAAAATCAATATATTGAACAATTTCAAGTATTAGCAAAATGGTAGGCCAAGTAAGTGGTTCTGGCCACCAAGAGTTGTACTGTGGGTAAAGTCAAAGAAGGGGAGGTCAGTGGGGATGACAGGTGGGACATATATACTTAGAAAGTCATACCTAATTAATTTCCATGTTTACTGCTCTGTAAGACAGTCTGAGAAATTAGTATCCTCTAAATTTTTTGGTCTGTTTCAAACAACATACAGTAACTGACCATTTCCAGTTTTAATGGTTGCTCACCCCACACTCATAACTGACTTTTATAACTATAGTCTAACCAGCCTGGACTATACAGAACTGTTAAAACATCTGTTTAGTGTTTTGTTTTAAGTTCTCATTTCCTTTTTTATAGAGGTGTGTACAGGCAAAATAGATGGAAAAAATACTTGAATTTGGGTTGAATTCTTACCCCAAGAGCTGGGGTGAAGGACACAGAGTTTAGAAGACCCCATGTTAGGAAAGCAGCTGTTGAGAGCCTCCGTATGCCCATTTGTCTTCTTTTCCCTGATTCACCACATTTCAATACTATTTTTAAGCCTTTGATTCAACAGAAGCTATTTTCTGATCAAGTCAGTCCTCATTCCTCACTGCATGACTCTCTAATAAAATAGAATACAAGGAAAGTAATTAATCAAAGCCATAGAGGGTGCCTGGAATGCCCCCAGCCATGGACGCAATGCAGAGGCAGCCCTTCCAGTAAGAGGGTAATCTCTTATGGAAAGTGTGTGCTCTTACGTCCTTAAATTATTCTGTGTTGTTCAATAAAAATCACCAAGTTGCCTTCTTTGCAATTACTCCAAAAAAATGTTCCATTAAAGGACTTTCCCATAAGCTCTTACTCAACTGCATAGTTTCCTTTAATCTGCTATTTTTGAAGAGGATACGAGGCTAAGTCTCATTTAAAAGATGCTCCATGGTTTGCATTTTACCTTCATTGGGTACTTAGGTTTCCTATAATCAGTCTGAATGTTACCCTATTGTTTCATTTGTGTTTGTGTCTTCATGTGTAATTTCTTGCTTTTTGGTGTTTATTTTGCTAAGAAATGCCAATATCTAATTCTGTTTGACCTAGAAAAAGTTTTTTTTTTCTCACTTGTGTTAGCAAATGATCTGAAATTACTGGAATTGCTAAACATAATTCTAACAATATTTTAATTAATAAGTAGCATAGTTTATTAATGAGACCTTTCTAGGAAAGGTTATTATGGCCAGTTGCTTATTAATTCATCATCTTAACATAAGTCAAATAATTACATATTGGCAAAAAAACAGTTTGCATAACTTCAATATTACTAATTCTACATTATGGATGAGTTTATATGTATTAGAAGGGAGAGACCTAAGGGTCAACCCCTTTCCTTCCTAGATCAACATGGTAATTTATGCTCACAATAACTAAAAGCTAATAGGAGCCTTTATAAATGAGCTGGGAAGTCTCTCTTTTTTCACCAAAGAGCAGAGTCTCTGGTTTATTAAAGAAGATGGAGGGTCCACCTTCCTGGCTTCTACCTCAAATTGAAGAGGGCCAGACAAATTGGGCAGGGGCAGCCTGATTTACTCACCTATTTAAGGACAGAGAAGCAGAGAGGAAAGGAATGGAGGGAGAAAAAGATGGGTGAAGAGGGGGAGAGAGAGAGAGAGAGAGAGAGAGAGAGAGAGAGAGAGAGAGAGAAGTAGGTTTTCTCTGTAAGTCAGATAGCACAGAACCTGCTCCTTTGTCCTGGATTCTCGCTAAACAACCAGATGAGTCACTCCTCCTCCCACACATGGGAAGCAACAAGAAATTAATAAACACAGATGATGGAAATGTTCATTCCAACATGCCACCTGCAGAAAGAATAGAGGAAGGTCTACCACTTTTAAAATGAGAGAGAGGTCTAGCCCAGATTAAGAGAATAAAAGAATCAATTTCACTCCTCTGGCCCCTGCAGATTTTCCTTCTTGTAGGCCTGGCAAAGCAAAAAGAACAATCTCAATCCCTCTCACTTAAACAGGAGACTTATTACTCTTACCCAAAAGGATACATATTACAAATACCATATGCATTATCAATGTGGTTTTATCAAACTTAATTTTGAATTTTATTTGAATAGACTACAACTCTTTATTTTTCTAATGGGTACATTTTTATAACTCTTTATTCTTTAACTAGAGGCTCAGTGCACGAATTCATGCATGGGTGGAGTCCTTCAGCCTGGCTGGAGATCGAGGCCTATCAGGGGGCCTGGCTGGTGGGAGGGACCCTGGGAGGTTGGCTGGCCAGCCCCCCAATCGGGGCCATGGGGGGGGCCAGCTGGTGGGGGGAGGGGCCATGGGAGGTTGGCTGTGGGAGCACACACCACCAGGGGCAGCTTCTGCATTCAGTGCCTGCCCCGTGGTAGTCAGTGCGTGTCATAACGACTCGTCAACAGGTCATTCTGGTTGTTCCGATCATTTGGTCGTAAAGGTCGCTTAGGCTTTTACTGGTGTGTATATATATATATAGATGGTACATTTTTCATACAGCATTAACATATTGCTGAGGAAGATTGTGGAGTGTGATGATTTGGGAATTCTCCAAATGTGTCCCTCTCCCCTGGTTGTGACTTGCGGAGGACTTGCAGGTGAAAATCCAGAATGGAGGGAGTAACAATAATTCAAATGGAAAAATTACCTAGATCTCATAGACAAAATCTATGGTTGCATGGGATGAAGAGAAAGGTGTGATAAGTGTGGTCAAGCTAAATAATAGGTTTGGATTCAACCATAGGCAGAGAAAGTGGCTACCAGCAGACATGATTTTAGCATTTTTGCAAAGGCCTCTAAATACCACCTTAATAGAAATAAATACTACCTTCATCTAAATACCACCTTCATCTGCTCACTGATATTCTGCCAGCAACAGAAAGGGCAACAAAGAGTTATATTGTGCTTATTTTACATCAGGTAACATTCTAGCAATACACACACACACACACACACACACACACACACATATATGGAGAGAGAGAGAGAGAGAGAGAGAATAAATAGAGAGAGAATATATTTATTCAATTATAACAATCATATATATATATATATATATATATATATATATATATATATATATATATATATATGGCTATGTTTATTCCCATTTTATGGATGTGGTAACTGAGGCAAACAACTAAAAAAAAGGCAGAACCAAAATTTTTTTTTTCTTAATTAAATCTTTATTGTTCAGATTATTACATTTGTTCCTCTTTTTTTCCCCCCATAACTCCCCTCCTCCCAGTTCCTGCCCCACCATCCGCCCTCACTCCCCACCCACTGTCCTCATCCATAGGTGCACGATTTTTGTCCAGTCTCTTCCATCATCTCCCACACCCCTTTCCCCCCCCCAAGAATAGTCAGTCCATTCCCTTTCTATGTCCCTGATTCTATTATGATCACCAGATTATTTATTCACTTGATTCTTAGATTCACTTGTTGATAGATGCATGTTTGTTGTTCATAATTTGTATCTTTACCTTTTTCTTCTTCTTCCTCTTCTTAAAGGATACCTTTCAGCATTTCATATAATAGTGGTTTGGTGGTGATGAACTCCTTTAGCTTTTCCTTATCTGTGAAGCTCTTTATCTGACCTTCAGTTCTGAATGATAGCTTTGCTGGATAAAGTAATCTTGGTTGTAGGTTCTTGGTATTCATCACTTTGAATATTTCTTGCCATTCCCTTCTGGCCTGCAAAGTTTCTGTTGAGAAATCAGCTGACAGTTGTATGGGTACTCCCTTGTAGGTAACTGAGTTTCTTTCTCTTGCTGCTCTTAAGAGTCTCTCTTTGTCTTTTGCTCTTGGCATTTTAATTATGCTGTGTCTTGGTGTGGTCCTCTTTGGATTCTTTTTGTTTGGGGTTCTCCGTGCTTCCTGGACTTGTAAGTCTATTTCTTTCACCAGGTAGGGGAAGTTTTCTGTCATTATTTCTTCAAATAGGTTTTTAATATCTTGTTCTCTCTCATCTTCTGGCACCCCTATAATTCTGATGTTGGTACGCTTGAAGCTGTCCCAGAGGCTCCTTACACTATCTTCGTATTTTCGGATTCTTTTTTCATTTTGCTTTTCCGGTTGGGTGTTTTTAGTTTCTTCGCATTTCAAATCTTTGCCTTGATTCTTGCGGTCCTCTGGTCTGCTGTTGGGAGTCTGTATAATATTCGTTATTTCAGTCCGTGTATGTTTAATTTCTAGTTGGTTCTTTATCATAACATCGAGGGTCTCATTAGATTTGTTGAGGATCTCATTAAGTTTATCAGCAGCTTCTAGACCAGCCGTGGGCAAACTACGGCCCGCGGGCCGGATCCGGCCCATTTGAAATGAATAAAACTAAAAAAAAAAAAGACTATACCCTTTTATGTAATGATGTTTACTTTGAATTTATATTAGCTCACACAAACACTCCATCCATGCTTTTGTTCCGGCCCTCCGGTCCAGTTTAAGAACCCATTGTGGCCCTCGAGTCAAAAAGTTTGCCCACCCCTGTTCTAGACAGTTCTTGAGAGACCTTAAAAGTGTGGTTCTGAACTGAATATCCTCCATTGACAGTTTTGTCCTGTTTCTTTGTCTCCGCATTTTTTATGCTTTCTTGGTGCACCCCCTAGTGGTCTTTGTGTGCAGTCCTCCTGTAGTTAAGCCTTGATTGTTGTAGCTAATACTAGGGGGATTTGACCTCCAGGCCAGCTGGCTGTGAGAATCAGCTGTGTCTGCAGTGGGAAAACTTCTGTCCTCTAGGGAGGTGCTAATCTAGCCTTTGCCTGAGGCTATCTGGCAAATGGCTCTGCGAAGGGCTTGGGCGGGGCGGGTGGGTCGCTCAGGCTCGAGATCAACAGGGTGGGCCAGAGAGAGCAGTTATGGCGGCTCTCAGTTCTGTCCCTAGGGGCTCTGCCTCACAGAGTCCCAGCAACCACTGCAAACCTCGGAGAGAAAGCTGAGAACCAAAATTTGAATCCACAAGACTGGCCAATTGTCTAGCTTTTACCACCTTGATGTACTTTGCATGAAAATTTCCCTAGGGAGGCAGCTCTTGTCTGAGATTCACACCAAGGTGTGGGTAAATGAGCACCCACACCTCCTCTTTGAGAAGTTAATGGATGCAGGAGATCCCTGGGAAAATTTATAGTTCAGTTTCTGGTATTTTCTAATTTTTATTATTATTTCTTCTTTGAGCCATAAATTATTTATTAATGCATTTTTAAATTTTTAAATATTGAAATGTTTTAAAAAGTTATTTAAAACACAGATTTTTAAACTTCATTGCCTTGCAGTAAAAATGTAATTTGGGGACATTTATTGAGACTTCTTTTGTGGCTAAGAATTTTATTCTTTAATTGTTTATGCAGGACTCCATGTATGTTCATTAGATCAAGCTTGCCAATTATATTAAATATATTAATTGTTTTTTATGAATAACAATATACATGTAAATGCCTATAATCTTGGAAGTTACATTAAATAGCTATTTTTGTATGTTATACAGAGGAAGTTTGGAATTTACTTATCCCTTAATGCATAAAGATAAAATATTCTGACAATGATAGAATTATTCTAAAACACTCTGTATGAATTATTTTTGTCATATCAGTGTGAAATTATTGTAATTTTCCTGTTTGAGATTTGGTGTATTCTGAATCTGATAATTGTCTATAAGTATACTTCTCCCCTATTCTTTCTTCATTTGTGAAACTTCAAATAGGTAGATAAATGCTGAAAATTTTTTCTTCAATTTTTTTTTTCTTTCATGTCTCTTAATGGTTAAGATTGTAAACGTCAGAGTCTGAATGTTTGGGTTCCAATTTTATCTTTGCCACTTACTTATAAGTGTGATTTCAGGCAGAGTAATTCATTTCACTCTTTTTTATTTCCCCCATCTGTAAAATTAAAACAAAACAATACCTAACTTATAGGGTTGCTAGGAGGAAAAAACATTTAACACAGTTAGAGAAATTTGTATGATACCCGAACATGGGAAGTACCATAGGATTATTTGGTTTTTGTGACTCTGTGCTTCATTAGGGTAAGTTCTTCAGATTTATCTTCCAGTTCACCAATTCTTTTTTGAGCTATACCTCATCTGCTGTTTCGACAGTTAATTATAATTATTACTAGAAGCCCATTGCATGAAGATTCGCGCAATAGGCCTTCTTTCCCCTGGCTGCCGGCACCGGTTTTCCTCTGGCACCTGGGAGCCAGGCCTTTGGTCCGGCCACAGCAGAGAAGCCAAGCCTCTTCAGTCTTCAGTCTTCAGTCTTCACTCTGGCCAGAGCCTTCAGTCTTCGCTCCGCACCTGCGTATGCAAATTAACTGCCATCTTTGTTGGGTTAATTTACATACTCATCCTGATTGGCTGGTGGGCGTAGCAGTGACACCAATTTGCATGTTTCTCTTTTATTAGTGTAGATGTGTTAATAATTTAAGCATATTTTTTCTTTTTTTTCCATTTTATTTATTTATTTATTTATTTATTTATTTATTTTAATTTTGTTTTATTGCTTAAGGCATTACAAAGAGTATTACATATGTCTCCTTTTTTACCCCCTTGGCCTTCCCCTAGCCTCCCCTACCCCACAGTGTCTTGTGTCCATTTGTTATGCTTATATGCATGCATATTTTTTTCTTTTCAATTATGTCTGATTTGGGGGCATAATAATACTCCTTTTTCATGTTTTATAGTTCACTTAAATTTTTTTAGATATTTGAAACACACTCATATTCTGTATGAAATCATTCCAATATCAATTGCTTGGGGGGTTACTCTGCTGCTTGTTTACTTTGATAACTCTCACACACAATGGCATCATTTTTTCTCTCTCTTTTTTTACATTTTAGATTGAGAACTCATGGACAGTGTGGGTTTATCCAAGAATATTATGCAAATCTGACTATGAAGGTGTATCTTTAAAGAGGGGATCTATATTTGTTTTATCCAAAGTTCTGAGAGATTACCAATAAGAGCACCTTACATTACTCTTATGGCTTGGGGTTGTTTAGGCCAAGCAGAGAGTGTGAATCTTAGCACCAAACCCATGTGAGGACAACTGGTATAGCATCTAGAGTAGGACAAACACATTTCACTGTTAGATAGGTTTGTTTTTTCCAAGTCCTTGAAGGGTTCCTGTAATGTTTACAAGTCTCTGTTCCAGATTTCCATCTTCAAAGAGCACCCATTTGGGATATTTTAAAGGTATATAACAGTGATGGCGAACCTTTTGAGTTTGGCGTGTCAGCATTTTGAAAAACCCTAACTTAACTCTGGTGCCGTGTCACATATAGAAATTTTTTGATATTTGCAACCATAGTAAAACAAAGAAAAATCAACCAAAAAAATGAGTTTGCATGTCACCTCTGACACGCGTGTCATAGGTTCGCCATCACTGGTATATAATGTACCATATTGCCAGAAATAGAACTTGGTTTTATTATATCTATGGGGCATCAAAAAGAGAAAACAGTTAATTACAATTATTATAGAGGCCGGAAGTGTTGAACATAATTATCAACTTCTTTGTTGAGTCACAGCTGGTCCTGATGGGCTGTACATGACACTCGGGGAAGGGAGCACCTAGCCCATCTGGTGTTTCCTCATTATATAATGTTAAGTATGATTTTAGGTTCTTAGATGGTGGGATCCAACACAAAGGCAGAAAAGCTTTAAACAAGCAAAGGCTGCCACAGAGTGTTGCACCCGGAGACAGGGTAACAGAAGCTGGAACTGTAGGAGGCACCTTCTGCATAGCAAGTGGAGTGGGTTAGCTAGGTTTTGCAAGGGCTTCTTAGGGATGGGATATTACAAATCATTCTGCAGAGTAACAGAGGGTCCATCCCTGGGTTTTGGGTATTTGAGGAGTGGGGGCTCTGCAAGTTGGGCATGTGAGTATTGTAGCCCAGGAGTGTTAGAGTCTCATTAGAGAAGTTGAGGTGGAGGCTTGATAAACTGCCCAGGAATAAGAACTTAGAGTTTTTAGTCATGACTTCAAAACTAGGTCAAGATAGCCCCTGTGGAATACTATGTTACATCCGGAATGCTGAGAAGAACAGAGGGGCATTCTGAGCCTTGTGTTGGAAGGTAAGCAGCAAACTGCTAGGCAAAGAATAGTTATCATGGCATTCCAGATAGAGCAACAACATCTGTAGAGGTGCAGAGGAATAAGAGGAATGGTATGTTATAGGAATATTAAACAGTTCATTGAAACTGGCCCTTGGGACGGAATGGGAAACTGAGACTGTAAGTTGTGCTGAGCCAGCTCAGCCAAGGGTTCAAAAGCCTGAGTTAGGGCAGTGAAGGATGAAGAAATGACAGACAAAGAGAATAAGCTGGGTCTAGGTAGATCTTCCTTTGCCTGGCTGAGGCCACAGAAAGAGATCCAGAGGCAAGCTGAGCCTTTATTTTATAGCCAGAGGTAAACAAGGTAGTGGTCACCATAGTTACAATGTTCTTGTGAGTTTCATTTGTTTTGGCAGCACTTGCTGCATCTCCCTCAGCCCATTAGCTTCCCAGATAAGATCTAGGGAGCCATCATAAGGTCAAGCCTAATTATGCTAAGAGGGCTGTGCCCTCTAAACTGGGACTTGTTTGTGGCTTTGCCAACAGGTCAGTCCGAGGCTTAACCCTATAGCCACGCCCTACAGAAAGTGTTGGCAGGAGGCACGTGGTCAGAAGATTACATTTGTCTTCAGTGAGAACCCCACTTCTCAAACTGGATCAAGAGATTCCTGGGCGTGCAACATGCTGTGGAAACTCAAAACCAAAGGGAAAACCTGACATATCTTCTGGTATACATTTTGGGTAAAGACTTGGAAAAGAAAGTTTTAAAAATATTAAGACAAACACAGATATACATGGAAAAAGAAATTCTATGACAAAACAAAATATATTCAAGAAATGTCATAAATTCTTGAATTTCTCCTTGTACTATGACATCCCTTCTTCAGGGTGTGTGTTACCTTCATATTACCACCGATTGGTATCCACTGAGAAAATCATCAGCTTGTCTGTGGTCCTGGAGTTGTTATTTCCCTTCATGACCAAGTGCTAACTGATTGGAAGAACCCCAATGGAGGATCTTGCTTCTTGAACCTTTGAAATCCCTGGCCTGTCTCTCATCAATGTTTTCTTGTTCCCTGTGAGACTTTTGGCCATGCATTGTTGATATTTTATGTTGTCCCGTTTCAATTCACAGAACAGCTGACATTCTTCCTCTGGTGACTTGGGATCTACCTTAAATCAAACAGCCCACATGGGCAGTCTAATGTGACGGGTCCCTGAGGATGAGGCTCTCTGATGGCTGTTGTAGAAACACTCAGCAAACAAATAACGGGGAATATTTAATTGGGGAGCTTCTAGAGTTTTCTGCTGCTTAAAAGCTTTGCACCGGGCTGTATAAGAGGCAGCATAATGAAGTGGAAAGAAGCTGAAGCAGGTAAATCAGAGTTTGAATCCTGGTTCTTACCTTAACTGACATAGGCCCTTAGGGACATTAATTACATAAACTGTCCAAACTTTACTTTTCTCATCTGCAGCATAGAGATATCATGGACTATGGAAATAATAAAAGTGGAAATAAATGAACTCTAGCTACAATTTCTGAATGAACCAAGCACTGTCCTTTTGACTGGGGCTTCGCCCTCCATTCCTTCTGTCACTTCCCGACATGGAGACCTAAGCTAGAGACAACCATGGAAGCATAGCCATATCCAGCTCTGAGCTCGCTGCCTTCCCGTCAAATTCCATGGACATTACTGATAGTAGGGCACAGGCTGATTTTGCTAAGATACTGATTTTCAGAGGAAATCAAGCTCCGAAAGACAGTTTTATGAAAAAAATTATCCTTTGAAGCCTGACTAAATGTTGATGTTCTGTTGAGGGTTTTATTTTGATCTCTTACAAAGGCTATGTGATCCATCAGCAATGAAGAGCTTTTTTTTTTTTTATGGTGAAAGACACCTGGTAAACAGGCCTTGAGATAAAGAAGAACAAGATCAGCTGAGTACATATCACTTGCAGAAACAACAAAACAAAACACAAAAGTGAGCACTTAGAAGCTAATATATGCTTCATTTGCATAGATCTATCCACAGTTCACTTGGAATGTCCCCCCAATGTAATCCTTATGAATGAGCGATCAACGTATAAAACTGAATAGCTAAACAAAGTCATTCTCAGGACATACATTCCACAGTGGTGGTGTATCATGTGCCTTCCTTACCCTGTATCTCCAGCACCTAGTACAGTAGCACTGAGTACAACTTGCACAACTCAACACATATGTGTTGAATGAATAACTAGGCTTTGAGGATCCCTCTAAAACTCTTCAGACCTTCGGTCAGAGATCAGGCCTCCCTAATTGCTCTCCTTAGGGGTAGAACTAGGGACAAATCAACAGCTTTCAAACAATGCTCTTCTCAAATCTTCGCTCATTCTCCAATGTTCTAGCCCATTTTACCTCTTCATTATAGATGAAATCTTTAAGAGTTGGCTGATCTTGATTACTAAGAATTTTAACATTATGGTCTACTTTAAATCTAATCTTTCCATGCTTCAAATAAAATTGAAACAGAAACAGTCTCATTATAACATAGTATAAAGTATCTTAGAAGTGTAATTTTCATTCCACTAACTCTGGGTAGATTAATGATTTTAAAATATTGTTTGGTTTCTTGTGTGTGCATATCTGTGTGTGAGTGTGTATTTGAGAATTATTTTCATATCCTTGGTCAAATTTTGTGTTTTGACCTTTTTTACTGACTTGTAAAAGCTCTTTGTATATCAAATAATGAGCTCTTTGTTCTATGTCCAGAAGAAACAGAGAGGATATTTTATTCATGTGTCCCCAGGCATGTAATTGGTGCTGCATAAATATTTGTTAAGTTAATTAATTAATAAGTATTGCAAATATTTCTCACAGGGAAATTTTTACATATAATGCTTTTAATTTGCTTCATTAAACCAGGACAATAGGACTCTTGATAACATGAAAATAGAGCAAAAGATCAGGCATACATTTGAATCAATAATCATTCCCAATACTCATAAGAAAAACATGGACCTTCTGCTTCCCTTTAGCAACAATAAAAAATTTCAACTGACCTACAAACATACAGATGGTTGATCATCTGACCTGCTTTGAAAAAGCATGGAGGCATCTTCCTTTGAACAAATATAGAACACTGGAGGCCTGGTGCATGAATTTGTGCATGGGTAGTGTCCCTAGGCCTGGCCTAGGGCCGATTTTCCCCTGCTGCTGATGCCTGTCGTCCTCTGTGTGTGGGGCAACTGGCAGGGTGATTGGGGCCCTGCTCACTCGCACCCACCTTGGCCTGGCCCCGCCCATGTCTGCTGCCTCCCACCCCCAGTTCCCTGTCCCCCATCAGGCAATCAGAGCCTGCCAGCTGGGGGGAGGGACTAAGAGGTTGTCTGGTCGGGCGATCAGAACCTGCAGGCTGGGGGCAGTTCCAGCATTGAGTGTTTGCATATTATGCTTTTACATATATAGATTATTAGTAATAGTTGGCACTTACTGTATGCATGTTCTGGGCCAGGCACAGTACGGAATATATATATGTCAACAAAACTCTACTTTGGAGCTTCCCTCATCAGTAGACTAGTTTCTCTTCCTGTTCCTCATTCACCTTTATGGTCCCAGAAATGTAGGCAAGTTGAATCCTATTTCTGAAAAGAGGATATGACCTTGTGATGTCAGGAAGAAAGGAATGAAAGAAAGAAAGAAAGAAAAAGAAAGAAAGAAAGAAAGAAAGAAAGAAAGAAAGAAAGAAAGAAAGGAAGGAAGGAAGGAAGGAAGGAAGGAAGGAAGGAAGGAAGGAAGGAAGGAAGGAAGGAAGGAAGAAAGGAAGAAAGGAAGAAAGAAAGGACCTGTGTGAGGCGAGCATATGCTTTGCTAGCCCTCTCTGAACCAAAGTTCTAGGGAGGGCCAGAATGAGAAAGGAGTTGTATGGGATGAGATAAATTTGAAGCAAGGGTTTTGGTCCCATTCTCTCTTTGAAATCCTGGGAGGAGAGTCCTATACAGTTGTCCACATATGTTCAAGAGAATGGTGGCACAACAAGGGAGTACAGACAAGTCAGCTTTCTCAAGCTGCACTTAGTTCCACTGTGTGACCCAGAAGTCCCTATAAGAATCATTTTGGTGGTGGAAAGGAGAACAGCTAAGAGTTTTCTAGGGGTAGAGTTGCCAGGGACAGAGAAAAGTGGGAGTCAAACCAAGTGTCACAGAAAACCTGCATAGTGAAACGGCCCAATGAGCGGGGCAAGTCTTGATTGAGCTAAAGAAATAGATCAAAAATGTGTCAGCTGCAGACTTAAGCAGCAGTAGGAGGACTGCCTGCCACCAGGGACCCTGTCACTGTACTACAGAGCTCAAGCCAGGGTCCAACCCAGCCACTCTGCAGGAGAGAGATCCGTGAATACCAGAGCTCAGCACATGTCTTCTTCCCTGCAACCACACGTCTCCCTAGAAATCCATCTTGCAGAAAAGAAATAGGGTGGAGGATTTGACAATGTTTACATAAATATGCTGTGTTACCCAAAAGAGACTATTAAACTGGAAGGCATTGAGATATTGTAGATAGCAGAGTTTACTCCTTTATTCTTGTGTAATGGTTTCTGTTCCCCAGTTGCTCACAGTGGGGGAAGATGGAGATTCTTAAGAAAGAGGATTTCTATTAGTTATAGAAATAAGAGCTAACATTTCTCAGCACATTGAATAGTGGAGCCTGAATGCTCATTTGCAACCCTGACATACATAGAGTATCTCACTCAATTCCTACCAAACAGCCTGTTAGTTGGGTGTTTTATAAATGAAGATATTGAAATGTAGAGATATTATGTGATTTTTCTATGGCCATTCTGCAAGCCAAATGGCTAAATCTATATTCAAACAAAAATTGGTAGACTCAGTCCCAACAGCACTTGTGAACTGTTATGCGAAGAATTGCAACGAGTGGGGAATCATTTTCCTAGGGCTTGGGTTAGCTCAGAGGGAGCAGAGTAATCCAGAAATGGTCTCTTCAGCTTAGAGGGAATGTTTTGAGTTTTTGCTGGGTTGCTGATGCAGCAGCACTGTAGGGTTATGAATTGCTTCTGGGTAGGCATCAGAGCGGAAATGCATGGGAACACAGGGTGGTTGGCTGGGTTCCTACCCTGGGTGAATGCGGTGCAGATGGTTCTACTGAGGCTGAAATGCCTGCTGGAGAGATGTTCAATAGGTTAATTGTGCACATTCTCTGATGAGTCAGCCCATAATTACTGACACCAATATGTTCGCTGTTACTGCCTCAGGGGCATGGTTTGTGAGTCAGATGATGGAAATGAGGAAAAAGTTGGCCTTGTTTCCTGAAATCTTAGAAACTGAAGAATACATTTTTGATCATGGCTTGTGTTCAAAATCTCTTTGGGGAGAAAATGAAAAGCCAGAATGAAAAACTTATGACTAACACCTCTCTACACATAGTGAAGTTAAGATAACTGAACAGCTAATTATAATGTAATTTATTAGCCTTTATAAACGTGGATTAAATCAGTTTTACCTAATTTTAAATCTGTTTTCCTTCTCCAAGCACATATATTCCATTCACAGTCTCAGAATGCACCTCAGAAAACAAGTCCTTCAGCTTGCAGGTCATTGCATAGGTCACCAATGGTGGAATGTGGGGGGTGGGGACAAGTGTGTGTGTGTGTGTGGGGGGGGGGGAATTCAGCCTGATGACACCTTGTGAATTTTTCATCCTTTTGGATTTAATTTTATTTTTTAATACATAAAGCACTTTATGTAATGGATGAAGAGTTATACCAATAGAATTCTTATTGCAATTCTATTCCTCTCACCCTGTTTCAACTCACTCCTAGGTAACAATTTTCACTTGTTTTATTGGTTTCTTAAAAATATACAAAAGTAGCATGGAAACAACCCAAGTGTCCATCAACAGAGAATTAAAACATGGTATATCTATTCAATGGACTATTATTCCATCTTAAAAAAGAAAAATAACAAACCCTGCCATTGGCACAACATGGATGTATCCAGAAGACATGATGCTAAGTGTAATAAGCCAATCACAGAAAAACAAATACTCTATGATTCCACTTATATGCAATGTCTAAAATAGTCAAAATCACAGCAACAGAGAATACAATACTGGTTGCCAGGGGCTAGGGTGGAGGAAATGGGGAGCTGTAATTCAATAGGCATAAGTTTTAGTTATACTAGATAAATAAAATCCATAGAGATCTGCTGGGCATTTTTTCTTGCTTACACATTAATTTGTGTGTCTTTTGCTGAACTATATGTTCATGTCTTTTGGCCATTTTTGTGTCAGGCTTTGGTGTTTCTCACTTTAAGAGTTATTTATAAATTAAGAAGGTTATCCCTTTGTCTATGTGGCAGACATTTTCTCACTGTTTGTAATTTGTCTTTCTTCCTTTCTGATGTCATTTTTTCCATTCAAAATATTTTAACTTAGATTTCTGTAGTTGGGTTAATCATTTTTTTCTTTCTATTTTTGAGCATCCTAGTCCCTTTAATTGGACCCCAGGACCACTCTGTTTTTATTATACAGACTGTATACTATGCTTTAATCTGGCAAAAGTTGACCCCTATTATTGCTCTTTTTAAAAAGTTTTCCTAGATTTTCTAGAAAGGTTAAAATACATGTAAACTTTAAAATAAATGTATTTAGCTCCAGAAGAAATAAACTCCTTAGATTTTATTGAGATATCCTTAAATTTATATATTACCTTGGGGCACTTGACAGGTTTAAGAAGTTCAATGGATTTGTTCAAGAACAAGGATGTCTTTTCATTTGCTCCCATCTAATTTTCTACCCACCTCCTTTTTTTGAGTGTTTTAAAGTTTTTTTTATTTGAATTTTCCAGACACCTGTTTAACTTATTTCTTATTTTTTCTCTTCTATTACTGCAAATAACTTCTGCTCTTCCATTATATATTCTAGTTGGCTATTGTTTGTACTGGTATATATTGAGGTTTAATCTTCATTCTGTTGCACAAAGTTGTACTTTTCAGACGTACAAAGGAGTCATTCAAAGTATGTCAGTCTCATAATGTTAAACAGTTATTATACACTTGCCATAAAACTTAGAAATTTCAACCCTAGATATTTACCCAAGAGAAATGAAACCAAATATTTTCATAAAACTTGTGCATAAATGTTTATAGAGGCTTTCTTCACAATTGCCCCAAACTGAAACAAACCCAAATAGTCTTCAACTACTTAAAGGAAAAACAAATTGTGGTAGATAACTCACAATGGAATATTATTTAGCAAGAAAAGATCCATTGATACATGAAATCACAGAAGAAATGTAAAATGTATTGTGCTAAGCATAAGAGGCAAGACTCAAAAGTTTACATATTCTATCATTCCATTTATCTGATATTCTGGAAAAGTCAAAATTAAAGGAAATAAAATACATCAGTGACTGTCAGAGTCTTGCAGTCTTTCTCAGTCTTAAAAAGTGACATGGGAAAATGGCCAATATCTTTATTATGGTTATGTCACTATATGCATTTGTTAAACTCAGAAACTTTTACTAAAGTGAGTGAATTTTACTGTATGTAAATATACTTCAATAAACCCACTATATATAAAGTATACTGGCCTATCTTAGGTTGATGGGAAAAGGGGAATATGATTTGACCAGACACGGTCAGCACTCGAGCAACCGATCTGGGGCAATTGGCCAGTAATCTAAAATGCAGTAACTAATGCATTGTGATCAGATTTCCAAGAATGCAGATCAGGTGGGTTGTGGGTTCAGAATAGTGAAGACACTCAGGTAGAATGGCTTGGTTAAAATAGGACACAGCCAGCTTCATGAACTACAAGACAGGGGCTGACTTCAAGGAGGCATCATCATATCTCAAGGTCCAGCCTAAATCATGAGATCAAGGCAGGACTCCTCTCACTACACTTTGGACTCTCTGGGCTGATTTCTGTTCTTGTTCTATGTCAAGCTTGTTTCTACCTTGGTCCCTGTGCATCAGCTTTTCTCTCTGCTTAGATCACACATGAATAAACCTTCACTGATCAAGTTACCTAAATCAGCTCCCACCTACTCTCCTTTCACATTACTTCGTTTGAATTCTTCATGGCAACTATTATAAATATCTGAGATTGATTGCTTATTTGTTCATGACTGATGTATGTATGTATGTATGCATGGATAGATGAATAGCTGGATTGATTTGCTATCTTCATTTACTGGCATGCAAGCTTCATGAAAAAAATGTGATCTTATCTGTCTCATTTGGTACTGCATCCTCAGATCATAGCCGAATGCATAACATTCATTGGTGCTCAATGAATTGAAGGAATGAATGGATTGTATCCGAAACTGGATGTGATTGAAGTAGCTTGTTGCAGGTTATTTTGCCTGAAGCTGGAAGGGCTGAGTAGGAAGACTGACAAGCTCAATAACTGTAATTCCAGCTGGCGTGTAATTACAGATGGAGGTGAGCATCTTGAGACTGGCACCTTTAGTCTGGCTTTCTATGCTGAAAACCAAGCATGATGGCAAAAGGCTGGCATACCATTTGATCCCAGTGTGCTCCTGTTTATGTAACTGTTACCAAAGGCCAATAATTAAGCTCCTCCTGTCTGAGCACTCTAGCCAAAATATGCACAGGCAGTCAAGTTTATTAAAATTGGCTAATCCAGAGACAGGGAGCTCATGCTCCAGACCTGACTCCCTGTTGGCATGTACCCTACAGATGACATAGGGCAAAATCACAAGACACCATGAGATAGAGGTTCAAGGTCATGCTAGGAGCTGATTGGTCAGAGGCGACATAAGTATAATAAATCATTTCTTCAGGTCTCAAGGCCAATTCAGAGGTCAGCTCTAGCATCTAGAACTCATTTCAAGGAGAAGTAGCCAGAAGGTCATTCAGCCTTAGGGCTCAGTAGCTGAAACATAATTTAGATGAAGAGGTTATTTTTAGCCCTGGCCCGTGTGGCTTAGTTGGCTGAGTGTCATCTCATGCACCGAAAGATTAATGTTTCTCTCTTGCATCGATGTTTATCTCTCTCCCTATCCGTTCCTCTCTCTCTAAAATCAATAACAATAAATTTTAAAAAGATGTTATCTTTAGCCTGCCAAGGGCTTAAATCTTATGAGGCTCTTATTTTCTGTTGCCTTAGAGTCAATGATCATCAAGGTGAGAGACTAGGGTCAGGTCAGTGAAGTGTACGGAGAGAGAAGAAAAAACAGGACTGTTTTAAAACAATAATCAGAATTATGAGGACACCCAGTTTCAAAACCAGTACTCACTTTCCCAGTACTCACTTTACACAGAAGCGGGTCCTCTCAGGACTAGCAGTATTTTGCAGATGTCCTTTCCAGTGTTCCCCTGTCTTTCTGTTGGTGCTCATCTTGGTTGCTAAGAGAGTTTCTATGGCAAAGACCCATCAGCTAAGTGAGGATTGCATTCAGTAAACATTTAAACAGGTGAACTTGACATAAAAGCGGCTGCTTTTCAGCAGGCAGAAGGCAGGAGTGTGCTGGGATCAGATCAACAACTTCAGCTGAGTTACAGGATTTAGTGGAAGGCTTTATGGTTTTTCCTATTGGCATTTGTGGTGAAACATATCTGAAGTCTGTCCATGTGCGTGCATTTAAGAATATTCCAGTTTCCTGAAAGGAATTTAGAAGGTACTTTATAGGATGGAAGGTTGGCAGACATTTTGCAATAAAAAGATGATGTAAAGTCAGCTGGAGCCCTGCTACTGACAAGTGAGAGTTCTGTTAGATGTGAAGAGAAAAAGGGAACCTTGGAAAGGCTCGGATTGTTTTGATGGTCTGCCATGCAGGTCAAAGGATATGTTATTTCCTCCTAGCTCAGGGACCCTAAAACTTCTTCATCCAATTTCACTGACAGTTATGTTCATACATTCTCTAGAGCCACAGACCTATTTTTCTCTAGAAAATAAAAATTGCCATCTTCACCTGTAAATTCCGTATATTCCTTTCACTGGTGCTAGAAGCATTTGTACATCAGCCAGAAAAACTTCTTTTTCCGTACAGAAAGTGCAGCTAATCTCAATTAGCATTTGCAAACTTGATGATGTTCAAGTACTCAGACCTTATGATATCCTTATCTGTGGCTCGTCCATACTAAGCTAGCTTCTCTTCGATTCTCTTTTCTATTTTTTTTTTTTTTACAGTATTGAGATAGGAGCTGCTTTCTTTGTGTCATAGAAAATTTTTAAAAATCTCAAGCAATTTCTGGGACCCCCCAGTCACCCCATTTGCCTTTATTCTAAAGCGTTATCTTTAACCCCAGTTGTATAAGGACATAATGAACAATTGCTTAAGTTCAGAGTTCTCCAGCTCATTGCAAGAATCATCTGTGTCCTCCTCTCCTTTATTCATTTCCAATCAACAAACATTTTTTAAGCACCTACTCTGTGCCGAACAACTGAGGTAGGTGTCACAGCAGACAAGGACAACTAAGATGGTTTATGATGAACTCACACTTTGGCAAGTTTTGGAAAATACATTCAGAACTCAGTATACTTTATAATTTTTCCAGAATTTCTGCAACTTCCCAGATTCACTGCAGCCTTCTCTAGAATTATATTATGACACCATCACATGAATGGCTATGTGTGCATTAATGTGTCAGGTTGTATTTTGAGGAGAGTATCCATGAAAGTTGGAACTCATCATTTATAGCAGTCATGCTTTTGACTTTTTATTCTAATTCTGAGTTTAAATGAATTGCAGACTATCCATACTACAGAATAAAGTATATCTACTAGGAATGCAAATGCAAATGTGTATCTCATGATGTGAACTATGCACATGCTTTATTGTTGAGTGAAGGAAAGTAAATTCAAAAGTGTATTCCAAGATAATTTCATTTGTAAAAAGAATCTATAATCAGATGTATGTACATTTATATGTTTATATGTACACTAGAGGCCCGGTGCAAAAAAATTTGTGCACTGGGGGGGCGGGGGGGGGGGGGGTCCCTCAGCCTGGCCTGTGACCTCTCGCAGTCTGGGACTCCTCAGGAGATAACGACCTGCTGGCTTAGGCCTGCTCCCGGGTGGCAGAGGGCAGGCCCAATCCCTAGGTGCAGCCCCTGGTCGGGCTCAGAGCAGGGCCGATTGGGGAGTTGGGGCACCGCCCCCTGTCTTGCACAGAGCAGGGCGGATTGGGAGGTTGTGATGCCACCCTCAGTCATGCTCAGGGTAGGGCCGATTGGGGGGTTGAGGTACCGCCCCCTGTCACACTCAAGGCAGGGTCGATGGGGAGGTTGCGGCGCCACCCCCTGTCATGCACAGAGCAGGGCCGATCAGGGGGTTGGGAGCTCCCCCCTGTCATGCACAGAGCAGGGCCCATCAGGGGGTTGAGGAGCTCCCCCCTATCACTCACAGAGTAGGGCCGATAGGGGAGTTGGCGCACCACCCCCTGTCACACACAGAGCAGGGCAGATCAGGGGGTTGGGGCGCCACCCTCTATCACCCACAGAGCAGGGCCGATCAGGGAGTGGGGCGCCGCCACTGTCACACTCAGGGCAGGGCCGATGGGGAGGTTATGGATCTACCCCGTCACACACAGAGCAAGGCCTGGGGGGCAGGGGTTGGGGCGCCACCCTCTATCACCCACAGAGCAGGGCCAATCAGGGCGTTGGGGTGCCGCCACTCTCACACTCAGGGCAGGGCTGATGGGGAGGTTATGGCTCTACCCCTGTCACACACACAGCAGGGCCTGTGGGGTGGGGAGGTTGGGGCGCGGCACCCTGTCACACACAGAGCAGCAGGGCGATCAGGGGGTTGGGGAGCTCCCCCCTATCAGGCACAGAGCAGGGTCTATCAGGGGGTTTGGGTGCTGCCCCCTGTCACGCTGATCCCGGTGCCAGGAGGCCTCTCAGCTCCGCTGATCCCAGTGCTGGGAGGCATATTACCCTTTTACTATATAGAATAGAGGCCTGGTGCATGCGTGGGGGCTGGCTGATTTGCCCTGAAGGGTGTCCTGGATCAGGGTGGGGTTCCCCACTGGGGTGCCTGGCCAGCCTGGATGAGGAGATGATGGCTGTTTGCAGCTGGTCACACACCCTTCAGGGTGGGGGTCCCCACTGGGGTGCCAGGCCAGTCTGGGTGAGGGGCCGAGGGCTGTTTTCAGGCTGGGACTGAAGCTCCCAACTGCTCCTTTTTTTCTTTTCTTTTTTTAATTCTGGGCCAGCTTTAGCTCTGAGGCTTGGCTCCAGCTCTGAGGCCTCAGCTGCTGAAAGCAGGTATCTGGTTTCTTTAGGTTCTATAATCGAAACTCTGTATCAACTCCAGCTCTGAGATCCCAGCCGGCTGAAAGCTGGTTTCTGGGGTTTTGTTTAGCTTCTATATTTGTTACAATGTTTCTTAAACTGCTAGCTCAGAGGCCGGCAAGGCAGGCGGGGAATGTTGCAGTCCTCCGTCACTGAAGCAAGCAAGCCTCATGTTCAGTTTAAGCTGCCTGGCTGCCGGCCGCCATCTTAGCTGGCAGTTAATTTGCATATCTCCCTGATTAGCCAATGGGAAGGGTAGCAGTCGTACGCCAATGACCATGTTTCTCTTTTATTAGATAGGATGTTTTGGTTTACTAAAAAGAAGTCTAGAATATTATAGATAAAATGTTAATGTTGGTCATCACTGATAGGTAGTATCTCAGAA
Source organism: Myotis nattereri (assembly GCF_964212035.1). Lineage (NCBI taxonomy): Eukaryota > Metazoa > Chordata > Mammalia > Chiroptera > Vespertilionidae > Myotis > Myotis nattereri. Next base: position 25,755,008 of record NC_138082.1, on the reverse strand, counting down.
GATTAAGACTTCTCTTGACATTCTCCCCCAAGAAATTCCTATAATGAATTTTGTTGTTGTGTAATGGAGGCATTAGCAGAACATCGGGATAAAGATGTGGGGGGCATATAGGAGTTTGAGAGGGATTCCATGCCATAAGTAATCTTCTCATATACATATTTCAGTCCTCCTTGGGACCTTTTCTCTAGAGTAAATAAGGAGATTGGCATTTCAAAAATTGGATTTTTTTTTTTTTTTTTTAGAGAATAGAGTGGAGGGAGGGTAAAGGGAGAGAAAGAGAAACATACTTGTAAAAGAGACAGATTGATTGGTTGCCTCTGGGGCCAGGGACCAAGCCTGCAACTGAGGTATGTGCCCTTGACTGGGAATCAAACCCATGACCCTTTGGTCCTTGGGGTAACATTCTAATCACTGAACCAAATGGGCCAGGGCAACTTGGCTCTCTTTAATGAAACAATGATATGTCCAGTCTTTCCCCAGTAATTACTTTTTCCTCTAAAATTGACTTTTTAGATTAAGAGAAAATCCACAGTTCTTTCATATCGAAGCCTATGCAAAAATATAAATAGTGGCATATGAAATGAATAATACAAGGAAATATCTCTGAAGCCCTTCTTGCAAACTTTTGTAGAGACTGTGTCTGTTGCCCTCTGCCTTGATCTCAGCTGGGTCTGCTGTTCTAGTAAACACCAGCCATTATTCTATTTTCTGCAGGATTCCTAGGTTGCCAAAAGTCTTTGAAAGCTGAAAAAACTCACCAGCTCCAACAATGGTGCTAGCAATAGCAAGGTTTATTTTCCCCTGGGACAATATTCCTGGGCTTGCATACATTTGCTCTTTTCAATGAGCCATGTACTCTAAATGTCACCTTGCTTCCATTTAGCATGGCCAGTGTTCTGGCTGTCCAAAGGCCTCTAGGAACAGCCAGCAGATGGATGGCTTCCTGAAATCTCCCTCATTATTTTCTACTGTGAATTCCTTTCATAAGTAATCTCTTGTGCCCTGGATGCACAGCTTCTTTTATACGTGCTGTGAAATAAAATTGCAGATAATGTGTGAGCTAATTTTCTAACGTTCTTCTCACCTCCCAACCCCCATTGTCCCCACTATGTGACCTTAGAGCTCTTTATTTAATTAGCAAAGCTCATTTTAAATGGCACTAATTGGTGAAGAATGAAAAGTTGAGGATGTTTGCAGGTTTAAATAAAGAAAAAGGAGTGTGTATGTGTGTGTTTGTGTGTGTGTGTGTGTGTGTGTGCGCGCGCACATGCCTGCCTGTCTGTCTGTGCATGCGCATGTGTTGGTGTGTCAAGAAAAGAAAAATTAGGACTGAAAAGTATATAAGAGGCTGCTTTCGTTTTCATTTTCCTTGAAAATTGAAAGAAAATTGCTCCTTTCCTATAACTTTTACCCTAAAATGCTTCTAAGATGCTTGCAGAATTTTTAAAAACATATACAAGTTATAATCACCTCCAGAGCAATTGCTATTTAACTGGAATTCGGTACACTCTTCAGTTACATATGCAAAAGCATTGAGCACATACCAAATCCTTTTCCTATAAACTGATTTTATCCTTCTTTGCAGTAGCATTTAAAGGACACTGCATTCAAAATACCTTAAAGAAGGCTCCATTTCTTTAACATTACCCTTTCTCCTTTCTGCCTGTCCACTCCCTTCCTTAATGGTTAAACCCTTTGGATAGCATGTTCTGGTCAGCATCAACTGTCTAAGAACAAAGCCTCAGAAACGGAGTTTGGTCAAACAAAAGATAACATCTTGACTTCAGTTGTGTTTCAGCCCCAGGCCCATGAAAGCAGAAGACCCTATACCCTAAGGACCACACCTTCATGAAACCAGACAGAATGACTCCATGGCTGACATCAGGACCTGACACAGCATACTCCCTATCCTGGCTCCAGCCAATCAGTAGAGCCCACAACCCTAACTCCTTTAGTCACCATGATTAATGATTTCCCCCTATATAAACCATCCCCTGGAAGCCTTGGGGAGCCAGCCAAGTCACCTATGACTCTGGGCGTGGTGCCATTTCCTCATAAATAAATCTTTACTTTCTTGGCTGCAAACTCCTGTTCAAATTTGATTGAACTTTGATATATGTAGGTAAATGGGCCCCTTTAGTCCTATAACAAATTTCAAATGGAAAAATAGAAGACCTGGAGGCAATTCCATTTGGGGAAAGATTCACAGGTGGGTGATTGGATACTCCATCTAAATCTCAGATTTTGCTGCTTCTTGCCAAACGATGTTTATTTTTCTTATCAGCCTTTACCAGAATATCAAGATAGGGTGTCCCAAGATGCTAAATGCTCAAGATGCAAAGATAAATTTGATATCTTTGATTTGTCTTTTTTTCCTTTAGGAGGTCTGTCCTTTGGGAGTGTCAGATAAATAAACAATCTGTGAAGAATAGTCTGTACTCCTTCTGCCCGAGGGAGTTCTGAAAGGCTTCTCAGAGGAGGGTGCATTTGAGCTGAGTGTCAATGAATGAGAAGTAAATGGCAGAAGGAGAAAAGTAGAGTAGATCATGTTTTTGTTTTTCTGCATGCTGCCTTCACACCACTTTCACTCTCTCTCCCCCTACTCACCCTCACAGCCTCCTATCATAGTCTCCTATCACAATCTCCTATCACAGTCTCCTTGGGTCATAGTTCAAGGTTGCTAATCAGGAAAAGTCAAGTCTTTGGCCCAGCATTTGATTCAGGGGTAGGTATAGAGCTCAAGAAGTGCTAATCAGAATTCACACTAAAAATTTAATATAATCATTTTTCTTTCTTAGTATCAGAAGTTATAAACACAACTTGTAGCATAGTTTCCTCTGCATCAGGAAGGCCTGTCTGTGGAATGATGCTTACTGACAGAGCAGAGCAGAGGAATCTCATAATGTAACAGAAAGGGGGTAGGGGAGAGTTTGCTGATGACATCTTCAAAGCCCTTCAATCTTGTGTCTTAAGCATAAACACTCCCCCAAACACACCTGTTTTAAAAACCTTATTTATTTTGGTTGAGCTTGCATTCTCTATAATCAGGAAGTCTTAACTAATATAAAGGGTTTACAAGTTGGAAGATCATCCTGTACATGAGTCTGCAGGCATAAATGACCCTGGGCTTCTTAGGAAATAGAGCTGCACAAGTGACAAGGGGCAGCATGGCATTTGCTTTGATTGAAGTTATGGTTGTGAGGGTCTCTGATATGCTCCATCCCTATTATTCTGTTTAACTTCTTTTGAGCTTTTGACTGAAAGCCACCTTTCAGTTCTGAGTCACTGGAGAGGAGATGTGCCTCATTGCTATGGTTGGATACAAGATCTTCTCCTGCCTAAGACGTGGCTCTTCATGGTGATGGTGGCAACATCTGTGGCAGAAACCATACTACATTCTCTGAGTGATATTTAGATGTATATGTTCCATTCCCTTCAAAAGCAGGATCCAAGAGGGAGCTGACAGGATTTGTCTTCCCCACAAGCAAGCTGAAAGAAGCAAAATATTCTTCCCCCTGATGCGTCTTGGGGAGACTCACTTCAGGAGCAGGAAGAACTCAAAGAATTCTCAAATTTCAAATTTCAAAGTCTTTTGCCCTTGTAATCAACCCTGAAGCAAGAAGTCATAGCATATTTTCAGCAAGATCATAGGGAACATAGGAACCCTCAGAACAAGGTGGTGGATAACATGCCTCTTCAGGTCAGCTGAAGGTGGGACATTCACTCCTTGTACAATCTGAGGGCTCAGATATCTGGTTTCTGGATTTTCCCTGAATGGGGTTTCTGGAAGTGCTTTGGATTCTGGGTGGAGATATATAGTTTTTAACCTGGGTTCTTCCATATGGCATCCCCCTTTCTTAGTTAAGCTGGTGGTGGCAGCTTTCTCATTGATTAGTGAAATGTTGACTAAGAAATGGGTCATCCTTTTCTGTGAAGAACAGACTCCAGAGACTCCTGGGATTGACCATTGCTCTTCAAGATTTGCACTGTAGACAGTCTTCATCAGGTTCACTAACATCCTTATTAAACTACAGATTTTTGGGCTTTACCCAAGAACTACTGGAGGTGTGTGATATTGTGATTCATAAGAAATATATATTTTCTCATTGTCAAGTTCCTGGCTCCCAAAATACTCAGAATTTACTGAGTGATAAGAGTAATGAAAACATCTTTTGTTATAATATTTGGCCTCTTGTCCTCAGTTCCTGATATCACTTCAGAGCCATAAAGGTAAAATGGTGTCTTGCTATTCACACCAAGCCCCTTTCCACCACAACTGGGTTTATGTTATGAGGTGACTATTGGAAAGCAGCTAAGGATGGGGGCTTGTTGCCAGGGGAACACACCAGGAATAGAGAGTTAGAACTTTCAGAGCTACACCCCTGACTGGGAAGGGGAGAAGGGCTGGAAGTTGAATCAATAGCCAATGACTAATGGTTTAATCAATCATGCCCTTGTAATGAAACCTTCATAAAAAAACAAAAGGACAGAGTGTGGAATGCTTCCAGGCAGTATGGTTTCTGCCACAGGTTCTGGGAGAATAGACAGGTGGAGAAAGCATGGAAGCTTGATGTCCCTGCCCCATACCTTGCCCTATGCATTTCTTCCAATTGGCAGTTCTTGAGTTATATCCTTTATAATAAATTGGTAACTTAACAAGTAAAATACTTTTCTAAGTTCTGTGAGCTACTCTAGCAAAGTAATTAAACCAAAGGAGGGGGTCCCTAGGACCCCCAATCTATATCCAGTCAGTCAGAAGCACAGGCATCTGAAGTTGGTGGGGTGGGGTGCAGTCTTGAAGGACTTAACCCTTAACCTGTGGAGTCTGATGCTATCTCTGTGTAGATTATGTCAGGACTGAGTTAAATTGTAAATTAGAACACCTAGCTGATGATGAAGCATTGCTTGGTAGAGCGGCAACAATGCTCTGCACACATCAAAATTGGTGGCACACACTGAAGTTGGTGACCAGAATTTTTAGGGTGTATCTGGAAAATATAGATTATAAACAAACTCTCAGGTGATTCATGTGTACATTAATAGTTGAGAACAACTAAGTGAGACCCTGGTCTGGGCTCATAATTCAGGATAAAGAACTCAAGAGTGTTGCTTTCTGAATAAAAATTACCTTTGTTCACTCACCGAGGGGGCTTTCTAGAACCACATCCCTTTCAATCTACAAAGCACAGGAAGTACAGGAAATTGAGGCATCACCACCACACACCTGTAGAAGGATGGAAAATGATATATTTTAAAGATAGGATGAAGGGACTAGATTGTTCAGCAGGCTCAGTCACTGCTGGGAGCCAACTGGTGTGGCTCTTAAAAAATGCACTTGGGATGTTAGCAGCTGGAGAACCTCACAGGTAGCAATGATACAACTATTCTAATACTTCAACTTCAAACCTTAGATTTGTGTGGACATTTGTGAAATTAAAATCATTACCCAAAACACAAATGCTTCACTTTATTTTTCTCCTTTTCTTATCAGGGAATGTAGATATGCAAAACCAGGAAAACAGTATGCATTGAAATATTATGAAACTCTCTGCTCTCTTATGATTAAGGAGGTTCACTGTATTCAAGCTCCTGGGGTGTTTTCTGTCCATTAAACAAATGAAGCCCTCTCCATTAAGGCAATATCTAAACAACAATTATTTTCAGCTTCTCAAACAGACACACACAAGGCAAAGAAACAAACAACTCCCTTCCCCACGAAGCAGCAGCCAAGGTCTGGTAATGAAAATGGCACCTGAATGGCTGTCAACACTGCCTTTTCCCTGTAGTCTGCCTGATAATGTGTGTGTGTGTGTGTGTGTGTGTGTGTGTGTGTGTATGACTAATGGGGAGGCAGCTGCTGAAGCAAATAAAATTCAAAACCCCATTAATATTGGTGACTCATCAACCATATCCTTTCTCCATGTCTGAAAATGTCAGGAAATTAAATAGGCACTATGGCATCTCCAGAAGATAAATCCCAAGTCAGAGCTGTAACCACATCTAAATATTCTTGGCCTCATTTGGAAATTGGCTGTCACCTGGGACATGACCTGGTTTGTAGTCCCTTCTACAGAGGCAGGATAGACAATCAATCTCACCAAGTAAAACACTCAGCTCATCCTTTAGCAGAGCTAGAATTGTGAGTTATATTATCAGATGGAGTGAACAGCAGCTACACATGTCCTGAGTTTAGCTTTCTCAGAGCAGAAACAAAGAGAGCAGTAGGCAAGGACTGACGCTGCATGGGCCCCTCATTTAACTAAACATATTTGTCTTACATCTTATGTAATATATAGATAGAAATGAGTATTTAGAAACATCTGAATAATAATCATTTTAATTTTTAGTTTTTCCCTGAAGATTTAGTGTAAACAATTAGCTTCTAGTTACTTAAAACATACCCTATAAACTTATTTTAATTCAAATAGCTTTTTCAGTCTATAACATGGGGACCAGTCTTCTAGTGTGGATATGATAAACAAAAATAAATCTTTGGAAAATGAAATTTATAAATCTTTGGAAAATGAAATTTTAAGTCCTTATAACAAAACTGGATGATAAAAATACCTAGAATGGTAACGTGGCTTACATGGTTGTTTTGTTCTTTGCTAAAGTTACTCTTGGCTATTATTAATTTAATAAACTTATTCTTTTGATTAGGGTCCCAACCAGGAGCACAGATGACATGAATCATCAAGGCGTGTGGGGAGGTCCCTGTTCATCAGGGAAAAAGATTATATATATACTAGAGGCCTGATGCATGAAATTCGTGCAAAAGTAGGCCTTCCTTTCCCTGGCTGCCGGCACTGGCTTCCCTCTGGCCACCAGCAGGCACCAGGGACCTGGGCTTTGCTCCACCCCAGCTTCGTCCAGAAGGACATCTGGTCTAATTAGCATAGTACCCTTTTATTATTATAGATGTACCAGAGCATGGGCTATGGATATCAGTCCATGGAAATGAGAAATAGCAATTCATAGATTCTGAGAAGAAGGAATACTTAGGTAAGGGAGGACCAAGAATAGAGTGGGGTCCTCAAAAATCCCATGAGGGAGATTTCATTATTTTCATCATCACCTCTTTAAGAAGTGGGCCCAAATTTACATAGCTTCTAAGTGGCAGTACTCAGACACCTAACCATTGTACTATTCTGCCTCTAATAGCATTAAAGGTTACCTGCATGGACTGGAAACACACACACAAGCATATTAGGTTATAAACAGGTTTTTTATTTCCATAGTCAAAAGCTATTCCCACTATTGGTGAAAAGGAGGACACTCAGTAATCCTGGTGCTACATCAAGGAGGGAGAAGTCATCTGTGCTCACTCATGTGTCTGTGGTCAGCTATTACAGGTCCAGGAGGGACTCATTTAGACAACTCAGATCTGATTCCATATGTTATCTCAGTCTCCTCTCTCAGACAAATGCAGAGGAGCAACAGGGAGAGCAGAGAATTCAGTGTTTGGAGGCCTTGGCTCAGAACTGGAACCTCCTCTTTTCTTTCACATTCTGTTGAAAAAGCAACTTAAAAGCAAGCCTAGATTCTCCAGCCATGTTATGCTGATTATCTCAACCCTAACCCTAACCATAAACTCTACCCCTTCCTAGGCAAGATCACATCTGCTGCCAAAACTCAATCTTGCTCTTCCCCCTCCTTAGCCCTGGTGTGTCTCCATAACCACCTGGTCCCTCCAGCACCTCTCCCACTTGCCCCAGGTGGAGGAACGGGAGAGAGGACTCCAGCTCTTGATTGCTGGAGCTTTCAGGTCAGCTGGCAATGGGTGCGGACACAGGGAAGAGTGAGACTTTTGGGGCCATTTTTGCAAACCATCTACACAAAGAATAATCAAACGGTAAGACCCACGTTGCCATATAACTTATGAGCACTATTTTTTCTTATGATTTCTATTTACATAGTAAAAAAAATCCCATAATTTGATTTCAGTTTCTTGCCTTTTTCAGATTTTGAAAGCAAGCAAAAGTCTTCATGTTTTGTCAAGTTACTATTTGGTGTTTTCTGTCACTTCTAATTGAAGAGATACTGCACTTAAAACAATCATGAAGTTTGGGATAACCCAAGGGAAATTTTTGAAGTCCCATTAGGAGCTACATGGAAAACACTTCACAGTTGCAATATAAATGCAGTGGGAAATGTGCACTTTACTCTTTCCCTACTTGGGAAAAACACTATTATTTCCATTTCATTGTTTTCAAGGTAATTGAAAATGGTCAATTTTATATTCCTCTACAGTAAACATACTGAGGGGAAAATTACAAACTCAGCCATTTCTTTTGCCTGATAACAAGTCAATGGTAGTAAATGAACTGCTTAGACTGTAAAACAGGAGGATTATAGAATATATGTATTTGTCATATATAATTTAAATCCTGACTTTTTTCAAAAAGAGCTTCTACTCCTTTTTAATAAAATGAACATATAGTAAATCCTTTAAAATAATTGTAGAAGCATAAAGAGGAAGCGATAGTGAAAGTAGAAAATATCTGAACCAAAGGAATTTCTGTAAATTAGACTTTATACTTCATCATTAGAAAGAAACAATTAAACTTATAGGTCAGGAAAGTTCAATTTATTCTCTCAAGCAGTGATCTTATCCAAGGATTACTAACACAATAGTGTCATGAGTAATTTGCTGTTAATAACTGGTAAAATTGTTGAATTATTTTCTTTAAAAATATTGATAGGAAATATTTACTTTCACGCATTTACTTTTTGAGTGGGAAAGAGAGGCATGTATGTATAATGAGGTTGCTGTTATTTATCTATAGAAGTTTGACTACATGAAAAATATAAAGGTCATCTGCTAGAGGTGTCAGAGTGGGGGAAGACTGAAAGATGCCACTTCAAATGGTGGGGATTCTTTGCCCATGGCCACTTCGTGCATATTGATTCTTTGCATCGATTTGAGATCTTGGGAGAATATTATGAACCCTTAGGATGTCACAGCTGTACAGGAGCCATCTATAAGGGTGTAAAGTAATGGCTAGCAGCAGGAGATAGACAAATACTAGTGATATCAATACCATCTTGAATAAAGCATTTAAAAATATAAACTTTATATTTTTAGAGCAGTTTTTAAATGTCACAGCGAAATTAGAGGAAGGTACAGAGATTTCCCATATAGCCTATGTCCCCACACATGCATAGCCTCTCCCATTATCCACATGCTCCACCAGAGAGACACATTTGTTAAAATTAATGAAGCTACATTGGCACAAGTTATCACCAGAATCAAAAGTTTACATTAGGGTCCGGCCGGTATGGCTTAGTGGTTGAGCATCGACCTATGAACCAGGAAGTCATGGTTCGATTCCCAGTCAGGGCATAAGCCAGGGTTGCAGGCTTGGTCTCTGGTGTAGGGTGTGTGGGAGGCAGCCGATCAATGATTCTCTCTCATGGTTGATGTTTCTATCTCTCTTTCTCCCTTCTTTTCTGAAATCAATAAAAATATATTTTTTAAAAAGTTTATGTAAGGGTTCACTCTTAGTGTTGTACAGTCCCTGGTTTGAATCTATGACATATATATTATATTGTATTATCACACAAAGTCGTTTCACTGCCATAAAAATTCTCTGTAAGCCCCTGTTCATCTCTCCCCAACCCTTAACTCCTGGTAACCCTGATTTTTTTTTTACCATCTCCATAGTGATGCCTTTCCCAGGATGTCCTATAGGTGGAGTCATTCAGTGTGTGGCTTTTTTCACTTAGTAATATGAATTTAAAATTCCTCCATGTCTTTTCACAGCTTGATTTTTTTTTTTTTTTAGCACTGAATAACATCCCATTATCTAGATAAACCACAGTTCATCCATCAAATACTGAAGTGTATCTTAGTTGCATTCAATTTGGCAATTTTGAATAAAAATGCTATAAACATCTGTATGCAGGTTTTCAACTACTCTGGGAAAATAGCATGGAACATAGTTGTTGAATCATATGGTAAGAGTCTCTTTAGTTTTTTAACAAATTGCTCAACTGTCCTTTAAAGTGACTACACCATTCTCAGCAATGTATGAGAGTTCCTGTTGTTCCACATCTTCGCCAGCGTTTGTTGTTGTCACCGTTTTGGATTTTGGCCATTCTAATAGGTGTGTAGTGGTAGTTTATTGTTGTTTTAATTTGCATTTCCCTGATGACATATGGTGGGGAACATCTTTTCATAAATGTTTGCCATCTGTATATCTTCTTTGGTGAGGTGTCTGTTAAGGTATTCGGCCCATTTTTAAATCTCATCTTTTGTTGAGTTATAAGAGTTTGTTGTATAGTTTATATAACAGTTCTTTATTGAATGTGTCTTTTGCAAGTCTTTTCTCCCCGTCTATGGCTTGTCTTTTTATTCTCTTGACAATGTCTTTTGAAGAGCAGAAAATTTTAATTGTAATGAAGTCCAGCTCATCAATTCTTTCTTTCATGGCTTGTGCCTCTGGTGTTATATCTAAAAACCCAAGGCCATCTAAATTGTCTCCTATATTATCTGTCAGAACAGCTGGCCATAGCAAGGACCCTCATGGTCCAAGTTGTCTCTCTTCCCAGTGCATTGAACCATTTGTGTAAATGCCACTAGAGATGTCCTGGGGAGATGCCGGGATTGGACTACAATGGGTAAAACCTTTCCCCCAATTCTCAGTCTTACCAAAACAGCTAACTCTAAGAAATGGCTGATAATTAAAAGGGACAGCTAATCATGTCATAAACTAACTGAGCCTCATTACCAAGATGCCATTAGTTTGTAATGACTGGAGAACAAGAATCATGGTTTTCATATTGTGTTTTTTCTAATGATTCACTGATCAGATAAGTATTGAATTTAAGGCATTTTTAGAGCTTGAAATGAAAAACTTCATTGGAAACAGCAAAAAGCAAATGGTGTTTGTGCCCAGGAGAAGGAGCTCAGTTAGACACAGCTGCATACCTTTCTCTAGTACCACAAGTTGGATTTGATTATGTCTGTGATTCGTTTTTTAAATGGCATATCCTTAACATCATGGTGCAACACCGAGCTTTTGACAACTATGAAGCAGTTCTTTGTCCTGGAAATGCCACCTTCTACTTCAGAAAATGAATAACAAACTAGAGTGCAATATTCTTAAGAACCAGAGAAAGGCAATGAGAATACTAACAGTATTGTAAAGATGATAATGATGCCAGAATGTCATAATTCTGAGATCGTATCACTATCAGATCTGTTTTTGTACTGGCTTAGAAGATAGCCCCTGGCATTAGCCACATCTGAATTTCAATTCTTAATTACTCTGTGAGATCAAAAAATTATTTTACGTTTTCTTTTTAAAAATTTGATAATAATATTTATCTTAAAGGACAGTTATGAAGATTAAATGAGATTTTATAGAGATTATGAAAGTAAATGTCTCACTACAATATGAGGCATATAATAAGCCCTTAATAGCTTATAGTTAAAAACAACAACAATTAAATGGAGTGAAGGATAAGGACATCTCACTGGGCTTTTCTGATTATCAGAAAAAATTATTGCATAATTTGAAAGATGTTAATTGAAATGCAAGATATTCAGAGATATCATCAAAAAACAAACAAACAAAAAACAAGAGACATCTGGCAAGGTTGTGGAGAAAAAGGAACCCTTGTACACTGTTGATGGGAGTGTTAGTTGTTACAGCCACTATGGAAAATAAAAGCAAAACATTATTTTAAAGAGATATCTGTACATCCCTCATGTTCATAGCAGCATTATTTATAATAGCCAAGACATGGAAATAATCTAAATGTCCATTGACAGATGAATGGATACAGAAGTGCTGATTATATATATCAGCATACAATTGTTTTTGTATCTACATGAGATGATGGTTGTTAACTAAAATTATTGTGGTAAAAATTATTGTGGTAATAATTTCATAAATCAGGTCATTATGTTCTATACCTTGGACTTACACAGTGTTGCATATTAATTATATCTCAAAAACTGGTTAAAAAATAAAATAGAGAAGCTATCAATCAAAAAAAAAGATATACAACTATTCAGGAATATTGTGATATCTTCGACATTATATGATACCTTAACACCTATATATGTGTTACTTTTAGTAACTTTTGTGGTGCTTTCTTGAGTTAGAAAATATAAATGATAAGGTCAAAATTGGCAATTAGTTCTCTATCTTTCTTTCAGTTTCCTGCTGATGATAAATGGCATCTAATCTACTAGGGCTGCTTGAACAAAATGAACCATCTCCAACCTTTCATCAGTCAAAAGCTAAATCTAAAAAGAGATGATTAAGCAGCTGAGCTTAGAATTTAAAGTGTGAACAGAAATTTCCAAGACTTGGCACCTAATGCCTCAGTATTATGATTTTTTTTAAAGGTTGCTGTTTGTATGAGGATGGAAGGCTAGTATTTCAACCTACTACTCCATATCAAGATTTTGTCCCCTAATCCTTCCACTGCTAGGAACTGCTTTTTCTGGGTGCTGGAAGTGGTGTTTTAAATCATTACCAGGCAGTTAACAAGGGAAACACAGGCGCCTGATGTCTGCCTGATTCACTGCTCTGTTAGTGGGAAATGTTGGCAGCAACAGAGCTGATGAAATCTTCATGGGGGAAGGAAGCACAATTGTGGAAGTCAGGAATCCTGGTTTATGTTCTGGGCCCTGCCACTCATGATTTCTGAGGCCCCTGCTTTGATTTCTGAGACCCCCCAGCTTTGTAAAGATTATTATTTAAAGACAGGAAATTACAGAGCTAGAGTCTCAGAAATCATGAGGGCAGGGCCCAGAACATAAACCAGGACTCCTCACTTCCACATCTGCATTTGAACATCAAGAAGGTGAAAATCACAACTATAGAAGGAATACACAACGTTAACATGGACAATGAAGCCATTGAAATTGTGAAATATTTTGCTTATAGTGGTTCAGTCATGCATTAGGTTCTGGGATTGTTCCTTTAGGTTAATATAACCAGTGAACCATTCCAAAATTCCAAAACCATTTTAAAATCCTAAGTACAGTTCCTTTATATGAATATAACCAGTGAGTCATTCTAAAATATAACTAACTATATGGACAATATACTCTTAGGATCAAAGTAGACTGAGATTGAGAGCAAATTTCTAATTACCAGCAAGTTTCCAAACATTGTAGTTATTTAAATTTTTTGTAAATTTTTTTTTTCTATAATGATGTTTCTTACCATTAAGTGGCTGGTTCTTCCAGTATCTGCTTAAATCCCACATTTCTAATAACCCCTACAGATTAAATAGTTCAGAATAATGAGTAATGGTGTGTTATACAATACTGATAACATTTTTTGGTGCCTAGGGTAGGTTTTCGGAATTCAACTAAACATAAATGTCTTTAGCTGAAATGCAGATGGATTTTCTTCACTCCAAGCCACTCATTGTTTAATGACACGCTATCACACCTTGTTAGATATCCTTCCTCTGACCTAGAGATTTGTATTCTTTCTGTCATCCTATCTGTCTGTATTAGACCAAAAGTGAGATCAACCCAGCCAGATATTGGCAGACAGATTTGAAGAATCACCTCCTATGAAAATGCTTTCTATGAGATATGGAAAGAATATCTCCTTATCTCCATCTCTGAGCATTTCCTTTATTCTAAGGTATAATAAGCTAAGTGTACTTGACTGGCATGAGCTGATGGCAATGAAATGCCAGTGCACAATCTAGGTAGACCCCGGATATCCTCAATTTTAACTCAGAGAGAAAACTTAGTCATAATCTGGTCTAACCTCCTCAAAAGAGTTCCAGAAAGGATAATGATTTGTTCAAGGACTCAAGGTGAATCAATGTGCCAGTCAGGAATGAAATACATATTCAAATTTCTTCAGCTATAAAGCAGGGATAATAATAACCCATCTCAGTGAAGAGATCTGATCATCATATGTTTTATTCGTAGCACTCTCACCTGTGGGACATTTTTTTTCAAATATTTCAACATAACTGTCAGGTTCCCTCAATAGGAGATTATACCTAAGTGCAAAATATGTACATTCCTAGCCCTGATTACCTGAGCCTCAATTTTTCATTGGTAAAAGATGCCTAATTTGAGTAATCTCATGTGACTTGAGAGTCATATAGCATAATATATATGAAAAACATTGTAAATTGTAAAGTGATATTTAAGTACGGGTTGGTGTTACGCCTGCAAGTACTTGTCTCAATGTTATCTCAAATGCCTTCAAGAGAATATTACTTGTCTGATTTTAAGTTTGGGGTACAATCAAGGAATTCATTTAGTTATCAGAAATAATGAACCTAAAAATATACTCCTATTGGATGTGGAAAGAGATGTTTTGACAGTCTAGTTAGAACAAAACAATAGTAATGTTGAGCCTTTTTTCAGCTAATGACTTCAATGAGCAATCCTATTGAAGGGTTTTGACATGTCTAATCTCCATTGGCCACCATGACGTAAAATCTGTCTGCTACAGATTACCAGAAAGTTGTTCTGAGACACAGAACCAGATAGTTTACTACTAAACTGGGATGGGGAAGGTAAAATGAGTTAATTGTCCCAAAATTATTTATATTGAATTTATTCCACATATTTTTTTTAATTTTTTTATTAGTTAAGGTATTACAAATGTGTCTTCATCCCCCCCCCTTAACTCCCACCCTCCCACCCACCCCACCCCCCCCTCCCCCACCCCCCTCCCCCGCACACTCATGCTCCCATCCCCCTGTTGTCCATGTCCATTGGTTTGGTTTATATACATGTATACAAGTCCTTCGGTTGATCTCTTCCCCTTACCCCCGTCCTCCCCTACTTTCCTTCTGGGGATTGATAGCCTGATCGCTGTTTCTCAGTCTTTGGATCTGTCCCTTTTCTTTTTTTTCTTTTCTTTTTTTTTAATTAAATCTTTATTGTTCAGATTATTACATTTGTTCCTCCTTTTTCCCCCCATAACTCCCCTCCTCCCAGTTCCCGCCCCACTCTCCGCCCTCACTCCCCACCCACTGTCCTCATCCATAGGTGCACGATTTTTGTCCAGTCTCTTCCCGCATCTCCCACACCCCTTTCCCCCCCAAGAATAGTCAGTCCATTCCCTTTCTATGTCCCTGATTCTATTATGATCACCAGATTATTTATTCACTTGATTCTTAGATTCACTTGTTGATAGATGCATATTTGTTGTTCATAATTTGTATCTTTACCTTTTTCTTCTTCTTCTTCTTCTTAAAGGATACCTTTCAGCATTTCATATAATAGTGGTTTGGTGGTGATGAACTCCTTTAGCTTTTCCTTATCTGTGAAGCTCTTTATCTGACCTTCAGTTCTGAATGATAGCTTTGCTGGATAAAGTAATCTTGGTTGTAGGTTCTTGGTATTCATCACTTTGAATATTTCTTGCCACTTCCTCCTGGCCTGCAAAGTTTCTGTTGAGAAATCAGCTGACAGTCGTATGGGTATTCCCTTGTAGGTAACTGAGTTTCTTTCTCTTGCTGCTTTTAAGAGTCTCTCTTTGTCTTTTGCTCTTGGCATTTTAATTATGATGTGTCTTGGTGTGGTCCTCTTTGGATTCCTTTTGTTTGGGGTTCTCTGCACTTCCTGGACTTGTAAGTCTATTTCTTTCACCAGGTGGGGGAAGTTTTCTGTCATTATTTCTTCAAATAGGTTTTCAATATCTTGCTCTCTCTCATCTTCTGGCACCCCTATAATTCTGATGTTGGTACGTTTGAAGCTGTCCCAGAGGCTCCTTACACTATCTTCGTATTTTCGGATTCTTTTTTCATTTTGCTTTTCCAGTTGGGTGTTTTTTGCTTCTTCGCGTTTCGAATCTTTGACTTGATTCTTGCGCTCCTCTGGTCTGCTGTTGGGTGTCTGTATAATATTCTTTATTTCAGTCAGTGTATGCTTAATTTCTAGTTGGTTCTTTATCACAACATCAAGGGTCTCATTAGATTTCTTGAGGATCTCACTACATTTATCGGCGGTCTCACCAGTCTTTTTGAGGGCCTTACTAAGTTTATCGGCAGCTTCTAGACAGTTCTTGAGAGACCTTAAAAGTGTGGTTTTGAGCTCTATATCTTCCATTTCTGACATTTGCATCCTGTTTCTTTGTCTCCGCATTTTTTTTATCTTTTCTTGGTGCACCCCCTAGTGGTCTTTGTGCAGAGTCTTGTTGTAGTTAAGCCTTGATTGTCGGCAATACCAGGGGTGATTTGACCTCCAGGCTAACTGGCTATGAGAGTCCGCTGTGTCTGCAGTGGGAGAGCTTCTGTGCTGGATCTCTAGGGCAGTGCTAATCTAGCCTTTGCCTGAGGCTATCCGGCAAATGGCTCTGCGCAGGTTTTGGGCGGGGTGGGTCCCCAGGGATCTACAGGGCGAGTTATGGCTGCTCTCAGTTCCGTCCCTAGGGGCTCTGCCTCTCAGAGTCCCAGCAACCGCTGCAAACCTCGGAGAGAAAGCTGCCTTCGAGTTCCCACCGAAGCCAGACAGTCCCGCTTCTCCCGTTTGAGTCTGGGTCCCCAGAGACTTGCCGGGATGTGGAGCTCAGAGTCTGAAACTCCCTCCCGATTGAAAAGAACAACCGCGCCCTCGCCGCCAGCCCACTCCGCACGCGCACTCCGCACCTGAGTATTTCACTTCAGCACTGCGCCTCCTCTGAGTCTGGGTATGATATTCTCTTTCCTCCTAGTTGTAGAATTTCCACTCAGCCAGCCTTCCTGTGGTTCTGGATGATGTCCGTTCTGTCCTTTAGTTATATCTCTGAAGTGGTTGTTCGAGGCAGCAATCTCCGGCGTTAACCTATGCCGCCATCTTGGTTTTTCTTATTTCACATATTAATAGAATTAGAATAATTATTAGTCTGTATATGATGAAAGTTCAAATATACTATTGTATTTTTTATATTTGTAAGATATAACTCAGATAATACTTACGTAAGTGGCTGGTTAGAGAAAATGTGCATTGAGAAAGTTGGACATTATTTGCTTTGGCTGGTTTCTTGCTAATCCAAACCTTAGGGAAGCTGATGGAAAGGAGCCTGACAGTAGTATAGTCTTGGGAGCTTGTCCAGGTGTGAGGCAATGATCTTTGGGAAATTTACTTTTATATGAAATTAATTGGCTCTGATGGATACTTTTAACCCTTGTTTCCAAAGACAATATAAATGGTTCCAATCATACTTTTTGTATAATGATCCTGATTACTAGTTATAATCATAAGGCATCACAAACGCTTTCTGGAATGAGGATGGATATAAACAAAGCATAGAGCAAGGAATATACAGTTTTCTTGATTCTTGCATTCACACTACATATACTTTCCACTCCTTGCTTCAAATTATATTTACTGAAAATTACAAATGCCTTCTGGTATGGAAACATTTATTGAATTCCTATTAGTTCAGAGTAGCAAGCTAAATAAAAAATTAACATTATGGAGACTATCAATAATCTTAATCAATTTTGGCCCCTAACAGTGACTCCATGGAAAGGTAACTGCTGATTGAACCAATTGAAACATCAGCTATCTTCCTCTGATTAGTATATGCTAAGGAGACAAAAGAGAGATGACAAAAACAGTAATCTTATTGGCCTTAGATTAGGCTGGTGCTCAAATCCTTTATCCAAATGAACTATATTTATCAACCTGTATTTTCTTAAGAAATCACAGCGTGACATAAAGACAAGAGATGAGTCATGGTCTTGCGTGGTGCTGAACCAACTGGCTTAAATCAGTATTCATGAGACAATAGCATTGGAAATGGCAAAGACATTCTTCTTATACATAAGTTAAACAGAAAGAAACTTTGATTCATAATTATGATTCAAAAGAACAAAAAAAAGTGCTTTTATATTGATTCTTTATATTCTGAATTCTATTGAATAGATGATTAAGCTTTATGTAGAACTTGTTTTAAATCTAAGGGAGGTAATTTTCTAGCAGCTCTAGAAAATTGTGCTATAAATTAGAAGTCCAGAAAGATTATATATTTGATTTTTACATTAAGTCCTTTTGTTAAAAACCCAAAGATACAAACACAAAGGCATCATTAAGCATAAAAAATATTTAGGCCAGGAGATGACAGTATTAATACAAAGAAGAAACCAGGCCAGTTGAAAAACAGCACTCATACAATGGTAGCTCATTAGGACATTGAAGCAGTCAGGTTTTAAAATAAAGATCTAAAACAGAAACTAGGCCAGTTGACTCACAGTGGGACAAAGATTATAAGGACAAGCTCCTTCCACAAGAGGAACAATTTGGCTCTATTTCCTTTTATAATAAACAAGCAAAAGAGGTTGCACAGAGTCACAACTGGAGAAAAATTTGATTTCTGAAGTTGCAAGGATTAAAATTATAGGAGGCCTTAAGTAAATTCAACAAATGGCATCATATGTATAGAGTATTTGGCATTCTTTGACTGACTGCCCAACATTCAATTCCAATAGTACTACAATTTCTTTTTGAAGGGTTATCTCTTTTTCCCTCATTTTATGTCTTTTGATAGGAGGATAATTCCTTCTATATGCCTCCACCTATAGAGCATTCTTCTTCCTTGTGTTTCAATGGAATGGGGACATGGAGATGCTCTTGTTAGCAGAAATTGGTGAGTAGGACATGGTTTTTGTATGTGGCACCCTTTGATGTAAATCAATGTGATCATCTTCTCTAAAAGCCTTTTTTTTTTTCTTCTTTTCATTTTTCTAGGATCCATATCCAACTTCTGCTGGCAAAAGTATCTCCCAGTGGTTCTCTTATCACCTCTAGTTACCTGTAATCCATGGTTGACTCATCATTGTTGCAACTTCAGAGTGGTGAGACCTCCTATCTCCCTATTTAAACCTTTGAAGTCATCTAACCATCTATCGAACAATGTCAAATAATGTATCTTCTAATTTACATTGGTTATCTTTTAGCCAAATCATCAGTCATTAAAATTTCTCTCTTTGTAGTTAATAATAATATTGATAATAAAATGCCCTAGCCAGTTTGGCTCCGTGGATGGAGCGTTGGCCTGCGGACTGAAGGGTCCCAGGTTTGATTCTGGTCAAGGGCATGTACCTTGGTTGCAGGCACATCCCCAGTGGGGGCTGTGCAGGAGGCAGCTGATGATGTTTCTCTCATTGATGTTTCCTGCTCTCTATCCCTCTCCCTTCCTCTCTGTAAAAAAAAAAAAAATCAATAAAATACATTTAAAAAAATAACTAGTCAGAAGTGGGTGCTACACCAGTTTTTCTCTGCTGTCTTAGTTGGGAGAAAGGTATCCAAACTGGAGAAAGAATTGTAGTATGTTCCAATTTCTTCATAAGGAGAAAGTTTTCTACCTTAGAGACTTATTGATGATTTAATTTTAAGCAAGTTATTGCTTTTACAATAGGATCCAAAACATTACAGTATTGCCAATTGGAATACATAAGTATGGGAAAAGATTAGTTGACTCCAACCTTTAAGTGTGACAGACCCAATGTTGTTCATTCTCAAGACCATGTGACTGACTTAGTAAATGATCCCTAAGCCTGTGGCTTGACAGATGCATTTATAAGGAATTCCACATTATCTTGAAAGCTAAGAATAACTAAAGTATTCACTTCTACATAAATAAGTGCCCAAGATCTATAACTAAACCGTGTTCATGGTTGTTCCCTCATAATTATTTTAAAATGTAAAGAAATATTTTTAATCCCTTGGGAAGTGAAAGTGGGGATCAGAATTGAATCTCTTCATCAGCAGGTTGTTTAGATGGTCACTACTTGACTTGTTTTGGGGAGAAAAGAGATAAAAGGAGTTAGAGTGATTTCCTTTTTTATCATAAGCCTAAGATAGTATAAAGAATAAAATTTAATTTCATGTATATTTTTCTCCCCCAAATACATAATAATCAAGTCCCCCTACCCCCCCCCCCCGCCACTCCCATGTAGAATGACTGTTATATGAGTAGGAATCAATGAAAACCTTGCTGAACAGAATTATTTGTTGGTTAAAATGTGTTGTTATGCCTAACTGGTTTGGCCCAGTGGATAGAGCATCAGCCTGCAGACTCAAGGGTCCCAGGTTTGATTCCGGTCAAGGGCATGTACTTTGGTTGTGGGCACATCCCCAGTAGGGAGTGTGCAGGAGGCAGCTGATCGATGTTTCTCTCTCATCGATGTTTCTAACTCTCTATCCCTCCCTTCCTCTCTGTAAAAAATCAATAAAATATATATTTAAAAATGTGTTGTTAAATGAGTCAACAAAGCAATATTTTTTTGCATGGTCCCTTTATTTGTGAAAATTGCACTTTTTTTTTACAGATTATATTTTGCAATCATATTTAATTATACTTACACTTCAGTATTCTTTTTCTGTTTCATGTATTAATACCTCTTCTTTCTAGAAAATATGGTAACAAGATGGAAATTACTTTGTTTGGTGACCTCCAAGTATTAAAAGGGATCTGATGATGTTAAAACTTGATATTAGTATGCTACCATTTCTTTTCATAAGTTAGTTTTTATATAGTAGTTGGGACCTGTTCACTTTTTTCTATCATAGCAAATAAAAGAATGACATAAGCAGTAGAAATAAACACAGGTTTGGCATTAGAAAAGAGAAATTAAATCATACCTCTGGCACTTGTTAATGTGTAAGCTTTAAAAATAAACTTAAATTCTCTCTATTCTGTTTTCTTCATTTGGAGAATGGAAGTAGACCATAGACCAGCCGTGGGCAAACTACAACACAGATCCGGCAGTTTGAAATGAATAAAACTAAAAAAAAAAAAAGACCGTACCGTCTAATGTAATGATGTTTACTTTGAATTTATATTAGTTCACACAAACACTCCTTCCATGCTTTTGTTCCGGCCCTCCAGTCCAGTTTAAGAACCCATTGTGGCCCTCAAGTCAAAAAGTTTGCCCACCCCTGCTAGACCCTGCCTAATAGAGAGATATGTTATTTGAACTCAGATACCATAATAAAAGTGAAAAATTTGGAAACTAGAAAACACAAATAAATATCATGTGGTTTTATTATTATAACACAGGTTACCTTCCAAAGGTTCATTTGTTTTCAGTTAGTTGTTGCTGGGAGCAAATTCCAGTAGTTAGCATAATAAATGGGAGAAGTTCATCAGAAGGCTGATGGACACCTTCAGCAGGGCTGAAGATCTGCATATTATTGCCTGCTGCCAGACAGCTGAGGGCAGTTTCTCCAACCTGATGGTCCTTTATTGTTTACTAAACCTTATCTTTGATATGTATATCTGCTTTGCTAAAGGGCACAATGTGGGAATAAAAAGTCCTGGGTCCAGCGATTCAGGGATCCCACTTCACTAGAAAGTGGAGCCTCCCCTGGCTCCCCCATGCCTCTCAAATTTATATTTCATATCTAATGTCTAGCTATTAATTTGCATCGCAGCCCCTTCTACAGATTCCTGAACGCTTGCAGATGCAGAAAGACCCTAGCAGTTGTTTAACACAATGACAGTATTTTATAGAAAATTAAATACAGAAAAGATGCTCAAATTTATTCAGGTGGTAGAGCACCAGGAAGACAGAGTGCTTTATGTAAAACACCATGAAATGCTGACATATTTAATTCTCTCATAGAAAATGGTAATATTCAACTAATGGAAAACGAATTAAATATAGTATTTAATATCAAATCACAACCAAAAGCACATGTGTGTCCATGAAATAGTTTTTCCATTTACATGACGGGTTCTTTGTTCAATCACCTTGTTATCTGCTAGGCTTAATTGAAGATAAAAAGCAATGGTTGGCAAAGATTCAAGCTATATTAATGGAAAAATTTTAAATCAAGAATATAAGTAAATTGTTCTATTCCATCTCCCTCCTCCATCTCTCCATAGCCCCATAAATGAGACAGGACTAATTGTGAATCACCAGTCATGTGAGAGAAGATATTGAAAACCACCAATATAAAGGGTGATTCTGGGGAGAAACTAAGATGGCGGCATAGATAAACACCGGGAAATCGCTGTCTCCCACAACAACTTCAAAAAAAACAACATAAAGACAAAACGAACAGCATCCAGAACTACAGGAAAGCTGGCTGAGTGGAAATTCCACAACTAGAAGGAAAGAAAACCACACTGAGAGCCAGAGGAGCTGCGGAAGTAAAGTGCAAAGGTACGGAGGCTCGCGCGTGCGCGGAAAGGGGCTGGTACCTGAGGACGCGGCTGTCTTTTTAAATTGAGAGGGAGTCACAAGCTCCCGACTGCTCTGAACTCCAGTTCTGGGAAGTCTCTGGGGACCCAGGACTCATACGGGGAGAAACTGGGCTGTCTGGCAGCGGGCAGAACTCGGAACTGGAGGGCGGCTTTCCCTCAGAGGTGCTTGCAGCAATTACCGGGACACTGAGACGCGCGGCCCCTTAGGGCAGGGCTGGGAATCTGCCATAGCTGCTTGCTCTGCCCTTTGATTCCCTGAGACCCCGCCCCACCCAGGCTGCGGCAGAGGCTTTTGCATATGAATGCCCCGGCCCTTTGCAACCTGAAAATTACCTAACAAACTGCAGCGGGGCCACAGACCCAGAACTTCCAAGAGAAGGCCCAAGGCCCCACAGCAGCTTTCATTGCTTCACAGCTGGGCCTCATCAGGGTACCTCCAAACTCCAAAAAAGGAAGGGGAATCTGCAGTTCTCTTCGTAGCTCCTGATGTGTAACCTCAGGCAGAGGCTAAATTAGCACCTCCTTAGATCCAAGAGCCAGTGTACCCAGTGGTCAGAGGGGGACCATCCAGATTACAACTCCTCAGATCCATAAGGGACACACTCAGGGTGCAGACTCAGTGAGCACCAAATCCCCACTGAAGCAAGTCTTGCCCCAGAAGGGGGTCTTCAGCACAGAAGTTCTCCCACTGCAGACACAGCTGATTCTCACTGCCAATTGGCCTGGAGGTCAATTCCTCCCAGTGATCCTACAACAATCAAGGCATAACTACAACAAGACTGTGCACAAAGCCCACAAGGGGGTGCACCAAGAGTGTCCACCTCAGGTAACTGGTGAGGCTGAGCCACTGGGCCCTACAGGACACCTAGCACACAAAACCACTCTACCAACACAGGGAAGCATAAAAAATGCGGAGACAAAGAAACAGGTCACAAATGACAGAAATGGAGGAAAGCAAACGACTGGATATAGAGTTCAAGGCCACGTTTATAAGGTTTTTCAAGAATTTTATGGAAACCGCCGATAAATTTAGTGAGGCCCTCGATAAATCTAGTGAGACTCTCGAGGATATGAAAAAGGACCAACTAGAAATTAAGCATATACTGACTGAAATAAAGAATAATATACAGAGATCCAACAGCAAACAAGAGGATCCCAAGAATCAAGTCAAAGATTTGAAATACAAAGAAACAAAAAAGACCCAACCGAAAAAGAAAAAAGAAAAAAGATTCCAAAAATATGAAGATAGTGTAAGGAGCCTCTGGGACAACTTCAAATGTACCAACATCAGAATTATAGGGGTACCAGAAGAAGAGAGAGGGCAAGATATTGAAAACCTATTTGAAGAAATAATGACAGAAAACTTCCCCTACCTGGTGAAAGAAAGAGACTTACAAGTCCAGGAAGTGCAGAGAACCCCAAACAAAAGGAACCCAAAGAGGACCACACCAAGACACATCATAATTAAAATGCCAAGAGCAAAAGACAAAGAGAGAATCTTAAAAGCAGCAAGAGAAAGACAGTCAGTTACCTACAAGGGAGTACCCATACGACTGTCAGCTGATTTCTCAACAGAAACCATGCAAGCCAGAAGAGAGTGGCAAGAAATATTCAAAGTGATGAACAGCAAGAACCTACAACCAAGATTACTTTATCCAGCAAAGCTATCATTCAGAATAGAAGGTCAGATAAAGAGCTTCACAGATAAGAAAAAGCTAAAGGAGTTCATCACCACCAAACCAGCATTATATGAAATGCTGAAAGGTATTCTTTAAGAAGAGGAAAAAGAAAAAGGAACTCTTACCATTTGTCACAGCATGGATGGAACTGGAGAGCGGATAAATACCACATGATCTCACTCATTTGTGGAATATAATGAACAACATAAACTGATGAACAAGGACTGATCCAGAGACGGAGAGGCATTGATTGGACTGTCGGGCCTTGGAGGGAAGGTAGGGGAAGGTGGGGGTAAGGGGGAAAGATCAACCAAAGGACTTATATGCAAGCATATAAGCCTAAACAATGGACACGGACAAGGGTGGGGGGGTGAGGGCATGAGCGGGGGGGGGGGGGGGTTAGAGGGTAACGTGGGGATAAGGACACATATGCAATATCTTAATCAATAAAAAATATATTAAAAAAAATAAAAAAGGGTGATTCTGTATCCAAGTCAGCCCACAAACATGTATTCAATCCAGAATGTGATTGTTCTAAAAGCAATAACAACACAGGTCATTTTATAAACCCAGTGTTTTTAGATTAGAAAATGCTGTTTTTTAAAATGATGATGAAGATAAATTCTAATCATCTTTATGGGTACTTTTAGGATTAAAGAAAAGCAGCTTATAAAGCTCTCCTTACATACTAATGAAAAACACTGAGATTGAAAGCCCCAAGAGAGATTCTATTGTTGTCCTTGTTACAAAGAAATATTCTTACTAGTCCAGTGAAGACCTGGTTAATATAAAAAATACACCGTGTCTCTTCTTTCCTCTTTCCCTATTTCATCATCATCTAACACTTAAACCTGAAATCACTTATCCAAATAATTCACTGAAACAGAAGAGTCAGACTCACAAATATATCCTTGACTTAGGACAATTTGATAATCTAGACTCTATCTTCTACTGACACATACCAATTAAATACTAAATCATGGAAGTGAGAAGTCAAATTGTTTTATTAGGATTATTTCCGTTTCTATGGTTTGTGCATGAATTTCTCATAAAGCTCTACCATATTCTCCTCATAACTTCAATTTGTCACTCATGCAAAGGTTATAAAGCCCAGTACAGGATACTGAATTCTGACTCCAATTCCATACCATTGGACAAATAACTCAAAGCTGTGAGTGTTGACTTCCTTATTTTTAAAATAAGAGGATGAGACTTAGAGACTTCATCACAGTGAGCCAGACCTATGCTCTGTCTTATATAACCACAGAGCCCTGGTCCTGGAAGAGCTTAGATCTCCTTTCATCTATTGTCCCAACTTTCCTAAATAATCTGCTATTCATGTATCATTCATGAATTTATCTAATTATAATAGACACTAGGCATTTGTGACTTTAGTGTGAGATGGCCAGTCACTGGTAATGTGAAATTTACAACAACTTTAAAAAAATATCTTATCAGATAGTGATGAGAAGAACAATAAAAGTGGTAACCTAGTCATGGACAAATATAGTCATGTTGCTTTCCCCTACATCAACCTATTTAGGAGCTATCAGCAGGATGACTGGCTCTCCTGTGACTTTTTTCAGATGGAAACAAAAGGAGATTAAGAATAGCAAGTTTCTGCCTTAACCGGTTTGGCTCAATGGATAGAGCGTCAGCCTGGGGACTCAAGGGTCCCAGGTTCGATTCCGGTCAAGGGCATGTACTTTGGTTGTGGGCACATCCCCAGTAGGGAGTGTGCAGGAGGCAGCTGATCGATGTTTCTCTCTCATCGATGTTTCTAACTCTCTATCCCTTTCCCCTCCTCTCTGTAAAAAATCAATAAAATATATTAAAAAAAATAATAGCAAGTTTCAAAATATGGCTATGATATAGCATAAGAAGCTAAGTGTTCAAGATTGAATTATTGTTTCAAATTCTTCATGCCTACTCTGCATCAGAATTACATATACATCCATGTGACTCTGCAGTACCACACACTAGTGTACTAGGGATTTCTTTTCCCAGCCAATGATGTTGGGTTGGATTTTGTGACTTACTTTACTTAATGGAATGTGGTTAGAAGTGATAATGCCAGTCCCAGGCCTAGAAACACCAATCAGAAAGGATATATGCACCCCTATGTTCATAGCAACACAATGTACCATAGCTAAGATTTGGAAACAGCCTAAGTGCCCATCAGCAAATGAGTGGATTAAAAAAACCGTGGTACATCTACATAATGGAGTACTATGCTGCGGTAAAAAAGAAGGAATTCTTACCATTTGCAACAGCATGGATGGAACTGGAGAGCATTATGCTAAGTGAATTAAGCCAGTCAGAGAAAGATAAATATCACATGATCTCACTCATTTGTGGAATATAATGAACAACATAAACTGATGAACAATAACAGATCCAGAGACAGAGAAGCATAGATCAGACTGTCAAACCTCAGAGGGAAGGTAGAGGAAGGTGGGGGTAAGGGGGAGAGGTCAACCAAAGGACTTATATGCATGCATATAAACCTAAGCAATGGACACAGACAACAGAGAGGAAGGGATAAGGATAGAGAGTTAGAAACATCAATGAGAGAGAAACATTGATAAGCTGCCTCCTACACAACCCCTACTGGGAATGTGCCCTCAACCAAGGTACATGCCCTTGACTAGAATCGAACCTGGGACCCCTCAGTCAGCAGGCCGACTCTCTATCCACTGAGCCAAACCAGTTAGGGCATAAAAGAGAGAATTTAATGGGTAGTATATAAGACTAGGAAAACACACAAATAGCTTTGTAATTATGTTATTTGAAACTCTTGAAGTACAGAACAAAATAGCTAAAAGAAGTGATAATAAATACTAACAAAAAAAGAGTAGAAAGAGTATGTGAAGCAATTCTTCCTTCAGACATAAACAGGTAATATTTGACTTTAGAAATTATGTGCCTGTATTATTTTTAAAGTACATTTTAAAAACAAAGATAAAAGCAATTGCTAGGCTTCTATTGGGGACAACTTTCTTTCACTGGAATATTTTGTTTGAGCCCAAATTTGTAATTTAAACATTCCAACAACCTATGTTTTCAACAATTAAAAACTTCACTTTGGGAAACAGTTTCTATTTCAGAAGGGCTGGTATGATAGCCAATAAACTGGATCATCCTTAAAAGCAGTCAAGAGCCCTAACTGGTTTGGCTCGGTGGATAGAGCGTCAGCCTGCGGACTGAAGGGTCCCAGGTTCAATTCTAGTCAAGGGCATGTACCTTGGTTGTGGGCACATCCCCAGTAGGGGATGATCAATGTTTCTCTCTCATCGATGTTTCTAACTCTCTATCCTCCTCCCTTCCTCTCTGTAAAAAATCAATAAAATATATATATTTTTTAAAAAGCAGTCAAGAAACCTGCCAGAGAAAAACTGCTGTCAGCAGTCAAACCCTGAAGCTCATACTACTTCCTTGGCCAGCTCTAATTTTCTCTCTTTTTTTTTTTTTAACCACACCCTGGGAATTTAGTACAACTTGTTCCCTCACTGCCACCACCCACTTGTCCACGTATGTCCCACCAACACCCACAACTGCTGTGAGACATAGAAACCTCTTCCAGCTTCTTGTCTCCCTGCTGTCTCTGAATTGAGCAAGCAAACCCTTTTTGGTTTGTTTTGAGATTTTTATATCTCCCTTCTACAGGGAGCGACAAAAATAACAAATGTCAGGCAAATGCCTGGGCTCTAAGCATCTCACAGAGTAAGTTCCAGCCCATGTTATCTTGGTGTTCATTAAACAGAAACAAAACTAGGCTTGTTCTCCTACCACTTCCCAAGTTCACCTTCTGAGAAGGTCCTAAGGCTGCCTTCCCTGAAAACTCTTCAGTAAATTTGTGTCATTCTCAGTTTTATCATGAAATGAATGAACTCTTATCATTTAACACCTATTAAGGTATTCGTGTGCTTCCAAGCACACTGATCCCCTGACTGTCACTAAAACACATCAGACACCCTCCCACTACAGGGTCCTCTCTACCTGGACCACTCCTCTCATGGATGTCCACTTGGCACAAAATCTCACTTCCTTCAGATCTTTTTTCAACCTTCCTCTTGTGCATGAGGTCTTTCCTGACTACTCTATTTAAAATTGCAACTCTCTCTGAGCACTCCTTAGACCCCACTCTGCCTCACATGTCCCCATAACACTTCCAGCCACTTAAAATACTCTATTTCAATTATTTGTTTATAGCCCGGCTTTCCCTTCTAAAAGGAAAACTCATAACAACAGGAAATTTTGTGTTTTGTATCCCAAGTGCCTAGAACAATTTCTGGCATATAAATTCAGTAAATATTTTTTGAATGAGTGAAATAATATCAATTAACAATAGATCTTAAGGCCAGGTCCAGTGAATAGTGTAACTTTTTGAGTATTTTCAATAAATAAGACTATAAATGTGAGAAATGCCTTAGATTAATTCAAAATATGAATACTTTTCATGTCAGGTCCAAATATTGAGGGTATTTGCCATATTTACAAGAGGGTAAAGGCCTATATTTTTTGGGTGACCATTGAAGGTAGAGGACATATTTGAATATAAAAATATAGTCTCAAGTTGCCTCAAAGAGCAATATGATTCATTGCAAACCACAAGTCTTGGAAGTGGAAGGTGAGAGAGTGTGAGGAGTGAGGTAGAAGCCAAGTAGCTGGCACCAGATTCCAGGTAGTTGTCTCAGCCATGTGCAATGTCTTCAGTATTTAACATGGAGTGATTTGGTCAGTTTTGTGTTTTACAAAGAAATCTCCTTTCTGGAAGGAGGGGGGAGGGAGTGAATTGGGAAGGTTTGGAACATTTACTAGACCAATCATGTGATCATCACAGTCTAGCTGTAAGATGACCTGAACTGAGACATTGATAGTGGGATAGAGAGGAGGGTACTGAGACCTAGGTGTTCAGCAAGTCAAATCCTCAGATATTTCTGGTGGGATTTAAAAATGACACACTGACTATGAAAAACTGTCCAGCAGTTCTTCACAATGTTAAGCTTAGCACTACTCTATGACCTAGAAATTCCACTCCTGGGCATCCACCCAATGGAATTAAAGCATATGTCCACACAAAAACTGGTACATGAATGTTCACCATAATAGCCCTGAAGTGGAAACTGCCCAAATGTCTATCAACTGATGAGTGGATAAACCAACTGGGAAATATCCATACATTGGCATAGTATTTGGCCATGAAAAGGAATAAAGTACTAATATATGCTTGATACATTTTGCTAAGTAAAAGAAGTCAGCTACAAAAGATGACATATTGTATGATTTCATTTACATAAAATATATAGAATAGGCAAATCCAGAGACTCATAAAATAGATTAATGGTTCCCAGTCACTAGGGGGAAGAAGTATAGGAAGTAACTGCTTATGGATATGGAATTTCCTTTTGGGGAAATAAAAGTGTTCTGGATAGAGCATGGTGATGTTGTTCAACTCTACAATACACTAAAAGCTACTGAATTGTACACTTCAAAGGGGTAACTTTACAGCATATAAATTATATCTCAATAAAGTTGTTTAAAAGGTACAGACTTTGGGAGCATATTAAATGTGGAGGATGAAAGCCAGGGTGGAGTAAAAGAAACTTGAGCCTTTCAGTTTGTATAACTGATTATTAAAGGATGATGCTTTTTTTTCCCAAAGAAACTTTAGGAATAAAAGGGGGATAGGAGGGAGATGCCAAGAAACAAATAGACAACTGGATGAAGTAGGCCCGTGGGAAGCAAATCTGTGAATGCAGGGAACAGGGGAACCTCCTTTGTTTTGTTAAAATAATTTTAAAAGTTAGTTCAAGAGGGGTATAAATGATGAAGAGTACAATGCTCTTTAAAAATATCATCAAATGAGTCAAATTTGCTTAAGAAGACAAGTACAAATTGTCCAACCAAGAAATATAAAAATAGAGTAACAAAAAAAGGCACTTAGCAGGAACAGGTTTGAAATGGTTAGCACTTCAGCACAGAGAATTATTTTGGCCCATGGAACTCAGTTTATATTTTTTGATATTCCACTGAATAAACTGGATTGCCAAAATTAAAAAAATGAGTTAAGCAAAATCTGATCTTTGAAGACTTTATGGGTTAGAGACATGGAAGAAATATACTGACAAAAACATACAAATCTTATGTATTTGGTGTCGATACTATCAACTCTGGAAGCTGATAAAAGTACAGGTACTTTGTATAAAATTGACATCAAAGTCCATGGTTGCCTCTGCTGCCTGTTCCTAACTCAGCTCACTGCTATTTTTCTTTGTATTTTTTGTTTCCCTTTTTTATTTTATTTTGCTATTATAGTTGACATTCAATATTATATTAGTTTCAGATATATGACATGGTGGTTAGACATTTATGTAACTTACAAAATGATTTCCCATTGATTCTAGTACCCACCTGGCACTATACATGGTTATTACAATATCACTGACAGTAGTTCACTGCTATTTGCATCTCTGCAGGGATGGAGCAAAGGGGTTTGAGCTCAGCCTCTCTCCAGTTCTGGGCTCTGAAGCCAATCCCTCCTTCATATTCAGATGGTGACTTTGAGTACCAGTATCGCCCCTCAATTCCTTATAGCACAGGATTATTTGTGTCAGAAGTTGGAGATGACATTCCTATTTGGGGGCAAGAAATTGTGCCCCCTTCCACTGAAGTGAACTGTGTCATGTACTACATCTCAATCCATATGAGAGAACCAGATGACTTCAAACCATTGCTCTATGTACTGAAGACCTATTTTAAAGCAATATTAGCAGTTGTTACTGCTTAGGTATCCACTGTGTGTGACGTAGAACATAAAACCGAACTTCAGTTACCCAACCTGTGCAAGCCCCATGGCTGGTAAGAAGTACAATCAGAATTGGACACAGAGACACTCATAACGAAATCATACTATTTTCACTGCATCAAGCTGTTTCTATACTGGGAATTCCCTTCAGTAATAATAAACATCTTGGTTTCCCCAGCATATTTTTACCAGAACATTATACCAAAATAGTACTGTTATTCTACTAGAAAACCCACAGTGCTCCATGCTGCCCAGAAACACACTATTAGGTCCACAGCCCATTAACACTGCTGCCTCTAAGCATTGTAGCACCCAGACCATCTAAAACAGAATTCCATCCAGAGATGGATCTCATCCATCTTTAGAGAAACAGTTTTCTTTTCTTTCCCAGCTGCCCTGCAACAGCCCCGTCTCGCATGTCTAACACCCTTGATGTTTGGCAAATGGCTGGTAGAGCCAAATTGATGTTTCACTTAGGGATTATTTTACTCAGAGGCATTTGAACTCAACTTTGTGACTTCAGGAGACATGGAACACAAAGAAGATAACTTGAAGCAACACCTGATTAACGCTGAATAATTCAGAATTAGTTAAAGTGTATTTTAAGCAGAATGTCTAAGCTAACACATTCAGAATATGAGCCGTATGATTACACAGGGGGAAAAAATAGGAGTTTTTAAGTTCAAACAGATTTAGAATCAGCATTTGAATTGTAGCAACACTTCACAGCCTTCTCACTTCCTTTGTCTCCCACAGATGTATTTCCTTCCAAATCCTTATATTTTAATGTTTCTTTATGATAGTACTTATTTTAAGCTGTCCTATCAAGCACTCGCTTCTCATTTCTTCACATCAACAGAGAGGTGTGTGTAGCACAACCTTACAGAGTTAAGGGTGGGACCAGAGGCAGAGTGAGTGGCCATTTCTAGTAACAGGAGGTTGTGCAAAAGAAATGCAGTTCTAGAAATGTGAGTGGAAGACTGGGAAAGCAACAGGGTGATGTCACCCAAAAAAAGTCGTGGCCCCATGAAGCCTGTCTCTGTCTCTGAAAGGCTTTACATACAAAGAGCTACCATCACGCAAGTAATAATAATAAAGGTGACCACGTATATGGGGGGTCAAAATGAGGTTCACAGTTGTGAGTATGGGAAATTGAGTTTATTCTTACAGTATTACTTATTATTATGTATTATTTTCAATACGAACAACTGTAAACCTACTTTTGCCCTACCCTATATATAAATATATATTTATAAATGTATATACTTTAAAAATGTTTTTATTGATTTTAGAGAGAGAGGAACGGAGAAGGATAGAGAGATAGAAGTGATGAGAGAGAAATGTCCATTCAGTTGCCTCCTGCACACCCCCTACTGAATCAAGCCCACAACCTGGGCATGCCCTGCCCAGGAATCAAATCCAGGACCTCTTGGTTTATGGGTTGACACTCAACTACTGAACTACACCAGCCAGGCTACATATTTACTTTTTTTAAAATAATGACAAAGGGGACTAATTTGTAATCCATAACAATACTAAGATACTGCCCACTTTTCACGTTATTTTTCATTCTAGAATCCTCTCATCTCTTTCAACTGTACAAACACCTCGATTTCTCCCACTGTTAATTTATAACTCCCCTCCCAATACCCAAAGTGCTTGTCAAATGGTGCTTGCTCTTTATTTTATTTCACTTCCCTCTCCCTTTCTAATCCTCTGTTTCTCCCTTTTCCTATTGTCCTCCACTTGCATCACTTGTCTACTACAGAAAATGCCTGTGATTCCTCAAGGCCTGGGGATAAAGTTCTTACTCCGTGGGAGCTGCCAAGGCTTGAGATGCCTGACACTGTGGGTAGGTCTGCTTTATCCTTTCTATCTAATGAGCAAGGCTTTGTCTGCATAGAATCAATAACTCAGGTACTTCCCATAAAACATTACAGAGTGCCCACTTATGCTGTATAGAAATGAAGTTCAAAGTCGCTTCATTCATGTGATTGCCTGAATTCATAGCTCAATTATCTGGTTTGAAGCAGAGTGGGACCTCGAGTGAGAAATGTACCTGAATATGATTATAGAAGCTGAAGCTTTTCCTACATTTTCTGGTAACCCAACTTAGCCAAACCTAATATGAAAAAACTCAGTAATGAGGTGAATTGAGACTGAAACCACACATTTTACCCCAGTTATGAGCTCATAATCTTCCAATCTGTTAAAGTATTAATAAATCCATTAAAAATATCTCACATATGTTAAAATAATATTATAGAAGCTGATGAATATGACTAGGAACTTACTTCGCAACTGTGGTCAGGCCCTGAGGCAAGTAGGATAAAATCATTATGGTGAACAGATGAGCCATCTGTTAGTTGTGCAGACTTGGGCAATTAATTTCTCTGAGTATTCATTTCTTTAACTTTAAAATGAGGGATTAGATAATCTGGTCTTTTTAGCTCTCACATTTTATGACTTTAAGTTATCTAAATTGTTTTCATCTCTTATTTTCATGTCATCTTTGATAAACTTCTAAAGTTTTCCTAATTCTTTTTCTCTATATTTTGATTTTAAGAGACAAAGAGAATCAAATCTGCATTTATTATGCCAGAGAGACCCACAGACAACTCTGAGATCAATATTATTATCCCAAATGACTTTAACAAGTGCTGATTTCTCTTACTATTTTTTCTGGACTATTTCTAGCTTTTTATATTTCCAATACAATTTAATTATGAAGCACCTGACATTTTCTAAGCCTTTGAAGGTTATCTTTTCTGTCTGTGTTTGTCTTGAAGAGTTATTTTTGTTTTCATTAGGTGTTCATGTGACTCACTTAAAGGCTTGTTGTTGGCATTACCAACATCTTAACTTTGTATGTTTATGAGGCCTCTTTCAAAGAATTTGACTATATCATCTCTAGACTGATAGATGTGGTTGTTAAAATGCTGAAATTCTAAAATTAAACCTTAGTAAGATTTATAATACAATTATTTAACCCAAAAAGTGAGACTTCTAATGTGCCTCACTATACTATATTAATAGATTATACTGTATTAATAGATTAAAATGTAAAATTACTGACACTGCTCTCCTCTCAACCCTCTCTGATGTGGAGAAACCTTGATGAAAAGTTGTCGCTCACAGTTGACCAAAGAGAAGCAACAATATTATGCACATCATTTGTTAACCAATTATTTTAAAGAATTATTAATTTTCCCTTCATAGTAGCAAAATAAAGGATTTCTTGACTCTCTAGTCACAAGGATTGAATCAGTGTGAACCATATATTCATGCTTGTTGTGGTCTGACCAGTAATTCCACTTACACAAAATCTTGCTTTATATTTGACATTAGAATTCAACCAGGTGCCAGAAAAATAGAAAGGATATTTTAAGGCTTTGGGGGGTCTTAGCCAATTTGCAAAATGGGTTTTGATGCTCTCCTATTTATGGGACCCTACTTTTTTTGTGTTCAGTACTCTTCCATGATATAGAAATGACATTGGCTGCCTGTAGTAGATTTCCAAAATGACCTCAAAGTCTGTCCTTGCCTCTATCCTTACGCTTTGTGATGTGACTTTGCTGCTCCTTCCATCTAGTGGTGAACTCTATTCCTTCAATCCTTGAACCTGGGCTGACCTGTGACTCACTTTTACCAAAGGGATGTTCTGGAAGCAACATTGTTCCAGTGCTCTAGAACCAAATATAGGTTTCATGCTTCCACTTGTTCTTGGACTACTGTGTGCCTCATTTGAACACACTTGGGCTAGCCTGCTCTAGGGTGAGTATTCCTATGGAGAATTTAGCCCAATTGTTCCAGCCAAGGCCCTAGAAATGTGACCTAAAGCAGCAGAAAATGTCCACAACTAGACTAGACCAGAAGAATCACCCAGATGAATTCAATGTACTTTGTCACCCATAGAAATATGACCTCAGCTAATGGTTGTTTTTTCATGCTTATAAGTGTCACACTTATAGGTGTCACACAGATCTTCTCCCAAAGTTTATTTCATCTACAGCTTCCCATTATACAAATTTATAGTTCATATTCTTTGACAACACTAACTCTCTGAATAGG
Source organism: Myotis nattereri (assembly GCF_964212035.1). Classification (NCBI taxonomy): domain Eukaryota; kingdom Metazoa; phylum Chordata; class Mammalia; order Chiroptera; family Vespertilionidae; genus Myotis; species Myotis nattereri. The sequence goes on along the minus strand of NC_138082.1, from coordinate 25,720,314 downwards.
TTAAAAACCAACCAACCAAACAAAAAACCTAAGCAGGTAAACTAAATTCCTGTAAGATGTTAATGACTCTCTTAGAGACAAGTGCATTTAAAAATGGAACTTGCTCAAATTAATCTTCATTGTTAGAATTTAGGGATGGCACCTAGATCATCCCTTCTTCATTAAAAACACTTCTAGGACAGTGATAAGTGAGAAATAGAAGATACTGGCATCTCTGCCATCTTAGTTCTTATTTCCCTTCATATTTACCTTCTCTTTTAGAGAAGGTAAAGGATTTTTACCTCCTATGACCCCTTTCACACTTTTTGAAGCTAAAGCATCCTCTCTAACCAGTGCATTAGTTTTTAATGAAACAAGTCTTAAGTTTTTTTTATTGAAAAAGAGTAATATGTTCTCAACCATGAAAAGCTAACTGACACTGATTCCTTTTGCAAACTTCATCAAGCACTTACTTTAGGCTATGTATTGTTCTAAACTCATATATATTGACTAGGTTCATTGTTACAGCAATATTATGCAGGATATAATATTATTTTTATGTTTTGTAAATGAGTAAACTGAGGCACAGAAAAATCTAGGTAACTTGCCTAAGGTTACACAGGCCTCAGAGTGCAAATTTCATCCCCAGGGTCCTGCTGAGTACAGTAAGGGAATACCCAGCAGCATACTTAGCAATGATCACAGCTGTTAACAGCCTATATTTATGTACTTTAGGTTTTTTGATATATAGTAAAAAGTTTCAGAAAGGCACAATTAATATATTTGGGATATAACCAATATTTGGTACATAACCTTATTTTATAAAACAAAGACATGTATATAATCTTGGACCTACGTACCTCTCCCCTAATATTTATATATCCTTTAATAAGTACAGTTTTGTGTGACCTATATAGTTTCTAGAGCCATTCTCTATCTAAATTAAAGCTCATCATACCTTGAATCGATGAGATTAATACATCTTTGCTGTGTGCATCTTGGAGGGTTGATGGGATGATTTTGCATAGAGTTCTCAAGAACAGAGAAATATACTGTTATATTTCAACACATCTTATTCTTCATACTATTTTTATCCCTGAAATTGAGCAGCAGGCAGATAATGAACTCTCCCAAAATGATGAAGCTCAATCATATATTTTAGACAATGCATTGGTCATTCTGTAATGTTTAATGGGCAATTTAAATGCAGAGTTTGCCACAGAAAGAAACCTTCTCTGCCTCTATGAAAGCAAAAACATTTACCAGTAAAATGGACCTTTTATGCAAGAACTGTATGGCAGAGATTCACCACTGTTGCAACATCATAACATTCCTCATGAGAAAAATTATGTTCAGCTAATCGGTGGCACTTACAGCCCATGCAGCATCTGCACTTGAATTATTAAGCATCACTAATGTTCTAGAATCCCCCCAGAAATTCAGGAACCAGGCTGTCTTACAGGCTCTGAGTGATGATTCATCTTAGACAAAATGACAGAGACACAGAAGGCAAAAACCTGGTCTCCTTGTACCTGTTCTGAGTCCTGCTGCTGGAGTGATCTGTCTGGTAGCAACATCTGGGTTAAAAGTGACATCCATCACAAAGATTTGCAGAAACTGAAGGCCTTGGCAAATGCCATCCACATTTTCTTGTCAGCAGAGTTTTGGGGAATTTGGAACATGTTCTAAGATTAAAACTAGACTCTATGTGACATTGGTATTTAGAGCTGGCCACATTATATAGCTATTGCATAACGCCACCGACTTGCTAAACACCATACCAGCCAAACCGCGGGACTGGCACTAGATAGCATTGGTCTAGTTTTGCTTTAAGAGATTTAAATTTATTTTACTGATCCGTTGGTTAGAATGGAAAGGATGTGATTGAAGTCACTTCTCATTTGATACCTCGGGTTCTAAGGCCATGGGTTGTCATACATAGAATATAAAATATTTCCCTTGACTTTACTATGCTTCCAGTACGTTAGTGATGAGCTGTATTTAAAAGTAAGGGCTTTTCCCGGTCAGTATGGCTCAGTGGTTGAGTGTTGACCTATGAACTTGGAGGTTGTGGTTTGATTCCTGACATATGCCCAGGTCGCGAGCTTGATCCCAGTGTGAGGCATGCAGGAGGCAGTCTATCAATGATTCTCTCATCATTGATATTTCTATCTCTTTCTCCTTCTCTCTCTCCCTTCCTCTCTGAAATCAATAAAAATATATTTTAAAAAAATTTTAAAGCGAGGTTGCTGGTGCCAGAATTCCTGAGTTGAATCTTGGATCTGCCACTTACTAACTGTATGGGCTTGGGAATGAAAAGTAAGGTGTGTTTCTACCTCTTTATCTGTAAAGTGGAGATAATACCAGTACTTACCTCATAGGGTTGCTTGTGATATTAGTGCATATAAAGTGCTGAGAATAGTACTGAGAATGTAGAAATTGTCCAATAAGTTTTATCATACTTATTCTTATAGACAGAATACGAATGAAAATGCCTGCACTACAATGCCATTTTTAGGGTTAAATGTGATAATGTATGTCAAATGTTAAGCACCTTGCTGAACATAAAATAGGCACCCAAAAAGTATTATTACTATCAGCTACCAATTGCTGTGAGTTTGCTGCATGTCAGGCATTATTAACATACTGCACACACATCTTCCCAATAACTCTTTGAGGTATTAGTAATATCCCAATTTTACAAAGGAAAAACAAATTAGGCATAGTAAAGTTAAGTAATTTGAACAAAGTCAAAGAAAAACTGGACATATCATGTGAACTTCTACAAAGGATAAACCTTATAGCTAGTGGCTTAAAATAATAGAATATTATTTCTCATGTAAAATCCTAAATGGATATTCCTGATTGGTGGGAAGCCCTCCTCCAGCAGTGATCCAAAGGTTCAGGTTCTTTCTGTGTTGTGGTTCTATCTTTTGCATGTAGTTTCCAAAGTCCATGCTTCTCAGCCTCAAGGAGGCAGAAGAGAAAAAAACATGAAGAATAACTCAAGTTTCATGGGCCAGGCCAAGGAGCATAGCACTCACGTTCATGTCTCATTGCTAGACTTTTGTAATGACCACACTTAACTGCAAGAGAGGCCACGACATATAGTCTAGTTGTGTTTTAAGAAAGCATAGGGTTCTGTGATAAGCCAGTCTTTTTGCCTTAGTGACAAAGATGGGACTCAAACCCAGGGATTGTGACCCAAGCAATTGACCAGTACAAGCTCTGTCTTCCTGTTCTCTCTTTTCCCAAAAAGCCACATGGAATCTATAAAACATCATCTGAATGCAAGTTGTTCTCCTTATCTTTAGCTCAGCTTCCACAAAGCTGAAGCTTTTGACCTCATTATGTAATATAATTTGAATTCAAAATGCTTTCCTAGAGCTGGTATCACAACAGAACAACTTTAATGATCTAATTTATAAATACTTTATCTGTTTGGCTTCTAACACTCCTTAGTATTAGATCAACATCTTTCATTCACCAACATTTACTTTTTGGATTTGTCACCTACTGGGCATTTCTATATTTTTCACATTATGTTTATTAACTCCTAAATTAATTGAGTCAACCTCATGCAAAATTCCATTTTTTAAGGCCTTTAACTGAAAGAATAGCTAACAACCAATAGTGACTGAATTTTTTATTATACATTTTAGAGGCTTGTAATTCCAGCCTGTGACATTTAGGTTTGCCCAGAATTAGATTGTCCTTCCACTGAAATTACTTTTTGGAAAGTGTTTTGGCCCCAGGCTGCATTAAGCTGTTTGAACATGCAAAAATGTCTAAAATATCATGGGCAAATGATGTCAGAAATCCAATAAGAACACAGTATCCTGCTGTATCTAGTGCCAAATCTTCATAAATGAGATTTATACTTAACAAGACTCTGAAAGACATTTGGGTTCTTGAGGGTGAATTTTCAGTTTTCTGATTCCCCTAACTTGTCTATATTACTTTGTGGTAAGAATCAGAACTATCCGGTTATTTTGTGTTTGGTTACCATTCGACATAAAAGGAGATCTTGAGAACATTAAAATTTCTCCTCTTTCAGTGTTTGACATTTTGGAAAAGTCTATTCCATATGTCACAATAACATTTTCCCAAAGAAGAACAAGCTTAAAACGCCATCTAAATAACAAATAAAACTGCAAACTAAGAGAGGCTTGGTTAATCCTAATCGCTGTAGTTTATGATTTTTTTTAGAAAAAGAAACACTATGAGGCAGCATTCAGTTCCATTAAGAAAAGAGATGGAATCACATGAAGTTAGGGGGATTGTCTCCCACTACAAGGTAGACCAACTGTTTACCCTCAGTGGTTAGCCCCTGATGCCACAAGATGTTCACACTCCTATGGGATGAGAGGGAATCAAACCAATATTAGTTTTCTTTCCCTCATAGATTAGACCAATAGACTCCTGTCCAAATATAGAAAATTTGTCCTTAGGAATGTTGAGGGAAAAAATCAATGTGAGAATCAAGGATAATTTTCAGATATGCCATTTTTTCATCTCCAATTGTTGCTACTTTTTACAATTACTCAAAAGTGGTGTTGGTGGCAATCTTCTGGAAGGACCCATATATCACACTGTCATCTAGCCTGGAGATTCTGACCTTGTCTCCCAAATTGGGCTCACCTTGATATTCTTATCATTGCCTTCCCATACCCTCCAACACAGTCACAGTTACTACATGTCCCTCAGGAAAATAGAAAAGAGGTAAAGACCATTATAGATGGCTTTTATTCTACTTGCTAATTCAGAATTTTTTCAAAAATATATTTTATTGATTTTTTACAGAGAGAAAGGGAGAGGGATAGAGAGCCAGAAACATCAATGAGAGAGAAACATTGATCAGCTGCCTCCTGCACGCCCCCCACTGGGGATGTGCCCGCAACCAAGGTATATGCCTTGACAGGAATCGAACCCGGGACCCTTGAGTCCATAGGCCGACGCTCTATCCACTGAGCCAAACGGGTTCTGGCTAATTCAGATTTTTCATTGTTTCCCATTCAAATAATAACATTCTTCAATAGCTCATGTAAGGAAACAATATACTGTGTCTTCTCAGTCAAGTCTAATCCTTAGCAGCATCAGGTGGAATGAAAAATAAATGTGTTCATTACTTTATTTCTCTTCCTTCACTTTGTCCAGTTCCTTGCCCAGATTATCAAACAGATAACCAGTCTATTTTCAGTAATGGCTACAGGACTATGTTACCTAAGTGCCATAAAAGTCCAGTGAAGGGTGGCATTGATGCACAAGTACTTGTGGAAAACATTAGGAAGGAGGGCTAGAGATTGCAATATTTGGAGCAGGAGTACATCTCAAATTCACTCTTCAAATTCATCTCAAATCCATTCATCTTCATGGTTATTGGCCATAATCTTGAATGGATAGTCAACTGATTACTCTCAGATGAAAGTGGTGAGAAGCTTTACAATGGTATCTGAAACTAATACTTAGTCATTAAAAACACAAGTGTAACAATTTCATTTTTATATTTCATAAATGTCATTCTTGTCTTGTTTATGGAAAAGAAAGCAATTTATGTCATTATGCAAATACCACCTGGTAAAGATAATTAAGCCAAGCTCTGATTCTCTTTTATTCCAGTGTTCTATAGAACTAAAGAGATTAAAATAAAAGCTCCAAATGCAAAGGTCTGATACTTTCATATTTTTTATTAAGATTCAATGATTATTTTCTGAGTGTACAACTAAATTATACTGAAAATAAGAGTGTATCAAAGTACATGCTTAAAGTAGAATGGGGGAAATAGAAATCATTGGTATCTCTCTCACTTTTAGAAATGACCACCTGTGATAGATACTGTGGTAATCTACTCAGAAGTCTACTTCTGGGACTATGGCTGCTGACAGCTCATGGTTTTGCTTCTCATTGGAAATTGTATTCAGCTGCCAGAAACTGCTTTGGCAAGGTTACATCACTTTGTGGGCCCAAGCCAATGACTGATTGACCAGTTGTACAAAATTCTGGCTCCACTGCCTGACTTCAGAATGACTCTGAAGTGCCTTTCCAGTCCTAAAACACCCTATGGGTTGACAGAAGCCCACAATGCAATCATGTCTCAGGTCAGCTTCTCACTCCACCCAATCCTGTTTTCCTCATTTCCATGCAGGTGTATTTGAGAGCACACCCCAACAAACTTTGTGCAGATAGTTTCAAGGAACTCAGTCTAAGAAAATATCCTTTAACATTTATATATTTTCTCAGCATATAGTTTACAAAATCAAGATCACATTAAACATATGATTATGTATTTTTCATTTAATGTTATATCCTGAGCATTTTTTATTTTGTTGATTCCTTTTTAAGTATATGTTATCTAGTAATTACATCACATTTCAATATACAGACGTGCCATAATTTACTTAATCTCTCTTTAACTGTTCAATATTTATGTTGTTTTCAATTTTCCCATGTTACTAATAATACTATAATAGCATTAAATAGTTTTATACATAAATTTTTGAACATTTCAACTTATATCATGAGGATACAACTCCTGAAGAGGCATTACTGAGTCCAAGAATATGAACTCTGTCAAGAATCCTATCCTAGCCCTAACCGGTTTGGCTCAGTGGATAGAGCGTTGGCTTGCGGACTGAAGGGCCCCAGGTTCGATTATGAAGGGCATGTACCTTGGTTGTGGGCACATCCCCAGTAGGGGGTGTGCAGGAGGCAGCTGATCGATGTTTCTCTCTCATCGATGTTTCTAGCTCTCTATCCCTCTCCCTTCCTCTCTGTAAAAAATCAATAAAACATATATAAAAAAAGAGAGAATCTACTCCTTTTATATATATAAAAAAAAAAGAATCCCATACTATGTTGCTAAACTGCTTTCCAGAAATATTTTAAAATATATTTTAATGGATTTAAATTTCCACCACCACTTAGAATAGTATTAGTCTTACTATGCTCTTGTTAGAGTTGAATAGTATTTTACTTAATTCAACGTTGGGCAGTATTCTTTAGCACCAAATGCTACTCCTGGGTTGAAGTCTAAAATTGACCTTTTCATCTGGCTGTACCTTCTTTTCTCAGACTCCAGCAAACTTGCCACCCCCACTCTACTGTGGGTCCATCTCATAAAGTCTGTATATCAGGGCCATGCTAAGCAGTTCCCTTTACAATATATTAGAGTTATTTGTGGAGACTTTGATTACTGATTTCTTAATCTTATTAATCTCTATACTTTCCCTAGAACCTAGTGTGGGCCCTTGTACATAACAAGTATGCAGTAAAAATGCTTTGTAAACTAAGTCATTGTCAGTGGCCTTCATTAGTTTGGACACTATATAACTTGTTCACTTTGTGGTTCATAAAAACCAGTTAAATCACCAAAGTATCCAATTAGCATATTACTAGTCTTTATTATTATAGATGCGACAAAGGTAACTATAACCCATTTTGATGGGTAAGTCCTTTGATGCTAATGTATTTTGTTTTCTACTTTTGGCTCTGAGGCCAGTTGACTTTTGGTGCTTAAGTATTTAAAACAGAAGCCACAAAAATATGATTTTCTTATTTATTTATTTATTTATTTATTTATTTATTTATTTATTTAAATATATTTATTTCAGTAAATTTATTATCTTAAAGTTATGGTCTTGGACTTATAGTTTAGTAGTAATTGATATATTGCTAACATAGTTGTATAAATATGTAGTAATATTTGTTGAACAACTAAGTAAAATCCATTTTAAGCAACTCAAATCTGCAGTTTACACCTACATAAGATTAATGAATTAACTAAACTGTGGTGGCTGTGTTCTTCAGGCCACATGGAACTGCATTTTAAATAGCTTAGACCAGATTCTCCCCAAATGTGTTTCTCATGCAAGCAGAAAATCTGTAAATCTGTTCTTTTTACAAGAGTGTCAAATTGCAATTTCCCACCCTCACTCAGATCGCCAGTTTCTAGGCACTTATTGAGTTCTTTGTAGAAAATTCCTGTTGGCTAAAATCAATGAAGCAATTCTAAAACTCCTCTGCAATATCTTTGATACAAAAACAATTAACTTAGGGCTATAATGTTTCAGTGGGTAAGCAGCCCAATTTTTTTAAATCCAATACTCTGAAGGTCTAAAATTGTTGGGTAGTCGAAATTCATTTTTAAAACCCAGTGCTGGATCTAGGGTATTTTTATTTACAAGTTTAGCAGTGGTTATATGGTAGTAAAATAAATTTATAGAGTAAGGATTTTCTACTCTCTCCAGTCCATGAGGAATGTAAAAATGTCATGGGCAATTTTGTGATAAATTTAAGATAGGTCGGCATTTAATAGCAAAAGGGAAGTGAGAAAATTCAAGGAAAGGAATCTTAATAATTTCCTCAAATGACTTCTGTGAGTCTGCAAGCATCAAGATTAAATGCCTTTACTGTGAACCCTGTAAGGCTCTCTTTCTTGATTCCCATGTGAGTAGAAACACAGGCAAAGAGAGAAATGAGTTGCCTTCAATAATCAAAACAAATCAAAGTGCTACTGAGATAAGGTAGAAAATATAGACATCACCTCCATCTCAGGAATGTAAATGAATGAGATCATCCATCAAAATATTCTTACACTTTTTAAATCTAGGCACATCAGTAAAAATCTCTCAATATCAGACACCTGCAGTTTAGTAAGATAAGGCTTAATACTTCAAACTCTTGCAATGAGAGGTAAATCCAAGATTGCATTATAAATGATTAAGTATTTCCTCACATTGGTGAGATTATTAAAAGATGCTTAAATGAAACTGTGACACAATTATAAATATAAGTTGACTTGCTCTTAGAATTAGAAGAGTAGGTAAAAACTTGTATAAACACTACTACAAAGCCATGTAGTATCCTGTTGGGATATACTTAAACAAGAAATGGTAGATTAACAGATTGAGTGATTTATTAAAGCTTTGGCAATTAAGAAATAACTGCTGACTTCATATGAAGAATTTATTATGTTACTCAAACATCTTCTAAAATTACCAAACTTATTTATAACATGCTAGGTCAGAAAACATGAACAAAATTATGGTTGGAGGAAATTAGTCCTAAATTTTAGGCGAAGTCACTAGAACCTGTATGACAAATTTGGTTCCAGTTGACTATCACCCATTCTAAACCTAACACATTCTGAATTTATGAACTTTTGCATTATAGGTAATTCTTTAATATCATACTGCCTTTTAAAAGTCCATTGTTTTTAAGTGTTTCGAGTAGAGTAGAACAAAAATAAATTAAAGACATTTTAGGAAAAAAATCTTTCTTCTCTCTTGGCTTATCAAAATTACAAGAAGTACCCACCATTCCCCAGGAGGAGTGAATCCCCATGACATACACAGGAAACCCACAAGTTTCTTGAGAAAGGAATGATAGTAATACTAATAATAACTGCCTGCATATTATGACCCAACTACTGGACCAAGGGCTTCTGAAACTTTACCTTGTTTAATCTTCACTCACAAGGGATCCTACTTTGCAAGAGGAAGAAACTAAACTGATGCCTAGAAAGCTTATCAATCAGCTTGAGGTCACAGACCTGGTTACTGCCTTATGGATAGCTACTTGTGTGGATTTTTGCATAGGAAAAATTTGGGCAGGTTAAACAACCTGCTCATTTTTTGTTCTACTTAAATGTTGGTTGGGATTCAAGAAGGGAAAAATTTAATCTCAAAGCATGGGGAGGACATGAACATTTATGCCTGAAATACCCTTTGGCATATCGACGTGCTCCAGATGGCTCCAGATGGGCTATCACCACATAATCTTTTAATGTGGAATAGGTTTTCCTCGCCTCATTTGTTGGAGCCACCTTAAAATCTTGGGACAGTTTTCCCTCATCCATTTTCAACAGGTCACTATTGCTGTTTCCCCAATCTGCTATATCAGAGTGCAGCTGGTGCCTCTGTATGTGTGGGCCCCTGAGTCATAAAGAGTGGGTACTTAGCAACTAGATCAGATAAGCACACCATGTTCCATCTTTAATGACATGGTTTACAATTGAATATGTACTTCCATATCACTTGTTAACATTTTAGTCTGTAAACTGATCTAAAAACAGTTTAGATTAGGGAATAGACAGGGAAATCATTTCTAATCATAGTCCGTCTGACAAATGTTATGGTCTGAAATTTACCCTAAAATTTTAGTATGAAATTTGTTCCCCTTCCTGTAATGGAAGTGACTTTTGCTGCATAATAACACATTTCAAAGGTTGGCTCAATATTTTCCTGTTCTTATTTTCTTCTCCTGGTTGAGGGAAACAAGAAATGAGTTGTTGCTAGGAAAATACTAATAGCCACCAACTGGTTCCCTGACATTTGAGCAAGCTTAGAAGTCCATCAGTAGTACATAAAGAATCAAAACTGGTTCAGATAATTTTACAGCCACATCAATCATTGACTATTCTTGACAGATTACAAAGAGGAAAATGACTCATAATATTCTACAATATACCTCGCAGTCTCCCACCTAGAGAATCAGAATTTCCATTTGCTTAAATGCTACTGATGTGCACTCATAGAAGAGAAACCATGAGAAAAAATGTCAATATACATCAAAACTGACCTTTTGAAAAGAAGGTTGTCTCATAACCAATAGGCAGATTGGTCAGCTTTCTACATAGTTGACTAAAAATGACACACATCAGAGAGATCCTTGTCCTAAATTCTTTTCTGCAGTTTTGACTACAAAGTGTACAACTTCCATATTTGTTTTTTAAAAATTTGTCTTTATTGTTGAAAGTATTACAGGTGTACCCCTTCCCCCTCCTCCATTGGCCCTGTCTATCCCACTCCTGCCCCCTCCCCAGGCCTTCACTGCATTATTGTCTGTGTCCATGGGATATGCATATATACATATCTAATCCCATATTTATTACTTTGTATTAAGATTAAAATTTTTTTGTTAAAATGTAAAGATCTAGTAATACTTGATGTCATGTAATGACAAACATCTAGGGAGAGAGCAAGTTTTCAAGGGAAGAAGATCGAAGACTGGTAACAGAATCAGGGAGAGATGACATAGGGAAGTGGGGATGGGGGAAGAACCAAAGATTGGTCTGAAATCAGTGGGTAACTGGGAGCAAGAAAATGGACTGAGTTAAGGTGAGAAATGAAGAGAGATGAAACAATAGAGGAAGAGATAGGCAGAGGATAAGAGTTTTGAAAGAACATTAGACATACTGGCAACTTCAAAATTTTGCCAAGAGTTGACCTTAAGTATATACACATAGAGATGTCAGGTTGGCAATATTTATCAAGAAGCTTACACTTGTTTATGCCTTTGGTTTAGTAATTCTATTTTAAAGATTTAAATCAAAAAAATAATCCTAAATATAGAAAATTCACATCATTATTTATAATACCAAAAACTTGGCAGTCATCGAAGTGTCAAACTATAGACTAATTATTGAGTAAACCATGTCTATATACTCAATTAAACATTTCAAATACTTTCAAAGTTATGTTTTAAAGAATATGTAACAAACATGTTCATGATATAAATTTGAGTTACATAAAAATATACACAATTTAGAGTGATTGTTATATTAAAAATGCCTTAACATGTTGACAGGGCATATCAGACTGTGAATGTGTTTTGGTGATAGGTGATTAATCCCCACTCCCACCCCACCTCTGCACCATTGATTATTTCTTCTGATAATTTGTATTTTCCAAATGCTCTTTAATAAGCCAGTATTTTAAAAAATAAGCCAGTATTATTTTTGTAATGGAAACTATTTGAGTATCAGCATCACTATGATCCCAAAGCTAGACCCCAAGGCCAGCTAGGTATGTTTTCCTTTCCTCTGAAAGTTTTTGGGTTTAATCAGTGACAACAATCCAAGAGAGAAGAGGGATCCTTTGGATCAAGGACATAGGATTAATTATTCTTTCCTAGCAGTCTCTAAACAAAAATTAAAAATTTACCACCAGCCTAGGAAAAAATAATACATTGTATCAGGTAAATTAGTTGTGTGCTGTCTGTCACATAAAAAAATGTAAGTTTTGGTGGAAATTATTTCCAGGATTCAAAGTTTGCTTAAAAGTTACCCAGAAAGACAGGCCGTGTTGTAATGGTGATGCAGAGACAGGTGAATCATCTGTCATCTTGAAAGTCCAATACCGGCCGATCTTGATAGTAAGCAGATGAACAGTTATTGCTGCCATAATTGGATTTTGTCATAATAGGAGACAGATATAGAGATAGATCTATTTTCTTCCCTTAGAGATTTGACATTTTAAAAGATATCTTTGCCAGTGGAGAATTTGGTGAAGGCTGCTCTTTTATAGTGGAAATCTTAAAACATGTTGCATGATGATTCATGTGATGGTGCTAGCCTATTTAAATGAAAATAGGGTATTATTTTAATGCTAAAAGGAGCCTATATGTATATTTGATATTTCAGAGAAAAGCAGTTTATATTTTTAAATTCAATTTTTCTTTTCAATACTCATAGGTGGGTTGGGCCGTCACTAAAACAGGGGGCAGCATGTAGAGTATAATGGGCTTTTGAATTAGGCAGAGTTGGGTTTAAATCCCTATCCACTCTGCCTTGACAAACATATTTCATATGTCTGATCCTCAATTTGTTTATCTATAAAAAGTAAATAATAGTAATAATGACTAGGCATTATTCTAAATATATTTAACTTATTTAATTCTTACATTGACTCTATGAGAAAGTACCATTAGGAATAAATAAAACCACATGTAGGAGGCACATTCCATAGCACATATAGATTGGCACAATAAAAATTTGGTCCTTTTCTCTTAACAAGAAGATTCACAATCCTGGCCCACAACCTACTAACACATGAATAGTGAGTGGTTTAGAATGCACAGCTTTTGCTGTTTTTTATCCATTTGAACAAATTGGAATAATTTTGGTTTTACTAAAAGGAGATCGTAAGACAAGACTTTGGATGCAAGAAGTTTATATGGGGAGTGGATAAGTAATAAAAGGAAAGGGGAAAATTCATGAAAGGGTAGATTAATAAGTGAAATACTACTTTGGACATTTAGGGCTCAGTCTTACTGGGACCCTTCTGGGAGGCTGTTTAAAAAATACCTGAACATCTTTTTCTAGGAAGTGAGGGAGCTGGGGAATTTATGTCACTGCTGGAAGCTCACCCCTGGGCCATTGGATCCCCCAGCTTTTGATTTTCTCCATATTCACTTTGACTGAGCATAGTCCTACTCCCAGGCAGCCTAGCCTGAAGAGTGAGCAGAGAGGACACTCACAGCTTCTGCTATAGTTTAACAATAACCCATGTGATAGAAAAATGTTAGGTTTACTCTGGAAGGAAAGGGTTACCGAATTTCAGTAATTCTACATTTTCTTCATTTGAATAGCTCAGATTTCTAAAAGTGTATGCCTTGCACAGACTCAACAGAAATGGCATCACATCTTTGGATTTACATGAAACATAGAGGCACAGAGAGACCATTTAACAAATTATTCTAGCTGTTCAGAACAAACAATTAAACAAATAGAACCCGTTTTTACTTGCTCCCAGGCGTGCACTCCAACCAAGGACATAGCTATGAAATATTAGACAAGGGTGCAATCAGAAGGGAACATCAGCCGAAAGATGGGAAGGGGAGGGAGAGAAATAAACTTGCAACTTAAGACCTCAAAGGCAAACAGAATTCAGAAATCTAGAAGAACCCAGAATAGGCTCTCCTACTAGCATAACCATCAAGCAACAAAGTCAGTTTCCAAGTAATGCAATGGCCTAAAGATAACAAGTATTTGGAATGAGGTAGGTGACCAAGCTGGAAACAATCACCCTTGAAGTCTGACAAACATTGTGCTGCCTCAAGGTAAATGTTGCAAGTAATTTGCCAAGATTTTTCCCAGCAGGAGATTCAAACATAAAACTCATTATGCTGGCCTTCCAGCAAATTGGACATAAAGGGCAGACCCAGTGTGGGGGATTGAGAAGCAGTAAAGAGGACAATTAAGGGGAGGTATAGGTGCTGAGGAATGAATTAGCAGCCCCATTCATTCATCTGCTCTAAAAAGAGATGAAGACCTCATCTTTGCTTTTAAGAAGCTCATGTTCTAGTAGGGGAGATATGTGTATAAGTAGATAGTTTGAATCCTTTCTGATAAAAGCCACAATCCAATTAAAAAGAGGACACTTTAGTATGGCAGAGAAAGAAGAGTTAATCAGGGCTATGGGAGGTTTGAGAAAGCGCCCTCTTGTTGCTAATGCCTTATCAGAGATTAGAAGATTAGGCATAAATATTTAAGCTGGAGATGGGATGGATGGATAAGCTTGGGAATAGAGAGGTTATCAAAGGTATGGTGAGATATCAAATATTCCATCCACAGGGAAAGTGAGAACAAGAGCAGGGTGTGGCAAACAAAGTTCAATTAGCCAACATGTGGTATCACATCCCAGAGATGTAAAATAAACCCATTTTTAATAACAAAATTTCTTTATTCTAGGACCTCATAGCACATTTCAAAAATTGTAAACATTGTCTAGTGGAGAAAGAAGTTTACTATTAATTTTTTTCACATTTTATATGCTTGTTCAAGCTTCAAAGCTATGAGAATACTCATATACTAACCCTCTGTGACCAAAGGGTGTGGATTCAGAATGAGGGCACTTGAGGGAAACATCATTCTGTCTTGAGTGAACCTGGTGTGTGTGTGTGTGTGTGTGTGTGTGTGTGTGTGTGTGTGTACAGAACTTCCTATAAATTTCTCTTTCATTGAAAAACTTTCCTCTCCACACTCCCAGGACAACAAACATGTCTTTATTTAGTCAGGCCTATTTTCCTAATCAGAGTGATGTAAGCGAAGCTCTTTTTGCTGTACACAGGGGGAGAGACACACTGGCCCCTGTTTTAATAAATTGCATCATCTTATGAGTGTTAGGGTATATTCCAGTCATCTGGCTGGAGCATTGGGACCCAGAATCTTTAACCACAACCACACAGATCAAGTATTAAGGAATCAGGAAACAGCCTGCTTATACCAGGTTGAGTGCCTTCTGGTGCTATCGCCCATTACATGGGGCCAACAGAATTATATCTCACTTCCCTTGGATTCTGGGTGGAGGTGGAGAGTGACTATCACTCACTCCTTGGCACTGAGAATCAGAGCACCCTGAGGAACTATTGTTACACATTAGGAAGAGCTGAGATGGGACTAGAACAGTGAGAAGGCTGACAATATTGATTTAAGGATAACATAAAACTACCAGTAATTTGATAAGCTTTAGCTCATGGTAATTTCCCCCAAGTCAATTTAGACCTGTATTTTGGCAGCACTTTATTATTAGATGTTGTGGTCTTGGATGCTCTAAATATGGATTTGGAGGAAAAAAATGCTTAAAAATGTAATTGTTTAAAATTTTTTTAAATATGAGAAAGCCAATAATAAGTGAAGCCAACTCCTTCCTTTTCTGGAAAATGTTCAAAAACTTGAAACACAGTATTAGCCGCTAGAATAAATGAATTCTATTATTAAAACAATAGAAGAATATACAGAGGCACTAAGTTATCTTGGAGAAAAATTCAAATGCAACTGAACTCACTTGGAGACCCTACGTGGATAGAGAAGCGATCTAGAAGTCTTAAGCTTTGCTTCTCAAACCTTAGTTTGTATATGAACTACCTAGAAATCTTGCTAGCTGAAGATGGTGATTTAATGGGTCTTGAGTAGGGCACAAGAATCTGTATTTATAACATGGTTGATTTGTAACATTTCTAACAGGCTAATGCTATTAGAGAGGGACCACACTTCGAGTATCAAGGGTATAAGGTGAGAGCTGGTTTATACCTCTCTACCATACATTTTCATTTGCTGTGTCATTCAGAGAATGTGACTTTGTACAGATTTGTCTATTAAAGGTAAATAACTTTACACTATTGTGCTAACAGCAATCTCTGAAATTAAATAAATAAATAAATAAATAAATAAATAAATAAATAAATAAATAAAATCAATAGCAGAAAATATAAGGGACTTGGCATTTGTAAGGTCTGAGATTGATTCCAAGCTCTTTATTAATTGTGTGACTCTGGATGAGTCATTTAACCTTGCTGAGACTCAGTTTTCTTAGCTGCAAAATGTGTATAACAATCTCTGACTTCCTAAATCTAGGGAGGCTAATATTAACTGTGTGCTTAGTATTTGTAATTATGATAAACCTTTTAAATATATTAATTAACTTAATCTTCATAGCAATCCAATAAAGTAAATACTATTAATGGCGCCTTCCTTCAGGGGTGTGGAACCCTGTAAACGTTTACAATATGAGTGAAAGAGAATAAGTCAGAAAACCCATTTCAGAGGAAACATCCAAGGTAAAGAGTTTGGCCACAATTCAATATCAGACAAAGTGAATTCATTGATCAAGGGGCAGTTTTCAGAAAGCTGGTGCCTGCATGAAATTTCAGAGTATAGGAGATAGACAAGTGATTAAGATAATTATGGCTGATTTTTTTTCTTGCTTTCATAAAAAAAGTAACACATTTCAAGAAACTCAAACAATCCCAGTTAGGGTAAGTAAAATTCAACCCATGCTTAGTTAAGTCATAGGCAAACTACTAAAAATGAGTGACAAAAAGAAAATCTTGAAGCTATTAATAAGAAAAAAGACATCACAAATTTGAGAATAATGATAAGAATATAGGTGATATCTCATCAGAAACACTGATAGGTAAAAGACGATGGAACAATAGGTATAAAAAGAAAATGGCATCAACCTAGAGTTCAGTATCTAGCAAAGATATCCTTCAGAAATTAATGTCAATAAAGACATATTCAGGTAAACAGAAACTGAGAGAATTAATTGCCAACACAAATTTACTTTAAAAGTGATGCTAAAGAAATTTAGACTGAATGGAAATAACACCAAATGGAAACTCAGGTATACATAATTAAATGAAGGACACAATTAATTATATGCATGTAGAAAGAAAAAAAATTTTTCTTTTTAAAAGTTTTCAAAAAGAAACTGAGTATTTATTGCAAAAATTATAACATTGTGTTTGAGATTTTTAACAGATGTTTATATAAAATATGACAATTACAATTTAAATTATGGGAGAGTATATGGAATGAATTATATTGCAAGGTTTTGATACTTTATGTGAAATGCTACAATATTATTTCTTGGTAAAATGTGATTAATTAAGGATATATATTTTTATTCTTGAAACAACTACTAAATAAATAAGACAATAGTTATTGTGAAAAATTCAATAGAAAAATTAAAATTGAATACAAAAATATATACAATTAAACGAGAACAAGTCAGAAAAAAAAAGAGTAATAGAAGTAAAAAAAAAACCAGATTGGACTAATAGATTTAGATTTAAATACAACAATATCAACAATTGCATTAAATATATATGTTCCACTTAAAATGCAGAAATTGCCAGACCAAATAAAAAAAAAGCAAGACAATATTATCATGTTAAAAAATGTACTTTAATTATAATCACACAGATAGTTTAAAACTTAACAAATGAAAATTGGTATTTCATGCAAAGAATAGTCATTAAAAAAGGTAGAATGATTATATTACTATGAAACAAAGTAGGCTTTAAAACAAGAATGTTATCAGAGATTAAGAGAGACATTTCAATAATAAAAATCTAATTTACAAAAGCACACATAAATCCTAAATGTGTAAGTCCTAGGAGTAGAGTTTCAAGTACAAAAAGAAAAAAAAAAAAGACAAACATAAAAGAAGAACTAAGTCTACAATAGTTGGGGATTTTCAATATTACTTTCTTGTAAGTGACAAACTAGGAAAACATATCTGCAAGGATATAGGAAGAACTTATGTTATTTACTTTAATGAAGTAACTGAAACCAAACTCACTTTTGCCTTATCAACTAGAAAACTGGACAAAATATATCAAACAACTGTTTTAAGAAAATGAACAAGACGCAACAGGAAACTGTGATCCCAGAGAGATTTAAATATGGTGAGACGTAACAATCATACCGCTTTCTGCCAGAGGCAATTCTGAATCCTAATGCCAGGTGGGCTAGGTGAAGCATATTATAATGGTCTCTCTGAGTAGGAGAGAGAGAGTAGTTCGGAGCTTATGTGGTTTGAATTTGTGGGTCAGAGTCCCAAAAAAGAGAAAAACACAGAGAATGAACTATAGAAATTGGTATGGGGTTTTCCTTGAATCTGTAGCTGAATACTAAGCCCCACTGGCGAAGGATGAAATGCCTTCAGGACAGGTAAAGAATGCCTGGGAGCTCCAAACTAAACTATTCCTCAGGTTCACCCTAACCTAGGAGCTACTGAGCTATGACTAGCTAGAGCGGAGTGTTCTCACTGATCACCGCACTCAGTGGGAACACCAGGGTATCATGCCTTAGGACTAAAGCTACACTTGCCCCCAAAGTAAACACTGACCCAGGAACCACCCTAACAAAGCTAAAATCAAAACTTGAAACAATCAAGCTAGTCTGGAAGAAACTTATTTGCTGGCCACAACAAAGTTAGTTAAGACCGAAACAAGACAAGGATGTCAAATGTCACCACTTCTATTCAACACTACCTTGGACATCATAGCATCTATGATAATAAAAGCGTAATATGCTAAGTAGACCAGACATCCTTCCAGACAAAGCCGGGGCTGTGAGGGAAGCCCGAGGCCCGGGTGCCAAAGGGAACCTGGTGCAGGCAGCCGGGGGTAGGAAGGCCTACTCTTGCACGAATTTTGTGCATCAGGCCTCTAGTATGAAATAAGTAAATAATGATTGGTGAAGTCCGTGACTTACTCTTGCACTGCAGCTCCCACTGGTTCATAGTAAGTACCAAAGAGTCATGGTATCTTCCATCTTCTAGACACAGATGACAATGAATTCCAACCCTCTCCTCCTGTGAATGGGGAATGTCAGATGTGCCTCATCTCTTTGAGGAAACATGGATCATACATGTTAGGAAGATAATGGTTTTAAACATATTATAATGTTCTTTTCTTTTTCTGTTAATGTCAGTGGGACTTACTCCTCCTCCATCTCCATTCTTCCTGGGGCATTCACTTGCCATGGGAGGATTAGGATCAATGAAGCAGGGAAACAAAGAGAAAGAGGAGTCATTCCACTCTTGCATACAAAGTAGAATTTTTGAGCATGCTAAAGTAAAATTGTCTTAGAAGCCAGGCTTCATAAAAAAAGAAAGTGATTTTAAAATTTCTTTAGATATCATTAACATAACATGAAATTGGCCTGATAGATTAGATCACACAGTTCCTGTGTGGAGACATGATTGATTCTGCCATTAAGACTGCCCTGTGAGGCTTCATGTTCCCAGGAAGATGAATGGCAATCGGTGAAATACTTAAGTACAGTCCATGACAGAAAGGGAGAAGAGATGAAAACCTACCTTTATGTACTGGGGAAGTGTGGGAAGAAGGAGACAGTGAGAGATGAGTTAGCATTTGCTACAGAATAAGCCATCTCAAATTTACTGCCTTAAAACAATAATTATTTAGTTCATGATTCTGTCTGTCATCTAATCTGATAGAGCTCAGTGAGGTCGTTCTAGTCTTGACTGGACTCGCTCCTAAGTCTGTGATCAGCTACTAGGCAGTCTGGCTGGCCTACATTGTTTAAAAACTAACACTATTATGAGGCTGATAATTTAAAATAGAAGTCCCATTTTATAGCCAGCCTGGTTAGTACATACCTGAGAACTCTTCAAGCAGGGTCTGGGTGTCTAGCTCTTTGGTAGTCAAATTTTCATTCATTACCCTGTTTCCATCCTGTGACCCACTGCTCCCTCAGCCTCCCTTTCCAAAGGAGTTACCTAATTCAGTGTCTGGGGTATGAATTTTGGAATATGCGTGCTCAGTCAACCAGTCGGCCACACTATATTTTCGGCTTCACTCCATTTCCTGGACTTCATTTAGAAGATTCTAGTCCCTTCAATCATGGTTCCTTTGAGGATTCTACAGCATGAATCAGCCTACCTATTATTTTTATTCCCTCCTTTTCCAACAGGCAGTTGGATTTCAGCATCTCTGCTCTGCTAAATCAGTTCTGACTCATCCATCTATTTTTCAACCTTCAAAATTCTGTTGACAAACTGGCCTGCTGTCATCTCTTCTCCTGCTCTCTTGTCTTGTATAAAGGCACAAAATTGTATACTTTATACCCTTTTACTGTTATTGAAGGGGTTCTGGGATGGAACAAGATACTCATATGTGATCCATCTGTCTTATGCACGTACAAATCTCCTTCCTTTGTTTTTTTAAAACCTCAAGTCGTGTATAAATATTACCTGCACTAAACAGTGCAAACATAATTCTACTTCTTTGGATAAAAAAGAAGCCATTTCTCCCGTTTTAAATTCCTTCAAGAAAATAACTAAGGCAATTCAACAAATCTATAAAGCTTGTGTGTTTCCAGTGGCAATTTAGATAAAGTGGTAAATGTGCCCTCCACTGGGGTCAGTTTGCAGCACCTGGTTGCCATGGTCACCAGCTTTATAAAAATGGAGGAAATAATGAAACACTGTATCCTTCCTTCTTCTCAGCACCAGACATTTATAGTATTCAAATATTTACAGGCATAGTGGACTTACTGAGCTTTCAAAAATATTAAAATAGGCCTGCTTCCTAAAGGGCATACCTCTGCCACTGTCAGTTAAAGGAACATAAATAAATCAAATTCTTGCTCTTGAGAATCAGGTACTAAAAAAAAATAACAATTTTAGTTTTTATTTTATTTTGATAAAAAAATACTTAAATAAGACTTACCCCCTTAGGAGACTTTTAAGTCTACAATATAATATTCTTAATTATGGAAACAGTATTGCACAGCAGATCTCTAAACATATTCACAGTTTTAAGTGTATTTTGTTGATTTTTGAAGTGAGAGAGGAAGAGAGATAGATATAGAGAGATTTGTTGTTCCACCTATTTATGCATTCATTGCTCTGACCAGGGATGGAACCCACAACCTTGGCATATCAGGATGATACTCTAACCCAGGGGTCCTCAAACTACGGCCAGCGGGCCACATGCAAATACAAATATTGTATTTTTCCCCCTTTTGTTTTTTTTACTTCAAAATAAGATATGTGCAGTGTACATAGGAATTTGTTCATAGTTTTTTTTTAAACTATAATCCGGCCCTCCAATGGTCTGAGGGACAGTGAATTGGCCCCCTGTTTAAAAAGTTTGAGGACCCCTGCTCTAACCAATTGAGCTACCAGGCTAGGGCTAGAACTTATTCATCTTACATTACTGAAACTGTATCCCTAATGATTAGCAATTTATTTCATTCAAATGACTTATCAGGTACCCAGTCAGCCAATCATTTTTCTCCACAGATCCTTCCTCTGTATTTTAACTCAAAGAGCATAGAAAATTTTGATGTGATGATGCTTTTTCAGAAAAATGTAATAAAATTTAAATCAGAGTATATGAAAGAGAATGAATCTCAAGGTTTTAAAGAGGTTCATGCAGAAAATGTGATTCTACAGCAAGGTTCATTTTTGCTCTAGTTTTCAATTCGGGGAAGTAGTGAGGAGGTGATAAATTGGAGAACAAATTTGTGGTTGATTAAAGTTTCTCTGCTGCTTTCTGAGACAACTAGAATAACATAAATCTAAATAAACACTTCAACATTTATCTTGGACAGAAATTACATAATACATTTGTAATATGGAAATCACAAGAAAAGTCATTGCTACTTTGGAGTGTGTTGGTCTCTAGATGGAGGGGATAGATGAGCTCCCTGGGGTGGTGATTTTAACAATAATAATAATTGAACAAGTGTTATTGTTTAATCCAAAGGCCAGACAGAATTTAAAGGATCTTTGAATTGTCAGCATTTGTGCCTTTCCAAATTACTATTTAGATTTTTTTCCCAGGTCCTGGACTAGGGAAATAGACCAGCATAGAATATTTATTCATTTATTTTGCTTGTCATCTGGTACTTAAAGTGATATTGTTTTGTCATCTAGAGCCTCTCCGAAAATTTGTGCAATCAATCACTCACTCACTCAATGATTGTTTCTTATGGAGTAATATTGGGGATCATATGGGATGGGGCTGCGGTGCTGAAGAACATACATATACATGTACAGAGTGTCTTTGCGGTAGTTGGAGACAAGATTTACTGCTATCAAATTCTCTTCTATTATTGCAGCAATAGGATTTTATCCTATTCTTTCATCTTTGTTTTTCTTGTGGGATTTTGTTTAGTTTTCTTTTTGTTGTTGTTGTTGTTAATCCTACATGGAGGATATTTTTCCATTGATTTTTAGGGAGAATAGAAGAGAGAGGGAAAGACAGAAAGAAACATCGATGTGTGAGAAACACATCGATTGGTTGCCTCCTGCACATGCTCTGACAAGGGTCAGAGATGGAGCCTGCAACCAAGGTACGTGCCCCTGACCAGAATAGAACGCAGGATTCTTTGGTCCATAGGTCAATATTCTATCCACTGAGCCAAACTGGCTAGGGTTTATTCTTTTGTCTTTGTATAAAGACATAAAATGGTATAACATATTCATTACTCTTATTGAAGGGGGTTCTGGGACTGAGTGGAGATAAGCATAAATGATCACTCTGCCCCGTATATCTTCTCTCTCCATTTTATTTAAAAGTGTATTGCCATAGGTATTGCAATGTGGCCTAGGTTTGTTACATACCTTATATTTTGCTTTGAAAAGCTTGAAACATCTAATATGGGTATTCTTACAAAGAAATTGTCAGTGTTCCTTGTTTAGTCCCAAATTCAGAACCTTGAATGCAGGTTCAGTCATTCAGTCTCCATATACATAAAAAACACACACTAGAATGGAGACCCCAAATTCAGCATTGCTCAGTAATCAATCATTTAATAGCTCCTTGGTTAAGTTATTTAATTCACCCTAAAAATGTAGTTATTAAAATAATTCTTAGTGTATCATTGAAAGGAAAAGAGCAAAAATTTTTAAATTCCAACATTTTTCTAAAACAAAATGTCATTGCAGGGTGATGGTGTGCACATGATAAACAGGCAATACATGGGCTTCATTGTTTTTAGATTCAAACAGCAAAAACATTCTGGACCACCTTGATGTTTCTCTTTCTCAAAATGCCATTGTTTAAAATAGATCCAGAAACATGGAAACATGGAACAGACTGACAAATCTCAGAGGGAAGGGGGGAGGGGGGAAAGAGATTAGCCAAAGATCTTGTATGCATAGACGTATAACCCATGGACACAGACAGTAGTGCAGTGAAGGCCTGGGGCCAGGGGGTGGGAGGTGGGAGAAGTTGGGGGGGGGGGTAAGGTGGATGGAGTCAATGAGGAAAAAAAGGGACATCTGTAATACTTTCAACAATGAAGATAATTTTTTAAGAAATGTCATTGTTTATGCTACAATTTGATCCTGCCAATATAAGTCAAAAAAGATCGGTTTTGGTATTACTGTGATGTGAAGACAAAGTTAATTCCATAAAACTAATTCAGACCCATATGGGATGAAATCATTCTCTCAGAACTACAGAAAAAAATAAAATTCTTTAGATGAGAATCAAAACATATTCTTCCCTTTATTTTCCCCCTTTTAGATCAAGAAAAAGATAGAGAAGTATATAATAAAAATGTTACATTTTACATCATATATAAGAGAAATGTAATGAGGACTTGAAGCTGAATTAAATGCTTTTAAGACCTGGTTGTGCATCAAAATAATCTGGGGAGTTTATTGAATTTATAGAATCCTGAGACTATCCCCTGGAGATTCTAATTCAGCAAGTCTGGGTGAGGCCAAGCTATCTATCTATGCATTTGACAAGTCTACTCCAATAATTCTGAAGCAGTGGGTCCACTGGGCAATATTTAAGAACCATTCCTCTCCATGGCTAACCCTTCTTGACTGTATTGTTATTGCTACTTTGTCAGGAAGCCCTTCCCTGACCATCCTGACTGAGGAGCAGTCCCCCATCACTCTCCCGTGTGGCTGTCAGGACACGCTTGGCTATGCTGTGGTGAAAAACAGCTCCAATTTTTTATTGACTCTAAACAACAAAAGTTGTTGTTCTTACTCACATACATTTTTCAGGTAAGATCCAGGCAACGTTTCAGCTAAGGCACCTTCTATGTGATAGATAGCTCACTCTCCTGTCTCATGATGCCTCCTTGTCAATATGCGCTTACCTGGTTGCCACATCAAAGGGAGAAAGAGCTACTAGCGATCCTTCAGTGTGTCAATCACATTACCACTTTACTCACTTTATCAGCCAGAACTAGTCACAGGGTCATGCATAATTTCAAGAGGGTGGAGAAGTACAACAAACATATACTCAGAAGTACGGGAGAACCAGGTATCTATTATTAATGTTTAGCATATAATACTTAATTTTTTGCCGATTATACTCACATTTTCTGATAATATCATTATGTATTTTTATGCTTATATGGTTCTTGTCTGTTCCCATTAGAATTAAAAATTTTGAGTTTTTTTTTTTATCACCAGTGATAATTACTGTGCCAGGTTTATAGAAAACAAAGAAATTATTGACTGAATGAATAGATGAAGACAGGGGGCTGTCTAGTAGGATTCAGACAGCGAGTCCTTTAAATTAACACATGCAATACATTGATGAGGTATTATAGAACAGTACGCTTGAAACCTTTATAATTTTATTAACCAATGTCACCCCAATAAATTTAATAAAATTAAAAAGAAAGTTTGTAGAAAAAAAAGTTTGTAGAACCTACAGGGTAATAGTCATGCTGCCAATATCTGTGGAAATAAATTATTAGTTCAAAAAATAAATAAATTAGCTTAGTAAAATAAAACAAAAACAGACACAGTAACTGCTTATTCCATTAGCCTGGGAGAATTACACTATGAAGCATTTATTTAATACCTGTATTTTTTAAGGTTTACAAAATGGATTATACCAATACAAGCACACCTCAAGTTTAC
This sequence comes from Myotis nattereri, assembly GCF_964212035.1. NCBI lineage: Eukaryota > Metazoa > Chordata > Mammalia > Chiroptera > Vespertilionidae > Myotis > Myotis nattereri. The sequence continues at coordinate 25,695,400 of NC_138082.1, read as the reverse complement.
AGTATATGCTGGTAAATAAGATAATAAAATACTACATTCTTTGTATCTAATGATAAACTGGAAGTAATTTTCTGCTTTATGACAGACTCAATTTTTTTTAGAGACAATTCACAGTAGGGCTCTTCTCAATAACAATCTCTCCAGGATAACGTAAAATATGACTCAATTTACACACAAGCTCTTAGGAATATATCAGCAAAGTCAACCGTGGTTGTACTAATGCCTTAGTTCTATAGAGACTTGCAATAGGAGTGAGGAGCTTCAGTTACAGACCTTTAGAAGCCATTTTGGTTCTTCAATGTATTTTATCTCATTTCTAATCTCCCTCTAGTGTCCAAAAAGGATAATGTCCATTGAGAGTGGTAGTGAATACTACAACCCTCATTTTGAAAGTAGCAAATGAAACATTTTGAATATGATTTGAATAAGATAGGAGAAATCTTTTACTTGTAAACTATGTGTTAAAAATAACCTAGCCCTAGCCAGTTTTTCTCAGTGGATAGATCATCAGCCTGCAGACTGAAGGGTCTCAGGTTCGATTCCAGATAAGGGCACATACCTGGGTTGTGGGCTCAATCCCCAGAGTGGGGCATGTTGGAGGTAGCCCATCAATGATTCTCTCATCATTGATGTTTCTATCTCTCTCTCCCTCTCCCCTCGTCTCTGAAATCAATAAAACAATACAACAAAAGAATAACTTATCTAATATTTTTTCTTCTATTCTTTGTTTTATTCAGATATAATCTACAAATAAAATTGGAATATATTTAAAGTGGTTCATTGATATACATTAATATTGTGGAAGGATTTCCCCCCATCAAGTTAATTAAGATAACCATCACTCACATATTTATCATTTGTGTATGAGAACATTTAACTTCTATGCTATTTGTTGTTGTTTTTTCTTGAAAAAAAATTTATCTGAAAGGAGACATACTCAGTGGCTTTGAGCTTACTAATCCTATACAATTTATATGCTTAGTTAGAAATTCTAAAACATGGTAAGGCAGGCACAAAACAAAGGCAGCCTCCCTTCTTCCTGCCTTCAGCCTACTCTTCTAAAGGAATTCCTATTAAAGTCTCCCAATCAAGTAGAGGAAAAGCAAACAAAATAAAATGCTGTCTTTGCTCTTTTCACTTGCTCTTGGGAATATTTTCAAAACACCACCTAATTTTTTAACAGGGACATAGTATTTCTGATTTGTTTATGCCTAAATTTTGACAGTTACTAGTATTCTGCCATTTGGTTGCACACTAATTTATTCTTCTAGTCCAGTGATGGTGAACCTATGACACACGTGTCAGAGGTGACATGCGAACTCATTTTTTTCGTTGATTTTTCTTTGTTAAATGGCATTTAAATATATAAAATAAATATCAAAAATATGTCTTTGTTTTACTATGGTTGCAAATATAAAAAAATTTCTATATGTGACCCGGCACTAGAGTTGTTAGGGTTTTTCAAAACGCTGACACGCCGAGCTCAAAAGGTTCGGCATCACTGTTCTAGCCCCATATTAATAGAATTTTTAACATAATAAATAACATTGAATTGTACATTTTTGTATATTTACTTCTTGAAAAACATTTTGGGTATATGCAAAGATAAATAGAAATTTCTGGGTCAAAGTGTATAAAAACTCCTAGTTATTAAAATGTTATTAAATTCTCCACCAAAGTAGCGATACTAATTTTTTCTTATCAGATTTTTATTACTAATTTTGTTATGTTAGAAATGAAACTATCAGTAATGGAGAAATAAAGAAATACCTAGTTAATTTGAAATCTCAAGTCCAGGACTTTTATTTACAACAGATTTCATCTGAAGTTTTAATAAGAGAAGTCTCAGTTTAGAGCATTTGTTTATAATTTAGGTACCATAGCCTATATAATACTTAGTGGTCTATTGATATGATTAGATATATGATTGTCTTTATTATTCCAAGGTATAGAATTTTTAAATATTAAAAGAAGTTATTTTTAAGTTTTCAATAAATAAAGATTTGACATTAATTTAACTACCAACATGTTTAGTGATAAGATACACAATTTCCAAATATAATGGTTTTCTTCTTTGCATTTTACATTGAATCCTAGTCAAACTAAAAGTATATTGGCCCTGACCAGTTTGGCTCAGTGGATAGAGTGTAGGCCTGTGGACTGAAAGGTCCCAGGTTTGAGTCCAGTCAAGAGCATGTATTTTGGTTGCGGGCACATCCCCAGGAGGAGGTTTGTAGGAGGCAGCTCATCAAAGTTTCTCTCTCGTCGATGTTTCTAATCTATCCTTCTCCCTCTCCCTTCTTCTCTTAAAAAAAAAAAAGTATATTGACTAGGGGTCAGGGTTTGTTTTGATTCCTGGTCGGAGTCAAGTTGCAGGCTTGATCCTCAGTAGGGGGCATGCAGAAGGTAGCTAATCAATGATTCCCTCTCATCATTGATGTTTCTATCTCTCCCACTCCCTTCCTCTCTGAAATTAATAAAAATATATTTTTTAAAAAATTCACAAGTGAAATGGACACAAGTTTTATTTTAAACACCTTATAAATTTTTGTTCACAAATGTTAATATTACATGCCTAATATATTTGTCTACTACCATACATATTGGAAGCCAGTCCCTGAAATAGAATAATGGCTATTGTTAGACATTTATACAGATAATACACACATGCTTGCACTCACATACACCAGCCAATCAAAATCATCAGGCAAAAAGCACTACACTTATTCATCAGAAACTCATTTTTATGGGCTGCATCTCTGAAACTGAAATTTTTAAAAAAAATTTTATAAGCATTTATAATGGATCTATATACCCCCAATATGTGTACCAATTTTATTTATCTGCCAGGGCTGCCCTAACAAAATATCACAGACTGGGGGGCTTAAACAATTGATATTTGTTTTCTCACATTTTGGGAAGTTGAAAGTCCAAGATCAAAGTTTTGGCAGGTTTGATTTCTCTTGAGGCCTCTCTCCTTGGCTTACAGATGGCCACCTTCTTTCTGTGTCCACAAATGACCATTTTTTCTCTGTGTGATTATATTCCTGATATCTCTCTATAACTGTCACGTCACCAGAGCTTTACCTAATGTCAATGAGCAAAAGTGAGTAAGTGTGTGGATAGGACAGGAATCACTCATACTGTTCTTTAGTGTACATACAGTATCGTGCAGTACCGTACAGTATACATTCAACAGTGCCTGAAAGGCCAGGTTCTGAAGCCAGAGTTATGAGTGTGAGTCTCAGTTTCACTATATGTTAACTGTGATCTTAAGGAAAAACACCACACAAAACTCTTTCTGCCTCAGTTTCCTCCCCTCTACAATTGGAGTAAAAACAGTGCCTCCTCATAGGAATTGTATAGCATTAAATGAATTTGTCCATGTAAAATGCTTAAAACAGTGTCTGACACATCTTTGCTAATTATTTTATGGTTGATAAGAATAAGTTAACCACACTTGGACACTTTCTAGAGATCAAAGAGTGACTTCAGTGGAAATGATGACCAGGGATGCTAAAGACCAAGGTAGTATATGTGAGACAAGTTTTGTTTTTATCAGGAGTGTGGTGATATTTGAGGGTGAAATAGTGAAATCTTGAAACCAGAACAGTGTGACATGCAGCAAGACATCTTGACTAGGTCATTTTGACATGACATTTGACAGCAGTGATATTTTGATGTGATCATTTTATCTTGACGGCAGGAAGTAGCTGCTTCAAAATGTGAAAGCTCCGTTTTATTACCAAATAAAGGATACAGAGCAGGCATCCCTGACCCCTCCCCACCTTTGAGCAGTATTACCCCCCAGGGAATCCCCTTCCTTTCCTCGAATGTGCATTTCAATGTTGTGTATATTTTTATACTTTACAATTTATCTGTAATATGTACTTTTGCCATTGTAATGAAAATAGAAGGATGCGGTAAAGATTCTTGGCATGCTTTCTGTATGTTTTCACACAATATACTTGGAGAAGGGGCCATTGCTAAATGTATACAGTGATTCCCACCCCCACCCCCATATTACCTGAAACCTTTTAAAACAAGGTATTTGAATGGAGTTGTAGTGCGGTGCGCTGCAGCTCAGTTCAAATGCAGTAAAGCTCTGAACCAAAGATTAATGCTGGAGCTAGCCATAAACAAAAACCAAAGATAACTGTGGTGCCTTTCATAGCAAATTGTCTATTGTAAGTTGGTGCTAGCAAAATCATTAAATCACTATTTTGTCTATGAAGAAAATATAATAAAACACAACTTCAGGAAATGGTACTCATTAGAAATTGGACAAAAGATTGGTAGACAGAATTTATTTAATGACTGATCTTTAGAAAAGCTTCCATATCATTTCCATGAATTTTTACAGAAAACTGTGTAGATTTACTAGTACAACGTGAATCGTATACACACAGGATGGCATTTTGAGAATTGTGCACAGAGTTAGCCTAATGCAAGATCTCTACATAATGGGTCTTATTACTAGATATTTGAAGTCTGTCTGCAGACCTTCTCCTTCCTCACTCAAGTTCCCTCTCCCTTCTCAGTACAGTGTTTGATATGGACAAATCTGAGAAGAAAAATACATAGTAAAATTGAAAGTCTCTAGTTTAAGGTGCTGGTAACCCTTCATGTGCCAAGATTTTTTCTTTTATGGGTTTAACTAAATGGAAAATTTTAAAAATAAACGAATGCTCGAGTAGTGTTCCTTGATAGCCCATTTTGTGTGTGTGTGTGTTTTTCCATTTTATTGAATTTATTGGAGTGACACCAGTTAACAAAATTTTACAGGTTTCAGGTGCACATCATCTATACACTGAATTGTGTGTTTGCCACCCCAAGTCAAATCTCTGTCCATCACCATTTATACCTCCTATAACCCATTTTTTTAAAAATCAGTTGATTTCAGTGCCATAATGTCTTTAAAAATGGAAACACAACTCAGGACATTTATTTCTGCTTCTGGAAGGCAAAGGGCTTGAAAAGAGAGAGAGAAGAAGGAGAAGGAAGGGGTGGAGGAGAAAGAGAGGGGGGAAGGAAAGAAGGAAGGAAGGGAGAAAAGAAAGGTAAGAAGGAAGGAAGGGAGAAAGGGAAAAAAGAAAGAAGGAGGGAAGGAGGGAAGGAAGGAAGGAAGGAAGGAAGGAAGGAAGGAAGGAAGGGAGGGAGGGAGGGAGGGAGGGAGAGAGGGAGGGAGGGAGGGAGGAAGGAAAAAGAAAGAAAGAAGGAAGGAAAGAAGGAAGGAAGGAAGGAAGGAAGGAAGGAAGGAAGGAAGGAAGGAACAAAGGAAGGAAGGAAAGAAGGAAGGAAGGAGAGAAGAAATGAGTGCTGGTAGTTTAGACTTTGATCATTGCTCTGTTGTCTCTGGACATTTTCTCATCACCATTCTTCACCAGGAAGTTTAATTCTACTCAGGGCAGGTAGTCTTCCTAGCTTAGATTCAAGTCCCACAAGTGACCAGCCTTGATCAGCCTAGACCTAGACCCACTGTTTCTCTACTCTCTTGCCATACCATCAGTCTTCTTGAAACGATGCCATGTCTTCATTGTTTCTTTTCTTGCAGCCTCACCTCTTCTGCCCCTTTAAGATGTTACTAAGGTCCAGGGAAATTCTCACAGCTTTTCCATGGCCCCTGATGAAGTCAGAGCCTCTGCTGCAAATCTGCAATTGCAGGTGGCATGTTCCCTCACTCTGACCCACTTAGTTGTCCACTTTATTTTGTGTGGTTTGGGGTTATGGGTGCTTCATATGTTTAATGAGGAAATCTTTTGTCTATTCTATTCTATTCTATTCTATTCTATTCTATTCTATTCTATTCTACTCTATTCTTCTGTTTGCTTTTGGCTGAATTCAGAAAGGAGATGTGAGAAGAGGTGTCTTTATTCTACTATCTACAACTGGGATACCCTGTCATTGTTTTAGCAACTAGGACTGTAAGGAATAAGAATCTTATACTCTATAGATCCGCACCGAAGTCATTTGTCAAAGAGAGTTGGTGTCAGAAATTTCACCATTTGTTTAATTTAAGAACTAATTTAAGAAATAAGTCCTCTAGAATATGAGTTAGAGCTGAGTGTATATTATGACTCTTTTGTTAAAGTGAGTTTAGAGCCAGACCAAAATGTTCTTGTAGCTGAGTGAAAACAACCTCCTCACAATGTCCTTGACATTAAAACAGCCAATCAAAGTAAGGAAGCATCAAAGGCCATGTGCCTGCTGATAAAGCGCTGAGTACAGACTGTAGGGGGAATGAGCTTTATTCTTTAATGATCATGAATACTCCTGATCTAAGACATCTAAAAAGTGTGGCATTTCTAGCTTTCCCTCTCTCTTTAAAGTTTAAGTCAAAGAAAAAGGAAGGATATACAGGGAAGCCAATCTGAAACAAGACGAGCTTGTATGAATGGCTCATGAGTCAATAGGATGTATTCAGGAAAGAAGTATTTTTCTTTTTCATTTCAGATAAACTACCACTTTCGTGGCATTTAACAGTGCACTGGCAACCTGAGAGCCGAATTTTACCTTTCCTGTGAATAACCAGGTCATCACATTTCCTGGCATTGCTCAAAAACAAATGCATATTGCCCTGACCGGTTTGGCTCAGTGGATAGAGCGTCGGCCTTCGGACTGAAGGGTCCCAGGTTCGATTTCAGTCAAGGGCATGTACCCTGGTTGTGGGAACATCCCCAGTAGTGAGTGTGCAGGAGGCAGCTGATCAATGTTTCTCTCTCATCAATGTTTCTAACTCTCTATCCCTCTCCCTTTCTCTCTGTAAAAAAAATCAATAAAAATATATTAAATAAAAAATACACAAATGCACATTTACAACACATGCTTATATGCAACATGATTTATATAATAATTCTGCCCTTGAAATACCTGTCTTATAGATGTGACTCTATACATTCAGAATTATTTTATAACATACACTTTTCCCTATGATTCAGGATTCTTGTCATATTCTAGGCTTGAAAATGACTAGTCAAATCACTCTTCTTCTGTGGTTGTTCATTTCTTTGTATTTAAAGTGAGGTATCTAAAGTTATGATTCCCTATCATCAACTTTTGCACCCTCCAAGGCTGAACTTTATAGAGAGTTATGCATGTTAACTCGGGTTAGCCATGAAAACAAAAGCACAATCACATGCTTACCCAGTTAAGAGCATAAGCTGTCATGTTGCTATAGTAATACCAAGGTCTACAAACACAACTTATGTCAGCAAAACATTTTGACATGGTTATACATTACTTTGAATAATCAAGTTGACATCTGAAGGTTCTTCGATCAAAATTATTTAATAAAAAAGGTCTCATTTTTATCGGAATAGCATCAGGTCCTCCAACTGTTCAATGGACAATGATTCAAATTTTCCAATTTTCCTCACATTGTGGCAAATATGAAATAGATTATGTACATCTTTTTGCCTTTGCCTAGAAAAAATATTTTTAGTAGAACCAAAAGAGTGAAACTTTGAAGTTTAAAATGAGGCTTTCAAAGAAATCAACTTTCATCATAATTAATTTCCTGTGATATGAGATTTTTCTTGCCAAATACATATTCTTTACTTCAAAGAGCTTACATTATATATTGGTAGGAACATGAAGTTCCGGGCATATTTAATATACCTAGAGTGATGACTACCACTTCTTGGGTATTTAGCAAATATTATTTCCTTTTCTTAGACCATTTCACCTTATTATTGTAGTTTACATTGTTCAGATTAGAATTTTTGAATTAAATAGAAAAGAAAGTTTAGGAATTTAATGTCCTGGACATATGTTTTTGTTGATTTCCTTATGACTAACATTTGTCTATCTTTCTAAAAGATCTATGCTAACATCTTAGTAAAAACAGTAATGTAAACTTAATTGAATTTTAAAATTAAATTGAATTTTGACTTCTCAAGCCACAGTACATCATTTCAATCTTTATGACAGTACCTTTTATAATAGAAATAGGAGAGATGAGGATAAGTGTTAAGTAATGTCAGAAAACTTAAAAGCAATAAGATTTTTAAAAATTAATATCCTATGCTTTCTTCTTTGTTCTAAAAGTTATGATGAATTAAAAATAAAGTTAGCCCAGGTTGTGTTGCTCAGTGGTTGAGCATTCACTTATGAACCAGGAGATTATAGTACAATTCCCGGTCAGGGCACATGTCTGAGTTTTGGCTCAATCCCCAGTGGATGTGCAAGAGCCAGCCAAGCAATGATTCTTTCTCATTATTGATGTTTCAATCTCTCTCTTCCTCTTCTTTTCTCTCTCTGAAATCAATAAAAACATATCAAAAATGATTTTAATAGATTGAAGGCTCTAATTAATTTATTGGATTTTAGTTAATTGATTTTGACTACATCTTAAAGCAAAATATCTGTTTCATTGGTAGGCATGGCAAAAATAGTAGATAGAAAATGCCAAGTAAATCTAAAATAAATTTGTTTTTTAGTCATTAAAAAATACTTAAGTATTGACTGTAGTTTCTGAAAAAGGAAACTAACTTTGATGTAAAAAGAATTATGTTTATTCAGTTTATGTATTATTTTTTACTTTCTTATACCTATGGTAGCACTTATATGTAAACACAAAATGAGAATTCACTAGGACTGATCAAAGTGTCCAAATAGTATTTATAAATATCCACTAGGATTTTAAGTTAACGGCAAAATAGATCTCTAAGTTAAACACACACACACACACACACACACACACACCCCTAAGAAGCTGAAGTATGGATGACCCAATTAACTAATTATTTTTTAAAGAGTCAATTTGTTAAGGTTAGAAATATTAGCTATTTTTTTCTGTCAGAAGAATTTATATCATCTGAAAACATTTCTGGCTACGGCTAAATAAATGTTGCTAAAGATGCTGAAACACCACAGTACATTAAAGTAAATAAGCTTTAACACTCTTCTTGTAAGACATTTAGGAAAATAATAATTTACAAAATGTGATTGGAAGTTTTATTAGAATTGAGAGTGTCTTATTAAGGAGGCAGGAATGGCTTTATCAGTCAAGGTCTATTTAATTAAACAGACTCATTCATGGTCAGGGAGAATTTAAAAGTGGATATAGCAGCATCTCGCCATATGTCACTTCTTTAATAATGTCAATTATCTAAACATGGGTATGAACTAGAAAAATGCATTAAATTTTTTAAAAATATATGTTTTAATTGATTTCAGAGAGGAAGAGAGATGTAGAGAGAGATAGAAACATCAGTGATAAGAGAGAATCATTGATTGGCTGCCTCCTGTACAACCCCCACTAGGTACTGAGCACCAAACTCAGGCATGTGCCCTGACCAGGAATTGAACCATGACCTCCTAGTTCATAGGTTGATGCTCAACTACTGAGCCATACCAGCTGGCCTACAAAATACAGCTTTAAAATACTAAGGACAAGAAATTAAAACAAAAATCACAAAGTCCTCTCAATGAAACTCACACATCTTACTATAGAAAAAGCCCCTCGGACCCTATTTATTTTCAATTTGAATGAAATTCTAAAAATTTTCAAATTATATACCATAGGAAGTTCAGTGGTTAAATGTAATTGATTTAGAGTGGGGTTAATAATAACAACATCAAGACCACTATGACCACAACGACAATGATGATGATGATGTTTTCCATCTTTAATCTACTCAAAGTTTGCAAATTAAGCTTTGAGCGCTGGTACCTTACCAAGGTCACTCAATCAGTATGTACTGAGCATCTACTCCATGGGAGTTACGTTTCTGGCTGCCAGGATTACTTCAGTGAATGAAACAGACAAAAACCCCCGCTGGCATGGACCTTACAATTTAGAGAAAACAAAAAAATAAATAAGAATATAATAAATAAATAAAAATATTTGGTATACTGGAAGGCTGAAAGTTATATTTTTAAAAAGAAAAAGCAGAGCAAGATAAGGGGGGGAGGCCATGTGTGTTGGGAAGGGTTGTGATTTTAAGTGGAATATTCATGGTGGGCTTCAGGGGTAAAAGAGACTTTTGGGCACACTTGAAATTCGTGAAGGAGTGGATTACATTAAGTTAGGGAGGGAGAGATACAGTCTGAGGGAATAGCCATGGCAAACACCATAGACTGAAATGTATCTTAAATGTTCTATAAAAAAGAAGAAGGAAGCTTTAGCTGGCATGGATTGTGAAGAAGGTGGAGGAATGCTAGAAGTGAGGTCAAAAAGTAATGGACCATGTCAGGGGAAGCTTTCCAGGCCATTGCAAGAACTGTGGCTTTTATTCTGAGTGAACAGGTTTGTGGGGAAAGATGAGGAGTTCAGTTGTGAGCATGTCAAATTGAGCTGTTTTCAAGATACACAGTGGGAATGAAGATTGACAACAGTATATGTGAGTCTAGAATTAGACATAGAGGTCTGGACTACAATAAAAATTTGGAGATCATAAATTTGGGGGCACATTTTCTCACTCACTACGTAGTAAATTGAACAAGGATTTGTGGTGGGTGGCCATTAGTTTCTCATAATTCATAATATTTTTTTCAATTAATAAATAATTCAAATGAAGGATTTGTTAACTCTTTGGATATTAATTACCATCTCCCCCATGCTATCAGTATTTTTATTTTCCATTGAAGAAAATGAAAACTTAACAAAACAATAGCAGGAATTATATTTGTGCTAAAACCCTACTGTTGTGCAATTAAATACACTTTCACTATGAAATTTGAATTTACTTGAACTGGCTGTTTTAATTAATGTATTTATTTTTATTGAGTTTATTGGGGTGACACTGGTTAATAAAATTATATAGGTTTCAGGTATACAATTCTCAAATACTTATCATCTGTATAGTGTATTAGGTGTTCATCACCCTCCATCATAATTTATCTAACCATACTGTCTTCTACCTCCCCTCATTATCCTTTCCCTCTGGTAATCACCATACTATTGTCTGTGTCTATGAGATATCTTTTGTTTTTATGCTTAATCTCTTCACCTTTTTCACCCAGCCCTGCAACACCCTCCCCTCTGACAGCTGTCAATCTGTTTTCTATCTATGAACTGGCTATTTTAGAATTGTAAAGAGGTTAGGGTCGATGAGTCTGCTTGCTAGAATTCAAATTCTGATTTATAGTTTTTAATCTTAAAGCAAAATCTAAAGATGCCTGCACAGAAGCCTACTGTTTGGCTGACAGCTTTCAGGCATAGGAGTTATGTCTCTGTCCTACCTTACTTAAAACCAGGCACTGATTGATGAATTTGTAGAAGCATCTACTAAGAAGTACATCGTAAAAGAACCATCAGGCATTGTTCAGAGTCCCCATCCTGGTGAAAGCATCTTTATTTATAGAGGAGAGCCCTGCCCTGTGGATACATTGTGGGGAAAATCACTAGCTCGCTTATACCACACAGGACATGGTCAACATTTATTTTTATTAAGAGGAAAGATGAAAGAAAAACATAACAGGTATTGGTAGCTGTTTTTCTCACCTCAAGAGAGACCAGTAAAGGCTTCTAATGGCTTAGAGAGGAGATATCCTGCCAGAGCAGGCCAAAAGGAGAGAGAACATAGCACCATGTTCCCACTGGGAAGTGATTGAACCTAAGAAAGGTTAATTCCCCCAAGATGGGAAAAGCAGCAGGAATCTGTAATTTCTCTTTGAGTATAAGGGCCTTTGAGTCCCCTGAGTGACCATAAGAAGAGGCATTTAAGCCTGAGACTGGGATAGAAGCAGCAGAGCCACCACCATTCTAATTATAAGAAGACTGTGTATTAGATTATACGTTAGAATGCATGTGTCATTAGCTATAAAATGCTAATCAAGGAAATCAAAGATTGACATCCATTTGGAAAGACACATTGGTTCATGAACTGGGAGACTCAACAAAGTAAACATTTCAATCCTCCCAAATTGATGTGTAGGTTTGATACAATTCTATCCAAATTTCAGAAAAAGTTTTTGTAGATATATACAAAGGTATTCTAAATTTTATATGGAAATGAGAGAAAAATAATTTAAAAAGAATAAATTTTAAGGGATTAGATTACCTGGTTTTAGGACTTGTAAAACTATAGCCATCAGGACAGTGTATTGTTGGCAGAGACACATAATAGAACAGATAGAGGATCCAGAACAGATCCACCCACAAGGAAGATGTACAGATGACAAAGTCAGTACATGAACATGTATTCAACATCATTAGCCATAAGGGAAGTGCAGACCAAAACCCCAGGGAGATACCAATACACACCTGCTAGAATGGCTAAGATTAAAAATGATGAAAAAAAAAGTTAAATTTTAAAAAATGCTGGCAAGAAATTACATCCCTCATTGCTGCTGAGAGTATAAGTGGTGCAGCCACCTTGGAAAATAGTTTGGCAGTTTCTTAAAAAACAAAGTATGCACTTACCATACCACCCAACAATCATACTTTTTGGTATTTATCTTAAAGAAATAAAAACTTAGATCTACACAAAAAACTGTACATAAATTTTCATAGCAACATTAAGCCAAAAACTAACAATTAGTCCAATGTTCTTCAATAAATAAATAAATAAATTATGGTACTGCTATAAAACAAAACCTTACTCAATAATAAATATGAAAAACAACTGATATACACAACACTTGTATAAATCTCAAAGATATTATATTGAATGCAAGAAGTCTCAAAGAGTTATATATTGCATGATTCCATTTGTAAAGCATTCTCTAAGTGACAAAACTATAGTGATGGAAAAGAGATAAATAGTTGCCAACCATTAAGGTTGGGAAAACAGTGGGACTATTAACGGGTAATGTGAGGGAGATTGTGTGTGTGTGTGTGTGCATGTGTGTGTAGGGAATAATGAAATGGTTCTATATTCTGACTGTGTTGAAGATTACTTAAATCTATACATACAATAAACTAAACATGGGACTAAACACTTTTTTAAAAGAGTACATGTAAAATCTGGTAAAATAAGTTCTGAACCTGAGTTAACAATATTGTACCAACATTAATTTCCTAGTTTTAATAATATGCTACAGTTATGGTTATCTAAGATACTATCATTAAGAGGAGCTAGGTGAAAAGTATGTGAGAACTTTTTGTACTATTTTCAAACTTCCTTTAAATCTTAAAATATTTAAAAATAGAAGCTTCCTTTTTGAAAGTTCGCAAAGGTGAAGAGGTATATGAGAACTCACTGTAGTTCCTGGTCAAGTTTTCTGTTATCCTCAAAGTATTCTAAAAAATAAAAGTCTATTTTGGAAAAAATAAAAAAAGGCAAAAATAAAGCTCCATCAACAATTAAAAAGGAGTTTATAAAGGACCTCCTTCCTCTGCAATCATAAATGTCAATAGCAACATATTTGTCATTTATAATTCTCCAAGAAAAGGCTCAAATTACACATGAATGTATGTCATAGAAATAAAAGATTGTGTTTTAATACCAACTCATCCACAACAACTGAGCATAAAACTCTTGTCAACATAGCGAGTGTTTCATATTGGAATTGCATTTTCCAGAATATCTGTTGATCCATTCAGAGCATTGGCCTCTGCATGGGTTAAAGACTCAGTGATATAGTGTGTGGATTCCAAAGCTCAAATAAGCCTTAAGAAAGTATATATTTCAAATCCATTCAGATGAAGTCCAAGAATTAGTGCAGCTATTCACGTAACCTAGAATTAGGAAATCTTAGTTATTTGTGTGCCTGTGAAATTAAAATTTATATCACCTTTAGTCAAGGATTCTTCATGATTTACAGTAACCCCTGAGAAATGGCCACAATTACAAGATTGAAGACATATCACTAATGAATAAAGTTATCTTTTAAAATATGTTCTCAAGAGAACTTTTGCCAAAGTTGTTTAGCTTTCCGTGAATCTTTCTTCATCACACTGTTCACAGGGCTACTGGTATAAGAAACTGTGAGTGCTCAGTTTGGCTTCTTTTCAGAAAGTTTTCCCTAGTTAACACAAGAGGTAATAAACGCCCCCCCGTCAAATATCTAGCTAGCAAGACATATTTACAACACAATAGAAGCTGCCCATTCATTTCCCAAGGGACCCATCAAAGCTTCTCAGATCTAACTCAGAGAAGTAAGTAAAATTCCACCCAGATCCAGCCAGTGACTCAATTCATTTGAAAGCCAGAACTATAACTTCACTTGGAGAGAAAATATTGAAGAACAATTTAAGGGCATTTATTATGTGAGTTGCCCTTAAGTTCTTATGCAGACCTAAAGTTGCTGTACAAATCATGCTGATGCTGAGGCTTAGTTTTAAAGAGAAACATTGTGGGAGCAACTAAAAACAATACTCATATCAAGTGTCCATAGCCAATCAATACTCTGTTGGGAAGAAAGTCTTAAAACGTTTAACCTTGCCCTTGTCATTAATTGTTCCCTATAAAAATGGCAAGGAATCCAAAAATACATTTTAATGCTGTTATAACAAAAATGACATACACCGTGTAAATATATTACTTGAGTAAATATATTCTCATGCATATTTAGGAAATGCATTCATTTGCAAACATTAAACAGTTCACTAAATGAAGGCATATGATTTGGGAGAACAAGACAAATCATGTAATTTCAAGAATATCTGATTTTCACTAAATCATTAAAATTCTATGAATTTAATTTTCTGGTCTAGTTTACTAATAGTAAGTGATTCATGTAAATACCATTTTATTTATGACTATAACTTAAGAAGCTAAATTTTAAGATTTCTTCAAAAATTGCCCTCAAAATTTCTACAAACACAAGCTAGGAATTTCAATAGAAGCCAGTTTAGCAACAGCTAAAATCTTACAAGACATTTTCAGTAGTTTTGTTTGAGGCTTTCTGAATGTCCCCTTTAAGATTATATTTTTACTGAAAGATTTTATCAAACAATGCAGAAAGTCAACACCTGTAAAATAAAGATATACTGCATTCATCCATGTCTCTGTGACTGGGACACTAAAGAGAAAAATATATTTTTATATACTTTTATATTACATATATTCTATCTACTTATCTATCTAAATATTACAATCCTGAAATCAGCCAGGAAAAACATGACACATTATTTAGAGAGCAAAGAGTGTTTGAATTGAGGTCAACTTCTCATCATAAATATAATGGGGGAAAATAATAGAATTACTACTTTAAAACACTGAAAGAAAAAAATTCAACCCAGAATTCTATAGTCAAATTAGTGGAACTATACTACATGATTTCAAGACCTACTATAAAGCCTTAGTAGTCAAGGAAGTATGGTATTTACATGAGGTTATACAATTAGATCACTGGAACAAAATCAACAGTCTGAAAATAGACCCTCACATACATGATTAATTGATGTTGACAAAAGTGTCAAAGCAGTTCAATGGGGAAAGAAAAATCTCATCAACAAATGGTGATACAACTGAATATCTCTCAAGGAAAAAAAAGAGCCTCATCCTCTACTCACACACAAAAATTAATTCAAGATAAATCATAGACCTATAAGTAAAAGTTAAACTATAAACCTTCTAAACGAAAACAACAAAAAATCTGTAATCTTTATGAAGGTGAGTATAGATAAACATAAATGCACTAACCATAGAAATGAAGAAAAATTCATAAGTTGGACGTTGTCACAAGTAAAATCTCCTGCTCATCAAAAATACTAAGAATAGAAAGGAAAGACAAAAATTAGAAGAAAATACTTGCAATACATATATTTCACAAAGACCTTGTATCCAGAATATATTAAGAACTCTTACAATTCAAAAGTTTGTTTTGTGAATACCTTCTACAAAAAAATTACATAAATGGTTATTAAAGACATGACACAATGCTCAACATCACTTGCCATTAGAAAAGTACATATATAACCACAATAAATGCATCACACATATTAGAATGATCAAAATTCAAAAGATTAACAACATTAAATGTTGATGAAGATGTGGAATATCTGGAAATCTTATATCTGGCAGGAGTGTAGATGATAAAACTATTACTGAAGAACTCTAATCTATTTCTTAAAAAGCTAAACATAAATTATCCTGTGCCCCAGAATTTTCACCTCTAGATATTTGCCCCAAAGAAATGAATATGTATGTTCACAAGAAAGCTTGTACATGCATATTAATTGTAACTTTATTATTATCCTAAACTGGAAACAACTCAAATATTCCTCAATAGATAAGTGGATAGACAAGTTTTAGTATGTTTATATAATAGACACCTCTCAGCAATAAAACTTGCTTATATGTGAAACAACATTATGGTGAGCTAAAGAAATATAAAACCGACAAGTACCTATTATATGATTTCATTATTATGAAATATTAGAACAAGTGAAAATCATCTATAGTGATAGAATTTATATTAGTGGCTCTTGGGGCAGAAGATGAGGGTGAAGAGGTAGTAATGAAGGCAAAGAGTTGTAAAAGGACTGTCTGGATTAAATAAATGGTCTATATGTTGACTGTGTTGGGGGCTACATCTTAAATTTCATAAAATCTGGTACTTAAACTATTAAGGTACAATTTATTACGTCTCAATGTGGTTCAAAAAACCAAAAATTAATCAAATGATAGTCAGCACAGTAATGGCACATAATGTTAATAAATAGTTATTAATTTAACTAATGCCTTGGCCTTTGCTAAAGGCTTGGGAGATAAAAAGAAGAAAAGAACCAATTTCTAATAGGAAATTCTTTCAAGTCTTTTCAGTTCTAAAAGTTTTGGGTACAAAATGTTGTCACAGGTCTATGTTGTTATTCTCACAATATAGAGAATTATAGACACCAAAAGAAAAAGAGGAGTCAGGAAAGTTGCCAGAACAACTAATCCAAATTTCATTGAGAAACACTGCCAAAAGCATCCAGGGGAATGTTTGATCCACCCTGTATCCCCGGCACAAGTCAGCGTAAGGTTTATGAATTTTAGTGAATGAATGAATGATGGATAGTCCATACAGCTAATATTAACTTCTGATCTAGTAAAGCAAAACCTAGTTAAGCTGAATTTCCAAACCCAGTTGGGGCATGCCTCCAAGGCTTTGATCAATTTGGCTGTGCTCCTCACTGTTCTTGTCTATAACAACATACAACTGAGGGCAAGACCTACTTTTCCTCTGGGAGATTGTCATGGCCTATTAAATAGGGTCCCCATAGAGTATTATTATATCACATTTGTCTTTGTGACCAGCTTGTTTTCAGTAATAACTTTTCGGATTTAGAAAAGACCTCAGAGACTAATTCAACTCCTTTATTTACAGATAAAATTCTTGGCTTCAAAAAGTGACTTGCTCTGGATGACAGAGAATGTTGATTTTTTTAAAAAATCTAATTATATTAAATTCCTAGTTTGGTATTTTTACTGGCTAAGACACTCACTAATTAAGAAAAATTGAAAAAAAAATAAAGAAAAATTGGATTACCATCATTTAGAAAGAGAAAGAGGAAGGAAGCAGGGCGAAGGAAAAAAGAAAGGCAGGAGAGGGAAGGGAAAGAGAAAGCAAGCAAGTAAATTCTTCCTTGACTTGCCAAAGCCCTTTCAGAGAGAGAGTCAAAGACCCAAGGACAGGAATGCAATGGCCACACCAGAGTCTAGTTTTCATAGGGTTTCCTTGCTTCCAGCTGCTTTCCTTTCAGACTAGTCCAAATGCCTTTCAGTTCTGTGTGACTGTGCTAATTAATTGTTAACTTGAGCCTTCTATTAGCAATCTGCAGGGCTGGAAGCCAAAAGAGGAGTATTAAAATATTTAAAAGCCCTTAAGCCTGGGGTACAAGCTGATCAGCAGCAGGAGGCAGAAAGACCATCCCCCGCCCGCCCCCCCCCCCCCCATGCTGAGTGACTAAATTAAAGAACCTGAGTTTGCTGCACTCCTTTTGAAACCCGCCTATGACTTGTTTGCATTTTCAAAGGCTGGACATCAAAGAATCGCCATTTTAGATCATCCTGGAGAATGCCATGATTGTTTCCAAATGAGACGAAGATTCATAAGATTAAGTGAAACTTTTGGGGTGAAGTTGATTCAATGTCACTCTTTGTCCTTAGCTAAAGTATAGTTGAATCCCCAGGAAAAACCAACAAAACAGGCTCAATCAAATGTGGTCACTCTGTAACCAGTGGTGGATTACTAAATGACAATGGATAGAGCTTGATTAATTAACTATGAATATCATCTGTCTCCCTGCCAGCTGATAAGCTATGATTCAGAGGGAATTGGGGTAGAGGGAGAGAAGCAGAAAATGATTTAACAAAGACAGTTTGATGCTCTTTGTTCTCATTGACTCACATGTTTTGAAAATTGTGTTGGGGACTAAGGGAGATATTTCAATAATATTAAAATGTTGACTTGGGTGAATCATTCTTTTCTGCATGTCATTAAGAGCCAGTGGGTGGAAATATAAAATGTGCCTCTTGCCAGAGACAAAAGACTTAGAAGAGAGAGATTTGTTATGCCCAGATTTCAAGATCCCCAATAGACCAACAGGGAGCCAGCCGAGTCCAATGCAAAAGCAGAGAGTCTTTATTATTATTACAGACCCGGGTCTGACTCCCAGCCTCTACCGACACAACGGCGAGAGGAGAGTGCCAGCCCCGTGGGAAAAGGGGGTTTTAATAGGGGGGTGGAGCGAGGGGAGGAGAGATGACTGTGGGCCCTGCCGATTGGCCAGGTGCAAGTTGGGTCTTGTTACACAGGATGTGGTCATATCTATGGTGTGCACGTCCCTTGATTGTCATTGGTTAGTTTAAAGAAATCCTGGGCGTGGCTAGCAGAGGCTTGGGCTTCCGGGAAGAAGCCTTGCTGAGCACATGGCTGCTAGGGTAAGATGGAGGGCGTAGCCCTCGCCCTTTCAAGATTAGTATGCTCCACTTGTTCTAAAATGGAAGAGAAAAAAATATATTAGAGGCCCTTAAGCAAGTATGTGCTATGTTCTCAAAAAGGGTTTCTATGAGAATTTTCACCTCCCCTTCGATAATAACTCTCTAATCATGTTCTGAGTGTATTATTAAATATCCAGTGAAAGAAAGCTGGTTTATTTGCCAAGTGGAAATGGATTCCCTTTGATCTCTGTCACTGAGATAGAAGGACGCAATTTTCTTGTAAAACAAATCAATCCAGTCACAGCAAGCCACAAGGAATTCTAGGACACATTTCTGAGAAAACGTAACATCTTTACAGCACTGTATATATTAGCCTCTTGGAAATAGGTCATTAGCTCTTTACTGGTCCATGGAATAATCCATGCTTTGTCACACGATGTGTGCTGGAACTGTTTTAATTGCTTTATGAAGAGTAAGTTATTTAATTTTCATAGCATCCCTATGAGGAAAGGACCACTATCATTCCCATTTCACAGAGTATAGTAAGCCTTGCTGTGGATAATAAACTTGCTCAGTTGCATAGCTAGTAAGGACTGAAATTTAGATTTGATCAGTCTGACTGACTCCAGAGCCCATGTACTTAAGTATAATATCTTCCCATTGTCATCTTGACAGGTTAGGAAAGTAGGTTGGAAAGGATGTTGCTCCTTGCGTTGACGAAATTTGACCCCTGAATGCCGGGGTGTCTACTTATCTTTAGAATCACCCAGAGATTTGAATTACTAAGTGCTTGAGCTCATGTTTACCCTCCAGTAAAATAAGGTATAGCATCTGTGCTACAGTACTATTGAGATTAAATAGTGTGAATGCAAAGGGCCTGAAACTTAGTTTATCAAACCTTTATTGTTAGCTGTGCCCCTATTAGACGTCAGAAATACAAAGACCAGTAAGACATGTCCTTGAGGACCTTGGTTTCAAAGTGGTCCTTAGATCAGCATCATCAGCTGATGATGTGGGAGGGACTTGTTAGAAACCCACAGTCTCAAGCACTACCCCAGACCTACAAAATCAAAATCTGCACTTTAACACCATTCCCAGTGATTCGTGTGCACATGAACCCTGAGAAGTACTACATGATTCACTGCCTGCCTGTTTGGTTCCCCTTTTCTCTCTAACCTCTGTGTACAATGACCTCTCAAACAGGGTTCTCTGGGAAAGTCCTCACTTTGATTATTTCTTCCTTTTGTCACACTATGAGCATGACAGACCATGTGTTCTAGTCTTATGTTTGGAAAAAATGATCTCTGTATATGTTTTGTGGCTCAACATTTTCCAATTTTTCTAGGCTACAAAAATGCCTTTCATCTTAACTAATAATTTCATCCTCTGCTCCATCTGTCTTGGTCCACATTCCTGAGGGGTTTTGCTGGGGGAGGCTGGCTGCTGGATGGGGTGCCAGATCTCAAGGAGGAGTTACTAGTACACAATGCAACATTCTTTGGAGTACTTATCTCCACCTCCCAGAGCCCCTAAAGGGGGGCAAGGAAGCCTCGGATGAAATACCTGTTCATATCATTTTTAAAAAATATAGTTGACTAAGAAATCAAGAGGTAAAAAAAAAGGGAGGGAACCCTAGAAATAGATAGGCAATGTGGAAAGGGATTTGGAATCATCAGAGAAAGGACTCCAGAGACAAGGCTTCTTAGGAAAAGGAAATAAATTCTGTTTCCTGGTAGACAGTGGTATAAATCAGAACAAAATAAAAACCACAAGGTATATTTTGAAACTGAAATTGCCCCATGGATGGGACTGCATTTGTGGTACCTTAATTAAAGAAAATATCTGAAAATTACTCTTGCTAATGAATTGCAATGAATGACAGGTCCACAGCAAATGCACCTAATCCTATTGTCCACCCATGCCACATCCCTCCTCTTGTACCTATAAAGTGCAGCTAAACACGGCAGTTTGATGTGCAAAGAGCACTGTTCTTGGAGCCAGAAGACCCTGATTCATATTCATGGCACTGTCTTCACCTGGAATTTAACTGCTAGGTCTGTGTTGTCATCCCCTAAATGTGGTAGAGTGGCATTTGATTTCCAAATTCCTTCAATTCTAAGGTTCTCAGATTTAAAGATTCCTCAGGGTGCCCCAGGCCTATGAGCCAGGAGTGTTTGCTGTGCATGAGCCACACCTTTTGTCCATGAGACATACCTGTTGCCCATTTCTGCTCATTTCCGGTTCAATATTCAACACACAGCACAGAACCACCACACTTCTTTGCATTTTTAGTTTGTTAAAAGACTCTAGTTCCTGTAGCAAAGAGAGAGTGAGGAAATATGTCAGGACTTTGGGGGAAAGAGAGAATTGGCATTAGGAGAAAAGAATAAGGGGAGAACAGAGGAAGCCCGGGCATTCTCAAGGAGTTTGCCCCTGATCAGGGAACAGAATTACCATTGGGAAGGAAGAGAGGGACTGAGGGAGGGAGAAAAGGTGGGAGGGAAGAAGAAAAGAAGAAAGAAAAGAGGGAGGGAAAGAGGAAGCAAGGAAAGAGGGAGAGAGGAAGGGGGAAGGAAGGAAAGAGAGAGGAAGGAAGGAAAGTCCCAAAGTGGTAAAGAGAGGCATGGAATGCAGTCAGGAGCATGACCAGCTACATACCCAGTAAAGGGAGCACCATTTAATTTCTTCTACTCTCATTTCCACCTTTACAGCGAACTTCTCCAAACCCCAAAAGAAAATGATAATAACACAAAAAAGGAAAAAGAAAAAAGTAAGAAGACAGTGACTCAAGTAATGATGTTGTTCCATGCAGACAAAATTGGTGTTTCATGGCTAAAGTTCTGTGTAGTGAATGGGTTCAATTTTGTTTTTGAAGAGAATGCCAACTTCCCTTCTCCTTCCCCAGAGAATCTGCTGATTTAATTTGGTATCTTGAATGGTCCTTGCTGCTACAAAAGACAGAGTTCACATTTATTTAAGAAAAGTGCTTATTTCATGTGGTTTGACACAAGAATGGTATTTTAGCTGGAAGCCCACGGCCTCCATCGATTTCAAAGAAACCTGGTGCTATTGACAGATGCTTCCTGCTGTGCTTTCCAGAAGCAAGAAATTCAACTGAACACAAGATACGCCAGCATCTATCAAAGGAGCAGGTGGCAAAGAAAGTGAAAATGACGGGGGAAGCCAAGATCTGAGTTCCAGCCCAGGCTTAGATGGAGTTATTGTTTGATTCTCAGAAAGGCAGACTCTCTGAGCATTAGTTTTCATACAAAGAGATAAAGAAACACCAAGACTTATTTTCTCAGGGATGTTGTAAGTTCCCATCAATCTCCTTAGAAATACACATTGTTTTAGTACCTTTGACTTTCTCCTTCCTGATATTCCTCATCACATAAGAAAAAAGACTTTTCTTTCACTTTCAAAGGCTTCAACATTGCATTACCTTGATATGTCATTTCCAATTCAATTTGAAGAAAATAAAATACATTTCAATAATACAAGGAAAAATCTTACTGAATAGGAAATAGAAAGAAAAATCACTTTGAAACTTTACTTAAGAGGTATTCAGAATTAATACAAATGTTACATTATAGAATAGCAGAGAGAGAAAACTGGTTTCTTTTATATTTTACTGTAATTAGGATTTGCCCAATAGAATATTCAATTGGCATAACCATTTTGTACCTATATTGGTACTTGCAAAATCTTTAAATATAGGTGATTTTCTTTAAATCTTAGTTTACATTGTTTTATTTGGAAAATCTTTTTGTTGTTGTTGTTGTTCAGAGTAAAAGCAGCAGAAGAATATCAGACAGTAGTTTTGGAAAATGTTACAAATTTTGAATGTGGAGTTCAAATTCCTAAGGTTTCTCACCAAGTCTTATAACTGGAGTGGGAAGAATCTTAGACAACATTTTTCTCAAATCTTTATTTCACAAAGAGAAGAATTTTAATCCATGAAGCCAAGTGAAGTGCCTTCAGTTATATGAACAATTAGTGGAAGGGTCCATATTTGAACCCAATTTTCATTAGACCATCCAGTCTTTCTCATTCAAAGACAATCATTGCTGCTACAGAAAAATTGATATTTCCATTGACAGTTCCAAGATGGGTTGGAGATTATAATGTCATAGTTGATAATTGGCATCAACCAGGAGAGCATTGTAGGTTACTTTGCATTGGTCAAGGATAAAACTAAAGAAAAATTGTCTAACCATGAGAAGAGAGGAGACATCATTGACTCTGATTTTCATTGCTTTCTGTTCCTTTCCTTTCTACACTAACAATGTGGGCACTTTTACTTGGGACCTCTGATTGCCATTCCCTTGATGTAGGCAATGTCTTCTCCAGCTGGCTACTTTCTCCCTTATCACCTAGGACTGGCTGCAACCAACTCTTTTGGAGTGAACTCTTCCAGGTCATCTTTTTGGCAAAAGTTTAATTTAGGATGACCCTAGGCAGCTCTATTCTAGGGGTCTATCTCTGATGGGAGGAAATCGTGCATCTTTGGTCCACATTCAGTAGAGTAGCTCACTCCAAATATAGCCTTGTCTTTCTTCACTCGGCCAACTCCAACCAGTCTCTCATCTTTTTCATCTAAAGTGGAAACATTACTACCTGTACCTTCTGAACTCAAAGTCAAACTCTTTGAGCAGTTCTCTTGAAGCTGTCTCTCTCACTTGGCATAAGGTGAAAGGAATGCATGCCCTCCTGTCCCTGGAGTGAGGTTGCATAACACACCAAAAACCCCCTCTGTAAAGTCCTCATTGCAAGCTGCTTCCACCTTCTAATTCATCTGAGCTTCAGGCTTCTGGTTTATAAAATGGAAACAACCATATCATCACACCTTTAGGAATGTGAGAATCACATGAGATTAATAATGTCACAGTGCTTTGGAAATTGTAATGTGGGAGACACATTTCAATAATTTCTATAACATTAATTATTTCTCATTGTAGACTCATCCAAAAATTCAATGAATTTTAAATTAAGTATAGGGTCAATATTTGTCCCCAAGCCTCTCTCCATCTCGTTATTGACTTTTTTCTTTTATTCTTCTCTGGAATTCAATTCCACTAAATGCACTAGTGGTTAAAATATAAAGATATGAACATACGTAAATAGTCTGCCATTTACAAATCCCTGCGTAAATCTTTGATTTCAAGGTTTTCCAACCAAGCCAACAAAATTAGCATACTTACTTGGCACAGTCAAGCTCAGCCTGCAACTAATCACTATTCCTTCTTTATATAACATTGATGTGCTCTGAGAATAGAAAAAAAATGTTATTATGATTTCACATGTTACAGATGGTGTTTTCTTCACTGTTTCAAAATAATTTTCGTTTTGGATTTAAAAACTATATATAGCATTACCCAACATGGCACAATAAAGAAGAAATCTAGTAAATTCATGTGTTTTCTCACGTGAGGTAATAGGAGGGCCAAGGAAATTGAAGAGGAAAGCCAACAGTTAAATAATGCATTACTACCTTGTTTTCAAAGAAAATGCAGATACATAAGAGAAATGTGCTTTATGTTCACAGACAAACCAGTATTTATCTATACAGAGCCATTAAGATATAAATTGAGTGCCTTATGCAGCATCTTATCCACTGAGCCCCCGCAGAATAGCTTGTAGAAAGCAGCTGCTATTTATTTCTTCTTGACCATCAGAGCTACAGGACCAAAATGGTTATCATTGTCCAGTTGCAGGAGGACTCATTATTTTATTCCTCTTTGGGTAGTGGCTAATAGACGGGGTTCCAAACTCAGCACTCCTCAGCCCCAAGACCCCCATGCTTCCCATCAATCCACACTGCATGTTATTGCACCTTAAAAACACTCTAGATCAAGTAAATGAAAAAAAAAAACAACAACAACAAATTATTTAAACTACCGTGTGTGGAGACCATTTGAATGTATAATCAGAAGAATATATGATTTCCTTTTCATGGCCTAACTACACAAATACATACATTAAGTAAAATGTATAGTGACCCTGAAAATCCCTTAATGAGATTAACAAGGTAACTTTGATGGTTTCTGTTTTTACCAGTTTTATTTCATAGTAAAATCATAAGGGAGAGACACATTGCTAAAAAAAAACAAACAAACTAAGAGCAGCTAAAAAAAAATAGCAGCTGTGTTTAGAACCGACAATTCCTAGAAGAGCATAAATTGCTAAATAATAATAGTAATAATGGTAATAATCATAGTAATAAATGTGAGGAAAAATTGGAAATTTTAAATAAAAAGTAAACTGGTAAGTAGGAGAGCAGGTAAATCTTTATTCCATGTGTTTTGTGCCCTTGCAGAACCTGCCTTTCTTGTCAGTGTATAGAAACTGGGACTTGCATTTAGCTGCTCTATATAAAACCCAAAAGGTGCAAATCATATTGTCAAACTAACATCTGATTTGAATACATATTTTGAAAGCTAAAATTATCAGCTACATTCTCTACCTGATTATATTTGTAGTTTAAGTTAGAGGAAATATTTTGTCCATTTCCAGTTACCATCCCTGCAGGAAGAAAAAAAAAATCAGGAAAAATCCAATTTGTTTTGCTTCTATTTTTGTAAATGAAAACGTTACCAAGTAAAAGACAGGAGAGGATGGGAGACTCACCAATTGCTATCCAAAATCAGTTGGATTAGTGGGGATGAAATATTTCTTTTTATAAATCTGTGCAAGTCCATAGCTCAGTCCTCGAAGGAGACTGCCCAAATCTTCCCCTCATGAAGATAAAGGTTTTGTCAGCGAAAATGCAAACTTCTAATGCAGGGCTAAAAATACCTATAGGTAACTTTTTTGTCACAGCAAATACCACTTCAAAAAAAGGTTTCTGCCAATAAACCTTTTTTCTTCTGTTTTCAAGTTCTATACCGTGAGGAAGGTGAGAAAGGAACTAACATTTGTTTGAGTTTTTTCTTGGTTCCAGTTACTGCAACTCCTAGTTCATTCCTCATTTATAGATAAGAAAACTGAGTCTTAGGTTATATGACTTGTTCAAGTTGTATGACTCACCATCAGCGGTGCTGAAAGTTGAACTAAGGTCTAGATCAGTGGTTCTCAACCTTCCTGATGCCGCGACCCTTTAATACAGTTTATCATGTTGTGGTGACCCCCAATTTCATTGTTACAAATTCAACATAATTAAAGCATAGTGATTAATCACAAAAACAATATGTAATTATATATGTGTTTTCTGATGGTCTTAGGCAACCCCAGTGAAAGGGTCATTCGACCCCCAAAGGGGTCGCGACATACAGGTTGAGAACCACTGGTCTAGATGATTCCAAACCATTTCGTATAAACCAGTCTAATAGAGTTCACAACTTTCACTGGGAGAGGTAGAGAAGCAAATGTTAGATGGATAAGGTTGAATAAGGCTGTGGGGTAGGAAGAATAAGAGCTACCCAAGGACCCATAGTCAGAGATGTCCGGACAGAAATCAGAACTCTGGACAGCTCTGGGCTGCTTTTGAAGTCCCTTTCAGACTCCACTTTTCTCTCCACCTCACTGTTTTTTTTATCTTTTTATATAATAACTAGAGGCCTGGTGCACAAAAATTTGTGCACTCGGCGGGGAGGGGGGTTCCTCAGCCCGGCCTGTGCCCTCTTGCAGTCTGGGACCCCTCGGGAGATAATGACCTGCTGGCTTAGGCCCACTCCCGGGTAGCAGAGGGCAGGCCCAATCCCTAGGTGCAGCCCCTGGTCAGGCTCAGAGCAGGGCCAATTGGGGAGTTGGGGTGCCTTCCCCGTCATGCACAGAGCAGGGCTATCGGGAGGTTGCGATGCCACCCTCAGTCAAGCTCAGGGTAGGGCCAATTGGGGGGTGGGGCACGACCCCAATCACACTCAAGGCAGGGTCGATGGGGAGGTTGCGGCACCACCCCCTGTCACGCACAGAGCAGGGCCAACCAGGGGGTTGAGGAGCTCCCCCCTGTCACTCACAGAGTAGGGCTGATAGGGGAGTTGGGGTACCACCCCCTGTCACACTCAGGGCAGGGCAGATCAGGGGGTTGGGGCCCCGCCTTCTATCACCCACAGAGCAGTGCCAATCAGGGGGTTGGGGCACCGCCACTCACACTCAGGGCAGGGCCGATGGGGAGGTTATGGCTCTACCCTGTCACACACAGAGCAGGGCCCGTGGGGGGGGAGGGGGGGGTTGAGGCGCCACACCTTGTCACACACAGAGCCGCAGGGCGATCAGGGGGTTGGGGAGCTCCCCCCTATCAGGCACAGAGCAGGGCTGATCAGGAGGTTGGGGCGCCTTCCCCTGTCACGAACAGAGCAGGGCGGATAGGGAGGTTGTGGCCCCGCCCTCTGTCACACACCGAGCCGCAGGGCGATCAGGGGGTTTGGGCGATGCCCCCTGTCACGCTGATCCTGGTGCTGGGAGGATAATTACCCTTTTACTATATAGGATAGAGGCCTGGTGCATGGGTGGGGCTGGCTGGTTTGCCCTGAAGGGTGTCCTGGATCAGGGTGGGGGTCCCCACTGGGATGCCTGGCCAGCCTGGGTGACGCGATGATGGCTGTTTGCAGCTGGTCACACACCCTTCAGGGTGGGGGTCACCACTGGGGTGCCTGGCCAGTCTAGGTGAGGGGCTGAGGGCTATTTTCAGGTCAACTGAAGGTCCCAACTGCTCCTTTTTTTCTTTTTCTTTTTTATTCTGGGCCAGCTTTAGCTCTGGCTCCAGCTCTGAGGCTTCTGCTGCTGAAAGAAGGTATCTGGTTTGTTTCGTTTCTATAATCATTATAGAAACGTTTCGTTTCTATAAACGTTAAGCTCAGTATCTGGCATATAGTAAAGGCTCATTACACGTTAGCTCCTTCTTCCACAAAGCTATAAGATTGTCATAATTTACTCTCGGTGAGCAGTTAGTCTTTATGACATCATGGCTAGAGCAGGCTGTGAACTGTGCCTTTGCTATCACCACCTTGAGTGTAAAGTCTCTTGCTGGTAGAGGGAGTCTTGAGGACAAAGCTCTTACTACTAATTCTTATTTTGCTGCTATACTGCATCCACTGTACCAATGACTAATCATAGCAAGAATATGTTCATTATTTTTGAATTTTTGTCTTATTTTCTCTTTATATACTGTTTTGTATTTTTAATCTTATGCTTTACCTAAATTAGCCAAGCTCATAGAAGCGACGAATAGAATGGTGGTTACCTGGGATTGAGGAGAGGGCAAAAATGCAGAATTTTTCCATTGGTATAAACATTCAGTCATTAGTTAAGTTTGGAGACCTGAATAGGGCCTATAGTTAACACTACTGTACTGTGCGCTTAAAGGCCTGGGCAGGGACAGGGGCCTAGAAGACGTCAATGGGGGGAAAAAGAAGACACTTGTAATACTTTCAACAATAAAGATTAAATAAATAAAATGCAAAAAAGTTAAGAGAATAGAGATTTAATGTTAACTATTCTTCTCCCCGCCCCCCCCACCCCCCACACACAACAAAATAAGGACAACAAAAAGCCAACAACAACAAAGGCACACAAGAAAAGATTTGGAGGTGATAGATATATTTATTAACTTGGTTATGGTGATGTTTTATGGCTTTTTATATATATGTCCAAACTCTTCAAAATTGCATACATTAAATATGCACAGTTTTTTCATATCAAATTATACCTCAATAAAAAATAAAATAAATTAAGATACCTCTTTTAAAAAGAAGAGAGTTAAGTACATAGGATTATGTATAGATCCCAAGACTGAATTTCTACTTTTAAAATCCAACATTATTTTAGATGTATTTTCAGGCCACAGTTTACTTCTTTCTCAGCTAGTTTTATATTGGACTTGCCTTTCGGTGAGTTCCCAAAATATCTACCTGTTTTCAGGTACTCTCCTTGTGAACTCTTTTCTAGGTTCCTGATTCATTCTCAATTCCACTGTCCCCCAAATCTCAGAAATTCTGTCCAGTTCTCACCACCAATCAGTTTGTCAGCAGTGTACCTCTATCCACTGGAAACAAACGAATATAACGCTTACAAACAGCACAGCATTAGGTGTAGGAAGTTGGGAGCATTCTACAGACTCCTCAATGCCCCTTTATTCCATTTAGGCTGGCCGTTGGCAGGAAGATCTGCAATGTGCTCTCCTATCCTTCTGTAGCTATGAGGCAGGTAGTCAGCAGGCGATCTACAGCTGTCAGCTCCTTCAGGCTTCTTCTTTACCTTAGAGAGCCTTTTGCCCAAGGCCATGCTTTTCAAAACCACCTTTATCTGGCCCAGTGCAGGATATTATGATGGTCAGCACATGTCCAGAGCTCCCCGTCTGCTTGTGAAGACTTCCTTAGGCCTGCATCAGGGTTCAGCTTCATCCTCTGCCCTATTCTTCTTTATCAACCTCCCCTTCTCAGGTTTTCATACCTAGTTTCTTCACCCCTTACTCCATCTCAATGTCTGTATCCGTTGAACTCACATGAGGCAAACCTCAGCCTTCTTAACCACCTGACCAAAACAGCATGCCTAAACAATGCCTGTAATTTCTAATAATAGATACATTTAACAAAATTTCATTATTGTAAAAAGGGCAGCTGAGTAAATCTTACAGAATTGGCATTATGGAAACTTTATCCATTATTTGGCAGTATAGTGTCTGTTCTATAAGCCAATTCTAATTTTTCATTGTAGGAATCCTAAAAGATAAAGCATAAGGGATAGTACAGCTGACACTTGGTCTTTGCAAACTGCATGATATGAAACAAATTAATGTTCAAACCTTCGCTGTATCTTTTTAGTGATGACTAGAAACATAGATTCATCGTCATCATAATCAACATGTAATATTTCAGTCAAATGTCTTAAATGGTGTAAGTGCAAAGGAATGCAAAAATGTCTTTTGGTTACAGCACAGATATTTGTGTAAAGATCTTACTCCAGACATCACCCCAGAGCAACATATTATTTCTACTAGGAGTCAAGTGTATCTTTTCCAGTTTTCAGTAGCAAATGCAGAAGTGAGTATGTTAAAGCTCAACAGTCTAACCCGTCATTAGGTAATGTAAGCCAAGACCTCTCACAAGGAACATAACTACAGTAAAAAAAAAAAAAAAAAAGATTCCAAGCAGGAAAAAAATATGGTTTTGAAGCCATCGATAGTTTATTTCAGTAAAAAAAAAAAAATGTTAAAGCAAAGAACTCTTGAGATCACAGGCTTGGGCCACCTAAGAATTCTACAAACTTTTTAGCTTTCGAGTTTGTTTTACCATCACCATATCATTTAACCTCTGCAATTTTATTTGTTGGCTCTGATTGTGTGCCTAAATATTCATTTAATTATGTGAGCATTGTTATTAACAATAATGAAGAAATAAAACTAAACATTTGTGGGGGCTTTAAATTTGTATTTTCACAGCTATTACCTTATTGGATTATTTTTGT
Source organism: Myotis nattereri (assembly GCF_964212035.1). NCBI lineage: Eukaryota > Metazoa > Chordata > Mammalia > Chiroptera > Vespertilionidae > Myotis > Myotis nattereri. The sequence goes on along the minus strand of NC_138082.1, from coordinate 25,665,239 downwards.
CCTTCCTTGAAAGTCATCAAGGTCTTTCATTGCCTCAACTCAATACTTATACAAGGAAGGGGTAAGAGTGCTGTGCACGCTCAGGTCTTTTTCCTAGGTCACGCTGCCCTGCATCCTTCAGAGTACTTCTGCAGCACTTACTGAGGGCCCAGTTTCTTCTTTCTTTCAATTAAAGGGACACTGAGTTTCCTCACCTAGATAATCCTAAAAGAGTCAGAACTCTATCACTAGAAACAAAGACAATGCCTTATATTTCTTTTCTGTTTGTTATGGATGCGTTCATTGTGTTTGATATGGCACCCAGAGCCCCTTGGCACAGATCTGGGAACTGCAGTAACAGTGTTTACAGCATTTATTGCTCTTTTCTTGGTTCTGCAGAGAGCAAGTGAGTATGCTCAGGTCTGCATGTACTCATTATAGACACCAGGCTGATGATACTTTGTAGAAACTTCTCCTGGTGCCTCTCCCGAGGGGGGGTGAGAGGGCCAGGATGTGATTGGTCCTCCAGGCAGGTGGTGGGACACCCTTGTCAGCCTGGGATCTGGATCCTTCCCAATGTTCACGCTGGTTGTCAGGAGCCATCTGGCGGCTGCTTTTATATCATTTCGTCCTTGGGGAGTCTCTAGGGAAGGGAAGCAGCCATGGTTCAACTTCCAGGAGGCCGGTGGTGCTGTCAGGATCATGCCATCAGCACCAGGTCCATTGGTGCCTGGCCTGTTCTCCAGAGATTAGACATGCAGGGCTACTGAGGGAGTGAGTGGCTGTTGCCAGGCTGGTAGGCCACTGGGATGGGTGGGTTAGCTGAGTGGCACTCCCACTGTGGGAGCGCACTGACCACCTCACTCAGGATCTATAATCAGATTACATGTCTGTTTGTCTCTCAAGCCATTTAAGAGGGTAAAATGGTCATTTTCAATTCAATAAGCATTTACTTGGCACTACTGCTTTGGCAGGCACACTGCCAAGTGCTAGTGATGCCAATCTAAGATGCTGCTCTGCCTTCAGTGAAGTCACATGCAGTGAAAGAAGACACATGCTCATCAAACCAATCTCAGCTCGGTAGTTAGCAAGACTGTCAGTGCAAAGAGAGAAGTCTGAGAACTACTAAAAGTTAGTTCAAGAAGTTCAAAGGCATGTTATCAACCATGAAAAACTGTTAAACTATTTCTTTTATAAACCTAGAACTTGTTTGTCCATTTTCAAATGAATAGTTGGAGAAAGAATATCCATTTGTAGTTCTATTTGTAGCCTCCTTGACTCATGCCCTTGGGAGAACTTTCCCTTTAAACCACAAAGGTCACACATGTCCCAGGCCCCAGAGCACCTAGAGAGCAAACTGAAAGTTCAAAGTCACACCAGAGGTCATAGATACACAACATCTATCCCAGCTTCAAATTTTTATTCTTTACAACACCGACTTCCATGTAAACATTGACTGTTGTAACAATGATTGTCCCACTAGGATTAGATTTAGCAAGACAGTTTGATTCTGGAAGTAGCCGAAAGGATTCCATGTATTTACTCCCTTACCCTTCCATAATGCCTGACAATTCATAATGTGTGGCCCCTTCCCATGCACTGAGCTCATTCCTCTTGAGGCCTCCCACTCTCAGACACAAGTGTAAGCTTTTTATTTTCTTCAACTTAAGGTGAGACCCTGGACAAAGGAAGAGTCACAGGTTCCTGGCTCAAGACAATGAAAAAAGAGAGGAAGAAGAGAGTCACAATGGGAAGAGCTAAGGGGAAGATTATCATCAGGGGGTAATTGGGGGAAACCAAAGGTCAACATCTCCTCATCTCATTTCTGAGGGTCTCATTTCCATCTGAATTGAAATTCTGATTTATCCACAATAAAACTTCTTTCAGGCTTTGAATTAGTAAGAGCATATATTCTCATAAATAACTTAAGTGGAAGAAAAGAGATATTGATTCTAGCTTCATATCATGAAGTAGAAAAAAAAATCAGTAAGAGAATCAACTACAAAATCTCTAAAATATTCATTGCTAACAGAGCAAAGGGAAGAAGCTGGGATAACCATAGCAACACTGAAACATGTAAGCCATAACTACTGCAAAGTAGATAAACCAGCAGCAGCACTACAGTGGAGGCAATAAAACCATTATTTCAAATTATACACTTAGCATGAAATTCTGGTATCAATTTTTTTAACATAGTGAGTAATTTCAAAAGTAATCAGGTAGAGTATTTATTATATGATTTTTTTTTTCCCACAAAGTAAAGACTTTCTCACCTATGTGGCTTAAGGAAAGACATGTAAATTAGCCACTTAGGATACATTTATTTTCTCAGCTAAATAAAGAGGCTGCAATTAGAAATTGAGAACACAGTTTAATAAATTCATCTTCTCTGTGTCCTTCCAGATTGGAGACTGTGGGAGAAACAAACCTTATGCAATGATTAGAATGAAGGAGAAATTGTAAATATTAAGTTACTTTCCTGTGAATCAAGTTTTTATATTCTATGCTGAAATATGTCTTGCGCATTTCCCCAGGCCTTTTAAAATATTTTATTACCTTTCATTGGCCAAAATCCTATCTCGTCCATGAAACTTTCCCCAATTCATCAACCAAACTGAAGTCTCTTCTCTCTAAAAGTCATAACAAACAGAGCCCACTCAACCCAAGACAGCATTAATTACGCCATACTTTGGGTTGGAGAGGCCTGCAAAAAAATGGAATGAGGGTGCTTGATTTCTTGGAGTAAAGGATTCAGAGGATAGTCCAACACTCCCCTAATCGCACCCTCACCCCAGACTCTCAGTTTGGCCAGCATTCTTCTTCCCTTTTGTTCCCAAGAAAAGAATCTTCTGGGATAGTTAGAAGATTCCCCAGCACCCTGTACTCAGTAAAATGCTGCATCCTGTTTTAAATGAGCCTTACGTGTGACAAGCACAGAGCCCGAAGTGGATTTCTGACCTTCTCCTTTGCTCAGTCAGGACCATGTAACTAAGGTGTTTGTTTTGTGTATTAGTGCTAGGTATCGGGGCTGGAGACATGCCTAGTGAGGAAGATTATTAGTACCAAGGTGTTAGTGGCACTTTGATTCAGATGAAGGATTCTTAAATCTGATTGGCTAGAATAACAGGTCTCTTATCAGGGGACCTTTATATATTCTGTATAAAAATTCGAAGGTTTACAGATGAGTAGGGATGTTGTATTTTTTATTACCTTAATCCCATGACTAGAAAATTACCATTAGTAGAGATGGTAGTAGAGATGGGAAGGATGAGTGTCCTGTGATTCACAGCCTTTTTTTACCATTGTATAAATGTCCCTATTTTGTTTCTTATGAATGCTATACCTTACTACCATGATCATAAGCTTTAAGGATAGGAATACTATCTCTGTTAATTTAGCAAGGTCTTATTCAATGTGATAAAGGGTGAAATGGTAAATTCTTAACATCAACAATAAAATTTTAATATGATCTCCAAGTTCTCACTTTGAGTTTTTCATATACTACACTTAAAATTTTGAAATGTTTAAAATTTTGACGTGGGCCTATATAGGAAATGGTCATAGTAGGGAACTCTTTCCCATTATCTCCCAAAAGGGTTCTGGTTTTATCATAGGGAATAGAACAATCTCTACATGAAGATAAACTATTAAAAGAGAATGGTGATGTGAAAAGGTAATGATTAGTAGGAAACCTTGTCATAATCCATGTATTTGTGGAGATCAAATACATAGGGTAATTTCTTCACCATACCTCAAGGAATAGAACTTGATAATGTACTCCCAGTGCATTTGAAAAAAATGGGGTTTCAGAAACAAATGCAGAAAATTTTTATTTTGCAGCATGAATAGTAAATGGAACAGAGGGTTTGATATTTTTTAAATGCTTCATAAATTTTCTCATTTAATTGCATAGCAGTCCAAAAGAGTGCAGAAATTATTTTTTCCATTCAGGAATAAGACAACAGGGATTCATAAAGGTTAAAAGGCTCATCAAAGTCGATGTGAAAAACAATTTTGTACCTTGATTTCAAGTTTAATTTGTTTGTGACATTCACTACTACCAAAAATTATCCAAAAGATGGTTTACCTTAAAAACATTCTGTGCAAAGAGATTTTGAATAATTTTCTAAAAAATAATTCCAAAATGGATTCTTAAGAATATAGCATTAATATGTATCCCTATGATGTCACAGAAAGAAGCCACAGATTCCTATAGAGCAGGCCTTTTGCTACTGAGAAAGACTGAGGAACATGACTCCATTGGCCCACCACAAGGTGACATTGCTAATGCTCGTAGACAGGGCCATGAGAATGCCCTTTAGAACTTTCTCTAGAGGAAGTCAGAAATCACCTCAATAGTACTTGAAACAATTTGCAGGCATAAGTCCATTATCAGAAGAAATGGAAGGAAGGCAGCACAGTGAGGAAGGACTTGGGAAGGACCCTTTCTGCTAATAGTCATTTGTGTTTGCCCTTTAAGGCAACATGGTTTGGGAGAACCCTTCCTAATATATATAGTAGGCTTCTAGATTCCACATTTTGTTACCATTTCTATGATACGTTCTAAAGTCTCCTGAGGCCATGCACTTTGCAATCATCTTGTTTCCACACTTACCGTGTATCTTTGATGTTTTCTTTTTTAAAACATTCAGTCTCAGTTTTGCACAGCCTTGAATGTGTTATATTTGGAAAATCCTGACAGATGGCATTATAAAAGCTAATGTAATGGAGTCAACAGTTGTTTCATTATTTACTTAGCATTCACAATATTGCATTGGGGTTTCCTTCCTGTTCTGAGCTACCCTCCACCCCCAGCTGCTGTTCAAAGAACATTCTAGTCAGAAATAACCTTGGGGTTACTCAGCTTAGAGCCTGGAGGAGGCCTGGGAGTGGCTGAATCAGCCCCTGAATGGAGCCTACCTCCCACAGGACCCAAGGGAATAATATCTCCTACTCACAAGCCTCTGGGGCTCATAAAATGCCATATCTCATTTAGCACTATTTTCTGTTGATTTTTTTTATTACTATAGAAATAATGCATATTCATGAGGACATTTTGGAAATGCTGAAAATAAAAATTAAAATAAAATTAAAACCATGCATAATCTCACCTCTAGAGATAATCACTAAGAGGTTTGTTGATAGGTGTTTTCTGTGTTTATATTACATATAGTGTTTTTTTTCTGAATTAAAATTCATCTCACATATCATTCAATATCCTCTACAATATGAATTTCAGCAGTATGTAACATTACATTATATAGAAAACACACATAGTTCATGTAATCAAGCTACCTAGTACATGACATTTGATTGGTATGGCAGGATGCTGTCTCAACTCTGACCTTTCCCAGCAAGGTTTTGCCAGACCAGAGAACAAAAGTGTCATTTTGAGATGACATTTCAAAAGCCTCAGCCTGATTATAGAGACTGCATGGGAGATGCTGAATAAATTCTTGTTGAGCCAGTTTTTATTTCCCTCCTACCCCCTTAAGCCTCCCTCTCACCCCCAAAAAACAAAATACTTCTTTTAGATCAGAGAAGGAAGTGGAGTGTTGGATGCTGGTGAAAGTTGAGGAGAAGGGGTTATGTCCGCTGCCCCTACCTCACAGCCTGTCCTTAGTCCCAAGCAAGGGAGGCAATGGCATCAGATAGTTTGGGGATCTGAGACTTGAGAAGAACTGTGCTCCTCTCTCAGGCTAGAATTTACAAGTGGTCACCTGTATGGATGGAATTCTCCAAGCCACCCTGGCTGCAGAAAGGCCTGGGCAGGTGATCAGCCTCAGAAATGTCAACTGACACAGTCAAATCCTCCCTGTGTTCTGAGAAGGGGTGAAAGGCCATTGTTTCATAATTCCCACCTTCTTTTGTTTTGTTTCCCATTGGTAAGAAACATTATAATCCAAAACCTGGCATGAGGCAAAAGGATGACCAGATATCTTTTTAATATCATAGCTTTAAAGATTATTTTGTTTTCTAGGAGATTATACTTACTTTTAACTTACTATTTGATCTTGGTTAGTGTTTAGACTCTGTGAAGTTATGTGTTAACTTGTAGATGGCTGTCATATCTTAGATTGAAAGCTTAATTCATATATATCTTTTAATATTAAAGACACTGAAAGTCAACTTTTACCAAATTGCTACTTCATTCATTTCCTAGTGAAAGGGCGAGGGCTATGCCCTCCATCTTGCCCCGTACCCTCCATGTTGGGGCAGCTGCCATGTGCTCAGGAAAGTACCTTCTTCCCGGAAGCCCAGGCCTCTGCTGGCCACGCCCGGGATTTCTTTAAACTAAGCAATGACAATCAAGAGACGTGTGCGCCATAGAGATGACCACATCCTGTGTAACAAGACCCGACTTGCGCTTGGCCAATAGGCAGGGCCCACAGTCAGCTCCCCTCCCCTCACTCCACCCCCTTTTAATAACCCTGTTCCACCCCCCCCACCCCCCCCCCCCCACCCCCCCCCCCCCCCCCCCCCCGTGGCCTCACTCTGCTTCCTGTTGCTGCGTCAGCCAGGAGGGGGAGTGGAGCTAGCTCAAATAAAGGACCCACTGCTTTTGCATCGGACTGGTTGGCTCCCTGGTGTGGTCTTTTGGGGATCTTGAAATCTGGGCATAACATTTGGGGGCTTGCCGGAATCCCCAACACCATCGAGGGACTCTCTTCTTGCTTTTACTTTTATTGACAGCAATTCTTCTAAGCAAGGGTCTAGGTTGAGTGCCACTGCTTTCCATGTAGACTCTAAGTGTGTTCACATTTCTATCCAGAAGGCTTTGGGGATAATGTCTGGTTTTGTTGCTTGTTAGGTCGGAGAGAGCCCAGGATCGGATACATGCAGACATGTGATGAGACAATGGACTTCCCCTGGAATTTCTCACAGAAATTCAACGTGCCAGACACAGATACCGGCTTCTTCTCCCTTAATCCACATACCCCCACACAGATACTGACTTCTTTCTGAATACCCCCGCCCATCCCCTGCGGCAGAGAATTCCTTAGGTGAATGCCCTGATGATCCCTGCAGCAGAGAATTCCTCAGCTCAGGCCCCCTCCTCCCCCCCCCCCCCACCAAACCGCAGTATAAAAGAAGTGCCCCCCTCCCCGTTGGCGTGAATCCACGTGCCCTGTCTTTGGGGGTAGTGGGTCTCCCGGGGACCCAGAATAAACTTTCTTTCCTTCCTTTCTTTTCTGATTCACTTGACTCTTTATTTCTTAGGCCGCCTCCTGAGCCAGCTAACCTAACATTGCTGTCTCCCATTTTTTTTTCAGTTTCAATTTTTCAATTCATTCTTGTTTGCTAGCTAAAATACTATTTCTTCTTCTCTGCAGAATACCTGAAGAATATTAGCTTATCGACAGAGGAAACTAAGACTGGCCTGAATTCATTAACCATTGTAGGGCTCAGGTTAGCAGTTCTTATTATACTTTCTATCCTCGGGCGATATGGATTCTTTCATTAGAATTCAACAGCACCAAGCAACCTTGGGCACATATATAAAAATATTGATCAAAAAACAGACCAAAGATAAGGAATTTTATTACCCTTTATGGGAGTGCCTCTGAAATATAAGCAATTCACAAAACAACCCACAACACAATCCTAATCCAGTGGCAATTTGAAAATAATATTTCTCAGTACATCTTTGGGCTATAGAGTCAAACAGATAGGAGATAAAATCCTGGCCTCAATATTTTCCATTTGCCCTTGAGAGGGTTGAATGAAAAGTTCATAACTCAGAATCTGATCCTTGCAGATGTTGAATAAATGGTGACTATGGTCATGTTTAGTTTAACATTAACATGCGTGTGTCCTGCATACATGACATATACCATGGAGAAAGCAAAGTTCTGTGGCATAGATGTCCTTCAGAAATGATTCTATGACTCAAAACTTATTTTACAAAAATGAAAAGAAATGCACTAATGAGTTTTTCTCCCATTAAATGAAAAAAAAAAAATTATTGAATTTGACCTCAACTCCCTCCCCTCTCAAATTAAAATAATGAAACATAAGGTGCCTCTCAACTAAAACAGGAAGACCATTAGAAAAATGGGTATCCAATTTGATAGGGCAATTTTTTACTTTTGTTTTAAATAGCAACAGTTATTAGGAGTACAAAGTAGCTATTCAGTGGGCCGAGAAGAAGCTCCTGAGCGGAATTGTCACTAAGGGTTTGATTATCAAAAATGAGTCATGAAAAAAGTGCTCAAGTGGCTGCTTGCATTTGAGTCGTTTTTCTCTGGCTTAAGTTGGCATGATGCTGTGATAGTGTTTAATGGACTTTGAGGCTGTGTCCCTAGGGACTGTGGTATCTCTATTCACCCAAAAGGTTCCAGTGTGGAATCATAATATTTGAGTCTAGAAAGACACCTTAGTCCAGTTTTCTCATTTTATAAATGAAAGAAATAAGAAGTTAAGAAAGTTGCTCAAGATCATAGGACAGCCACTATGACCCCTATCAGTGTCTGGCAATTCATCTTTAGAATCTTTTCTTTAGTCTTCATTACAATGCAGGTATGCCCAGGAGATATGCCACCTGCAATTTGCATCACTGAACGGTGAATATCCAATGAAACCTTCAGGAAAGGGAGGAGGCTCTGTGGAATGAGCCACTGAGAATTTGTGCAAGGAGGATCGCAGAACTGGAGAGAACACTAGGAGGGGAAGGGAAACAGACAGAATGTGGGCAGAGGCACAACCAAGGAAGACTAGCCAGAAACAGCTCGTCTTTGCAAGTTTCCTAAGTTTTACGCTGGGGGTAAGTATTGGTTTTTGTAAGAACTCCCTTATATTTTTGTATGGTTTTTAAAAGACTAATTTTACTTTTTTACTTTACAGGAATTTTTAAAAAATGCAGAAGGATAGCTTTTCTTTTTCTAAAAACAATGTAAAACAATATGCCCATTGGCTAAGAGTGCTGGCACTGCAATTGAAATGCCTGGGCTCAAATTCCACTTAATAGATGCTTTAAACATGTCTGAAAATCGCTTGCTATGTCTCCTATTAAGAGGCAGGGTTTAGCCCCGTCCCTGTTAGTCTCTGCTGCCTTCAGTGACCCTTTGTGAAAAATAGACGGTAGGGGTAGTGACTGGGTGTAACGTCTAAGGTTAGGTCAGAAAATGTCATTCAGCCTCCATTTGATTCTGCTGACAGTTACTTTCAGTAAAATCATCCACTATGTAAGAAATCCCTCTAACCTGAGACTACATACTGATGATATCACATGCCTATGTCCCAGACCACAGCCCTAGGCCAGCTTCCAGCCCACAGCCAGCATCTGTTCTCAGCCATATGAGTGCGCCATCTTGGGTGTCCAGCTGAGTGGAGCCTTCAAATGACTGCCCTGCCAGCTGATATCTAACTTCAACAACATGAAAGACCCGAAGACAGAACTGCTAAGCTGCATTCTTACTGCATTCCCAATGCACAAAATCATAAAAGAAATGGTTATTTAAATTGCTATGTTTTGGGGTAATTTACTACTTCACAATAATAACTGACACAGAGGTGTTTTCTTGGGTGACTATGTTAGTATTTCTAAGTCTCTGTGCCATTAAGTACATAAGGAAGATGGCCACTGACCTAGAATATTCTCTCAGGTATTCCCATTTGCTCCTCTTTGGGGTAATTTTTTTTTTTTCATTAAAAAGATCAGTTCTCTATGCCCTAGCTGGTTTGGCTCAGTAAATAGAGCATAGAACTGTGGGCTGAAGGATCCCGGGTTCATACCTTGCTTGCAAGCTTGATCCCCAGTAGGGGCTGTGCAGGAGGTAGCCAATTGATGATGTTTCTCTCTCACCGATGTTTCTATCTTTCTCCCTTCCTCTCTCTCTAAAAATCAATAAAAACTTTTTTTTAAGTCAGTTCTCTGCATAGCATACTTTGCATTCACAATAAAACAAATGAGGAAGTGAAAAAACATCAAGAATAATGTAACTGAATTTACTTTGAGATTGTAATCAAGAAGAAAACAATTTTCAAAAGAAAGAATCCAGAAAAGACTCCTTAGAATTTCACAGCATTTTGTCTTATGTCTGGATGTTCTCTAGATCATGTGTTGAAAACTTCAGTGTGGCCAAAACCGGTTTGGCTCAGTGGATAGAGCGTCGGCCTGTGGACTGAAGGGTCCCGGGTTCGATTCCGGTCAAGGGCATGTACCTGGGTTGCGGGCACATCCCCGGTGGGGGATGTGCAGGAGGCTGCTGGTCGATGTTTCTCTCTCATCGATGTTTCTAACTCTCTATCTGTCTCCCTTCCTCTCTGTAAAGAATCAATAAAATATATTTAAAAGAAAACTTCAGTGTGGATATGGATCCCAAGTGATATGTTGATCTCTAAACCACACATTGAGTAGAAAGGTTAGAACAGTCCTATACAAAATAATAGAAATGTTTTATATCTGCACTGTCCAACTTAGAAGCCACCAGCCAAAATGTGACCAATGCAACTGAGGAAATAATTAGTTGATTAAAAATGCTAAACAGCCACATGTGGCAAGTGGCTACTGTGTCGGTAACACAATACTAGTTTATGCTTCCTAATCAAGTTTATGGCTCAACCCTTACAGTGACAGGGAACTTTCTACCTAAGCAGTTTGCTGCACTCACAACATTTGTAATTTTAACCTAATTGGTTGTAAATCTGTATCTGTAAATACAAAGAACAGACATAGTGTGGTAAGCAGAATAATCACCCTTTCCTCAAAAAAAAAAAAACAGCACTTTCTAATTTCTGAGATGTATCAATATGTCATGTAATGTGGTAAAGGGAAATTAAATTACAATATGTCATGTAATGTGGTAAATGAAATTAAGGTTGCTAATCAGCAGATATGAAGATTATTTTGAATTATTTTGGTGATCCAAATCCTATATAATAAAAGGCTAATATGCAAATTGTCCCCTTGACTGGGAGTTCAACTGAGAGTACCAGGGGGTGGGGCCAACCACCCATGGCCCCTCCTCCTGGCTGGCCCCAGCCCCAATTGGCACCCCCCCACCCCGCCCTGATTGGGGCATGGCCAGCCAACTGCCCTCGTCCCTTCCCTCTGTAGGCCCAGCTTGATTGCCTGATCAGAGCGAGACAGCAGGACCCCACCCATGCTTGAATTCGTGCACTGGGCCTCTGGTATAATCATAAGGTTTGAAGAAGAAGAAGAAGAAGGAGAAGGAGAAGGAGAAGGAGAAGGAGAAGGAGGAGGAGGAAGAGGAGGAGGAGGAGGAGGAGGAAGAAGGTAGAAGAGGATGGTCAGAGAATGATAGAAACAGAGCCAGAGAAATGATATGTCGCTGAGTTTGGAGATGGAGGAAGGGGCCAATGAGCCAAGGAATGTGAGCAGCCTCCAGAATATAAAAGAAAACAAGGAAATGGACTCTCTTTTAAAGCATCCAGAAGGAATGCAACTCAGTCAGCACCTTGACTTTAGCCCAGTGATGCTCATGTCAGATTTCTGATCTCCAGCACCGTCAGTTAGTAAATTTATATTGTTCTAAGCCAGTAAGTTTTGTGTAATTTGTTAGAGCAGCATCAGAAAACTAGGAACACCATAAAGGAAACCCTTGATGAATCTGATCAGCATTATTCAAGTTTTCTTCAAACTTTAAACTTCCCCAATGCCCAACCCATTAAGTTCCAACCTAGTTTATATCTTGTTCAATATCTCTTTAAGTAGAATTTAGTCATTTAATCACATTTCTCTGAAAAGAGGCTGGGGGATATAGTTGTTGAGATGGACACATCATTCCATCACCACCATCACTTCCAATAATTAGTGATGTAATTAAGAAAGAAGGAGGAATTAGATGCTCTTTAAACCTGACTTTCTCTCTTTAAACTGTGACCCTGCCTACACTCTAGTTAATGTCTGGTCCTCCCCTTGAAATATCTATTTGTCAAATGCCTTAATAAAATCTGGTTACAGGTCAATGAGATACTGCTAATCTACTACTGTTAATTTTAATCCTATTATAAAGACCTGCAAGCAACTCCAGCTACACTAATGGAATTTTCCTGAATTTATGACCAGAATAATGGTTTCAAGAGATGAGGTGGGTCATGTAACATTTCCAATTTGAAAACGAAAGTTAACTGCATTATTTTTCATTACTCTTTTTTAAAAAATATTTAGAATTATATTTTTAAGGGCAACAGCAACCACTAAATTAAAGTTATAATTAATCATATAAATATTTTAAATTCCATATTTAAAGTGAAAATAAAAACATTTTATTAGTCCATTTTGAATAATGTTTAACATTTCATTAAACAGAAATACTATTCTATACACAGCCCTTCTTTAAGGTTAATCTAGCACCATTCTGTTCAAATACATTCACTAACACAGGGACATTTTCTGACCTCTCTGTGAAAGCTGAGTAATTATTTGGTTCTAAAGTGTCAAGTGGATTAGCTAAAAGCTGCAGTCCATGGGCTTGTGACATTATATCACGGGGATTTTAAGTACAGCTGTCTAAACTAAAGGGATACTTGGTATGTGGAATTCATTGTTAAAATGCACTCCTCATAGTTCAGGCAAGTTAAAGGCAGAGTAGAGAAAAAGAGTGATAAAGCATGGTTCCTGGGCCTCCTGTCCCAAGTAAATACACTCCTTACAATCGACATTTCATTTAAGTAATTCTAGCTATCTTTCATTTTAATGTGCCAAGGATTGTGCAAAGACTGTTACTCCATCATCTCTAACACACATGTCAAATGTATGGCAAACAAATTATAATCCCCATTTTTACACCTTAGGAAGCTAAGATTAAAAAAGCATGTAATTTGCTAATGCCAGGATTCAAACTTACGTGCATGAGTCTCCAAAGCATAGCCTGTCTTTCCAGGACACATTTCTGCCTTATCCACAGGTTCTGTGAAACCCTTCAGCCAACAGATTGTCTGAGTATTTGTTATTTTTCAAATCTTAAAGAAGAGCTGAATTTAGAAAACAAAGTTTGGCTCAGTGGATAGAGTGTCAGCCTGTGGACTGAAGAGTCCCAAGTTCAATTCCAGTCAAGGGCACATGCTTGGATTGAGGGCTTGATCTCCAGTAGGGAGCATGCAGGAGGCAGCTGATCAATGATTCTCTCTCATCATTGATGTTTCTATCTCTCTCTCCCTCTCTCTTCCTCTCTTAAATCAATTTTAAAACAACAACAACAAAAGCAAAGTTCCAATTGAGCCTTGAAATGTCACTTACCAGCTGTATGAGCCTGTATTTGTCTTTTCATTTGTCCGAGTCCCCGTTTCCTCATCTGTACAATGGGTATTATATCCAGATATATCAATAGTAGTATCTACCATATAGAGCTATTGATGGAATTAAAAAGTTAACATAGTAAAGACTGGGAACATAGTAGAATGCTCAGTAAATATTGCTTAAATCATGTACTCATCACTGCCGGGGGAAAAGAGGCATAAAGTAATGGGACCAAATTTCACAGAATTTATAATTAAATGGCTTACATCTGAATAACTTATTAAGAATTCAATATAGTAGAGGTTAATTTATTTGACTAACTTCTTATCTGTCTTTATGATATCAATGAAATTTAAAGAAATAAGACTCAGCAGAAATGAGTTTTATCGAGACAGTGTGGCATAATAGAAAGATCTAAACCTTTAGGTAGGGGAGCCAGAATATGAACTTCACTGAGTATGAAGTGATAAGATGGTGGGGCACCTGGTGGCAACATAAAGGTGTTGACGACCTGGGGGTTTGAAGAGAAAGTACTCCTAAAAGGCAGTGTAAAGGAATACCATCTTTATAATATTTTTTAGAGGAGACAGAGTTAACAGTAAGGGCCCTATCAAAGTTTGGGTTCTCCAGAAGCAGGCATTGAGCTAGAGTTTGAGATGCAAACTATTTATTAGGGCTTGACCCCAGGAGGCCAAGAGCACTAAACTAGGATCATGAGATCAGACATGAGTTCTAGATGCTTCTCCATCATTCTGCCATCTCTGACTTTGAATGTGTCACTTGAAAATCAAGCCTTGGTACTTTTTCCTATATATGGAATAGATATTTGGCCTCCAACACCTCTGAAATTCATCTAGTCTCTAGTATTCTACAGTTCTATGATTTTATTTGTTCATCAAGATGTTTTTACTGAAGACTACTCCTGGGCCAACCATTTCTAGAAAATTGACCAAAGCCCCTGCCCCTGTGGAGTGGCATTCTAGTGGTTAGAAAGTTCTCTTCATTATAAGAAAAAACAATGAACTAAAAAATTAATCATAAAAAATTTTTTTAGTTAAATTACCGTAACATTCCATGATACTGCTTCAAAGCAGAATTTGATATTGAAGGTGCCAGGGAGATATATTCTAAGAGTAATTCAACAAGTTATTTACTGGGTCACATCATAACTTTGACACTCTTTATGGGCTGTAAGATATTCTTTCCACCTTTTATCTATGAGAGCTAATAAAATTATTGACAATCTTTTCTTACTGGCAAAGGTTAGAAAGGAAATTAAAGTCTAGAAGGGAGATAATAAAATAGTTTTGGAAATTTGGACTGAAAATATGTCAATGCTCTTCTCAGTGATTCATCTAGAAAGTTATTAAAACCAGAATTATAACATAATATATGACAACAAATAAAGAATACTTTATCGCACATGTGCCTAAATGTTACATATTTTATTTGTCATGTTATGGGTGGAAGTGGAGGGGTAGAAAACATTCCATGAAACTGCCATGATAACTATGACCTATCCCTTTAAAATCCAACCAGCAGCACTGTTTCTGCTAGCCAGCTGATTACAGTGTTAGGTCAAGTCAGGAATATATTTTGAGGGAAAGGGTCTTGATTTATTAGGATATAATCACCCAATTTAAGTGAATGTTACATTAACAAATGGGTTTTTGACAGGATGATTGTAATGTGTGATTCAACAATAACAGTTAGCTCTTTTTTTTTTTTAAAGAAAAGATAAAAGCTTATGACCTCAAGTTATGAACCAGATTTAGAAAAATCTTTGTAGCATATTTCAACATATTGAGTTTTTGTTTTTCTAGTTGGAGAAGAGGATCAACATGAACAGTGCACAAATATATCTGCCACTTCCTTGGTACACATCCCAGTAAAACTTTTCTCAACCTCTGGGCCCAAAGGAACTTGCCTGGGGCTCAGAAATGTGCTCCGCCTGCCAGAAGTACAGCTAATGTGGAGGCTGATTTGGTCTCAGAAAGTCAGCATAGCGATTAACATTGAGGAGAAGCAAGAGGTAGTGACTGAAAGAGGGGATTAGGGGCACTTGTGGGAGCTGGTTACTTTTTATATCTTAACCTGGATAGGGGTTACATGAGACTAAGAATTTTCTAATTATTCTCCAAGCTTTCAGATCTCACCAACACCACCGCGGGTTTATTCAGCTGAGTAGGTGAAGTTTCCTGCAAACCATTCCTACTTAGAGGAGCTTTGTGCATAGTTTTCACTTTGCTGTTCTATGAGGACGAGCAGTCTGTCGGACTTGCCCATCAGCTTAGAGACCTTCAGACTTCCCCTGACACCAGTGGGTACTACACCTTTCTTCACTGGTTGGAGAACACAAACCATCACCCAAAAGCTGATTTTGGTGCCTCTCCCACATCTAGTGCTGCCAGATTTAACAACTAAAAACATCAGATGCCTAGTTAAACTTGAATTTCCGATAAACAACAAATAATGTTTTAATATAACACACCCCAAATATTGTATGGGGGACATATCTATACCAAAAGAGTATTTGTTATTTATCTTAAACTTAATGGGCAGACTGTATTTTCTCTGACAACTCTACTCCCAGCCCATTTCCTTTGCTCCTGGATAGATATGGGTGGAGCAAAGAGGGGAAAAACAATAAAGTAGCTTCTAAAGATACATCACTATTTCTTGTTTTTCTTTCTAGCCTATTGAGTCAAACTTTAGTTTAAATTAACATGCAAGAAAACTTGAATAAAGTCTTAAGGCTCATACCCAAGGGCATGTGTTACTGTCTTGATTTCACATATATCAGAAGCACTTTTAACTGAGAATTCACACGTATATTACCAAATCCCAGTCCTTAGACTAACACTTCTGGAAAAGGTTTCTGGGGTGGGAGTCCAAAGACCAGGGTTTTAGTAGCTTCTCTGCCATCATCTGTGCTGAGACCTGGATTAAGGCACTTTCCTCTCTGGGTTTCATATTCCTTCTACAAAGGCTCATTTTGTTCTCATTAAAATAAAGCTCAAAACTGGAATGAAGAATCCAATACTATCATCTCTAAGTGAAATTCAATCTAAGTGAGATTTTTATTGTGTGAAAGTAAAATACCTCCCAAAACACCAAGTCTCTCCCAATGTGATTTTCTCAAAAGTAAAACACTATTCACGCCTCAGGACAATAATGGTCTCAAAATTCAGAAACTGGGGAGGATATTTTAGATTCCTATTTCAGTTTATTATTCATGTCTGGTGTGAGTTTCCTGGAAAAGAGCCTAGAATTAAAAATAAGAAGACCTTGATTTAAATCCTATGAATACTGAATAAATTCTTTAACCGCATTGGACTTCAGTTTCCTCTTTAGTAAAATGGGACAATAACAGCAGCATCATATGTTTATTAAGACAATTAAGTTAGGTAACACCATGAAAATGCTAGCAGAGCCTCATCATACTTAAAGGGATACAATCAGGTTTAAGGAATGATGACAATAAGTGGGAAGAGACCTCAGTAGAGAATTAAGCTCAATTCCAAACACAACAAGAGCAAATAGATCCAGAGACATAGAAGCATGGAACAGACTGTTGATTCTCAGAGGGAAGGCCAGGGTGGGTGGGTGGGTGGGAAGAGATTAAGCAAGGACTTGCATGCATACTAGTATATGCATAAGCCATGGACACAGACAATAGTGTGGTGAAGGCCTGGGGCAGGCAGTGGATGCTGGCTGGAGGGGGTCAACAGGGGGGAGGGAAAGATGCAATACTTTCAGCAATAAAAAAAAAATTAAGGGGAAAAATAAATAAAAAACAGCCCAACTAAAACAAACAAAAAAGAACAAATGGGGATTTGTAGCCAAATAGCAGGTTGTGGGGTAGGAGTTGGTTAGTGAAAAATTACTAAGGGGAAACATCAAGAGCAAGGGGGAGGGGGTTCTTATTAGACTGAAGGAAGAGCATTCCTGGCGAGTGCAGGCCAGAGCAACCAGATATCAAGGGTGGGGCTGAGGAATTTGATTCGATATCAAGAGTCCTCAGATATCAAAGGTGAGAGGATATTCTCTAAACTGATTTACCAGAATTCTTGTTGAAACTGGGCTATGCAGGTCTGGCAAGGACAGGGTCAAGGTCAAAGCCTAGTCAGGAAGAGAGCTCAGAAGACCCTTACTAAAGCTTGCTTAAGAAGAGTCTTGGTCAATATCCAGTATGTGTTATTTGGATAAATGTCAGTTGGTGCTGGCTGTGGGCTGAGTCCAATGGCAATGGTTAGATCACCAAATGTGGCCCCTCCAGGTGACTTCATTCCTCACAGAATGACATCAGTGTCCTGATAGAGTGTCTCCATACCAACCAATCTAAGAGATTTGGGTAGAAGCTACAAGTTTTCTTATGACCTGGTCTCAGGCATATTAGAATGTCATTTTGAATGCATGTTACTTGTCAAGATTCCCTAAGACCAGCCTAGATTCAAGGGGGAAAAAATGATCCTCCTGATACGAGGAGCAGAGGAAACTGACTAAGGGCAGTCATCTTTGGAGACTATCACAATATCCAGACTTCAAGTAGTAACTTCTACAATATAAATGTCTGAAACTTTATAAACAGAGGTCTGAGAAAGCAGAAACATTATCTCTATCAATATAACCTGATAGAAAGCATTCTAAAGCCATCTTCCTCCTGGTAAATGGTTGTAGATGTTCCAGCGACAGTTAAAAGGTGAAAATATTATTAAAGCTGCTCGGTTCATCAGAATACACCTCCCACATCTCCAGCCAAAGTTACAAACATATCTGATTAGTTCAGAGAAACACCCAAATATATGATGAACACATATCATTCCTTGCCCCTACATAGAAAAACTATTTTAAACATCAGGTTCTCTTACAACCATTTATTTATTTATTTATTTATTTATTTATTTATCCCTTAATAGCATTGCCAGATAAAATACACGATGCCCACTTAAATCTGAATTTCATGTAAACAACGTCTTTGTATTTGTTCTAGTATTGTCTGGGACATACTTATTCTAAAAATGATTCATTATTTGGCTGAAATTCAAATAATTGTATTTTTATTTGCTAAATATGCAACACTATCCCTGAATAATATTGTGATTTTATTTCATAAGTCTTTTGTTCTCTCCCTTCCTTTCTTTCAATTCCCACCTGCAGGTGTGCTTTTACTGATATGAAAGAGAAAGGGGAAAGGAGAGAGAGAGAGAGAGAGAGAGAGAGAGAGAGAGAGAGAGAGAAGAGAAATATTGATGTGAGAGTGAAGCATTGATAGGTTGACTCCCACACACACCTTGACCAGGGATCAAATCCACAACCTGAGTATGTGCCCTGACTGGGAATCCAGGACCTTCTGATGTATGGTACGATGCTCTAACTAACTGAGCCACACTGGCCAGTGCCAGAAGTTTTTCCTCAGACAAATCAAGTTGAGAATAACTTTTGCTTTTGGTTTAAAAAATATGTATTTTAGCTGGTCCCTGATATAATTTAATCATCTACATCTAGACAATCCATATCTAACTGCAAATAATCAAGGGCAAATTGATTGTAGGCTGTCTGTAGGAATGTAGGCAGGAAGATAGACATCAAGGATATACAGAACACTTTCTTAAAGATGTTTAGATAAATAGGTTACCTAACATTTCTCAGTAACTTTAGCATCATGGCACATTTGCAGAATTAGTTCAGAATTGTTTTTTCCTTGGCAACCGTAAAGTCCACCTTGTTATAATTAATTCTATTTTCTTCTCTTTGGTGTAGAGATTAAAACAGCTGGTCCCCACATGAAAGTACTTCATCTATTTAAAGGCAAATGTTATCTCTGAGCTTTCTCTTCTTCAGGCCAAATTATGTCTGCTTATTTTTCTGCTTTGGTTCTAGTTCCAACCCTTTTATCATTTCTGTGTTTCTCTTCTGGCACCATATAAATTTTCCACATGTCTAAAATTATACAGATTGAAATGAGACAGTATTCTACTAAGTTCTTAATAGTAAGTATAACCATAAATATTGCTCTGGTTATATATTATTTCAAATGCATAAAACATTTAAAATGCATTGACCAAATATAGTTACATCAATAGATAAGTTAAAATGAAATTCTAAAAAAAATTCAAACAATACAAAAGAAGTCAGTGAAAGAGAGGCAAGGGAACAAAAAAGAGAAATGATGACTAGAAACAAATAATAAGCCATCATATCACCATAAATGTTAATGGACTAAACACTCTAATTAAAAGGTAGAATGAATCATAACGCAAGATGACTATATGCTGTCTTTAGATATGAAGACACAGGACGGAGAAATAAATGGATAGGAATGTACACACTATATATGCTTTATAGCATGCAAACAGTAAGCAGAAGAAGAATGAGGGGCTATATTAGTATGAGATAAAAGTCTTCAAGAAAAATATACAAAATATAAAGAGAACTAGTCATAATGGCAAAAGGGTTATTTATTCATAAAACCTAAAAACCTTAAATGTGTATGTACCTGAAAAGAGCCTTACTATATATGAGTCAAAAAATTGACAATTTAAGCAGATAAGTGAACAGTTGTGTAACTATAGTTGGAAACTTTAACACCCATTGCTCAGTACCTTATATAGTTACTAGACAAAAAAATACTGTACACAACATTATCGACTGTCTTGACCGTATTGATGCTGACAGGGAGTATAGTCAACAAAAGCAGAGTACACATTCTCTGTGCTTTCACCAATGTAGACCATATGTTGAGCCATAAAATAAAGTCTCAACAAATTTAAAAGAATTGACAGCATGTAGAGATATTTTCTAACAACAAAATTAAACTAACATGCATAGATGTCTTTCAGAGCTTTAATTATTATTCGCATACATTTTCCCACTTTTCTTAACACAAATTACATATTCCTCTGGGATTTACTAATCCTGCTTACTTAGACATTTCTCCGGTCAATTAATGACCTCAGGCTCCTTAATGCTTTCAAATTTCTCCTTATGAGAAACTCCCTTCCACTTGGATGTTATTTATAAATTAATGGACACAACCTGCTTGATAGTACACAGTCAATGTGTGTGTGCTGGCATAGAAAGTAACCGCACAGCCTCTTAAATTCCAACTCTAATGGGCTTGTCTCTGACCAAATCAAACTCTGTGCAGCATTTGGTACATGGAAGCATAATTTTTCTGGGACACCCCTACCCCCAAACATGGCTTTCACAGCACATTGCTACCTGTAGTTTCTACCTAACCTTCCCTCTCAACATCATGGATCCCCATCCCCAGGTCCATCCTTGGATTCTTCTTCCTGTGCGTCCCTAACATCTCATCCATCCCTGCACCTTCCACTCTGCCTCTGTACAGGGAATTTTTATTTTTATATTTAGTTCCATTCTTCTTCTTGAACTTCAAGTTCATAATCCCCATGTTGCTGTGTTGTAAGTATGAACTCAACACTAAACATCCATGTGAGAAAGAGGTTATTACATTTCTAGATTTCTCTTCATGAAGCCACCTGAAGCTTACTCTGAGCACCCAGGCTTAATGAAAACCAATCAAGTTGTTATTGCCATTTTTTGCTTCATGAAGACAGGGCACGATCTCAGATCATTGAAATCCTTTCCAGCCACCTATCATCAGGCAGTGCTGGATGCTATTGGAATGCCCTCTGTATCAGACCAGGTTGAGCTGCATTGCTCTTGCCAGACTACACTTGGGGCTGAGTAATATTTAGTAAGTCTGGATATTGTAGGTGCTACATCCTCAGGCAAACCCTGCCCTGCACCCGGAAGTGCTGACAGTTTACAGCTCTTGATCCCCAACTCTCTGCAGGACCCATCCATTTTCAAGTCTTCCAAATGTGGGGAACAAAAGCATTCATTTTATTCTTTCCATAACCTCAAAAACACTTAATCCCTCTATTTGTTCTTCCTCTGGGACAGTCAACATTATCTCTTCAACTAACGAGCTTTTTGTAATAAAGATCAAAAACAGAATTCAGGCAGTATTTGATTTCTGCCCTGAAAAAAAAATTCTGAGGAAAAGGAGATATTAAAGTTTGCCCATTTGCTGGAACAGGAGAGTGAGGAAAATGCAGGATCAACACTCATGGATTAAGATCTCAGCTAACTGTAATGCACTTTCCTGATGATTTCTCCCCTGCCATAAGTATTTATAGACATTTCTCTGCATGTGCCAGATATACACAAATTTAATCATTGCACCCCTCTTCTGTAAAGTAGACATTAGTTCTAGCCTTTCTACATTATCATTTTTTAAGCTAACATTTATTCTGTACTTCCTGGGTGTTAAAAAATTATAAGAAGTAACTAATTGCATGCTCACAATTACCCTATTGGGGAAATGCTATTATTATACCCATTTTTCAGATAAGGACATGGAAGTTTAGATAGGCCAAACCACATATATAATAAGCAAGTAGTGGAGTTAAGATTTTAAATTCAGGATGATTGACACCAGCAACCTCTCTCTTAACTTTTAACCACCATGTGAGGTTGCCCTTTTCCTACATGTGTTATGTGTATTTTAACACATGTCCACTATTGACCTGAATACAGATCCTGTTTCTGTTAGTGATACCACCAATTTCAAGCTCTTGAAGCTCCAATTTTGAAGTTTCTTTGATTCTTTCTTGCTTTGCCCAGATTCAGCCACATGCTAAGACTTACATATCCTATTTCCACCATATTTTTCAAGTTTTCCTCTTTTCCATTCTTTTTCAGATTCCTATGATATGTTTATTCAATTGCTATAATATCTTCCAAATGCTTTCCTAGTTTTTTATCTCTACTTACTGTAGGTCATCTTATATACTGGTAAAAAGGAATCCTTGCTAAGACATGTCCAATTATTACTCCATTGCCAGCTAAACTTGTGACATAATGCTTTATTCTAGATACCAAATCCTCTGCAAAACTTCCAAGCCTACTTTTCCATTCTGATCTCTTGCTTTATTCTCTGCCTACTTACCTTAATGGAGATAAAAATAGCATTTCCCCAATAGGGTTGTTGTGGGTATGCAAATTGCCTATTTATAATTTTCTGAGTATAACTTCGACCCCTCTGCAGTTTTTGCTTGTAAACATGCTATTTCCTCTCTCTGAAATACCCAAATATCCATTCTCTCTCCAAGGGTCATAATAAATGTCTCCTAACCTATTTCAGAAAAACTTTTTGGAGAGAGATTACTAGTGCTCACAGATAGCCAGTTCTCCTTTCTTTCCTGGATGCACAGAAACATGAGACTTCCCAGCCCCTTGTAGTTAAGTAGAGCTCTTGTGACTAGTTCTAACCAATGAAATGTAAGTGGAAGTGGCACACATCACTTT
The DNA here is from genome assembly GCF_964212035.1 of Myotis nattereri. NCBI lineage: Eukaryota > Metazoa > Chordata > Mammalia > Chiroptera > Vespertilionidae > Myotis > Myotis nattereri. The sequence continues at coordinate 25,642,717 of NC_138082.1, read as the reverse complement.
TGAACTGAGATGTTTAAGACTCCATGTGCATCTCTCGTGTCCCCTCCCACACTGACACCGGAAGTTATGTGTCCTAAATGGCAAAAGCTACAAGATGGTGGCGTCTTCAACAACCTGGATCCCTGAGTGACTATAGAAGCAGAACTTCTCATTAACCCACACTCGGCTTATACTAAAAAGGAGAAATGCCTTTGTTTTAGTAAATTGTCTTGTTTTTTTATTTTTTTTTTACTATTATATAGTATACCTGTCTTTAATAACATAACTTCTTAAATGCTCCCTTTCCAAGAATAATTTCTCTCTCCTTTAAACCAGAAATTCATTTATGGTTTTTATGACATCTTATCCCTTGCATGGTAGCTCTTTGTTTAGTTATCTAATTTGCCTTATAAGTAAGTCCTTATTGGTCAAGAGGCCACCTCCTAGTCACTTTTTATTGAATGCCTACTATTTGAGAGACTCTAAGCTATGTGTTATTGATTCTGTGTTCGTTACTGAATAATGCATGGATAGTACACTTAATGATTACTTCTCAAAGTGAAAATAATATGATATTTGGGATAAGGGAAGAATGAGCTATATTTATGCAGGCAAAATTGTCATATTCTCAACAAATTAAAAGAAGGAATGTTTCTTTCTTTTTTAGGCTGTGACTTGTAGTCAACAAAAGCAAAGTAATACGGAAGTATTGCCATTTTAGATAGAAAAATATTTATTTATTCTAGATTTTGCATACTATCAAACTTATGAAACTCTACAATGTCAATATCTTTCTTTAAACTCTCTAGAATTTAATTAATAATGCTCACCATAATTATCACCTGAGATGCCATGTACATAATTACACAGCAAAGACAGAATTAGACAATGAACAAGAAATAATAAAAGCAGCCAGATCACTCTCTAGTTTGATTGAGATCCCTATGTGAGTAAAATATATATATTATGTTCTCTTAAATGACCTGAGTGAGATTGATTACTTCATTTCTGCCTTATTTCCAGAAGTAAGTATACTGAGTGTGATTCAGGGCAAAATCTAACAGAATTTGTTATATGCCAGTTCCATCATCCACTGCTGTAGTTATAAATATTCATCCATTTTAAGTTGCCCAGAATTTATTCAGCTGTTTACAAGAGATTGATCAACAAATATTTATTGAACACTTGCTATGGCAACTCTGTACAGAAATATTGAATCCAGATAATGAAAAAGAATTGGTTAATTACTAGTTCTGAAGAAATGGGCATAAAATATTGAAATAACTTGATAATTTTTGAGGTTAAGAGAAAATTCTGTTGAGAGAGATGGGAGCACAGTGCCCATAGAAGTTAATTGGGTTAAATTTTCTGTTAAGGATAAAACTCTTCATACTGAAGTGTCAATTTGACCTGTTATCCCAGAAGAAAATCAGAAATTGTATGATATTAGGATAAAGTGAAAACCATAAAGAATTAATTATTAAATATGTCTACAAAAGTATTTTTAATAAAACAAGAAGTAGAATAAGAGTGTTTAATTCAGGTTTTTATAATCAGGAAGCTGGTTTGTTCTACCTAATGGCTGATACTTGGAAACTCAATTTCCTATTCAGAGTATATTGATTAGGTTCTCTGTTGAGAGGCACAGAAATTGACTCTGAAGTCTTTTAAGAAAAATAAAGTTAATGGAAGGATAGTGAGTAACTCCCAGAATCAAGGAAAAGTTTGAGCCATTGGGTTTCGGAGGGAAGAGCACTCAGGGGCAGCTGCTGTCAGGGTCACAGGATCAGGGAATACAACTGTGACATAGAAGGACTTAGTCACAACCAGCTTCCACTGTCTTGTCACCCTGGCACAGAGACTTTCTTCAGCTTCATTTAGGTCTAGGCTTGAGGAGGTAGGGCACCCATCTGATATCGCTCTGAATCTTCTGGTTACCAAAGAAAGACAAAAGGACAACACTGGACTTCCCCAAGCATACTGAGCCTGAGAGTACTTGGACCCTCTAAAGCAAGGAGTCTGGATCCCTTAGGGTTCTCATGTTTCTTGAATTTTTTCACCATTTAAAGCCAAAAAATCCCATATATCTAAGATCTACTTTTAGAAGGCACTTTAATCAACCTAAAAGAACTAAAAAGACCACATACTACATATAGTGACTTGTTTGTCACTAATTAGTTGTGTCGTCATGGGTCAGTCCCTTAAGAATTTCAGTGTGTTCAAGTAGAGTATAAATATCCTAAGTAGATTTATATGAAGCTAATTATTCATCTAAGATTCTACATCAAATCAATATAGCCTCAATCATAAATACTTGACTTCCTATAGGATAGGCTAGAGTAAACATTTTACATTCTAAATCATTTTCTGTCTTGATCCCAGATTTTAAGCACTGTTACACTCCTGGTTAAAACTCTATAAAATTAGACCATTTTAAAAAATAAAATGAGGAATTAGTTGCTTTTATAGGTTAAAGTTATGATATACACAAGTAGAGGCTTTAAACTGAATCCTAATACTCTGGTTTCTCTTCAGATCATATAAATCTTTCGCCTTTTAAACTGAATCCTTCAAACATATATATATATATATATATATATATATATATATATATATATATATATATATAGTATATGACACCCTTAAGTATATATAAAGATAGCATTTAGGTGCACGAGGGTAGAGGTTTGGTGTATAGTGGTAAAATATCAGAATATATATTGAGCTACATAGTGTCATCTGTTCTACATCAAAAAAGTATAAGACAGCATTTTTATGTCCTTATACTCTGCTCACTCACCTTTCCTCTTCACACTATCTCAGTTATAATGTTCCCTTCAGACACAAGAATTGTTCCTCCTTTCCATTCTGCTAGGCCTAGTTTAAGCACTGTCGCTCTGTGAGGTTATCTGGACTGCTTGTATACTCAACGATCATTTGCTGGGTTTGAAATTAGTTTTCAGAATAGAGCTTTACACTTTTGGTTTAAAAAATAAGTGATGTTCATTTTTGTAATTATAAAATATATACTCATAGGAAATTTGCAAAGTACAGTAAAGAAAATATCATCAGTATTAAAAACCATATATTATATATTTATATTTCCTTCTAGTAATGTGAGAGTGTGTGATATTTTAAAGTTTGAACATATAGAAAATAATTTTTATGTTTTTTATGGCTACATGGTACTCCTTCCTAGGAATAATTTACTGGTTTTCAAATTGGTTTCACATGCATACTCTTTCTCAATCAAAGACATGCCTCTATAGTTTTCTTTGGAAGATTCTTCCTGGCAGTATGAAATTGATAAAGCAAGCATTATTCCTAAAGCATGAATGGAATACATTTTGAAATTAATAAAGCAGCATATTAAAATCTTCCCATACTCCTCAGTGAGTTTTGCAGGATCTGCCTCATAACTAAATGTCTCTTCTGCTGACAAAATTCATGCCAAAATTTTGTCCAACTCTTACAGTAAAAAGCAAAAGTTAAAAAAAAGAAGAAAACACGAGCATTTCTTGTAATTTCTTTAGACAGCTACCATTGGATGAAGACCTGACATTTTAAATGGATGTTATACAATGATTTGATTAGAATGAAAATTGCTTGGAATTTCTACTAGTTCACATCAAGAACAAGCTACTTATTGATGCTTACATAAGAGAAAAAAAGGAAAACAGAAAAATAATTTCTGATTCTGACAATTAGGAGCAGTGTAAACACACACACACACACACACACACACACACACACACACACACATACACGGGCAAAAAAATCAACTGAGCAAGCCCTTCAGAGGAGTGTACAAAGCCATTGGTGATATTAATGATTCTTTTACATGTGACATAGACAAGCTATTAAACTTTTACTATAGAGATGTCTTTACCTCTTCCTACTATGAGGGAAGGAGGGGGTGGTGCCTTATTTGGCTATAAGGACAAATGTGAGATTTGGATAGTTTTGAGGGGAGAGTTGGAAAATAGGATTTTGTGAGATTTCACTTTGGATTGTGTGATGTAATTCTCTTCTCCCATTGCTTCCACCTAAACCAGATCTTCTGTAATGATCTACATTGTTCCTCCAAGTTGTGGAATAAGTTGTCTTCTTTATGGGTGCATGGATGCACTGAAAATGACCTTGATACAAGAGCAAGTGTTCTGTTTATATATACTTTTTGAAATTTGGATGGTTGAGAACTTCCAGTAAATCTGTAATTCTGCCCCATGGGAATGGTGCCTTAAAGTATAAATAGAAATCAAAAGTAAAAAGCATTGAACGAGAAGTTCAAAAATTGAAAGGCCAGTGTCTTTTTAGGGGGCACATACCTTAAACTCACTTTGCTCCAGGTTCATTATCTGTAAAATGGGAAAAAATAATTCTGGAACCTTGTTCTACCCTGCCTTTTTTGTGACTATTCAATGGGAATACACTTTTAATTGTTGTGTACAGTACTGAGTGTTTCATAAGTGTAAATGTTTATAATGGTTTATAATGAAGACTTTCTATTAGGATCCCGTCACTTCTCTGATCGTCTACTACTAAGGTTGCCTCTAAGTTCTGCCACTCATAGGATGGACTAGAAATGTCTTGGCTAAGTATCTTCATGCTAAGTATCTTCTGTTGACCATCCCTTTTCTCCTCATCCCTGCTTCATTCCCAGGGAGGTTGACCTGTATGGGTTGTATCAATGGGCTCCCTTGTCCTCCCTTCAATTTCTCTAATTGTTCTGGAGGCACGGGCAGAAAACCAGAGGTATGGAGAGGGAGGTGACAGCATTCATTCCTTGTTTTCCTCTGGCCCAGTCATGGGGGCTGACTGTATCTCTTCATCAAAGGCCAGGTCCTGTTAGAAGGCCCTTTCTATACAGCTGCTCTTTCCCGGCTCCAATCACTGCTTCCCCATTTGCCCCTTCAGACCTCATGGTGTTGGCTGCTCCTCACTCTTACCAGCCCTGTAGCACCGCATTGAACTATGTTTTCTTGAAGTTTGCCTGTTTTTTTGCAAAGAGTCCCTTTATTAAATCTTCTCAAATTAAATAATTTAAACGGGCCATTTGGGTTCCAGCCAAAACCCTGAATAGTACAGGTCGCATCACCACCTGTTTTTGCTTCCTTAATCTTTCATGATCACTTTCTCCAACCAGAGTTTGTATGGTTTTCCAGCTAGTGTTCTTGTTTTGGTTTCCAAAAAAAAATTATATTCATTTTGTAATGAGGCTGTTTATGCTTTTCTTCCTTATTACACAGAAGTTTACAAGGGAAAACTCTAAAGAAAGTATCCCAAATATGAAACATTACATAAATGCAAATGATTGAAAGTGCCCCACCCCCCCCAAAAAAACACAGGTATCCGTATCTGCTTCTCCATACCCACTATCTTCACTGCAGCCACACACACACCCCTGGTTTAAAGTAGGTGGCAGGCCCAGAACAATGGCCTCATCAGGTTGGTTTTTAAGGAATAGACATGGCTGCTGCCCATTCCAAGTGTTCAGGAAACAGAGTGAAGAACCCTTCCCACCTGTTGTGCAAATACACAATCCAGAGTATACAGAGAGGAAGATATAAGATAGGAAGAAAGAGGTGGATTCCACTGGTTTGTGGCTATACATGGAACATCACCTAGAAATTTCCAGCAGTAGACAGAGTGGTTTTGTTTTTAGAGATATGGATTTTCTGCAAAAGTAGAAGAGAGTTACTTATAAAAATATCATCTTTTAAAGAACTTGGAAAACACAGGTTATATAACTTTGATATGACAAAGGGAAAAATAATAATGAAAGAGAAAGGAATAGTTAATACCCCTTGATACAGAAGAGCCTTTAGAAAGGAGGTGGGGGAAATTGTCCTATGATAGGTACTGAAATGGGCAGGACCCTCCCCACAGCACATTATGGTAAAAGAAGAGGACACTGTTTTTTCTAAAGTCCACAGATGAATTCGTTTTAGGCTTAGGATACCCAAGTCTGACTCACTCTCATGGCTGATTTAATAAGTCTATTGCTATTTAATGTTTTCATTACATTTTCAAAGGGTACAAAAGTCTATCTTTTTTAAAAGGTAAAGGATACACAAAATGTCTGCAATGCAATTATGAAAAGGACAAAATGGGAATATTTTTAAAGCCATGAGAGAAAATAAGTCAACAAGATTTTCAAGTTGTTCTTTTAAATCTCCAGGACAGTATTTTCCAGTTCATAGAAGAATGAAAGACTGACTACCTTCAATCTCTCTTCTACCTGGTATATGGGATAATAACTGAAATGATGTTCTAAAAGATCATCAAAAAGAGGAAAAAACACCAACAAACAAACAGATGCCATATAAAATATTAGTACGATTGAGAATGTGAGCAAGCATCCCTTTTTCATACTCAGAGTTTTGAGCCACTTCAAAACTCATCATGATTATTCTCAAATATCTGAGTTTCTCCTGCTTGTAAGCATCCCAAGTTGCCTCACTTTGCATGGATATTCTGTGAGATCAAGATTGACTCTGAGCTCACGACTTACTGTTAACTTCAGCTAAACATCCTCGCCTCTAAGCCCATCTCAAAACATATCTCCAAATAGAGAGACTGGTGCCAGAAATTCCCCCTTAAAGTACTAATGCTTTTGCTAAGAACTGCATCTCCAGAGATTCCCAATTTAAATGCCCCATGAAGCCCAGGGCAACATTTTCCCAGCAAAGCCCTTGGTGAAAAACAAAGCATCCCTTGCTACCTCGGTGCTTTTTTTCTCTCCAAGGCCCTATCTCCTCTCTCCACTCCCTCACCTCCACAGAATGCCTATGGCTCACAGCTTGAAAATTGCTTCTCTAAGCCATTAAACTATTGGCTTCTCATATCATCTAAGGAAGCAATAAGGACATGAGGCAATAGTACAACAGATAAGTGTATTAGAAATTAGAGATAGGAAATAGAAAGAAATACCCGGAAGACAACTAATGTTTTTGCTTTCCCAATACACGCCAAGCATCAGGCTTCTCCTTTGACATGCATGGTCTCATTTACTCTTAACCTTAACCTCATTAGCAGAGATTTATATCTCCATTTTCTGAGTGAACGAAACAAACTCAGAAAAGGTGGGTAAACAGCCCAGAGCCCACAGCTGGTATCTAATGAAACTAGAAATTGAGCCCAGATCTATATCCCAATGCTTCTGTTCTTTCCATGGAACCCTGGGTTTTCCCAAAGACTGCAGTCAGTTGTAGAGACTCTAGAAAATCAAATACTAGTTTCATGTCAGAGACTATTCTTATCCAGTTCATTAAATAATTCACTGGAAATAAAAGTTTTATTAGAATGATTTCATTTAACTCCTTAAACCCCACCTTAGTTCCATGCTAAAATCACAGTAATATCTTATCAAAAATTGCTTTTGTATTCAATTAATTGACAACTGAGGTACTCCTTCAAGTGTTTTGAAATTGTTTTAAATTGAGAACAAACTGACTTGCAAAATTGTTACCCATCTATATAGTCATTTCTCAGTTTACCACAGAAGCTTTACTAAAATTTGTAAAATGAATATTAATTATACCCATGACTAGAAGTGATATTGAAATATAACTTATAGTAAGATATATAATCAATCAATCCCATGGGACTAGACACAGTCCTTATTGCTAGAACAGGGCCCTACAGAACTCCAGTTATGCAAGCCATCAACCTTGCAGTTGCTGAATTGTATAGACATCTTATAGGTCCTGAGGGAAGGGCTGGGCTAAATGGGCTCACTCTAGGATTCAGGGAGATAGTTATAAACCAGTATGAAAGTATGCTATTATTTCAACAAAAGAATGACTTCCTCTTATGCTTTCATTCAGAGACAAACTGTTTATTACAATATACTCAGAAAGAGTGGGAAAACTTTAAATGCTTCCTTTCAACTTTGCCAATACAATAGTTTTGATAAAGCATTTTTGGCTTATTCTATGCTTTCAATATATTTTCATCATAACTTTGGAGCTGCTGATTTAGGTCATTCAATTTATAGACAACATCCATCATCTAATTGAATTGAAAAAGCCAGTCTTCATTATTAGCAAAATCAGACTCATTTTTTGACAAAAAAAAAAATCTAACCTCTTTTCTTTTCAAAGAATCATATTGAGATGCCTCCCCATGATAACCATTGTATTTCTTACCACAAACTTTAACACTAATGGATAAAATATGGTACCCAGCCATATGAAACCAGGCACAGTGCCCTTTAATATTATTCACCAATAATTTTGTCTTTGCTCCACTCTCAAAGGAGCTTCCCCCAAGAAAATCACATTTTGTAGCAAGAGCCAGAAGATGTCAGAGGAAAAGTTCTTAGAAAAATAGTCAGCACCCCTGCCTTCCTCTTCTTAAGTGTATATGAATTTTGGCTATCTCAACATGAATCAATATATCCCATATCTAACTTGGTGCTTTGCTCTTAAAAGAATCATGTATAAGACAAGAAAACACACAAAGTTAGGTGTCAATATTTTCAATTGTTCATTTGGTTTTGGTCTAGAGATTTGTACACCCAAAAGTACAATGTAAATGTAGAAAGAATGTTGGATGGATGGGATGTATGCCTTTCCTTTGCAAAGTGGCAGGAAGTAGACTGTGGAAAGGAAGGATTTTTTTTTAAAAAAAAAAAAGGAAAGATACCATGTTTTTTGACAATAAGATTGTTCTCAGGCAGCTCTATTTTAGGGTTCAAGTTAAAGATCTGGAAATTAATTCCTTTATAATTATTCATGCTCAGGTAACTGGTGAAGTTTTGTGTACCTCTTCAGGTATGTGGGCCCCAGTTTGAAGGCTACTTAACTAGATGGTCTTTAGACTTTTTCTTTTTGGGGGTCATGTTTTAGACAAGATCTTGGTCATTTTGTATGATGTAAACATAACTAAAAAATTAGAGCAGCCCTAGCTGGTTTGGCTCAGTGGATAGAGCATCTGCCTGTGGACTGAAGGGTCCCAGGTTCAATTCTGGTCAAGGGTACATGCCTGGGTTGCTGGCTCAATCCCCAGTAGGGGGTGTGCAGGAGGCAACCAATCAATGGTTCTCTCTCATCATTGATGTTTCTATCTCTCTCTCTCTCTCTCTCCCTCTCCCTTATTCTCTGAAATTAATAAAAACATATTAAAAAAATTAGAGCAAAAAATTGCATTAAGAGCTATGTTGGACAAATAGGCTCTCCTGCACATATAGACTTACATTATTTAGCCATAACCAGTAAGACTGGTGCTATGTATTGCTTTCAGTGGTGGAGACAAGTTTTCCCTGGTTCATTCCCAATCCCACAGGCACATACTTGTCAAATGCTAGTAAAAGGAAGGATAGCCTCTGGAGTCCAACAGAAAAAAGCTCTATGGTATTTGTAATGACAAGATGGGCCTCCTGGCATTTTGGATCAGACATAGAAATATATAGAGGATGCTATGAAATCTATAGGTTGTGTGTTAAGCCCAGTAGGAGATGTCAGGGAAGGCAACTGTGCTGAGTCTTGAAGGCTAAGTAAAGGAGTTAGCCAGGTGTCAGACATAGGGGTGGCTGAAGATAGGAGTGTGTGTGTGTGTGTGTGTGTGTGTGTGTGTGTGTGTGTGTGTTTTAGGATGGGAAACAGGTCTTTGCAAATAATCCATTTGCTATACCAGATTAGGCCAGAGTAGGTCTATTTTATTCTTGGCCTCAGAAACTCAGTAAAATGCAATGGGGTCGCTAAAGCTTTGGGTCAAAAATATGAGCACTTCTTTCTCAAAATCATGTCATTTCATGGCATATTGATTTCACACACATTAAAATATGACAGAAAAAAAGAAACCATCTGTAATTTGGCATTCACTTGGAGATGATGGTTGGCAAGCTCTGGGTGCCTGGTTTATAATAACCCATCTCACAAGACTGAGAGATAGGAGATGTGAACACTTTTCTGGGAATTGCACGCTCCTATCGGTGTCTCAGGAGCATCCCTTTTCCTGATAACTTGATGCCCAGGAAATTCTATCAGGCATCAGAAGACTGCTAAGTGATTGAAAATCAGACCAAAGGGATTTGGCTGATCTTGACCATGGCTGGGAGCTTCACAAGGGACAGTATGGAGCCTGATGAGTTCATTTTACTTCACTCCTGAAGATCTCATTCTTATAGGTAGAGTGTCCACATTGTACTGATCCATGGTTTTAGTTATATCTTAGATATGTGTATAACCTTAGAAAATATATACGCTTTTTTGAGGGTAGGTATATTCTTAAGTTTCATAAATTGTTCTACTAAAGCTTTTTTCAAAAGCTTGCTAGAAGCACTGTGAAATGGTGCAATCACTATGGGAAGCAGTTTGGCAGTTTCTCAATACAATAAACAAAGAATTACCACATGACCTAGAAATTCCACTCTGGGGAACGTACCCAAAGGAACTGAAAACAGGTGCTCAGACAGAAACTTGTACACAAGCACTTGTCACAGCACCATTCACAATAGCCAAAAGGTAGAGACAATCCAAATGTCCACCAGCTGATAAGTGGATATACAAAGTGAAGTATACCCATACAATGAAATATTATTTAGTCATAGAGAAAAATAAAGTACTGGTACATGCTACAAAACAGATGAACCCTGAAAACACTATGCTAACTGAAAGAAGCTAAACACAGAAAGACCACAGATCATATTATTCCAATTATTTAAAAGATCGGGAACAGGCCAATATACAGAGAAAGAAAACAGATGGTGGTTGCCAGGGGCTGAGGAGAGGTGGGGAATGAGAAATGACTGCTTAATGGGTATGGGCTTTCTTTGAAGTGGTGAAATGTTCTGGAACTTGACAGTGGTGATAATGGTTCAACATTATAAATATACTAAATTTCACTGAATTTCATACTTTAAAATGGTTAATATGGTAAATTGTATATTATGTAATTTTTACTACAATATTTTAAAAAATCACACATACAAAAAACCTTGCTAGCTATCTCAGCCCTTCTTTCTTCTACTCAGGAATAAATTATCAAACTCTACTTTTTAAATATTTATGCTTAAGAGCAGCATTAGTTTTTGTTTAACAAGGGGAAAAAAAAGACCCCAATTACCCACATTTAAAACCTATAAGAACTAACAGAATATCCCAAGAAAATTGATGGATATAGAAATACCTATTACCAGGGGATAGGTAGAATCCATCTTTCTCGCTCTCAAGGAAATGGTGATTTATAGCAAAACTAAGTGAAAAAAGCCAGTCAGAGAAAGACAAATACCATATGCTCTCACTAATATGTGGAATCTAATGAACAAAATAAACTGATGAACAAAATGGAAATAGAAGCATTGATACATAGAACAGACTGACAGCTCTCATAGGGGACAGGGAAGGGGAACTGGAGGAAAGAAGGTGAAGAGATTAACCAAAGGACATATATGCATAACACAGACACAGACAACAGTGTGGTGATGGCCAGAGCCAAGGGGGGGTTGGGGCTGGGTGGAGATTGGCAAAAAGGGGGGGGGGGACAAAGAATGGGGGGGAAAACCTTTGTGTTAAAAGCAGGATCTGGCCCTAACCGGTTTGGCTCAGTGGCTAGAGTGTCAGCCTGCGGACTGCAGAGTCCCAAGTTTGATTTCGGTCAAGGGCATGTACCTTGGTTGCGGGCACATCCCCAGTAGCGGGTATGCAGGAGGCAGCTGATTGATGTTTCTTTCTCATCGATATTTCTAATTCTCTATCCCTTTCCCTTCCTCTCTGTAAAAAATCAATAAAATATTTTTTTTTAAAAATAAAAGCAGGATCTGTTCACCCTTCTACCTCTCTCTTGCTATAGATTCCTGGTGTCATTCTTCCTTGGGTTTTATTTAGGTAATCCATTACTTTTATTTATTCAAGTTCTTTAATATATTTTTTAATTTAGTTGACTTTGAGGCAGAGCAGAATCTGTCAAGGGGAATGGAAAGCAGAACCAACACTCTCCGCTGCCATGTAGAGCCTCTTGGCTGCGTCCTGCACTACTCAACAGTCTTAGGGGATGATTTATGGAGCAGGTGTGTGTACATTATGCCAATGTCCATCCAGGGTTCCAAGAAGACGGGGAGAAAAATGGTGCTGCCTTACACATTAGCAATTTTAAAGACACAAATGTCTGCAGAAGATTAAAAACTATGCTTTTCAACAGGTAGATTAGGACCAGAAGCAATTCCAGAACCAGATTGTTAAAGCTATAGTAACATTTGGTTTTGAGTTATTCATTAAGGATGATTAAAAATCAAATTAATGAAATAAAATATAAGCCTGAATAGTCTTCAAATAAAAGCAAAACAAGACAAAAAAAAATTTGGCCTTATTCCCAAGCTTTTGCTTCTTACTTAATTTCCAATAATACAGAAAACTGAAACCATTCTGAGTGAAAAGCACATTTCTCTTCTCTTAAAATAATCAAATGTTTTCTGATAGTTTAAAATGTTGTGTCCTTCCTTTTTAGCTGAATTTCTCGAACGAGTTACTTAAGTTTACCATTTCTGGTCATAAGATGACCAACTCACTAAGTTATTGTGGGAATAAAATTAAATAATAATAATAATTGCTGAAACAAATTGAATGCTTATTATATGTCAGCCATAGTCCTAAGCACTTCACATGTATTATTCTTTTTATCAGCCTCACTAGGAGGACACTATTAATAGTACCTTGGAGGGTAATTTACACAGGACCACACAGTTAACCAGTGGCTGAACCAGAACTTGAAGCAGACAGTTTTGGCTTCAAAATTCATGCTCTTGACAATTCTGCTAGGTCCCAGGGTGCGTAGGCTAATGCAGCCATGGCTCCCTGCCTCCCTCTTTGTAGGACTGTGGCAGCAACTTTACAGATGCCCGTCCTCACGTGGTGAAGACAACATCTTGAAGATGGAGAAATGCCACCTCTGACTCTCACATTTGGAGCCAGGAATCGCATTTGTCCTAAACCCTGTCCTGGAGGAGGAAGCTTTTCCTAAGCTGTTTTCCAGCCGGGCGAGGTCAGCTTAGCCAGGAGAGGACAGCTGGCCAGCAGAGCAGAGAAAGAGATGTTGTTTCCTGAGGGACTTAACACATGCTCCCACATCTACTTTTCTGGTAAAATACAAGGAAAGAAATTGTGACTAAGGGTGAAAATAATTGAACAAGGGAAAAATGTTCCTAAGGGAAAATGCTATGTCTACCCTCATCATGTTACTCTGCAGTGACTCAAGCAAAAAACATAGTTTTAAAAAAATCAGATGACACCAGATGCATTTTGCTGTATTTGTCTTGTGATTTTAGTTTTGGAATATGTGTCCTCCAGTTTGAGTAATCTGGTCCTTCTCTCTATGGCTATGATGCTGAAGTGGAGGCTGAAGTAAGAGTTGGTGAGTTTCAAACTGGTGAAGACAGGCTGTGTTGAGAGTCAAAAGTCTCAGAACAAACCGAGGACTTGCCCTGTGACCGCAGGAAGTGTCCACTGAGCAGACCTCTGCTTGGATGCCCACTTCTGTTGCTGCGTTTACAGCCAGTTGAATTGTTGGGAGAGTGTTATAAATTTTTAAACATGAGTCCTCAGAACTTTACATGAGGCTGGGCACCTATCCATTCCTCCAATTAGTCCTTCAACCACTTTATTGTGTCAAATCATTCAGCCATTCAAGATTAAGCCTAGCTGGAAAGAAATCCTAAGCCAAAATTCCAACTGAGCTTTTCATGTGCACTAGTCCTTGGTTACAAGGACTGTCTTTTTTTTTTAGTTTAGTTTTTGTTTTTGGTTTTTTTTTCATTTAGTAAATGTGTATTGAGCTCCTATTCTATGCCTCACTCTGAAGATACCAGGGAGGAAGGACAGGCCCTTGATTCTATGGTTATTATATTCTAGTGACAATAATCAAATAAACAAAAGCACAGTATCAGCTGGTGATTCAAGGACCATCTTAATAAACACTGCAACTGATATTTCTCCATTTCCATCCCAGAGGCTGTGCTCCCATTGGGAATGGTGCATTTTGATTGCAATGCACTGACCTTCTCCTTGGGACAGCCAATATGCACTTTGTTAAGAACAATGAGCCATACCTCTCTCCATCCCCAGGAAGTGCTTCCCTTATATCATACGGTTAATCACGGCAGGAAAGGGAGAGTTATGAGCTGATTCATAATATTTCAGGGGAAATAAAGACTGCGGCAGGAAAACAAGCAGGCAGCTCTGCTCAGTGCCAACCCCACGGAATGCGCCACACAGCCTTTTCTGAAAACCACGTACCTGCAGCCAAACAGAGGGCCAGGCAGCAGCCTGCTGTTGAGAGCTGCCTGCATCTGATTTCAGGCCCCTCGTTGGAGAATGCTCTGCTTTAAGCACTGGATAAAGGAAGTAAGCTGTGGAATACCTTCTTGGGCTCCTCACTAGAATTTTCTCAAGGTGTGTACATTGGAACTACATTGGTCACGCGGCTACAGAAAACTACAGTGTGTTACAAACCTCTTCAGCTCCAGGTGTCTCTCTGCCATCATCAACCCTCCACCAAATGCATAAAGAATAAGAGACTGCTTCTGCTTAGCCTTCTTCATTCCTTCAATGCATATTAAGTGCCTGCTTGTGTTAGTATTCTACTGTTGCATAACAAATAATCCAAACCTTGGTGGCTTACACATGGATTAACTCTGAGTTTTTGTGGATCAGGAACCTGGGCATGGCTCACTTGGGTCCTCTCTTTCAGGATCTCTCCCAGGCTGTAAGAAAGGGGCCTGTAGTCATCTGAAGGCTTGGCTGAGGAAGAATGCACTTCCAAGCTCATGTGGTTGTGGGCATGCCCAAATTCCCTGCAGACTAGTGCCCAGAGGCCACCCCCAGTCCCTGCCCCATTGGGCTTCTCCAACATGGCAGCCTGCTTCATTGCAGATATTAGCCAAGAAGGAAAGAGAAAGTCTGCTAGCAAGATAAAGCCAAAATCTTTTGTAACATAAACATAGATATGACATCTCATTACTGTGGTCAAATACTATTGTTAGAAGCAAGGCACTAGGTTAGCAATTCACATTCAAAGTTAGGGGATTACACAGGGGGTGAATACCAAGACAGAGGCATCATTGGGAGCCATGTCAGAAGTTGCCAACCACACTTCTCTATGGCAGGCTCTGTGCTTAGAGAGGAAGATAAGGTGGCAAACCACCAAATATGGCTCCCTCCCTCCTGAAGTTGACTGTCTGGGTTTGAGGTACTGAACTATGAAACTCCAGTGAACATCTGTAATATGGAGACAAGGGACAAAGCAGGAGAGTAAAGAGATTCAGCCACACTTCCTCACAGGTCCTGGGTCCGGTGGATAAATGAGGGGTGGGTCTCTGAAATATTTTTTTGAACTCACTAGGGCAATTCTTAATATATAGATGGAATAAATGGCTATAATAGAAATTAATTAGAAAGAAAAAAAACTCTGATAAAACTGCTGCTTCAAGATTCTTCACAGGAGGAGAATCCGTTTCATTACCGAATTACAAATGTGTGCTAAAGTGAATGTTTCTGGAATAGATCATAACCTTGTCCTACAGCCAAACTAAGTTGCCAACACCTGGATGCCAGATTCAAGAAGGGGATGCCCCTGCCATGATGGGGCAAAGAAAGAACAGGACAACTTTGCCTGGGTTTCTGTTTTCTCACTGTTTCAGAAGTAGGCTCGCTTGCAAAATAGGGATAACAAGAATATTGTGCTGCGTCTGGCCGAATAAAGCCCTCCGCCACAGGATGTTCTCACCCTGCACCCCAGAATTGGTGAATATGTTACTCTCCATGGCAAAGGAGACTTTTCAGATGTAATTAAGGACCTTTCATGGGAAGATCATCCTGGATTATCTGGGTGGGTCCAATTTAATCCCATGAGTTCCTAAAAGCAGAGGAGGAAGACAAAAGAGTAGGGCAGAGAGATGTCATGGCTAAAAAGGCAGAAGGGATTCAAAGACTGAAGATGGAGGAAAAGGGCGAGAACCAGGGAATATGGCTGGCTCCTAGAGGCTGGGCCCAATCCTAAACCAATCACCAGCAAGGACACCTCAGTCCTACAATTGAAGACAAATCTGCAAAAACCCAAGTGAGAAAGAAAATGGATTCTTCTCTAAAGCTTCCAGAAAGGAGCACAGCTCTGCAGGCACTGATGTGAAACCCCGTCAAATCTGAATTAAGACTTCAGATATACTGTAGCTCAGTTGGTTAGAGCATTGCCCCAATACACCAAGGTTGCAGGTTTGATCTTTTCTCTCCCTTTCTCTCTCTCTAAAACCAATAAATTAAAAAAAGAAAGCCATCTATGAGATAATAAACCTGTTATTTTAAGCTAAATTTGTGGTAATTCACCTTGGCAATAATAGAGAACTCATAGGATTGATATAAGGATTCAACTCATGAGTGTATGTTGAGAGTACTGGAAATGTATCTGTAAGCAAGCACTGTGCAGGTGTTTGCCACTTTTGTGACACTGTGATCTGGGATTTCTTAGTTCATAGATGGAAAAACATGGCCCAGCTTAAAAAAAAAAAAAATAGCTTGAGGGATCTCTCCACACTCTGTTTATTTCCAAATAAATCCCTTTTTATGAGCACACGTGTCATAATAAGCTGCAGGTTCCTGATGCCAAAGCCCCAAAGAAAGGTGCCCAAATGAACAATATTTTTTACAATATCCAGTAAACCAAACAAAGAGCCCACTTCCCTTTTTAAATCTAACATTCTATTTTTTCCCCCAATCTGGTGAAGTAATTTCCTGGATTTAGCTTAGTACAATTAGCAATAAAATAAGATTTGAGCCATATGTGTCAAATCCCAACACATATCTATTTCAGGAGATGTGTTCATCTTACTGTTGCCAGTATACCTTTTTTCCTCCTTTTTGGTTTATTCACCACTGTATGCCCAGCATTCCCACTGCCAATACCCAACTAGCACCTACCATCAAAGAGCTGCTCAGTGCTAGCTAACTGAGGTGGAGTCACTGTAAGAAGTATAGGGTGTTTTTTTTTTACCTACTTACCTTTCTAATCAGCTCTCATACTAATTAACTAACCCTTGGGATCAAGAAACTTGCAGGGCCAGAAACTTGCAGGTGCTGCTCAGTGCTTGAGCATTGACCTATGAACTAGGAGGTCACAGTTAGATTCCTGGTCAGGACACATGTCCAGGTTGGGCTTGATCTTCAATGGGCTTGTAGGAGGCAGCTGATCAATTATTCTCTCTCATCATTGATGTTTCTATCACTCTCTTCCTCTCTCTCTAAAATCAATAAAAACATTTTTAAAAAAGAAACTTGCAGGTAGTAAGAGAAATCAAAATCTTTAGTTCCAGTCTTATAATCAAGGAACTTCAT
Source organism: Myotis nattereri (assembly GCF_964212035.1). Lineage (NCBI taxonomy): Eukaryota > Metazoa > Chordata > Mammalia > Chiroptera > Vespertilionidae > Myotis > Myotis nattereri. The sequence continues at coordinate 25,625,414 of NC_138082.1, read as the reverse complement.
AACTAAAACACACACCTAAATATAACAGGCAATGCAGGGCAATCCCTTGTAAGATGAGGGATACGAACTCTGTGGAATGTAGGGTGATCTCAGATTGTTCAAGAAGGGAGTGCTAAACACCATCACATCAGAAAGCCACTCTGCTTTCCATCCTTCTGGCTAGTTACAGAACAAAGTCTCATGCCAGTTTCATGCTAGAGTGCCCTTCACACCCTTCTCATCCTTGGATTGTCTCTCTCTACCCCCTCAAGAGAAGGAGCCCCAGGCTGAGAACCCCAGGCTGGCCCAGTCTAGCCAGAATTTAATCACATTGTTTGGCTTCGGTTGTATTTATTTCCATGGATACCTTCTGTTTATGGCTTTTCTATTTTCAGTGGTGGTATAATGTTTTCTTTTTAAATTGCTTCATTTAAATTTTTAAAAAATGAGTCCAATTTAATATTTTTAAGCAGATGGCGCATTGATATGGCAACAATTATAAAAGTGTTACAAGAATAACTAAAGTTTAGGAAATACTGTAATAAAATGGAGTGTGTGATAGAGGCATAAGGATAATATTTGAGAGGAGGCAGTCACTATTGTCAACTGGGCAGGTGAGGCTCCGAGAGGCCATCATGTTGGAGGTGGACTTTGGCACTGGGCAGTGAGAGAGGAATAGACTTTACCATGGTTGAGACTATGGTATGGGATACGTGGATTGGAAGCTTTAACCTAATTAGAAATGGCCTCAGAAGGCAGTGAGCAGAGCACTTCTAATGAAGGAACAGCGTGAGTAGGCAAGTAATGACAGATGCACTTTTCCTTACAAGCTTGAGTCAAGTCTGAGAATTAAGCGTTTCCTGCTCTGTCCAGGAGCTGCCCCAGAGCTAGCTCCCAGGTGTCCCATGGCAATGCAGTCTAAGGAGGCCCGTCCT